>NC_090830.1:17070000-17695000 GCF_028021215.1 Eschrichtius robustus | reverse complement strand
GGGGCCATGGAACATTGTGATGACAGGGGTCATGGGGCATTTTGATGACACGGCCATGGAACATTATGATGACAAGAATTCTGGTGCATTGTGATAAAAAGGGCATGGACCATTGTGATTAGAGGGGCCAAGGAGCATTCTGATGACAACGGCATGGAGTATTGTGATGACAAGGGTCATCGAGCATTGTGATGACAGTGGTCATGAAGCATTGTGATGAATGTGGTCATGGATCATTGTGATGACAAGTGTCGTGGAACATTGTGATGACAGGGGTCATAGAGCATTGTGATGACACGGTTATGGAATATTGTGATGACCAGAATTCTGTAGCACAGTGATGAAAAGGGAATGGAGCTTTGTGATTACAGGGGTCATGGAGCATTGTGATGACAATTGTTCTAGAACATTGTGATGACAGGGATCATGGAGCATAGTGATGAAAGGGGCAATGGAGATTTGTGTTGACAGGCGTCATGGGACATTGTGTTGACAGTGGACATGGAACATTGTTAGAAAGGGAACATGGAGCAATTTGATTTCAGGGGCCATGAAAAATTGCGAATACATACGCCATGGAGTATTCAGATGAATGTGGTCAAGGGTCATTGTGACGAAAATTGTCCTGGAATATTGTGATGACACGGTTCATGGAGCATTGGGATGACAAGGGCCATGGCGAAATGTGAAGACATGTGTCATGGGGCATTGTGATGACAGTGGTCCTCTAGAATTGTGAAGAAAGATATCATGGAGCACTTGGATGACAGGAGCCATGGAGCATTGTGATGACAGGGGTCATGGGGCATTGTGATGACACGGCCATGGAACATTATGAAGACAAGAATTCTGGAGCATTGTGATAAAATGGGCATGGACCATTGTGATTAGAGGGGCCAAGGAGCATTCTGATCACAACGGCATGGAGCATTGTGATGACAAGGGTCATCGAGCATTGTGATGACAGTGGTCATGAAGCATTGTGATGAATGTGGTCATGCATCATTGTGATGACAAGTGTCGTGGAGCATTGTGATGACAGGGGTCATAGAGCATTGTGATGACACGGTTATGGAATATTGTGATGACCAGAATTCTGTAGCACTGTGATGAAAAGGGAATGGAGCATTGTGATTACATGGGTCATGGAGCATTGTGATGACAATTGTTCTAGAACATTGTGATGACAGGGATCATGGAGCATAGTGATGAAAGGGGCCATGGATCATTGTGATGACAGGCGTCATGGGACAATGTGTTGACAGTGGTCATGGAGCATTGTTAGAAAGGGAACATGGAGCAATTTGATTTCAGGGGCCATGAACAATTGTGAATACAAAGGCCATGGAGTCTTCAGATGAATGTGGTCAAGGATCATTGTGACGAAAAGTGTGCTGGAATATTGTGATGACACGGTTCATGGAGCATTGCGATGACAAGGGCCATGGCGAAATGTGAAGACAGGTGTCATGGGGCTTTGTGATGACAGTGGTCATCTAGAATTGTGAAGAAAGATATCATGGAGCACTGGGATGACAGGGGCCATGGAGCATTGTGATGACAGGGGTCATGGGGCATTGTGATGACACGGCCATGGAACATTATGATGACAAGAATTCTGGAGCATTGTGATAAAATGGACATGGACCATTGTGATTAGAGGGGCCAAGGAGCATTCTGATGACAACGGCATGGAGCATTGTGATGACAAGGGTCATCGAGCTTTGTGATGACAGTGGTCATGAAGCATTGTGATGAATGTGGTCATGGATCATTGTGATGACAATTGTCGTGGAGCATTGTGATGACAGGGGTCATAGAGCATTGTGATGACACGGTTATGGAATATTTTGATGACCAGAATTCTGTAGCACTGTGATGAAAAGGGAATGGAGCTTTGTGATTACAGGGGTCATGGAGCATTGTGATGACAATTGTTCTAGAACATTGTGATGACAGGGATCATGGAGCATAGTGATTAAAGGGGCCATGGAGCATTGTGATGACAGGCGTCATGGGACAATGTGTTGACAGTGGTCATGGAGCATTGTTAGAAAGGGAACATGGAACAATTTGATTTCAGGGGCCATGAAAAATTGCGAATACATACGCCATGGAGTATTCAGATGAATGTGGTCAAGGATCATTGTGACGAAAAGTGTCCTGGAATATTGTGATGACACGGTTCATGGAGCATTGCGATGACAAGGGCCATGGCAAAATGTGAAGACAAGTGTCATGGGGCATTGTGATGACAGTGGTCATCTAGAATTGTGAAGAAAGATATCATGGAGCACTGGGATGACAGGGGCCATGGAGCATTGTGATGACAGGGGTCATGGGTCATTGTGATGACACAGCCATGGAACATTATGATGACAAGAATTCTGGAGCATTGTAATAAAATGGGCATGGACCATTGTGATTAGAGGGGCCAAGGAGCATTCTGATCACAACGGCATGGAGCATTGTGATGACAAGGGTCATCGAGCATTGTGATGACAGTGGTCATGAAGCATTGTGATGAATGTGGTCATGGATCATTATGATGACAAGTGTCGTGGAGCATTGTGATGACAGGGGTCATAGAGCATTGTGATGACACGGTTATGGAATATTGTGATGACCAGAATTCTGTAGCACTGTGATGAAAAGGGAATGGAGCATTGTGATTACAGGGGTCATGGAGCATTGTGATGACAATTGTTTAGAACATTGTGAAGACAGGGATCATGGAGCATAGTGATTAAAGGGGCCATGGAGCATTGTGATGACAGGCGTCATGGGACATTGTGTTGACAGTGGTCATGGAGCATTGTTAGAAAGGGAACATGGAGCAATTTGATTTCAGGGGCCATGAACAATTGTGAATACATAGGCCATGGAGTATTCAGATGAATGTGGTCAAGGATCATTGTGACGACAAGTGTCCTGGAATATTGTGATGACACGGTTCATGGAGCATTGCGATGACAAGGGCCATGGCGAAATGTGTAGACAGGTGTCATGGGGCATTGTGATGACAGTGGTCATCTAGAATTGTGAAGAAAGATATCATGGAGCACTGGGATGACAGGGGCCATGGAGCATTGTGATGACAGGGGTCATGGGGCATTGTGATGACACGGCCATGGAACACTATAATGACAAGAATTCAGGAGCAATTTGATAAAAATTTATGGACCATGGTGATTAGAGGGGCCAAGGTGCATTCTGATGACAACGGCATGGAGCATTGTGATGACAAGGGTCATCGAGCATTGTGATGACAGTGGTCATGAAGCATTGTGATGAATGTGGTCATGGATCATTGTGATGACTAGTGTGGTGGAGCATTGTGATGACAGCGGTCATAGAGCATTGTGATGACACGGTTATGCAATATTGTGATGACCAGAATTCTGTAGCATTGTGATGAAAATGGAATGGAGCATTGTGATTACAGGGGTCATGGAGCATTGTGATGACAATTGTTCTAGAACATTGTGATGACAGGGATCATGGAGCATAGTGATGAAAGGGGCCATGGAGCATTGTGATGACAGGCTTATGGGACATTGTGTTGATAGTGGTCATGGAGTATTGTTAGAAAGGAAACATGGAGCAATTTGATTTCAGGGGCCATGAAAAATTGTGAATACATACGCCATGGAGTATTCAGATGAATGTGGTCAAGGATCATTGTGACGAAAAGTGTCCTATAATGTTGTGATGACACGGTTCATGGAGCATTGCGATGACAAGGGCCATGGCGAAATGTGAAGACAGGTGTCATGGGGCATTGTGATGACAGTGGTCATCTAGAATTGTGAAGAAAGATATCATGGAGCACTGGGATGACAGGGGCCATGGAGCATTGTGATGACAGGGGTCATGGGGCATTGTGATGACACGGCCATGGAACATTATAATGACAAGAATTCTGGAGCATTGTGATAAAAAGGTTATGGACCATGGTGATTAGAGGGGCCAAGGAGCATTCTGATGACAACGGCATGGAGCATTGTGATGACAATGGTCATCGAGCATTGTGATGATAGTGGTCATGAAGCATTTGATGAATGTGCTCATGCATCATTGTGATGACAAGTGTCGTGGAGCATTGTGATGACAGGGGTCATAGAGCATTGTGATGACACGGTTATGGAATATTGTGATGACCAGAACTCTGTAGCACTGTGATGAAAAGGGAATGGAGCATTGTGATTACAGGGGTCATGGAGCATTGTGATGACAATTGTTCTAGAACATTGTGATGACTGGGATCATGGAGCATAGTGATGAAAGGGGCCATGGAGCATTGTGATGACAGGCGTCATGGGACAATGTGTTGACAGTGGTCATGGAGCATTGTTAGAAAGGGAACATGGAGCAATTTGATTTCAGGGGCCATGAACAACTGTGAATACATAGGCCATGGAGTATTCAGATGAATGTGGTCAAGGATCATTGTGACGAAATGTGTGCTGGAATATTGTGATGACACGGTTCATGGAGCATTGCGATGACAAGGGCCATGGCGAAATGTGAAGACAGGTGTCATGGGGCATTGTGATGACAGTGGTCATCTAGAATTGTGAAGAAAGATATCATGGAGCACTGGGATGACAGGGGCCATGGAGCATTGTGATGACAGGGGTCATGGGACATTGTGATGACACGGCCATGGAACATTATGATGACAAGAATTCTGGAGCATTGTGATAAAAAGGGCATGGACCATTGTGATTAGAGGGGCCAAGGAGCATTCTGATGAAAACGGCATGGAGCATTGTGATGACAAGGGTCATCGAGCATTGTGATGACAGTGGTCATGAAGCATTGTGATGAATGTGGTCATGGATCATTGTGATGACAAGTGTCGTGGAGCATTGTGATGACAGGGGTCATAGAGCATTTTGATGACACGGTTATTGAATATTGTGATGACCAGAATTCTGTAGCACTGTGAGGAAAAGGAAATGGAGCATTGTGATTACAGGGGTCATGGAACATTGTGATGACAATTGTTCTAGAACATTGTGATGACAGGGATCATGGAGCATAGTGATGAAATGGGCCATGGAGCATTGTGATGACAGGCGTCATGGGACATTGTGTTGACAGTGGTCATGGAGCATTGTTAGAAAGGGAACATGGAGCAATTTGATTTCAGGGGCCATGAACAATTGTGAATACATAGGCCATGGAGTATTCAGATGAATGTGGTCAAGGATCATTGTGACGAAAAGTGTCCTGGAATATTGTGATGACACGGTTCATGGAGCATTGCGATGACAAGGGCCATGGCGAAATGTGAAGACTGGTGTCATGGGGCATTGTGATGACAGTGGTCATCTAGAATTGTGAAGAAAGATATCATGGGGCACTGGGATGACAGGGGCCATGGAGCATTGTGATGACAGGGGTCATGGGGCATTGTGATGACACGGCCAGGGAACATTATGATGACAAGAATTCTGGAGCATTGTGATAAAAAGGGCATGGACTATTGTGATTAGAGGGGCCAAGGAGCATTCTGATGAGAACGGCATGGAGCATTGTGATGACAGTGGTCATGAAGCATTGTGATGAATGTGGTCATGCATCATTGTGATGACAAGTGTCGTGGAGCATTGTGATGACAGTGGTCATAGAGCATTGTGATGACACGGTTATGGAATATTGTGATGACCAGAATTCTGTAGCACAGTGATGAAAAGAGAATGGAGCATTGTGATTACAGGGGTCATGGATCATTGTGATGACAATTGTTCTAGAACATTGTGATGACAGGGATCATGGAGCATAGTGATGAAAGGGGCAATGGAGATTTGTGTTGACAGGCGTCATGGGACATTGTGTTGACATTGGACATGGAGCATTGGTAGAAAGGGAACATGGAGCAGTTTGATTTCAGGGGCCATGAAAAATTGCGAATACATACGCCATGGAGTATTCAGATGAATGTGGTCAAGGATCATTGTGACGAAAAGTGTCCTGGAATATTGTGATGACACGGTTCATGGAGCATTGCGATGACAAGGGCCATGGCAAAATGTGAAGACAGGTGTCATGGGGCATTGTGATGACAGTGGTCATCTAGAATTGTGAAGAAAGATATACTGGAGCACTGGGATGACAGGGGCCATGGAACATTGTGATGACAGGGGTCATGTGGCATTGTGATGACACGGCCATGGAACATTATGATGACAAGAATTCTGGAGCATTGTGATAAAAAGGTCATGGACCATTGTGATTAGAGGGGCCAAGGAGCATTCTGATGACAACGGCATGGAGCATTGTGATGACAAGGGTCATCGAGCATTGTGATGACAGTTTTCATGAAGCATTGTGATGAATGTGGTCATGGATCATTGTGATGACTAGTGTGGTGGAGCACTGTGATGACAGGGGTCATAGAGCATTGTGATGACACGGTTATGCAATATTGTGATGACCAGAATTCTGTAGCACTGTGATGAAAATGGAATGGAGCATTGTGATTACAGGGGTCATGGAGCATTGTGATGACAATTGTTCTAGAACATTGTGATGACAGGGATCATGGAGCATAGTGATGAAAGGGGCCATGGAGCATTGTGATGACAGGCGTCATGGGACATTGTGTTGACAGTGGTCATGGAGCATTGTTAGAAAGGGAACATGGAGCAATTTGATTTCAGGGGACATGAACAATTGTGAATACATAGGCCATGGAGTAATCAGATGAATGTGGTCAAGGATCATTGTGACGACAAGTGTCCTGGAATATTGTGATGACACGGTTCATGGAGCATTGCGATAACAAGGGCCATGGCGAAATGTGAAGACAGGTGTCATGGGGCATTGTGATGACAGTGGTCATCTAGAATTGTGAAGAAAGATATCATGGAGCACTGGGATGACAGGGGCCATGGAGCATTGTGATGACAGGGGTCATGGGGCATTGTGATGACACGGCCATGGAACATTATAATGACAAGAATTCTGGAGCATTGTGATAAAAAGGTTATGGACCATGGTGATTAGAGGGGCCAAGGAGCATTCTGATGACAACGGCATGGAGCATTTTGATGACAAGGGTCATCGAGCATTCTGATGATAGTGGTCATGAAGCATTGTGATGAATGTGGTCATGCATCATTTTGATGACAATTGTCGTGGAGCAGTGTGATGACAGGGGTCATAGAGCGTTGTGATGACACGGTTATGGAATGTTGTGATAACCAGATTTCTGTAGCACAGTGATGAAAAGGGAATGGAGAATTGTGATTACAGGGGTCATGGAGCATTGTGATGACAATTGTTCTAGAACATTGTGATGACCGGGATCATGGAGCCTAGTGATGAAAGGGGCAATGGAGTTTTGTGTTGACAGGCGTCATGGGACATTGTGTTGACAGTGGACATGGAGCATTGTTAGAAAGGGAACATGGAGCAATTTGATTTCAGAGGCCATGAACAATTGTGAATACATAGGCCATGGAGTATTCAGATGAATGTGGTCAAGGATCATTGTGACCAGAAGTGTGCTGGAATATTGTGATGACACGGTTCATGGAGCATTGCGATGACAAGGGCCATGGCGAAATGTGTAGACAGGTGTCATGGGGCATTGTGATGACAGTGGTCATCTAGAATTGTGAAGAAAGATATCATGGAGCACTGGGATGACAGGCGCCATGGAGCATTGTGATGACAGGGGTCATGGGGCATTGTGATGACACGGCCATGGAACATTATAATGACAAGAATTCTGGAGCAATTTGATAAAATTTTATGGACCATGGTGATTAGAGGGGCCAAGGAGCATTCTGATGACAACGGCATGGAGCATTGTGATGACAATGGTCATCGAGCATTGTGATGATAGTGGTCATGAAGCATTTGATGAATGTGCTCATGCATCATTGTGATGACAAGTGTCGTGGAGCATTGTGATGACAGGGGTCATAGAGCATTGTGATGACACGGTTATGGAATATTGTGATGACCAGAATTCTGTAGCACTGTGATGAAAAGGGAATGGAGCATTGTGATTACAGGGGTCATGGAGCATTGTGATGACAATTGTTCTAGAACATTGTGATGACTGGGATCATGGAGCATAGTGATGAAAGGGGCCATGGAGCATTGTGATGACAGGCGTCATGGGACAATGTGTTGACAGTGGTCATGGAGCATTGTTAGAAAGGGAACATGGAGCAATTTGATTTCAGGGGCCATGAACAACTGTGAATACATAGGCCATGGAGTATTCAGATGAATGTGGTCAAGGATCATTGTGACGAAAAGTGTGCTGGAATATTGTGATGACACGGTTCATGGAGCATTGCGATGACAAGGGCCATGGCGAAATGTGAAGACAGGTGTCATGGGGCATTGTGATGATAGTGGTCATCTAGAATTGTGAAGAAAGATATCATGGAGCACTGGGATGACAGGGGCCATGGAGCATTGTGATGACAGGGGTCATGGGGCATTGTGATGACACGGCCATGGAACATTATGATGACAAGAATTCTGGAGCATTGTGATAAAAAGGGCATGGACCATTGTGATTAGAGGGGCCAAGTAGCATTCTGATGAAAACGGCATGGAGCATTGTGATGACAAGGGTCATCGAGCATTGTGATGACAGTGGTCATGAAGCATTGTGATGAATGTGGTCATGGATCATTGTGATGACAAGTGTCGTGGAGCATTGTGATGACAGGGGTCACAGAGCATTTTGATGACACGGTTATTGAATATTGTGATGACCAGAATTCTGTAGCACTGTGAGGAAAAGGAAATGGAGCATTGTGATTACAGGGGTCATGGAACATTGTGATGACAATTGTTCTAGAACATTGTGATGACAGGGATCATGGAGCATAGTGATGAAATGGGCCATGGAGCATTGTGATGACAGGCGTCATGGGACATTGTGTTGACAGTGGTCATGGAGCATTGTTAGAAAGGGAACATGGAGCAATTTGATTTCAGGGGCCATGAACAATTGTGAATACATAGGCCATGGAGTATTCAGATGAATGTGGTCAAGGATCATTGTGACGAAAAGTGTCCTGGAATATTGTGATGACACGGTTCATGGAGCATTGCGATGACAAGGGCCATGGCGAAATGTGAAGACTGGTGTCATGGGGCATTGTGATGACAGTGGTCATCTAGAATTGTGAAGAAAGATATCATGGGGCACTGGGATGACAGGGTCCATGGAGCATTGTGATGACAGGGGTCATGGGGCATTGTGATGACACGGCCAGGGAACATTATGATGACAAGAATTCTGGAGCATTGTGATAAAAAGGGCATGGACTATTGTGATTAGAGGGGCCAAGGAGCATTCTGATGACAACGGCATGGAGCATTGTGATGACAGTGGTCATGAAGCATTGTGATGAATGTGGTCATGCATCATTGTGATGACAAGTGTCGAGGAGCATTGTGATGACATGGAACATAGAGCATTGTGATGACACGGTGATGGAATATTGTGATGACCAGAATTCTGTAGCACAGTGATGAAAAGGACATGGAGCATTGTGATTACAGGGGTCATGGAGTATTGTGATGACAATTGTTCTAGAACATTGTGATGACAGGGATCATGGAGCATAGTGATGAAAGGGGCAATGGAGCATTGCGTTGACAGGCGTCATGGGACATTGTGTTGACTGTGGTCATGAAGCATTGTTAGAAAGGGAACATGGAGCAATTTGATTTCAGGGGCCATGAAAAATTGTGAATACATACGCCATGGAGTATTCAGATGAATGTGGTCAAGGATCATTGTGACGAAATGTGTCCTATAATGTTGTGATGACACGGTTCATGGAGCATTGCGATGACAAGGGCTATGGCGAAATGTGAAGACAGGTGTCATGGGGCATTGTGATATCATTGGTCATCTAGAATTGTGAAGAAAGATATCATGGAGCACTGGGATGACAGGGGCCATGGAACATTGTGATGACAGGGGTCATGGGGCATTTTGATGACACGGCCATGGAACATTATGATGACAAGAATTCTGGTGCATTGTGATAAAAAGGGCATGGACCATTGTGATTAGAGGGGCCAAGGAGCATTCTGATGACAACGGCATGGAGTATTGTGATGACAAGGGTCATCGAGCATTGTGATGACAGTGGTCATGAAGCATTGTGATGAATGTGGTCATGGATCATTGTGATGACAAGTGTCGTGGAACATTGTGATGACAGGGGTCATAGAGCATTGTGATGACACGGTTATGGAATATTGTGATGACCAGAATTCTGTAGCACTGTGATGAAAAGGGAATGGAGCATTGTGATTACAGGGGTCATGGAGCATTGTGATGACAATTGTTCTAGAACATTGTGATGACATGGATCTTGGAGCATAGTGATGAAAGGGGCCATGGAGCATTGTGATGATAGGCGTCATGGGACATTGTGTTGACAGTGGTCATGGAGCATTGTTAGAAAGAGAAAATGGAGCAATTTAATTTCAGGGGCCATGAAAAATTGTGAATACATAGGCCATGGAGTATTCAGATGAATGTGGTCAAGGATCATTGTGACGAAAAGTGTCCTGGAATATTGTGATGACACGGTTCATGGAGCATTGCGATGACAAGGGCCATGGCGAAATGTGAAGACATGTGTCATGGGGCATTGTGATGACAGTGGTCCTCTAGAATTGTGAAGAAAGATATCATGGAGCACTGGGATGACAGGGGCCATGGAGCATTGTGATGACAGGGGTCATGGGTCATTGTGATGACACGGCCATGGAACATTATGATGACAAGAATTCTGGAGCATTGTGATAAATTGGGCATGGACCATTGTGATTAGAGGGGCCAAGGAGCATTCTGATCACAACGGCATGGAGCATTGTGATGACAAGGGTCATCGAGCATTGTGATGACAGTGGTCATGAAGCATTGTGATGAATGTGGTCATGGATCATTGTGATGAGAAGTGTCGTGGAGCATTGTGATGACAGGGGTCATAGAGCATTGTGATGACACGTTTAAGGAATATTGTGATGACCAGAATTCTGTAGCACTGTGATGAAAAGGGAATGGAGCATTGTGATTACAGGGGTCATGGCGCATTGTGATGACAATTGTTCTAGAACATTGTGAAGACAGGGATCATGGAGCATAGTGATGAAAGGGGCCATGGAGCATTGTGATGACAGGCGTCATGGGACAATGTGTTGACAGTGGTCATGGAGCATTGTTAGAAAGGGAACATGGAGCAAAGTGATTTCAGAGGCCATGAAAAATTGTGAATACATAGGCCATGGAGTATTCAGATGAATGTGGTCAAAGATCATTGTGACAAAAAGTGTCCTGGAATATTGTGATGACACGGTTCATGGAGCATTGCGATGAAAAGGGCCATGGCGAAATGTGAAGACAGGTGTCATGGGGCATCGTGATGACAGTGGTCCTCTAGAATTGTGAAGAAAGATATCATGGAGCACTGGGATGACAGGGGCCATGGAGCATTTTGATGACAGGGGTCATGGGGCATTGTGATGACACGGCCATGGAACATTATGATGACAAGAATTCTGGAGCATTGTGATAAAATGGGCATGGACCATTGAGATTAAAGGGGCCAAGGAGCATTCTGATGACAACGGCATGGAGCATTGTGATGACAAGGGTCATCGAGCTTTGTGATGACAGTGGTCATAAAGCATTGTGATGAATGTGGTCATGCATCATTTTGATGACAAGTGTCGTGGAACATTGTGATGACAGGGGTCATAGAGCATTGTGATGACACGGTTATGGAATATTGTGATGACCAGAATTCTGTAGCACAGTGATGAAAATGGCATGGAGCATTGTGATTACAGGGGTCATGGAGCATTGTGATGACAATTGTTCTAGAACATTGTGATGACAGGGATCATGGAGCATAGTGATGAAAGGGACAATGGAGCATTGTGTTGACAGGCGTCATGGGACATTGTGTTGACAGTAGTCATGGAGCATTGTTAGAAAGGGAAAATGGAGCAATTTGATTTCAGGGGCCATGAAAAATTGTGAATACATACGCCATGGAGTATTCAGATGAATGTGGTCAAGGATCATTGTGACGAAAAGTGTCCTGGAATGTTGTGATGACACGGTTCATGGAGCATTGCGATGACAAGGGCCATGGCGAAATGTGAAGACAGGTGTCATGGGGCATTGTGATGAAAGTGGTCATCTAGAATTGTGAAGAAAGATATCATGGAGCACTGGGATGACAAGGGCCATGGAACATTGTGATGACAGGGGTCATGGGGCATTTTGATGACACGGCCATGGAACATTATGATGACAAGAATTCTAGTGCATTGTGATAAAAAGGGCATGGACCATTGTGATTAGAGGGGCCAAGGAGCATTCTGATGACAACGGCATGGAGTATTGTGATGACAAGGGTCATCGAGCATTGTGATGACAGTGGTCATGAAGCATTTTGATGAATGTGGTCATGGATCATTGTGATGACAAGTGTCGTGGAACATTGTGATGACAGGGGTCATAGAGCATTGTGATGACACGGTTATGGAATATTGTGATGACCAGAATTCTGTAGCACTGTGATGAAAATGGAATGGAGCATTGTGATTACAGGGGACATGGAGCATTGCGTTGACAAATGTTCCAGAACATTGTGATGACAGGGACCATGGAGCATAGTGATGAATGGGGCCATGGAGCATTGTGATGACAGGCATCATGGGACATTGTGTTGACAGTGGTCATGGAGCATTGTTAGAAAGGGAACATGGAGCAATTTGATTTCAGGGGCCATGAACAATTGTGAATACATAGGATATGGAGTATTCAGATGAATGTGGTCAAGGATCATTGTTACGAAATATGTACTGGAATATTGTGATGACACGGTTCATGGAGCATTGCGATGACAAGGGCCATGGCGAAATGTGAAGACAAGTGTCATGGGGCATTGTGATGACAGTGGTCATCTAGAATTGTGAAGAAAGATATCATGGAGCACAGGGATGACAGGGGCCATGGAGCATTGTGATGACAGGGGTCATGGGGCATTGTGATGACACGGCCATGGAACATTATGAAGACAAGAATTCTGGAGCATTGTGATAAAATGGGCATGGACCATTGTGATTAGAGGGGCCAAGGAGCATTCTGACCACAACGGCATGGAGCATTGTGATGAAAAGGGTCATCGAGCAGTGTGATGACAGTGGTCATGAAGCATTGTGATGAATGTGGTCATGGATCATTGTGATGACAAGTGTCGTGGAGCATTGTGATGACAGGGGTCATAGAGCATTGTGATGACACGGTTATGGAATATTGTGATGACCAGAATTCTGTAGCACTGTGATGAAAAGGGAATGGATCATTGTGATTACAGGGGTCATGGAGCATTGTGATGACAATTGTTTAGAACATTGTGAAGACAGGGATCATGGAGCATAGTGATGAAAGGGGCCATGGAGCATTGTGATGACAGGCGTCATGGGACATTGTGTTGACAGTGGTCATGGAGCATTGTTAGAAAGGGAATATGGAGCAATTTGATTTCAGGGGCCATGAACAATTGTGAATACATAGGCCATGGAGTATTCAGATGAATGTGGTCAAGGATCATTGTGACGACAAGTGTCCTGGAATATTGTGATGACACGGTTCATGGAGCATTGCGATGACAAGGGCCATGGCGAAATGTGAAGACAGGTGTCATGGGGCATTGTGATGACAGTGGTCATCTAGAATTGTGAAGAAAGATATCATGGAGCACTGGGATGACAGGGGCCATGGAGCATTGTGATGACAGGGGTCAAGGGTCATTGTGATGACACGGCCATGGAACATTATGATGACAAGAATTCTGGAGCATTCTGATAAAAAGGGCATGGACCATTGTGATTAGAGGGGCCAAGGAGCATTCTGATGACAACGGCATGGAGCATTGTGATGACAGTGGTCATGAAGCATTGTGATGAATGTGGTCATGCATCATTGTGATGACAAGTGTCGAGGAGCATTGTGATGACAGGGGACATAGAGCATTGTGATGACACGGTGATGGAATATTGTGATGACCAGAATTCCCTAGCACAGTGATGAAAAGGGCATGGAGCATTGTGATTACAGGGGTCATGGAGTATTGTGATGACAATTGTTCTAGAACATTGTGATGACAGGGATCATGGAGCATAGTGATGAAAGGAGCAATGGAACATTGTGTTGACAGGCGTCATGGGACACTGTGTTGACAGTGGTCATGAAGCATTGTTAGAAAGGGAACATGGAGCAATTTGATTTCAGGGGCCATGAAAAATTGTGAATACATACGCCATGGAGTATTCAGATGAATGTGGTCAAGGATCATTGTGACAAAAAGTGTCCTATAATTTTGTGATGACACGGTTCATGGAGCATTGCGATGACAAGGGCCATGGCGAAATGTGAAGACAGGTGTCATGGGGCATTGTGATATCAGTGGTCATCTAGAATTGTGAAGAAAGATATCATGGAGCACTTGGATGACAGGGGCCATGGAACATTGTGATGACAGGGGTCATGGGGCATTTTGATGACACGGCCATGGAACATTATGATGACAAGAATTCTAGTGCATTGTGATAAAAAGGGCATGGACCATTGTGATTAGAGGGGCCAAGGAGCATTCTGATGACAACGGCATGGAGTATTGTGATGACAAGGGTCATCGAGCATTGTGATGACAGTGGTCATGAAGCATTGTGATGAATGTGGTCATGGATCATTGTGATGACAAGTGTCGTGGAACATTGTGATGACAGGGGTCATAGAGCATTGTGATGACACGGTTATGGAATATGGTGATGACCAGAATTCTGTAGCACTGTGATGAAAAGGGAATGGAGCATTGTGATTACAGGGGACATGGAGCATTGTGTTGACAATTGTTCTAGAACATTGTGATGACAGGGATCATGGAGCACAGTGATGAAAGGGGCCATGGAGCATTGTGATGACAGGCGTCATGTGACATTGTGTTGACAGTGTTCATGGAGCATTGTTAGAAAGGGAACATGGAGCAATTTGATTTCAGGGGCCATGAAGAATTGTGAATATATACGATATGGAGTATTCAGATGAATGTGGTCAAGGATCATTGTGACGAATAGTGTACTGGAATATTGTGATGACACAGTTCATGGAGCATTGTGATGACAAGGGCCATGGCGAAATGTGAAGACAGGTGTCATGGGGCATTGTGATGACAGTGGTCATCTAGAATTGTGAAGAAAGATATCATGGAGCACAGGGATGACAGGGGCCATGGAGCATTGTGATGACAGGGGTCATGGGGCATTGTGATGACACGGCCATAGAACATTATGATGACAAGAATTCTGGAGCATTGTGATACAAAGGTCATGGACCATTGTGATTAGAGGGCCCAAGGAGCATTCTGATGACAACGGCATGGAGCATTATGATGACAAGGGTCATCGAGCTTTGTGATGACAGTGGTCATAAAGCATTGTGATGAATGTGGTCATGCATCATTGTGATGACAAGTGTCGTGGACCATTGTGATGACAGGGGTCATAGAGCATTGTGATGACACGGTTATGGAATATTGTGATGACCAGAATTCTGTAGCACAGTGATGAAAATGGCATGGAGCATTGTGATTACAGGGGTCATGGAGCAATGTGATGACAATTGTTCTAGAACATTGTGATGACAGGGATCATGGAGCATAGTGATGAAAGGGACAATGGAGCATTGTGTTGACAGGCGTCATGGGATATTGTGTTGACAGTGGTCATGGAGCATTGTTAGAAAGGGAACATGGAGCAATTTGATTTCAGAGGCCATGAAAAATTGTGAATACATACGCCATGGAGTATTCAGATGAATGTGGTCAAGGATCATTGTGACGAAAAGTGTCCTGGAATGTTGTGATGACACGGTTCATGGAGCATTGCGATGACAAGGGCCATGGCGAAATGTGAAGACAGGTGTCATGGGGCATTGTGATGACAGTGGTCATCTAGAATTGTGAAGAAAGATATCATGGAGCACTGGGATGACAAGGGCCATGGAACATTGTGATGACAGGGGTCATGGGGCATTTTGATGACACGGCCATGGAACATTATGATGACAAGAATTCTAGTGCATTGTGATAAAAAGGGCATGGACCATTGTGATTAGAGGGGCCAAGGAGCATTCTGATGACAACGGCATGGAGTATTGTGATGACAAGGGTCATCGAGCATTGTGATGACAGTGGTCATGAAGCATTGTGATGAATGTGGTCATGGATCATTGTGATGACAAGTGTCGTGGAACATTGTGATGACAGGGGTCATAGAGCATTGTGATGACACGGTTATGGAATATTGTGATGACCAGAATTCTGTAGCACTGTGATGAAAAGTGAATGGAGCATTGTGATTACAGGGGACATGGAGCATTGTGTTGACAATTTTTCTAGAACATTGTGATGACAGGGACCATGGAGCATAGTGATGAATGGGGCCATGGAGCATTGTGATGACAGGCGTCATGGGACATTGTGTTGACAGTGGTCATGGAGCATTGTTAGAAAGGGAACATGGAGCAATTTGATTTCAGGGGCCATGAACAATTGTGAATACATAGGATATTGAGTATTCAGATGAATGTGGTCAAGGATCATTGTTACGAAATGTGTACTGGAATATTGTGATGACACGGTTCATGGAGCATTGCGATGACAAGGGCCATGGCGAAATGTGAAGACAGGTGTCATGGGGCATTGTGATGACAGTGGTCATCTAGAATTGTGAAGAAAGATATCATGGAGCACAGGGATGACAGGGGCCATGGAGCATTGTGATGACAGGGGTCATGGGGCATTGTGATGACACGGCCATGGAACATTATGAAGACAAGAATTCTGGAGCATTGTGATAAAATGGGCATGGACCATTGTGATTAGAGGGGCCAAGGAGCATTCTGACCACAACGGCATGGAGCATTGTGATGAAAAGGGTCATCGAGCAGTGTGATGACAGTGGTCATGAAGCATTTTGATGAATGTGGTCATGGATCATTGTGATGACAAGTGTCGTGGAGCATTGTGATGACAGGGGTCATAGAGCATTGTGATGACACGGCTATGGAATATTGTGATGACCAGAATTCTGTAGCACTGTGATGAAAAGGGAATGGAGCATTGTGATTACAGGGGTCATGGAGCATTGTGATGACAATTGTTTAGAACATTGTGAAGACAGGGATCATGGAGCATAGTGATGAAAGGGGCCATGGAGCATTGTGATGACAGGCGTCATGGGACATTGTGTTGACAGTGGTCATGGAGCATTGTTAGAAAGGGAATATGGAGAAATTTGATTTCAGGGGCCATGAACAATTGTGAATACATAGGCCATGGAGTATTCAGATGAATGTGGTCAAGGATCATTTTGACGACAAGTGTCCTGGAATATTGTGATGACACGGTTCATGGAGCATTGCGATGACAAGGGCCATGGCGAAATGTGAAGACAGGTGTCATGGGGCATTGTGATGACAGTGGTCATCTAGAATTGTGAAGAAAGATATCATGGAGCACTGGGATGACAGGGGCCATGGAGCATTGTGATGACAGGGGTCATGGGGCATTGTGATGACACGGCCATGGAACATTATGATGACAAGAATTCTGGAGCATTCTGATAAAAAGGGCATGGACCATTGTGATTAGAGGGGCCAAGGAGCATTCTGATGACAACGGCATGGAGCATTGTGATGACAGTGGTCATGAAGCATTGTGATGAATGTGGTCATGCATCATTGTGATGACAAGTGTCGAGGAGCATTGTGATGACAGGGGACATAGAGCATTGTGATGACACGGTGATGGAATATTGTGATGACCAGAATTCTCTAGCACAGTGATGAAAAGGGCATGGAGCATTGTGATTACAGGGGTCATGGAGTATTGTGATGACAATTGTTCTAGAACATTGTGATGACAGGGATCATGGAGCATAGTGATGAAAGGGGCAATGGAACATTGTGTTGACAGGCGTCATGGGACATTGTGTTGACAGTGGTCATGAAGCATTGTTAGAAAGGGAACATGGAGCAATTTGATTTCAGGGGCCATGAAAAATTGTGAATACATACGCCATGGAGTATTCAGATGAATGTGGTCAAGGATCATTGTGACGAAAACTGTCCTATAATGTTGTGATGACACGATTCATGGAGCATTGCGATGACAAGGGCCATGGCGAAATGTGAAGACAGGTGTCATGGGGCATTGTGATATCAGTGGTCATCTAGAATTGTGAAGAAAGATATCATGGAGCACTGGGATGACAGGGGCCATGGAACATTGTGATGACAGGGGTCATGGGGCATTTTGATGACACGGCCATGGAACATTATGATGACAAGAATTCTAGTGCATTGTGATAAAAAGGGCATGGACCATTGTGATTAGAGGGGCCAAGGAGCATTCTGATGACAACGGCATGGAGTATTGTGATGACAAGGGTCATCGAGCATTGTGATGACAGTGGTCATGAAGCATTGTGATGAATGTGGTCATGGATCATTGTGATGACAAGTGTCGTGGAACATTGTGATGACAGGGGTCATAGAGCATTGTGATGACACGGTTATGGAATATTGTGATGACCAGAATTCTGTAGCACTGTGATGAAAAGGGAATGGAGCATTGTGATTACAGGGGACATGGAGCATTGTGTTGACAATTGTTCTAGAACATTGTGATGACAGGGATCATGGAGCATAGTGATGAAAGGGGCCATGGAGCATTGTGATGACAGGCGTCATGTGACATTGTGTTGACAGTGTTCATGGAGCATTGTTAGAAAGGGAACATGGAGCAATTTGATTTCAGGGGCCATGAAGAATTGTGAATATATAGGATATGGAGTATTCAGATGAATGTGGTCAAGGATCATTGTGACGAATAGTGTACTGGAATATTGTGATGACACAGTTCATGGAGCATTGCGATGACAAGGGCCATGGCGAAATGTGAAGACAGGTGTCATGGGGCATTGTGATGACAGTGGTCATCTAGAATTGTGAAGAAAGATATCATGGAGCACAGGGATGACAGGGGCCATGGAGCATTGTGATGACAGGGGTCATGGGGCATTGTGATGACACGGCCATAGAACATTATGATGACAAGAATTCTGGAGCATTGTGATACAAAGGTCATGGACCATTGTGATTAGAGGGCCCAAGGAGCATTCTGATGACAACGGCATGGAGCATTGTGATGACAAGGGTCATCGAGCTTTGTGATGACAGTGGTCATAAAGCATTGTGATGAATGTGGTCATGCATCATTGTGATGACAAGTGTCGAGGAGCATTGTGATGACAGGGGACATAGAGCATTTTGATGACACGGTGATGGAATATTGTGATGACCAGAATTCTGTAGCACAGTGATGAAAAGGGCATGGAGCACTGTGATTACAGGGGTCATGGAGCATTGTGATGACAATTGTTCTAGAACATTGTGATGACAGGGATCATGGAGCATAGTGATGAAAGGGGCCTTGGAGCATTGTGATGACAGGCGTCATGGGACATTGTGTAGACAGTGGTCATGGAGCATTGTTAGAAAGGGAACATGGAGCAATTTGATTTCAGGGGCCATGAAAAATTGCGAATACATAGGCCATGGAGTATTCAGATGAATGTGGTCAAGGATCATTGTGACGAAAAGTGTTCCTGGAATATTGTGATGACACGGTTCATGGAGCATTGCGATGACAAGGGCCATGGCGAAATGTGAAGACAGGTGTCATGGGGCATTGTGATGACAGTGGTCATCTAGAATTGTGAAGAAAGATATCATGGAGCACTGAGATGACAGGGGCCATGGAGCATTGTGATGACAGGGGTCATGGGGCATTGTGATGACACGGCCATGGAACATTATGATGACAAGAATTCTGGAGCATTGTGATAAAATGGGCATGGACCATTGTGATTAGAGGGGCCAAGGAGCATTCTGATCACAACGGCATGGAGCATTGTGATGACAAGGGTCATCGAGCATTGTGATGACAGTGGTCATGAAGCATTGTGATGAATCTGGTCATGGATCATTGTGATGACAAGTGTCGTGGAGCATTGTGATGACAGAGGTCATAGAGCATTGTGATGACACGGTTATGGAATATTGTGATAACCAGAATTCTGTAGCACTGTGATGAAAAGGGAAAGGAGCATTGTGATTACAGGGGTCATGGAGCATTTTGATGAAAATACTTTAGAACATTGTGAAGACAGGGATCATGGAGCATAGTGATGAAAGAGGCCATGGAGCATTGTGATGACAGGCGTCATGGGACAATGTGTTGACAGTGGTCGTGGAGCATTGTTCGAAAGCGAACATGGAGCAATTTGATTTCAGGGGCCATGAACAATTGTGAATACATAGGGCATGGAGTATTCAGATGAATGTGGTCAAGGATCATTGTGACGAAAAGTGTCCTGGAATATTGTGATGACACGGTTCATGGAGCATTGCGATGACAAGGGCCATGGCGAAATGTGAAGACAGGTGTCATGCGGCATTGTGATGACAGTGGTTATCTAGAATTGTGAAGAAAGATATCATGGAGCACTGGGATGACAGGGGCCATGGAGCATTGTGATGACAGGGGTCATGGGGCATTGTGATGACACGTCCATGGAACATTATTATGACAAGAATTCTGGAGCATTGTGATAAAAAGGTCATGGACCATTGTGATTAGAGGGGCCAAGGAGCATTCTGATGACAACGGCATGGAGCATTGTGATGACATGGGTCATCGAGCATTGTGATGACAGTGGTCATGAAGCATTGTGATGAATGTGGTCATTCATCATTGTGATGACAAGTGTCGAGGAGCATTGTGATGACAGGGGACATATTGCATTGTGATGACACGGTGATGGAATATTGTGATGACCAGAATTCTGTAGCTCAGTGATGAAAAGTGCATGGAGTATTGTGATTACAGGGGTCATGGAGCATTGAGATGACAATTGTTCTAGAACATTGTGATGACAGGGATCATGGAGCATAGTGATGAAAGGGGCCATGGAGAATTGTGTTGACAGGCGTCATGGGACATTGTGTTGACAGTGGTCATGGAGCATTGTTAGAAAGGGAACATGGAGCAATTTGATTTCAGGGGCCATGAACAATTGTGAATACATAGGCCATGGAGTATTCAGATGAATGTGGTCAAGGATCATTGTGACGAAAAGTGTCCTGGAATATTGTGATGACACGGTTCATGGAGCATTGCGATGACAAGGGCCATGGCGAAATGTGAAGACAGGTGTCATGGGGCATTGTGATGACAATGGTCATTAAGAATTGTGAAGAAAGATATCATGGAGCACTGGGATGACAGGGGCCATGGAGCATTGTGATGACAGGGGTCATGGGGCATTGTGATGACACGGCCATGGAACATTATGAAGACAAGAATTCTGGAGAATTGTGATAAAATGGGCATGGACCATTGTGATTAGAGGGTCCAAGGAGCATTCTGATCACAACGGCATGGAGCATTGTGATGACAAGGGTCATTGAGCATTGTGATGACAGTGGTCATGAAGGATTTTGATGAATGTGGTCATGCATCATTGTGATGACAAGTGTCGTGGAGCATTGTGATGACAGGGGTCATAGAGCATTGTGATGACACGGTTATGGAATATTGTGATGACCAGAATTCTGTAGCACTGTGATGAAAAGGGAATGGAGCATTGTGATTACAGGGGTCATGGAGCATTGTGTTGACAATTGTTCTAGAACATTGTGATGACAGGTATCATGGAGCATAGTGATGTAAGGGGCCATGGAGCATTGTGATGACAGGCGTCATGGGATATTGTGTTGACAGTGGTCATGGAGCATTGTTAGAAAGGGAACATGGAGCAATTTGATTTCAAGGGCCATGAACAATTGTGAATACATAGGCCATGGAGTATTCAGATGAATGTGGTCAAGGATCATTGTGACGAAAAGTGTCCTGGAATATTGTGATGACACGGTTCATGGAGCATTGCGATGACAAGGGCCATGGCGAAATGTGAAGACAGGTGTCATGGGGCATTGTGATGACAGTGGTCATCTAGAATTGTGAAGAAAGATATCATGGAACACTGGGATGACAGGGGTCAAGGAGCATTGTGATGACAGGGGTCATGGAGCATTGTGATGACACGGCCATGGAACATTATAATGACAAGAATTCTGGAGCATTGTGATAAAAAGGGCATGGTCCATTGTGATTAGAGGGGCCAAGGAGCATTCTGATGACAACGGCATGGAGCATTCTGATGACAAGGGTCATCGAGCATTGTGA
The DNA here is from genome assembly GCF_028021215.1 of Eschrichtius robustus. Classification (NCBI taxonomy): domain Eukaryota; kingdom Metazoa; phylum Chordata; class Mammalia; order Artiodactyla; family Eschrichtiidae; genus Eschrichtius; species Eschrichtius robustus. The sequence goes on along the minus strand of NC_090830.1, from coordinate 17,672,615 downwards.
TGATAGTGGTCATGAAGCATTGTGATGAATGTGGTCATGCATCATTGTGATGACAAGTGTCGTGGAGCATTGTGATGACAGGGGTCATAGAGCATTGTGATGACACGGTTATGGAATATTGTGATGACCAGAATTCGGTAGCACAGTGATGAAAAGGCAATGGAGCATTGTGATTACAGAGGTAATGGAGCATTGTGATGACAATTGTTCTAGAATATTGTGATGACAGGGATCATGGAGCATAGTGATGAAAGGGGCAATGGAGATTTGTGTTGACAGGCGTCATGGGACATTGTGTTGACAGTGGACATGGAACATTGTTAGAAAGGGAACATGGAGCAATTTGATTTCAGGGGCCATTAAAAATTGCGAATACATACGCCATGGAGTATTCAGATGAATGTGGTCAAGGATCATTGTGACGAAATGTGTCCTGGAATATTGTGATGACACGGTTCATGGAGCATTGCGATGACAAGGGCCATGGCGAAATGTGAAGACAAGTGTCATGGGGCATTGTGATGACAGTGGTCATCTAGAATTGTGAAGAAAGATATCATGGAGCACTGGGATGATAGGGTACATGGAACATTGTGATGACAGGGGTCATGGGGCATTGTGATGACACGGCCATGGAACATTATGATGACAAGAATTCTGGAGCATTGTGATAAAAAGGGCATGGACCATTGTGATTAGAGGGGCCAAGGAGCATTCTGATGACAACGGCATGGAGCATTGTGACGACAAGGTCATCGAGCATTGTGATGACAGTGGTCATGAAGCATTGTGATGAATGTGGTCATGGATCATTCTGATGACAAGTGTCGTGGAGCATTGTGATGACAGGCGTCATGGGACAATGTGTTGACAGTGGTCATGGAGCATTGTTAGAAAGGGAACATGGAGCAATATGATTTCAAGGGCCATGAAAAATTGTGAATACATAGGCCATGGAGTATTCAGATGAATGTGGTCAAGGATCATTGGGACGAAATGTGTCCTGGAATATTGTGATGACACGGTTCATGGAGCATTGCGATGACAAGGGCCATGGCGAAATGTGAAGACAGGTGTCATGGGGCATTGTGATGACAGTGGTCATCTAGAATTTTGAAGAAAGATATCATGGAGCACTGGGATGACAGGGGCCATGGAGCATTGTGATGACAGGGGTCAAGGGGCATCGTGATGACAAGGCCAGGGAACATTATTATGACAAGAATTCTGGAGCATTGTGATAAAAAGGTCATGGACCTTTGTGATTAGAGGGGCCAAGGAGCATTCTGATGACAACGGCATGGAGCATTGTGATGACAGTGGTCATGAAGCATTGTGATGAATGTGGTCATGCATCATTGTGATGACAAATGTCGTGGAGCATTGTGATGACAGGGGTCATAGAGCATTGTGATGACACGGTTATGGAATATTGTGATGACCAGAATTCTGTAGCACTGTGATGAAAAGGGCATGGAGCATTGTGATTACAGTGGTCATGGAGCATTGTGATGACAATTGTTCTAGAACATTGTGATGACAGGGATCATGGAGCATAGTGATGAAAGGGGCCATGGAGCATAGTGTTGACAGGCGTCATGGGACATTGTCTTGACAGTGGACATGGAGCATTATTAGAAAGGGAACATGGAGCAATTTGATTTCAGGGGCCATGAAAAATTGCGAATACATAAGCCATGGAGTATTCAGATGAATGTGGTCAAGGATCATTGTGACGAAAACTGTCTTGGAATACTGTGATGACACGGTTCATGGAGCATTGCGATGACAAGGGCCATGGCGAAATGTGAAGACAGGTGTCATGGGGCATTGTGATGACAGTGGTCATCTAGAATTGTGAAGAAAGATATCATAGAGCACTGGGAAGACAGGGGCCATGGAACATTGTGATGACAGCGGTCATGGGGCATTGTGATGACACGGCCATGGAACATTATGATGACAAGAATTCTGGAGCATTGTGATAAAAAGGGCATGGACCATTGTGATTAGAGGGGCCAAGGAGCATTCTGATGACAACGGCATGGAGCATTGTGATGACAAGGGTCATCGAGCATTGTGATGATAGTGGTCATGAAGCATTGTGATGAATGTGGTCATGGATCATTCTGATGAAAAGTGTCGTGGAGCATTGTGATGACAGGGGTCATAGAGCATTGTGATGACACGGTTATGGAATATTGTGATGACCAGAATTCTATACCACAGTGATGAAAATGCAATGGAGCATTGTGATTACAGCGGTCATGGAGCATTGTGTTGACAATTGTTCTAGAACATTGTGATGACAGGGATCATGGAGCATAGTGATGAAAGGGGCCATGGAGAATTGTGATGACAGGCGTCATGGGATATTTTGTTGACAGTGGTCATGGAGCATTGTTAGAAAGGGAACATGGAGAAATTTGATTTCAAGGGCCATGAACAATTGTGAATACATAGGCCATGGAGTATTCAAATGAATGTGGTCAAGGATCATTGTGACGAAAAGTGTCCTGGAATATTGTGATGACACGGTTCATGGAGCATTGCGATGACAAGGGCCATGGCGAAATGTGAAGACAGGTGTCATGGGGCATTGTGATGACAGTGGTCATCTAGAATTGTGAAGAAAGATATCATGGAGCACTGGGATGACAGGGGCCATGGAGCATTGTGATGACAGGGGTCATGGGGCATTGTGATGACAAGGCCAGGGAACATTATAATGACAAGAATTCTGGAGCATTGTGATAAAAAGGGCATGGTCCATTGTGATTAGAGGGGCCAAGGAGCATTCTGATGACAACGGCATGCAGCATTGTGATGACAAGGGTCATCGAGCATTGTGATGATAGTGGTCATGAAGCATTGTGATGAATGTGGTCATGCATCATTGTGATGACAAGTGTCGTGGAGCATTGTGATGACAGGGGTCATAGAGCATTGTGATGACACGGTTATGGAATATTGTGATGACCAGAATTCGGTAGCACAGTGATGAAAAGGGAATGGAGCATTGTGATTACAGGGGTCATGGAGCATTGTGATGACAATTGTTCTAGAATATTGTGATGACAGGGATCATGGAGCATAGTGATGAAAGGGGCAATGGAGATTTGTGTTGACAGGCGTCATGGGACATTGTGTTGACAGTGGACATGGAACATTGTTAGAAAGGGAACATGGAGCAATTTGATTTCAAGGGCCATGAAAAATTGCGAATACATAGGCCATGGAGTATTCAGATGAATGTGGTCAAGGATCATTGTGTCGAAAAGTGTCCTGGAATATTGTGATGACACGGTTCATGGAGCATTGCGATGACAAGGGCCATGGAGAAATGTGAAGAAAAGTGTCATGTGGCATTGTGATGACAGTGGTCATCAAGAATTGTGAAGAAAGATATCATGGAGCACTGGGATGATAGGGTACATGGAACATTGTGATCACAGGGGTCATGGGGCATTGTGATGACACGGCCATGGAACATTATGATGACAAGAATTCTGGAGCATTGTGATAAAAAGGGCGTGGACCATTGTGATTAGAGGGGCCAAGGAGCATTCTGATGGCAACGGCATGGAGCATTGTGATGACAAGAGTCATCGAGCATTGTGATGACAGTGGTCATGAAGCATTGTGATGAATGTGGTCATGGATCATTGTGATGACAAGTGTCGTGGAGCATTGTGATGACAGGGGTCATAGAGCATTGTGATGACACGGTTATGGAATATTTTGATGACCAGAATTCTGTAGCACAGTGATGAAAATGGCATGGAGCATTGTGATTACAGGGGTCATGTAGCAATGTGATGACAATTGTTCTAGAACATTGTGATGACAGGGATCATGGAGCATAGTGATGAAAGGGACAATGGAGCATTGTGTTGACAGGCGTCATGGGATATTTTGTTGACAGTGGTCATGGAGCATTGTTAGAAAGGGAACATGGAGCAATTTGATTTCAGAGGCCATGAAAAATTCTGAATACATACGCCATGGAGTATTCAGATGAATGTGGTCAAGGATCATTGTGACGAAAAGTGTCCTGGAATGTTGTGATGACACGGTTCATGGAGCATTGCGATGACAAGGGCCATGGCGAAATGTGAAGACAGGTGTCATGGGGCATTGTGATGACAGTGGTCATCTAGAATTGTGAAGAAAGATATCATGGAGCACTGGGATGACAAGGGCCATGGAACATTGTGATGACAGGGGTCATGGGGCATTGTGATGACACGGCCAGGGAACATTATTATGACAAGAATTCTGGAGCATTGTGATAAAAAGGTAATGGACCATTGTGATTAGAGGGGCCAAGGAGCATTCTGAGGACAACGGCATGGAGTATTGTGATGACAGTGGTCATGAAGCATTGTGATGAATGTGGTCATGCATCATTGTGATGACAAGTGTCGAGGAGCATTGTGATGACAGGGGACATAGAGCATTGTGATGACACGGTGATGGAATATTGTGATGACCAGAATTCTGTAGCACAATGATGAAAAGGGCATGGAGCATTGTGATTACAGGGGTCATGGAGCATTGTGATGACAATTGTTCTAGAACATTGTGATGACAGGGATCATCGAGCATAGTGATGAAAGGGGCAATGGAGCATTGTGTTTACAGGCGTCATGGGACATTGTGTTGACAGTGGTCATGGAGCATTGTTAGAAAGGGAACATGGAGCAATTTGATTTCAGGGGCCTTGAAAAATTGTGAATACATACGCCATGGAGTATTCAGATGAATGTGGTCAAGAATCATTGTGACGAAAAGTGTCCTGGAATGTTGTGATGACACGGTTCACGGAGCATTGCGATGACAAGGGCCATGGCGAAATGTGAAGACAGGAGTCATGGGGCATTGTGATGACAGTGGTCATCTAGAATTGTGAAGAAAGATATCATGGAGCACTGGGATGACAAGGGCCATGGAACATTGTGATGACAGGGGTCATGGGGCATTTTGATGACACGGCCATGGAACATTATGATGACAAGAATTCTGGAGAATTGTGATAAAAAGGGTATGGACCACTGTGATTAGAGGGGCCAAGGATCATTCTGATGACAACGGCATGGAGTATTGTGATGACAAGGGTCATCGAGCATTGTGATGACAGTGGTCATGAAGCATGGTGATGAATGTGGTCATGGATCATTGTGATGACAAGTGTCGTGTAGCATTGTGATGACAGGGGTCATAGAGCATTGTGATGACACGGTTATGGAATATTGTGATGACCTGAATTCTGTAGCACTGTGATGAAAAGGGAATGGAGCATTGTGATTACAGGGGGCATGGAGCATTGTGTTGACAAATGTTCCAGAACATTGTGATGACAGGGATCATGGAGCATAGTGATGAATGGGGCCATGGAGCATTGTGATTACAGGCGTCATGGGACATTGTGTTGACAGTGGTCATGGAGCATTTTTAGAAAGGGAACATGGAGCAATTTGATTTCAGGGGCCATGAACAATTGTGAATACTTAGGATATGGAGTATTCAGGTGAATGTTGTCAAGGATCATTGTGACGAAATGTGTACTGGAATATTGTTATGACACGGTTCATGGAGCATTGCGATGACAAGGGCCATGGCGAAATGTGAAGACAAGTGTCATGGGGCATTGTGATGACAGTGGTCATCTAGAATTGTGAAGAAAGATATCATGGAGCACAGGGATGACAGGGGCCATTGAGCATTGTGATGACAGGGGTCATGGGGCATTGTGATGACACGGCCATAGAACATTATGATGACAAGAATTCTGGAGCATTGTGATAAAAAGGTCATGGACAATTGTGATTAGAGGGGCCAAGGAGCATTCTGATGACAACGGCATGGAGCATTGTGATGACAAGGGTCATCGAGCATTTTGATGACAGTGGTCATGAAGCATTGTGATGAATGTGGTCATGGATCATTGTGATGACAAGTGTCGTGGAGCATTGTGATGACAGGGGTCATAGAGCATTGTGATGACACGGTTATGGAATATTGTGATGACCAGAATTCTGTAGCACTGTGATGAAAAGGGAATGGAGCATTGTGATTACAGGGGTCATGGAGCATTGTGATGACAATTATTCTAGAACATTGTGAAGACATGTATCATGGAGCATAGTGATGAAAGGGGCCATGGAGCATTGTGATGACAGGCGTAATGGGACAATGTGTTGACAGTGGTCATGGAGCATTGTTAGAAAGGGAACATGGAGCAAAGTGATTTCAGAGGCCATGAAAAATTGTGAATACATAGGCCATGGAGTATTCAGATGAATGTGGTCCAGGATCATTGTGACAAATGTGTCCTGGAATATTGTGATGACACGGTTCATGGAGCATTGGGATGAAAAGGGCCATGGCGAAATGTGAAGACAGGTGTCATGGGGCATTGTGATGACAGTGGTCCTCTAGAATTGTGAAGAAAGATATCATGGAGCCCTGGGATGACAGGGGCCATGGAGCATTGTGATGACAGTGGTCATGGGGCATTGTGATGACACGGCCATGGAACATTATGATGACAAGAATTCTGGAGCATTGTGATAAAATGGGCATGGACCATTGAGATTAGAGGGGCCAAGGAGCATTCTGATGACAACGGCATGGAGCATTGTGATGACAAGGGTCATCGAGCTTTGTGATGACAGTGGTCATGAAGCATTGTGATGAATGTGGTCATGCATCATTGTGATGACACGTGTTTCGTGGAGCATTGTGATGACAGGGGTCATAGAGCATTGTGATGACACGGTTATAGAATATTGTGATGACCAGAATTCTATACCACAGTGATGATAAGGGCATGGAGCATTGTGATTACAGGGGTCATGGAGCATTGTGATGACAATTGTTCTAGAACATTGTGATGACAGTTATCAAGGAGCATAGTGATGAAAGGGGCCATGGAGCATTGTGATGACAGGCGTCATGGGATATTGTGTTGACAGTGGTCATGGAGCATTGTTAGAAAGGGAACATGGAGCAATTTGATTTCAGGGGCCATGAACAATTGTGAATACATAGGCCATGGAGTATTCAGATGAATGTGGTCAAGGATCATTGTGACGAAAAGTGTCCTGGAATATTGTGATGACACGGTTCATGGAGCATTGCGATGACAAGGACCATGGCGAAATGTGAAGACAGGTGTCATGGGGCATTGTGATGACAGTGGTCATCTAGAATTGTGAAGAAAGATATCATGGAGCACTGGGATGACAGGGGCCATGGAGCATTGTGATGACAGGAGTCAAGGGGCATTGTGATGACAAGGCCAGGGAACATTATTATGACAAGAATTCTGGAGCATTGTGATAAAAAGGTCATGGACCATTGTGATTAGAGGGGCCAAGGAGCATTCTGATGACAACGGCATGGAGCATTGTGATGACAGTGGTCATGAAGCATTGTGATGAATGTTGTCATGCATCATTGTGATGACAAGTGTCGTGGAGCATTGTGATGACAGGGGTCATAGAGCATTGTGATGACACGGTTATGGAATATTGTGATGACCAGAATTCTGTAGCACAGTGATGAAAAGGGCATGGAGCATTGTGATTACAGTGGTCATGGAGCATTGTGACGACAATTGTTCTAGAACATTGTGATGACAGGGATCATGGAGCATAGTGATGAAAGGGGCCATGGAGCATTGTGATGACAGGCCTCATGGGACATTGTGTTGACAGTGGTCATGGAGCATTGTTAGAAAGGGAACATCGAGCAATTTGATTTCAGGGGCCATGAACAATTGTGAATACATAGGCCATGGAGTATTCAGATGAATGTGGTCAAGGATCATTGTGACGAAAAGTGTACTGGAATATTGTGATGACACGGTTCATGGAGCATTGCGATGACAAGGGCCACGGCGAAATGTGAAGACAGGTGTCATGGGGCATTGTGATGACAGTGGTCATCTAGAATTGTGAAGAAAGATATCATGGGGCACTGGGATGACAGGGGCCATGGAGCATTGTGATGACAGGGGTCATGGGGCATTGTGATGACACGGCCAGGGAACATTATTATGACAAGAATTCTGGAGCATTGTAATAAAAAGGTCATGGATCATTGTGATTAGTGGGGCCAAGGAGCATTCTGATGACAACGGCATGGAGCATTGTGATGACAGTGGTCATGAAGCATTGTGATGAATGTGGTCATTCATCATTGTGATGACAAGTGTCGAGGAGCATTGTGATGACAGGGGACATAGAGCATTTTGATGACACGGTGATGGAATATTGTGATGACCAGAATTCTGTAGCACAGTGATGAAAAGGGCATGGAGCATTGTGATTACAGGGGTCATGGAGCATTGTGATGACAATTGTTCTAGAACATTGTGATGACAGGGATCATGGAGCATAGTGATGAAAGGGGCCATGGAGCATTGTGATGACAGGCGTCATGGGACATTGTGTAGACAGTGGTCATGGAGCATTGTTAGAAAGGGAACATGGAGAAATTTGATTTCAGGGGCCATGAAAAATTGCGAATACATAGGCCATGGAGTATTCAGATGAATGTGGTCAAGGATCATTGTGACGAAAAGTGTTCCTGGAATATTGTGATGACACGGTTCATGGAGCATTGCGATGACAAGGGCCATGGCGAAATGTGAAGACAGGTGTCATGGGGCATTGTGATGACAGTGGTCATCTAGAATTGTGAAGAAAGATATCATGGAGCACTGAGATGACAGGGGCCATGGAGCATTGTGATGACAGGGGTCATGGGGCATTGTGATGACACGGCCATGGAACATTATGATGACAAGAATTCTGGAGCATTGTGATAAAATGGGCATGGACCATTGTGATTAGAGGGGCCAAGGAGCATTCTGATCACAACGGCATGGAGCATTGTGATGACAAGGGTCATCGAGCATTGTGATGACAGTGGTCATGAAGCATTGTGATGAATGTGGTCATGGATCATTGTGATGACAAGTGTCGTGGAGCATTGTGATGACAGAGGTCATAGAGCATTGTGATGACACGGTTATGGAATATTGTGATAACCAGAATTCTGTAGCACTGTGATGAAAAGGGAAAGGAGCAATGTGATTACAGGGGTCATGGAGCATTTTGATGAAAATACTTTAGAACATTGTGAAGACAGGGATCATGGGGCATAGTGATGAAAGAGGCCATGGAGCATTGTGATTACAGGGGTCATGGAGCATTGTGATGACAATTGTTCTAGAATATTGTGATGACAGGGATCATGGAGCATAGTGATGAAAGGGGCAATGGAGATTTGTGTTGACAGGCGTCATGGGACATTGTGTTGACAGTGGACATGGAGCATTGTTAGAAAGGGAACATGGAGCAATTTGATTTCAGGGGCCATGAAAAATTGCGAATACATACGCCATGGAGTATTCAGATGAATGTGGTCAAGGATCATTGTGACGAAAAGTGTCCTGGAATATTGTGATGACACGGTTCATGGAGCATTGCGATGACAAGGGCCATGGCGAAATGTGAAGACAGGTGTCATGGGGCATTGTGATGACAGTGGTCATCTAGAATTGTGAAGAAAGATATCATAGAGCACTGGGAAGACAGGGGCCATGGAACATTGTGATGACAGGGGTCATGGGGCATTGTGATGACACGGCCATGGAACATTATGATGACAAGAATTCTGGAGCATTGTGATAAAAAGGGCATGGACCATTGTGATTAGAGGGGCCAAGGAGCATTCTGATGACAACGGCATGGAGCATTGTGATGACAAGGGTCATCGAGCTTTGTGATGATAGTGGTCATGAAGCATTGTGATGAATGTGGTCATGGATCATTGTGATGACAAGTGTCGTGGAGCATTGTGATGAGAGTGGTCATAGAGCATTGTGATGACACGGTTATGGAATATTGTGATGACCAGAATTCTGTAGCACTGTGATGAAAAGGGAATGGAGCATTGTGATTACAGGGGTCATGGAGCATTGTGTTGACAATTGTTCTAGAACATTGTGATGACAGGTATCATGGAGCATAGTGATGTAAGGGGCCATGGAGCATTGTGATGACAGGCGTCATGGGATATTGTGTTGAGAGTGGTCATGGAGCATTGTTAGAAAGGGAACATGGAGCAATTTGATTTCAAGGGCCATGAACAATTGTGAATACATAGGCCATGGAGTATTCAGATGAATGTGGTCAAGGATCATTGTGACGAAAAGTGTCCTGGAATATTGTGATGACACGGTTCATGGAGCATTGCGATGACAAGGGCCATGGCGAAATGTGAAGACAGGTGTCATGGGGCATTGTGATGACAGTGGTCATCTAGAATTGTGAAGAAAGATATCATGGAACACTGGGATGACAGGGGCCATGGAGCATTGTGATGACAGGGGTCATGGGGCATTGTGATGACACGGCCATGGAACATTATGATGACAAGAATTCTGGAGCATTGTGATAAAAAGGGCTTGGACCATTGTGATTAGAGGGGCCAAGGAGCATTCTGATGACAACGGCATGGAGCATTGTGATGACAAGGGTCATCGAGCTTTGTGATGATAGTGGTCATGAATCATTGTGATGAATGTGGTCATGGATCCTTGTGATGACAAGTGTCGTGGAGCATTGTGATGACAGGGGTCATAGAGCATTGTGATCACACGGTTATGTAATATTTTGATGACCAGAATTCTGTAGCACTGTGATGAAAAGGCAATGGAGCATTGTGATTACAGAGATAATGGAGCATTGTGATGACAATTGTTCTAGAATATTGTGATGACAGGGATCATGGAGCATAGTGATGAAAGGGGCAATGGAGATTTGTGTTGACAGGCGTCATGGGACATTGTGTTGACAGTGGACATGGAACATTGTTAGAAAGGGAACATGGAGCAATTTGATTTCAGGGGCCATTAAAAATTGCGAATACATACGCCATGGAGTATTCAGATGAATGTGGTCAAGGATCATTGTGACGAAATGTGTCCTGGAATATTGTGATGACACGGTTCATGGAGCATTGCGATGACAAGGGCCATGGCGAAATGTGAAGACAGGTGTCATGGGGCTTTGTGATGACAGTGGTCATCTAGAATTGTGAAGAAAGATATCATGGAGCACTGGGATGACAGGGGCCTTGGAGCAATGCGATGACAGGGGTCATGGGGCATTGTGATGACACGGCCATGGAACATTATGATGACAAGAATTCTGGAGCATTGTGATAAAAAGGGCATGGACCATTGTGATTAGAGGGGCCAAGGAGCATTCTGATGACAACGGCATGGAGCATTGTGATGACAAGGTCATCGAGCATTGTGATGACAGTGGTCATGAAGCATTGTGATGAATGTGGTCATGGATCATTCTGATGACAAGTGTCGTGGAGCATTGTGATGACAGGCGTCATGGGACAATGTTTTGACAGTGGTCATGGAGCATTGTTAGAAAGGGAACATGGAGCAATATGATTTCAGGGGCCATGAAAAATTGTGAATACATAGGCCATGGAGTATTCAGATGAATGTGGTCAAGGATCATTGGGACGAAATGTGTCCTGGAATATTGTGATGACACGGTTCATGGAGCATTGCGATGACAAGGGCCATGGCGAAATGTGAAGACAGGTGTCATGGGGCATTGTGATGACAGTGGTCATCTAGAATTGTGAAGAAAGATATCATGGAGCACTGGGATGACAGGGGCCATGGAGCATTGTGATGACAGGGGTCAAGGGGCATTGTGATGACAAGGCCAGGGAACATTATTATGACAAGAATTCTGGAGCATTGTGATAAAAAGGTCATGGACCATTGTGATTAGAGGGGCCAAGGAGCATTCTGATGACAACGGCATGGAGCATTGTGATGACAAGGGTCATCGAGCATTGTGATGACAGTGGTCATGAAGCATTGTGATGAATGTGGTCATGGATCATTGTGATGACAAGTGTCGTGGAGCATTGTGATGACAGGGGTCATAGAGCATTGTGATGACACGGTTATGGAATATTGTGATGACCAGAATTCTGTAGCACTGTGATGAAAAGGGAATGGAGCATTGTGATTACAGGGGTCATGGAGCATAGTGATGACAATTGTTCTAGAACATTGTGAAGACAGGGATCATGGAGCATAGTGATGAAAGGGGCCATGGAGCATTGTGATGACAGGCGTCATGGAACAATGTGTTGACAGTGGTCATGGAGCCTTGTTAGAAAGGGAACATGGAGCAATTTGATTTCAGGGGTCATGAAAAATTGTGAATACATAGGCCATGGAGTATTCAGATGAATGTGGTCAAGGATCATTGTGACGAAAATTGTCCTGGAATATTGTGATGACACGGTTCATGGAGCATTGGGATGACAAGGGCCATGGCGAAATGTGAAGACAGGTGTCATGGGGCATTGTGATGACAGTGGTCATATAGAATTGTGAAGAAAGATATCATGGAGCACTGGGATGACAGGGGCCATGGAACATTGTGATGACAGGGGTCATGGGGCATTGTGATGACACGGCCATGGAACATTATGATGACAAGAATTCTGGAGCATTGTGATAAAAAGGGCATGGACCATTGTGATTAGAGGGGCCAAGGAGCATTCTGATGACAACGGCATGGAGCATTGTGATGACAAGGGTCATCGAGCATTGTGATGACAGTGGTCATGAAGCATTGTGATGAATGTGGTCATGGATCATTGTGATGACAAGCGTCGTGGAGCATTGTGATGACAGGGGTCATAGAGCATTGTGATGACACGGTTATGGAATATTGTGATGACCAGAATTCTGTAGCACTGTGATGAAAAGGGAATGGAGCATTGTGATTACAGGGGTCATGGAGCATTGTGATGACAATTGTTCTAGAACATTGTGATGACAGGGATCATGGAGCATAGTGATGAAAGGGTCCATGGAGCATTGTGATGACAGGCGCCAAGGGACATTGTGTTGACAGTGGTCATGGAGCATTGTTAGAAAGGGAACATGGAGCAATTTGATTTCAGGGGCCATGAAAAATTGTGAATACATAGGCCATGGAGTATTCAGATGAATGTGGTCAAGGATCATTGTGACGACAAGTGTCCTGGAATATTGTGATGACACGGTTCATGGAGCATTGCGATGACAAGGGCCATGGCGAAATGTGAAGACAGGTGTCATGGGGCATTGTGATGACAGTGGTCATCTAGAATTGTGAAGGAAGATATCATGGAGCACTGGGATGACAGGGGCCATGGAGCATTGTGATGACAGGGGTCATGGGGCATTGTGATGACACGGCCATGGAACATTATGATGACAAGAATTCTGGAGCATTGTGATAAAAAGGGCATGGACCATTTTGATTAGAGGGGCCAAGGAGCATTCTGATGACAACGGCATGGAGCATTGTGATGACAAGGGTCATCGAGCATTGTGATGACAGTGGTCATGAAGCATTGTGATGAATGTGGTCATGGATCATTGTGATGACAAGTGTCGTGGAGCATTGTGATGACAGGGGTCATAGAGCATTGTGATGACACGGTTATGGAATATTGTGATGACCAGAATTCTGTAGCACTGTGATGAAAAGGGAATGGAGCATTGTGATTACAGGGGTCATGGAGCATTGTGATGACAATTGTTCTAGAACATTGTGAAGACAGGGATCATGGAGCATAGTGATGAAAGGGGCCATGGAGCATTGTGATGACAGGCGTCATGGGACAATATGTTGACAGTGGTCATGGAGCCTTGTTAGAAAGGGAACATGGAGCAATTTGATTTCAGGGGTCATGAAAAATTGTGAATACATAGGCCATGGAGTATTCAGATGAATGTGGTCAAGGATAATTGTGACGAAAATTGTCCTGGAATATTGTGATGACACGGTTCATGGAGCATTGGGATGACAAGGGCCATGGCGAAATGTGAAGACAGGTGTCATGGGGCATTGTGATGACAGTGGTCATCTAGAATTGTGAAGAAAGATATCATGGAGCACTGGGATGACAGGGGCCATGGAACATTGTGATGACACGGGTCATGGGGCACTGTGATGACACGACCATGGAACATTATGATGACAAGTATTCTGGAGCATTGTGATAAAAAGGTCATGGACCATTGTGATTATAGGGGCCAAGGAGCATTCTGATGACAACGGCATGGAGCATTGTGATGACAAGGGTCATCGAGCATTGTGATGATAGCGGTCATGAAGCATTGTGATGAATGTGGTCATGGATCATTGTGATGACATGTGTCGTGGAGCATTGTGATGACAGGGGTCATAGAGCATTGTGATGACACGGTTATGGAATATTGTGATGACCAGAATTCTGTAGCACAGTGATGAAAAGGGCATGGAGCATTGTGATTACAGGGGTCATGGAGCATTGTGATGACAATTTTTCTAGAACATTGTGATGACAGGGATCATGGAGCATAGTGATGTAAGGGGCAATGGAGCATTGTGTTGACAGGCGTCATGGGACATTGTGTTGACAGTGGACATGGAGCATTGTTAGAAAAGGAACATGGAGCAATTTGATTTCAGGGGCCATGAACAATTGCGAATACATAGGCCATGGAGTATTCAGATGAATGTGGTCAAGGATCATTGTGACGAAAAGTGTCCTGGAATATTGTGATGACACGGTTCATGGAGCATTGCGATGAAAAGGGCCATGGCGAAATGTGAAGACAGGTGTCATGAGGCATTGTGATGACAGTGGTCATCTAGAATTGTGAAGAAAGATATCATGGAGCACTGGGATGACAGGGGCCATGGAACATTGTGATGACAGGGGTCATGGGGCATTGTGATGACACGGCCATGGAACATAATGATGACAAGAATTCTGGAGGATTGTGATAAAAAGGGCATGGACCATTGTGATTAGAGGGGCCAAGGAGCATTCTGATAACAAAGTCATGGAGCATTGTGATGACAAGGGTCATCGAGCTTTGTGATGACAGTGGTCATGAAGCATTGTGATGAATGTGGTCATGGATCATTGTGATGACAAGTGTCGTGGAGCATTGTGATGACAAGGGGCATATAGCATTGTGATGACACGGTTATGGAATATTGTGATGACCAGAATTCTGTAGCACTGTGATGAAAAGGGAATGGAGCACTGTGATTACAGGGGTCATGGAGCATTGTGATGACAATTGTTTTAGAACATTATGATGACAGGGATCATGGAGCATAGTGATGAAAGGGGCCATGGAGAATTGTGATGACAGGCGTCATGGGACATTGTGTTGACAGTGGTCATGGAGCATTGTTAGAAAGGGCACTTGGAGCAATTTGATTTCAGGGGCCATGAACAATTGTGAATACATAGGCCATGGAGTATTCAGATGAATGTGGTCAAGGATCATTGTGACGAAAAGTGTACTGGAATATTGTGATGACACGGTTCATGGAGCATTGCGATGACAAGGGCCATGGCGAAATGTGAAGACAGGTGTCATGGGGCATTGTGATGACAGGAGTCATGGGGCATTGTGATGACACGGCCATGGAACATTATGATGACAAGAATTCTGGAGCATTGTGATAAAAAGGGCATGGACCATTGTGATTAGAGGGGCCAAGGAGCATTCTGATGACAACGGCATGGAGAATTGTGATGACAAGGGTCATCGAGCATTGTGATGACAGTGGTCATGAAGCATTGTGATGAATGTGGTCATGGATCATTGTGATGACAAGTGTCGTGGAGCATTGTGATGACAGGGGTCATAGAGCATTGTGATGACACGGATATGGAATATTGTGATGACCAGAATTCTGTAGCACTGTGATGAAAAGGGAATGGAGCATTGTGATTACAGGGGTCATGGAGCATTGTGATGACAATTGTTCTAGAACATTGTGATGACAGGGATCATGGAGCATAGTTATGAAAGGGTCCATGGAGCATTGTGATGACAGGCGCCATGGGATATTGTGTTGACAGTGGTCATGGAGCATTGTTAGAAAGGGAACATGGAGCAATTTGATTTCAGGGGCCATGAAAAATTGCGAATACATAGGCCATGGAGTATTCAGATGAATGTGGTCAAGAATCATTGTGACAAAAAGTGTCCTGGAATATTGTGATGACACGGTTCATGGAGCATTGCGATGACAAGGGCCATGGCGAAATGTGAAGACAGGTGTCATGGGGCATTGTGATGACAGTGGTCATCTAGAATTGTGAAGGAAGATATCATGGAGCACTGGGATGACAGGGGCCATGGAGCATTGTGATGACAGGGGTCATGGGGCATTTTGATGACACGGCCATGGAACATTATGATGACAAGAATTCTGGAGCATTGTGATAAAAAGGGCATGGACCATTGTGATTAGAGGGGCCAAGGAGCATTCTGATGACAACGGCATGGAGCATTGTGATGACAGTGGTGATGAAGCATTGTGATAAATGTGGTCATGGATCATTGTGATGACAAGTGTCGTGGAGCATTGTGATGACAGGGGTCATAGAGCATTGTGATGACATGGTTATGGAATATTGTGATGACCAGAATTCTGTAGCACTGGGATGAAAAGGGAATGGAGCATTGTGATTACAGGGGTCATGGAGCATTGTGATGACAATTGTTCTAGAACATTGTGAAGACAGGGATCATGGAGCATAGTGATGAAAGGGGCCATGGAGCATTGTGATGACAGGCGTCATGGGACAATGTGTTGACAGTGGTCATGGAACCTTGTTAGAAAGGGAACATGGAGCAATTTGATTTCAGGGGTCATGAAAAATTGTGAATACATAGGCCATGGAGTATTCAGAGGAATGTGGTCAAGGATCATTTTGACGAAAATTGTCCTGGAATATTGTGATGACACGGTTCATGGAGCATTGGGATGACAAGGGCCATGGCGAAATGTGAAGACAGGTGTCATGGGGCATTGTGATGACAGTGGTCATCTAGAATTGTGAAGAAAGATATCATGGAGCACTGGGATGACAGGGGCCATGGAACATTGTGATGACAGGGGTCATGGGGCATTGTGATGACACGGCCATGGAACATTATGATGACAAGAATTCTGGAGCATTGTGATAAAAAGGTCATGGACCATTGTGATTAGAGGGGCCAAGGAGCATTCTGATGACAACGGCATGGAGCATTGTGATGACAGTGGTCATGAAGCATTGTGATGAATGTGGTCATGCATCATTGTGATGACAAGTGTCGTGGAGCATTGTGATGACAGGGGTCATAGAGCATTGTGATGACACGGTTATGGAATATTGTGATGACCAGAATTCTGTAGCACTGTGATGAAAAGGGAAAGGAGCATTGTGATTACAGGGGTCATGGAGCATTGTGATGACAATTGTTTAGAACATTGTGAAGACAGGGATCATGGAGCATAGTGATGAAAGGGGCCATGGAGCATTGTGATGACAGGCGTCATGGGACATTGTGTTGACAGTGGTCATGGAGCATTGTTAGAAAGGGAACATGGAGCAATTTGATTTCAGGGGCCATGAACAATTGTGAATACATAGGCCATGGAGTATTCAGATGAATGTGGTCAAGGTTCATTGTGACGAAAAGTGTACTGGAATATTGTGATGACACGGTTCATGGAGCATTGCGATGACAAGGGCCACGGCGAAATGTGAATACAGGTGTCATGGGGCATTGTGATGACAGTGGGCATCTAGAATTGTGAAGAAAGATATCATGAGGCACTGGGATGACAGGGGCCATGGAGCATTGTGATGACAGGGGTCATGGGGCATTGTGATGACACGGCCAGGGAACATTATTATGACAAGAATTCTGGAGCATTGTGATAAAATGGGCATGGACCATTGTGATTAGAGGGGCCAAGGAGCATTCTGATCACAACGGCATGGAGCATTGTGATGACAAGGGTCATCGAGCATTGTGATGAAAGTGGTCATGAAGCATTGTGATGAATGTGGTCATGGATCATTGTGATGACAAGTGTCGTGGAGCATTGTGATGACAGAGGTCATAGAGCATTGTGATGACACGGTTATGGAATATTGTGATAACCAGAATTCTGTAGCACTGTGATGAAAAGGGAAAGGAGCAATGTGATTACAGGGGTCATGGAGCATTTTGATGAAAATACTTTAAAACATTGTGAAGACAGGGATCATGGAGCATAGTGATGAAAGAGGCCATGGAGCATTGTGATTACAGGGGTCATGGAGCATTGTGATGACAATTGTTCTAGAATATTGTGATGACAGGGATCATGGAGCATAGTGATGAAAGGGGCAATGGAGATTTGTGTTGACAGGCGTCATGGGACATTGTGTTGACAGTGGACATGGAGCATTGTTAGAAAGGGAACATGGAGCAATTTGATTTCAGGGGCCATGAAAAATTGCGAATACATACGCCATGGAGTATTCAGATGAATGTGGTCAAGGATCATTGTGACGAAAAGTGTCCTGGAATATTGTGATGACACGGTTCATGGAGCATTGCGATGACAAGGGCCATGGCGAAATGTGAAGACAGGTGTCATGGGGCATTGTGATGACAGTGGTCATCTAGAATTGTGAAGAAAGATATCATAGAGCACTGGGAAGACAGGGGCCATGGAACATTGTGATGACAGGGGTCATGGGGCATTGTGATGACACGGCCATGGAACATTATGATGACAAGAATTCTGGAGCATTGTGATAAAAAGGGCATGGACCATTGTGATTAGAGGGGCCAAGGAGCATTCTGATGACAACGGCATGGAGCATTGTGATGACAAGGGTCATCGAGCTTTGTGATGATAGTGGTCATGAAGCATTGTGATGAATGTGGTCATGGATCATTGTGATGACAAGTGTCGTGGAGCATTGTGATGAGAGTGGTCATAGAGCATTGTGATGACACGGTTATGGAATATTGTGATGACCAGAATTCTGTAGCACTGTGATGAAAAGGGAATGGAGCATTGTGATTACAGGGGTCATGGAGCATTGTGTTGACAATTGTTCTAGAACATTGTGATGACAGGTATCATGGAGCATAGTGATGTAAGGGGCCATGGAGCATTGTGATGACAGGCGTCATGGGATATTGTGTTGAGAGTGGTCATGGAGCATTGTTAGAAAGGGAACATGGAGCAATTTGATTTCAAGGGCCATGAACAATTGTGAATACATAGGCCATGGAGTATTCAGATGAATGTGGTCAAGGATCATTGTGACGAAAAGTGTCCTGGAATATTGTGATGACACGGTTCATGGAGCATTGCGATGACAAGGGCCATGGCGAAATGTGAAGACAGGTGTCATGGGGCATTGTGATGACAGTGGTCATCTAGAATTGTGAAGAAAGATATCATGGAACACTGGGATGACAGGGGCCATGGAGCATTGTGATGACAGGGGTCATGGGGCATTGTGATGACACGGCCATGGAACATTATGATGACAAGAATTCTGGAGCATTGTGATAAAAAGGGCATGGACCATTGTGATTAGAGGGGCCAAGGAGCATTCTGATGACAACGGCATGGAGCATTGTGATGACAAGTGTCATCGAGCTTTGTGATGATAGTGGTCATGAATCATTGTGATGAATGTGGTCATGGATCCTTGTGATGACAAGTGTCGTGGAGCATTGTGATGACAGGGGTCATAGAGCATTGTGATCACACGGTTATGTAATATTTTGATGACCAGAATTCTGTAGCACTGTGATGAAAAGGCAATGGAGCATTGTGATTACAGAGATAATGGAGCATTGTGATGACAATTGTTCTAGAATATTGTGATGACAGGGATCATGGAGCATAGTGATGAAAGGGGCAATGGAGATTTGTGTTGACAGGCGTCATGGGACATTGTGTTGACAGTGGACATGGAACATTGTTAGAAAGGGAACATGGAGCAATTTGATTTCAGGGGCCATTAAAAATTGCGAATACATACGCCATGGAGTATTCAGATGAATGTGGTCAAGGATCATTGTGACGAAATGTGTCCTGGAATATTGTGATGACACGGTTCATGGAGCATTGCGATGACAAGGGCCATGGCGAAATGTGAAGACAGGTGTCATGGGGCTTTGTGATGACAGTGGTCATCTAGAATTGTGAAGAAAGATATCATGGAGCACTGGGATGACAGGGGCCTTGGAGCAATGCGATGACAGGGGTCATGGGGCATTGTGATGACACGGCCATGGAACATTATGATGACAAGAATTCTGGAGCATTGTGATAAAAAGGGCATGGACCATTGTGATTAGAGGGGCCAAGGAGCATTCTGATGACAACGGCATGGAGCATTGTGATGACAAGGTCATCGAGCATTGTGATGACAGTGGTCATGAAGCATTGTGATGAATGTGGTCATGGATCATTCTGATGACAAGTGTCGTGGAGCATTGTGATGACAGGCGTCATGGGACAATGTTTTGACAGTGGTCATGGAGCATTGTTAGAAAGGGAACATGGAGCAATATGATTTCAGGGGCCATGAAAAATTGTGAATACATAGGCCATGGAGTATTCAGATGAATGTGGTCAAGGATCATTGGGACGAAATGTGTCCTGGAATATTGTGATGACACGGTTCATGGAGCATTGCGATGACAAGGGCCATGGCGAAATGTGAAGACAGGTGTCATGGGGCATTGTGATGACAGTGGTCATCTAGAATTGTGAAGAAAGATATCATGGAGCACTGGGATGACAGGGGCCATGGAGCATTGTGATGACAGGGGTCAAGGGGCATTGTGATGACAAGGCCAGGGAACATTATTATGACAAGAATTCTGGAGCATTGTGATAAAAAGGTCATGGACCATTGTGATTAGAGGGGCCAAGGAGCATTCTGATGACAACGGCATGGAGCATTGTGATGACAAGGGTCATCGAGCATTGTGATGACAGTGGTCATGAAGCATTGTGATGAATGTGGTCATGGATCATTGTGATGACAAGTGTCGTGGAGCATTGTGATGACAGGGGTCATAGAGCATTGTGATGACACGGTTATGGAATATTGTGATGACCAGAATTCTGTAGCACTGTGATGAAAAGGGAATGGAGCATTGTGATTACAGGGGTCATGGAGCATAGTGATGACAATTGTTCTAGAACATTGTGAAGACAGGGATCATGGAGCATAGTGATGAAAGGGGCCATGGAGCATTGTGATGACAGGCGTCATGGAACAATGTGTTGACAGTGGTCATGGAGCCTTGTTAGAAAGGGAACATGGAGCAATTTGATTTCAGGGGTCATGAAAAATTGTGAATACATAGGCCATGGAGTATTCAGATGAATGTGGTCAAGGATCATTGTGACGAAAATTGTCCTGGAATATTGTGATGACACGGTTCATGGAGCATTGGGATGACAAGGGCCATGGCGAAATGTGAAGACAGGTGTCATGGGGCATTGTGATGACAGTGGTCATCTAGAATTGTGAAGAAAGATATCATGGAGCACTGGGATGACAGGGGCCATGGAACATTGTGATGACAGGGGTCATGGGGCATTGTGATGACACGGCCATGGAACATTATGTTGACAAGAATTCTGGAGCATTGTGATAAAAAGGGCATGGACCATTGTGATTAGAGGGGCCAAGGAGCATTCTGATGACAACGGCATGGAGCATTGTGATGACAAGGGTCATCGAGCATTGTGATGACAGTGGTCATGAAGCATTGTGATGAATGTGGTCATGGATCATTGTGATGACAAGCGTCGTGGAGCATTGTGATGACAGGGGTCATAGAGCATTGTGATGACACGGTTATGGAATATTGTGATGACCAGAATTCTGTAGCACTGTGATGAAAAGGGAATGGAGCATTGTGATTACAGGGGTCATGGAGCATTGTGATGACAATTGTTCTAGAACATTGTGATGACAGGGATCATGGAGCATAGTGATGAAAGGGTCCATGGAGCATTGTGATGACAGGCGCCAAGGGACATTGTGTTGACAGTGGTCATGGAGCATTGTTAGAAAGGGAACATGGAGCAATTTGATTTCAGGGGCCATGAAAAATTGTGAATACATAGGCCATGGAGTATTCAGATGAATGTGGTCAAGGATCATTGTGACGACAAGTGTCCTGGAATATTGTGATGACACGGTTCATGGAGCATTGCGATGACAAGGGCCATGGCGAAATGTGAAGACAGGTGTCATGGGGCATTGTGATGACAGTGGTCATCTAGAATTGTGAAGGAAGATATCATGGAGCACTGGGATGACAGGGGCCATGGAGCATTGTGATGACAGGGGTCATGGGGCATTGTGATGACACGGCCATGGAACATTATGATGACAAGAATTCTGGAGCATTGTGATAAAAAGGGCATGGACCATTTTGATTAGAGGGGCCAAGGAGCATTCTGATGACAACGGCATGGAGCATTGTGATGACAAGGGTCATCGAGCATTGTGATGACAGTGGTCATGAAGCATTGTGATGAATGTGGTCATGGATCATTGTGATGACAAGTGTCGTGGAGCATTGTGATGACAGGGGTCATAGAGCATTGTGATGACACGGTTATGGAATATTGTGATGACCAGAATTCTGTAGCACTGTGATGAAAAGGGAATGGAGCATTGTGATTACAGGGGTCATGGAGCATTGTGATGACAATTGTTCTAGAACATTGTGAAGACAGGGATCATGGAGCATAGTGATGAAAGGGGCCATGGAGCATTGTGATGACAGGCGTCATGGGACAATATGTTGACAGTGGTCATGGAGCCTTGTTAGAAAGGGAACATGGAGCAATTTGATTTCAGGGGTCATGAAAAATTGTGAATACATAGGCCATGGAGTATTCAGATGAATGTGGTCAAGGATAATTGTGACGAAAATTGTCCTGGAATATTGTGATGACACGGTTCATGGAGCATTGGGATGACAAGGGCCATGGCGAAATGTGAAGACAGGTGTCATGGGGCATTGTGATGACAGTGGTCATCTAGAATTGTGAAGAAAGATATCATGGAGCACTGGGATGACAGGGGCCATGGAACATTGTGATGACACGGGTCATGGGGCACTGTGATGACACGACCATGGAACATTATGATGACAAGTATTCTGGAGCATTGTGATAAAAAGGTCATGGACCATTGTGATTATAGGGGCCAAGGAGCATTCTGATGACAACGGCATGGAGCATTGTGATGACAAGGGTCATCGAGCATTGTGATGATAGCGGTCATGAAGCATTGTGATGAATGTGGTCATGGATCATTGTGATGACATGTGTCGTGGAGCATTGTGATGACAGGGGTCATAGAGCATTGTGATGACACGGTTATGGAATATTGTGATGACCAGAATTCTGTAGCACAGTGATGAAAAGGGCATGGAGCATTGTGATTACAGGGGTCATGGAGCATTGTGATGACAATTTTTCTAGAACATTGTGATGACAGGGATCATGGAGCATAGTGATGTAAGGGGCAATGGAGCATTGTGTTGACAGGCGTCATGGGACATTGTGTTGACAGTGGACATGGAGCATTGTTAGAAAAGGAACATGGAGCAATTTGATTTCAGGGGCCATGAACAATTGCGAATACATAGGCCATGGAGTATTCAGATGAATGTGGTCAAGGATCATTGTGACGAAAAGTGTCCTGGAATATTGTGATGACACGGTTCATGGAGCATTGCGATGAAAAGGGCCATGGCGAAATGTGAAGACAGGTGTCATGAGGCATTGTGATGACAGTGGTCATCTAGAATTGTGAAGAAAGATATCATGGAGCACTGGGATGACAGGGGCCATGGAACATTGTGATGACAGGGGTCATGGGGCATTGTGATGACACGGCCATGGAACATAATGATGACAAGAATTCTGGAGGATTGTGATAAAAAGGGCATGGACCATTGTGATTAGAGGGGCCAAGGAGCATTCTGATAACAAAGTCATGGAGCATTGTGATGACAAGGGTCATCGAGCTTTGTGATGACAGTGGTCATGAAGCATTGTGATGAATGTGGTCATGGATCATTGTGATGACAAGTGTCGTGGAGCATTGTGATGACAAGGGGCATATAGCATTGTGATGACACGGTTATGGAATATTGTGATGACCAGAATTCTGTAGCACTGTGATGAAAAGGGAATGGAGCACTGTGATTACAGGGGTCATGGAGCATTGTGATGACAATTGTTTTAGAACATTATGATGACAGGGATCATGGAGCATAGTGATGAAAGGGGCCATGGAGAATTGTGATGACAGGCGTCATGGGACATTGTGTTGACAGTGGTCATGGAGCATTGTTAGAAAGGGCACTTGGAGCAATTTGATTTCAGGGGCCATGAACAATTGTGAATACATAGGCCATGGAGTATTCAGATGAATGTGGTCAAGGATCATTGTGACGAAAAGTGTACTGGAATATTGTGATGACACGGTTCATGGAGCATTGCGATGACAAGGGCCATGGCGAAATGTGAAGACAGGTGTCATGGGGCATTGTGATGACAGGAGTCATGGGGCATTGTGATGACACGGCCATGGAACATTATGATGACAAGAATTCTGGAGCATTGTGATAAAAAGGGCATGGACCATTGTGATTAGAGGGGCCAAGGAGCATTCTGATGACAACGGCATGGAGAATTGTGATGACAAGGGTCATCGAGCATTGTGATGACAGTGGTCATGAAGCATTGTGATGAATGTGGTCATGGATCATTGTGATGACAAGTGTCGTGGAGCATTGTGATGACAGGGGTCATAGAGCATTGTGATGACACGGATATGGAATATTGTGATGACCAGAATTCTGTAGCACTGTGATGAAAAGGGAATGGAGCATTGTGATTACAGGGGTCATGGAGCATTGTGATGACAATTGTTCTAGAACATTGTGATGACAGGGATCATGGAGCATAGTTATGAAAGGGTCCATGGAGCATTGTGATGACAGGCGCCATGGGATATTGTGTTGACAGTGGTCATGGAGCATTGTTAGAAAGGGAACATGGAGCAATTTGATTTCAGGGGCCATGAAAAATTGCGAATACATAGGCCATGGAGTATTCAGATGAATGTGGTCAAGAATCATTGTGACAAAAAGTGTCCTGGAATATTGTGATGACACGGTTCATGGAGCATTGCGATGACAAGGGCCATGGCGAAATGTGAAGACAGGTGTCATGGGGCATTGTGATGACAGTGGTCATCTAGAATTGTGAAGGAAGATATCATGGAGCACTGGGATGACAGGGGCCATGGAGCATTGTGATGACAGGGGTCATGGGGCATTTTGATGACACGGCCATGGAACATTATGATGACAAGAATTCTGGAGCATTGTGATAAAAAGGGCATGGACCATTGTGATTAGAGGGGCCAAGGAGCATTCTGATGACAACGGCATGGAGCATTGTGATGACAGTGGTGATGAAGCATTGTGATAAATGTGGTCATGGATCATTGTGATGACAAGTGTCGTGGAGCATTGTGATGACAGGGGTCATAGAGCATTGTGATGACATGGTTATGGAATATTGTGATGACCAGAATTCTGTAGCACTGGGATGAAAAGGGAATGGAGCATTGTGATTACAGGGGTCATGGAGCATTGTGATGACAATTGTTCTAGAACATTGTGAAGACAGGGATCATGGAGCATAGTGATGAAAGGGGCCATGGAGCATTGTGATGACAGGCGTCATGGGACAATGTGTTGACAGTGGTCATGGAACCTTGTTAGAAAGGGAACATGGAGCAATTTGATTTCAGGGGTCATGAAAAATTGTGAATACATAGGCCATGGAGTATTCAGAGGAATGTGGTCAAGGATCATTTTGACGAAAATTGTCCTGGAATATTGTGATGACACGGTTCATGGAGCATTGGGATGACAAGGGCCATGGCGAAATGTGAAGACAGGTGTCATGGGGCATTGTGATGACAGTGGTCATCTAGAATTGTGAAGAAAGATATCATGGAGCACTGGGATGACAGGGGCCATGGAACATTGTGATGACAGGGGTCATGGGGCATTGTGATGACACGGCCATGGAACATTATGATGACAAGAATTCTGGAGCATTGTGATAAAAAGGTCATGGACCATTGTGATTAGAGGGGCCAAGGAGCATTCTGATGACAACGGCATGGAGCATTGTGATGACAGTGGTCATGAAGCATTGTGATGAATGTGGTCATGCATCATTGTGATGACAAGTGTCGTGGAGCATTGTGATGACAGGGGTCATAGAGCATTGTGATGACACGGTTATGGAATATTGTGATGACCAGAATTCTGTAGCACTGTGATGAAAAGGGAAAGGAGCATTGTGATTACAGGGGTCATGGAGCATTGTGATGACAATTGTTTAGAACATTGTGAAGACAGGGATCATGGAGCATAGTGATGAAAGGGGCCATGGAGCATTGTGATGACAGGCGTCATGGGACATTGTGTTGACAGTGGTCATGGAGCATTGTTAGAAAGGGAACATGGAGCAATTTGATTTCAGGGGCCATGAACAATTGTGAATACATAGGCCATGGAGTATTCAGATGAATGTGGTCAAGGTTCATTGTGACGAAAAGTGTACTGGAATATTGTGATGACACGGTTCATGGAGCATTGCGATGACAAGGGCCACGGCGAAATGTGAATACAGGTGTCATGGGGCATTGTGATGACAGTGGGCATCTAGAATTGTGAAGAAAGATATCATGAGGCACTGGGATGACAGGGGCCATGGAGCATTGTGATGACAGGGGTCATGGGGCATTGTGATGACACGGCCAGGGAACATTATTATGACAAGAATTCTGGAGCATTGTGATAAAATGGGCATGGACCATTGTGATTAGAGGGGCCAAGGAGCATTCTGATCACAACGGCATGGAGCATTGTGATGACAAGGGTCATCGAGCATTGTGATGACAGTGGTCATGAAGCATTGTGATGAATGTGGTCATGGATCATTGTGATGACAAGTGTCGTGGAGCATTGTGATGACAGAGGTCATAGAGCATTGTGATGACACGGTTATGGAATATTGTGATGACCAGAATTCTGTACCACTGTGATGAAAAGGGAAAGGAGCATTGTGATTACAGGGGTCATGGAGCATTTTGATGAAAATACTTTAGAACATTGTGAAGACAGGGATCATGGAGCATAGTGATGAAAGAGGCCATGGAGCATTGTGATGACAGGCGTCATGGGACAATGTGTTGACAGTGGTCATGGAGCATTGTTCGAAAGCGAACATGGAGCAATTTGATTTCAGGGGCCATGAACAATTGTGAATACATAGGCCATGGAGTATTCAGATGAATGTGGTCAAGGATCATTGTGACGAAAAGTGTCCTGGAATATTGTGATGACACGGTTCATGGAGCATTGCGATGACAAGGGCCATGGAGAAATGTGAAGACAGGTGTCATGCGGCATTGTGATGACAGTGGTTATCTAGAATTGTGAAGAAAGATATCATGGAGCACTGGGATGACAGGGGCCATGGAGCATTGTGATGACAGGGGTCATGGGGCATTGTGATGACACGGCCATGGAACATTATTATGACAAGAATTCTGGAGCATTGTGATAAAAAGGTCATGGACCATTGTGATTAGAGGGGCCAAGGAGCATTCTGATGACAACGGCATGGAGCATTGTGATGACATGGGTCATCGAGCACTGTGATGACAGTGGTCATGAAGCATTGTGATGAATGTGGTCATGCATCATTGTGATGACAAGTGTCGTGGAGCATTGTGATGACAGGGGTCATAGAGCATTGTGATGACACTGTTATGGAATATTGTGATGACCAGAATTCTGTAGCACTGTGATGAATAGGGAATGGAGCATTGTGATTACAGGGGTCATGGAGCATTGTGATGACACGGCCAGGGAACATTATTATGACAAGAATTCTGGGGCATTGTGATAAAAAGGTCATGGATCATTGTGATTAGAGGGGCCAAGGAGCATTCTGATGACAACGGCATGGAGCATTGTGATGACAGTGGTCATGAAGCATTGTGATGAATGTGGTCATTCATCATTGTGATGACAAGTGTCGAGGAGCATTGTGATGACAGGGGACATATTGCATTGTGATGACACGGTGATGGAATATTGTGATGACCAGAATTCTGTAGCTCAGTGATGAAAAGTGCATGGAGCATTGTGATTACAGGTGTCATGGAGCATTGTGATGACAATTGTTCTACAACATTGTGATGACAGGGATCATGGAGCATAGTGATGAAAGGGGCCATGGAGAATTGTGTTGACAGGCGTCATGGGACATTGTGTTGACAGTGGTCATGGAGCATTGTTAGAAAGGGAACATGGAGCAATTTGATTTCAGGGGCCATGAACAATTGTGAATACATAGGCCATGGAGTATTCAGATGAATGTGGTCAAGGATCATTGTGACGAAAAGTGTCCTGGAATATTGTGATGACACGGTTCATGGAGCATTGCGATGACAAGGGCCATGGCGAAATGTGAAGACAGGTGTCATGGGGCATTGTGATGACAGTGGTCATTAAGAATTGTGAAGAAAGATATCATGGAGCACTGGGATGACAGGGGCCTTGGAGCATTGTGATGACAGGGGTCATGGGGCATTGTGATGACACGGCCATGGAACATTATGAAGACAAGAATTCTGGAGAATTGTGATAAAATGGGCATGGACCATTGTGATTAGAGGGTCCAAGGAGCATTCTGATCACAACGGCATGGAGCATTGTGATGACAAGGGTCATTGAGCATTGTGATGACAGTGGTCATGAAGCATTGTGATGAATGTGGTCATGCATCATTGTGATGACAAGTGTCGTGGAGCATTGTGATGACAGGGGTCATAGAGCATTGTGATGACACGGTTATGGAATATTGTGATGACCAGAATTCTGTAGCACTGTGATGAAAAGGGAATGGAGCATTGTGATTACAGGGGTCATGGAGCATTGTGATGACAATTGTTCTAGAACATTGTGATGACAGGGATCATGGAGCATAGTGATGAAAGTGGCCATGGAGCATTGTGATGACAGGCGTCATGGGATATTGTATTGACAGTGGTCATGGAGCATTGTTAGAAAGGGAACATGGAGCAATTTGATTTCAGGGGCCATGAACAATTGTGAATACATAGGCCATGGAGTATTCAGATGAATTTGGTCAAGGATCATTGTGACGAAAATTGTCCTGGAATATTGTGATGACACGGTTCATGGAGCATTGCGATGACAAGGGCCATGGCGAAATGTGAAGACAGGTGTCATGGGGAATTGTGATGACAGTGGTCATCTAGAATTGTGAAGAAAGATATCATGGAGCACTGGGATGACAGGGGCCATGGAACATTGTGATGACAGGGGTCATGGGGCATTGTGATGACACGGCCATGGAACATTATAATGACAAGAATTCTGGAGCATTGTGATAAAAAGGGCATGGTCCATTGTGATTCGAGGGGCCAAGGAGCATTCTGATGACAACGGCATGGAGCATTGTGATGACAAGGGTCATCGAGCATTGTGATGATAGTGGTCATGAAGCATTGTGATGAATGTGGTCATGCATCATTGTGATGACAAGTGTCGTGGAGCATTGTGATGACAGGGGTCATAGAGCATTGTGATGACACGGTTATGGAATATTGTGATGACCAGAATTCGGTAGCACAGTGATGAAAAGGGAATGGAGCATTGTGATTACAGGGGTCATGGAGCATTGTGATGACAATTGTTCTAGAATATTGTGATGACAGGGATCATGGAGCATAGTGATGAAAGGGGCAATGGAGATTTGTGTTGACAGGCGTCATGGGACATTGTGTTGATAGTGGACATGGAGCATTGTTAGAAAGGGAACATGGAGCAATTTGATTTCAGGGGCCATGAAAAATTGCGAATACATACGCCATGGAGTATTCAGATGAATGTGGTCAAGGATCATTGTGACGAAAAGTGTCCTGGAATATTGTGATGACACGGTTCATGGAGCATTGCGATGACAAGGGCCATGGCGAAATGTGAAGACAGGTGTCATGGGGCATTGTGATGACAGTGGTCATCTAGAATTGTGAAGAAAGATATCATAGAGCACTGGGAAGACAGGGGCCATGGAACATTGTGATGACAGGGGTCATGGGGCATTGTGATGACACGGCCATGGAACATTATGATGACAAGAATTCTGGAGCATTGTGATAAAAAGGGCATGGACCATTGTGATTAGAGGGGCCAAGGAGCATTCTGATGACAACGGCATGGAGCATTGTGATGACAAGGGTCATCGAGCTTTGTGATGATAGTGGTCATGAAGCATTGTGATGAATGTGGTCATGGATCATTGTGATGACAAGTGTCGTGGAGCATTGTGATGAGAGTGGTCATAGAGCATTGTGATGACACGGTTATGGAATATTGTGATGACCAGAATTCTGTAGCACTGTGATGAAAAGGGAATGGAGCATTGTGATTACAGGGGTCATGGAGCATTGTGTTGACAATTGTTCTAGAACATTGTGATGACAGGGATCATGGAGCATAGTGATGTAAGGGGCCATGGAGCATTGTGATGACAGGCCTCATGGGACATTGTGTTGACAGTGGACATGGAACATTGTTAGAAAGGGAACATGGAGCAATTTGATTTCAGGGGCCATTAAAAATTGCGAATACATACGCCATGGAGTATTCAGATGAATGTGGTCAAGGATCATTGTGACGAAATGTGTCCTGTAATATTGTGATGACACGGTTCATGGAGCATTGCGATGACAAGGGCCATGGCGAAATGTGAAGACAGGTGTCATGGGGCATTGTGATGACAGTGGTCATCTAGAATTGTGAAGAAAGATATCATGGAACACTGGGATGACAGGGGCCATGGAGCATTGTGATGACAGGGGTCATGGAGCATTGTGATGACACGGCCATGGAACATTAAAATGACAAGAATTCTGGAGCATTGTGATAAAAAGGGCATGGTCCATTGTGATTAGAGGGGCCAAGGAGCATTCTGATGACAACGGCATGGAGCATTGTGATGACAAGGGTCATCGAGCATTGTGATGTTAGTGGTCATGAAGCATTGTGATGAATGTGGTCATGCATCATTGTGATGACAAGTGTCGTGGAGCATTGTGATGACAGGGGTCATAGAGCATTGTGATTGACACGGTTATGGAATATTGTGATGACCAGAATTCGGTAGCACAGTGATGAAAAGGGAATGGAGCATTGTGATTACAGAGGTCATGGAGCATTGTGATGACAATTGTTCTAGAATATTGTGATGACAGGGATCATGGAGCATAGTGATGAAAGGGGCAATGGAGATTTGTGTTGACAGGCGTCATGGGACATTGTGTTGACAGTGGACATGGAACATTGTTAGAAAGGGAACATGGAGCAATTTGATTTCAGGGGCCATTAAAAATTGCGAATACATACGCCATGGAGTATTCAGATGAATGTGGTCAAGGATCATTGTGACGAAATGTGTCCTGGAATATTGTGATGACACGGTTCATGGAGCATTGCGATGACAAGGGCCATGGCGATATGTGAAGACAAGTGTCATGGGGCATTGTGATGACAGTGGTCATCTAGAATTGTGAAGAAAGATATCATGGAGCACTGGGATGATAGGGTACATGGAACATTGTGATGACAGGGGTCATGGGGCATTGTGATGACACGGCCATGGAACATTATGATGACAAGAATTCTGGAGCATTGTGATAAAAAGGGCATGGACCATTGTGATTAGAGGGGCAAAGGAGCATTCTGATGACAACGGCATGGAGCATTGTGATGACAAGGTCATCGAGCATTGTGATGACAGTGGTCATGAAGCATTGTGATGAATGTGGTCATGGATCATTCTGATGACAAGTGTCGTGGAGCATTGTGATGACAGGCGTCATGGGACAATGTGTTGACAGTGGTCATGGAGCATTGTTAGAAAGGGAACATGGAGCAATATGATTTCAGGGGCCATGAAAAATTGTGAATACATAGGCCATGGAGTATTCAGATTAATGTGGTCAAGGATCATTGGGACGAAATGTGTCCTGGAATATTGTGATGACACGGTTCATGGAGCATTGCGATGACAAGGGCCATGGCGAAATGTGAAGACAGGTTTCATGGGGCATTGTGATGACAGTGGTCATCTAGAATTGTGAAGAAAGATATCATGGAGCACTGGGATGACAGGGGCCATGGAGCATTGTGATGACCGGGGTCAAACGGCATCGTGATGACAAGGCCAGGGAACATTATTATGACAAGAATTCTGGAGCATTGTGATAAAAAGGTCATGGACCATTGTGATTAGAGGGGCCAAGGAGCATTCTGATGACAACGGCATGGAGCATTGTGATGACAGTGGTCATGAAGCATTGTGATGAATGTGGTCATGCATCATTGTGATGACAAGTGTCGTGGAGCATTGTTATGACAGGGGTCATAGAGCATTGTGATGACACGGTTATGGAATATTGTGATGACCAGAATTCTGTAGCACAGTGATGAAAAGGGCATGGAGCATTGTGATTACAGGGGTCATGGAGCATTGTGATGACAATTTTTCTAGAACATTGTGATGACAGGGATCATGGAGCATAGTGATGAAAGGGCAATGGAGCATTGTGTTGACAGGCGTCATGGGACATTGTGTTGACAGTGGACATGGAGCATTGTTAGAAATGGAACATGGAGCAATTTGACTTCAGGGGCCATGAAAAATTGCGAATACATAGGCCATGGAGTATTCAGATGAATGTGGTCAAGGATCATTGTGACGAAAAGTGTCCTGGAATATTGTGATGACACGGTTCATGGAGCATTGCGATGAAAAGGGCCATGGCGAAATGTGAAGACAGGCGTCATGAGGCATTGTGATGACAGTGGTCATCTAGAATTGTGAAGAAAGATATCATGGAGCACTGGGATGACAGGGGCCATGGAACATTGTGATGACAGGGGTCATGGGGCATTGTGATGACACGGCCATGGAACATTATGATGACAAGAATTCTGGAGCATTGTGATAAAAAGGGCATGGACCATTGTGATTAGAGGGGCCAAGGAGCATTCTGATGACAACGGCATGGAGCATTGTGATGACAAGGGTCATCGAGCATTGTGATGATAGTGGTCATGAAGCATTGTGATGAATGTGGTCATGGATCATTCTGATGAAATGTGTCGTGGAGCATTGTGATGACAGGGGTCATAGAGCATTGTGATGACACGTTTATGGAATATTGTGATGACCAGAATTCTGTAGCACAGTGATGAAAAGGGCATGGAGCATTGTGATTACAGTGGTCATGGAGCATTGTGATGACAATTGTTCTAGAACATTGTTATGACAGGGATCATGGAGCATAGTGATGAAAGGGGCCATGGAGCATAGTGTTGACAGGCGTCATGGGACATTGTGTTGACAGTGGACATGGAGCATTGTTAGAAAGGGAACATGGAGCAATTTGATTTCAGGGGCCATGAAAAATTGCGAATACATACGCCAAGGAGTATTCAGATGAATGTGGTCAAGGATCATTGTGACGAAAAGTGTCCTGGAATATTGTGATGACACGGTTCATGGAGCATTGCGATGACAAGGGCCATGGCGAAATGTGAAGACAGGTGTCATGGGGCATTGTGATGACAGTGGTCATCTAGAATTGTGAAGAAAGATATCATAGAGCACTGGGAAGACAGGGGCCATGGAACATTGTGATGACAGGGGTCATGGGGCATTGTGATGACACGGCCATGGAACATTATGATGACAAGTATTCTGGAGCATTGTGATAAAAAGGGCATGGACCATTGTGATTAGAGGGGCCAAGGAGCATTCTGATGACAACGGCATGGAGCATTGTGATGACAAGGGTCATCGAGCTTTGTGATGACAGTGGTCATGAAGCATTGTGATGAATGTGGTCATGCATCATTGTGATGACAAGTGTCGTGGAGCATTGTGATGACAAGGGGCATATAGCATTGTGATGACACGGATATGGAATATTGTGATGACCAGAATTCTGTAGCACTGTGATGAAAAGGGAATGGAGCATTGTGATTACAGGGGTCATGGAGCATTGTGATGACAATTGTTCTAGAACATTGTGATGACAGGGATCATGGAGCATAGTTATGAAAGGGTCCATGGAGCATTGTGATGACAGGCGCCATGGGATATTGTGTTGACAGTGGTCATGGAGCATTGTTAGAAAGGGAACATGGAGCAATTTGATTTCAGGGGCCATGAAAAATTGCGAATACATAGGCCATGGAGTATTCAGATGAATGTGGTCAAGAATCATTGTGACAAAAAGTGTCCTGGAATATTGTGATGACACGGTTCATGGAGCATTGCGATGACAAGGGCCATGGCGAAATGTGAAGACAGGTGTCATGGGGCATTGTGATGACAGTGGTCATCTAGAATTGTGAAGGAAGATATCATGGAGCACTGGGATGACAGGGGCCATGGAGCATTGTGATGACAGGGGTCATGGGGCATTTTGATGACACGGCCATGGAACATTATGATGACAAGAATTCTGGAGCATTGTGATAAAAAGGGCATGGACCATTGTGATTAGAGGGGCCAAGGAGCATTCTGATGACAACGGCATGGAGCATTGTGATGACAGTGGTGATGAAGCATTGTGATAAATGTGGTCATGGATCATTGTGATGACAAGTGTCGTGGAGCATTGTGATGACAGGGGTCATAGAGCATTGTGATGACATGGTTATGGAATATTGTGATGACCAGAATTCTGTAGCACTGGGATGAAAAGGGAATGGAGCATTGTGATTACAGGGGTCATGGAGCATTGTGATGACAATTGTTCTAGAACATTGTGAAGACAGGGATCATGGAGCATAGTGATGAAAGGGGCCATGGAGCATTGTGATGACAGGCGTCATGGGACAATGTGTTGACAGTGGTCATGGAACCTTGTTAGAAAGGGAACATGGAGCAATTTGATTTCAGGGGTCATGAAAAATTGTGAATACATAGGCCATGGAGTATTCAGAGGAATGTGGTCAAGGATCATTTTGACGAAAATTGTCCTGGAATATTGTGATGACACGGTTCATGGAGCATTGGGATGACAAGGGCCATGGCGAAATGTGAAGACAGGTGTCATGGGGCATTGTGATGACAGTGGTCATCTAGAATTGTGAAGAAAGATATCATGGAGCACTGGGATGACAGGGGCCATGGAACATTGTGATGACAGGGGTCATGGGGCATTGTGATGACACGGCCATGGAACATTATGATGACAAGAATTCTGGAGCATTGTGATAAAAAGGTCATGGACCATTGTGATTAGAGGGGCCAAGGAGCATTCTGATGACAACGGCATGGAGCATTGTGATGACAGTGGTCATGAAGCATTGTGATGAATGTGGTCATGCATCATTGTGATGACAAGTGTCGTGGAGCATTGTGATGACAGGGGTCATAGAGCATTGTGATGACACGGTTATGGAATATTGTGATGACCAGAATTCTGTAGCACTGTGATGAAAAGGGAAAGGAGCATTGTGATTACAGGGGTCATGGAGCATTGTGATGACAATTGTTTAGAACATTGTGAAGACAGGGATCATGGAGCATAGTGATGAAAGGGGCCATGGAGCATTGTGATGACAGGCGTCATGGGACATTGTGTTGACAGTGGTCATGGAGCATTGTTAGAAAGGGAACATGGAGCAATTTGATTTCAGGGGCCATGAACAATTGTGAATACATAGGCCATGGAGTATTCAGATGAATGTGGTCAAGGTTCATTGTGACGAAAAGTGTACTGGAATATTGTGATGACACGGTTCATGGAGCATTGCGATGACAAGGGCCACGGCGAAATGTGAATACAGGTGTCATGGGGCATTGTGATGACAGTGGGCATCTAGAATTGTGAAGAAAGATATCATGAGGCACTGGGATGACAGGGGCCATGGAGCATTGTGATGACAGGGGTCATGGGGCATTGTGATGACACGGCCAGGGAACATTATTATGACAAGAATTCTGGAGCATTGTGATAAAATGGGCATGGACCATTGTGATTAGAGGGGCCAAGGAGCATTCTGATCACAACGGCATGGAGCATTGTGATGACAAGGGTCATCGAGCATTGTGATGACAGTGGTCATGAAGCATTGTGATGAATGTGGTCATGGATCATTGTGATGACAAGTGTCGTGGAGCATTGTGATGACAGAGGTCATAGAGCATTGTGATGACACGGTTATGGAATATTGTGATGACCAGAATTCTGTACCACTGTGATGAAAAGGGAAAGGAGCATTGTGATTACAGGGGTCATGGAGCATTTTGATGAAAATACTTTAGAACATTGTGAAGACAGGGATCATGGAGCATAGTGATGAAAGAGGCCATGGAGCATTGTGATGACAGGCGTCATGGGACAATGTGTTGACAGTGGTCATGGAGCATTGTTCGAAAGCGAACATGGAGCAATTTGATTTCAGGGGCCATGAACAATTGTGAATACATAGGCCAT
Source organism: Eschrichtius robustus (assembly GCF_028021215.1). NCBI lineage: Eukaryota > Metazoa > Chordata > Mammalia > Artiodactyla > Eschrichtiidae > Eschrichtius > Eschrichtius robustus. The sequence goes on along the minus strand of NC_090830.1, from coordinate 17,636,024 downwards.
GGAGTATTCAGATGAATGTGGTCAAGGATCATTGTGACGAAAAGTGTCCTGGAATATTGTGATGACACGGTTCATGGAGCATTGCGATGACAAGGGCCATGGAGAAATGTGAAGACAGGTGTCATGCGGCATTGTGATGACAGTGGTTATCTAGAATTGTGAAGAAAGATATCATGGAGCACTGGGATGACAGGGGCCATGGAGCATTGTGATGACAGGGGTCATGGGGCATTGTGATGACACGGCCATGGAACATTATTATGACAAGAATTCTGGAGCATTGTGATAAAAAGGTCATGGACCATTGTGATTAGAGGGGCCAAGGAGCATTCTGATGACAACGGCATGGAGCATTGTGATGACATGGGTCATCGAGCACTGTGATGACAGTGGTCATGAAGCATTGTGATGAATGTGGTCATGCATCATTGTGATGACAAGTGTCGTGGAGCATTGTGATGACAGGGGTCATAGAGCATTGTGATGACACTGTTATGGAATATTGTGATGACCAGAATTCTGTAGCACTGTGATGAATAGGGAATGGAGCATTGTGATTACAGGGGTCATGGAGCATTGTGATGACACGGCCAGGGAACATTATTATGACAAGAATTCTGGGGCATTGTGATAAAAAGGTCATGGATCATTGTGATTAGAGGGGCCAAGGAGCATTCTGATGACAACGGCATGGAGCATTGTGATGACAGTGGTCATGAAGCATTGTGATGAATGTGGTCATTCATCATTGTGATGACAAGTGTCGAGGAGCATTGTGATGACAGGGGACATATTGCATTGTGATGACACGGTGATGGAATATTGTGATGACCAGAATTCTGTAGCTCAGTGATGAAAAGTGCATGGAGCATTGTGATTACAGGTGTCATGGAGCATTGTGATGACAATTGTTCTACAACATTGTGATGACAGGGATCATGGAGCATAGTGATGAAAGGGGCCATGGAGAATTGTGTTGACAGGCGTCATGGGACATTGTGTTGACAGTGGTCATGGAGCATTGTTAGAAAGGGAACATGGAGCAATTTGATTTCAGGGGCCATGAACAATTGTGAATACATAGGCCATGGAGTATTCAGATGAATGTGGTCAAGGATCATTGTGACGAAAAGTGTCCTGGAATATTGTGATGACACGGTTCATGGAGCATTGCGATGACAAGGGCCATGGCGAAATGTGAAGACAGGTGTCATGGGGCATTGTGATGACAGTGGTCATTAAGAATTGTGAAGAAAGATATCATGGAGCACTGGGATGACAGGGGCCTTGGAGCATTGTGATGACAGGGGTCATGGGGCATTGTGATGACACGGCCATGGAACATTATGAAGACAAGAATTCTGGAGAATTGTGATAAAATGGGCATGGACCATTGTGATTAGAGGGTCCAAGGAGCATTCTGATCACAACGGCATGGAGCATTGTGATGACAAGGGTCATTGAGCATTGTGATGACAGTGGTCATGAAGCATTGTGATGAATGTGGTCATGCATCATTGTGATGACAAGTGTCGTGGAGCATTGTGATGACAGGGGTCATAGAGCATTGTGATGACACGGTTATGGAATATTGTGATGACCAGAATTCTGTAGCACTGTGATGAAAAGGGAATGGAGCATTGTGATTACAGGGGTCATGGAGCATTGTGATGACAATTGTTCTAGAACATTGTGATGACAGGGATCATGGAGCATAGTGATGAAAGTGGCCATGGAGCATTGTGATGACAGGCGTCATGGGATATTGTATTGACAGTGGTCATGGAGCATTGTTAGAAAGGGAACATGGAGCAATTTGATTTCAGGGGCCATGAACAATTGTGAATACATAGGCCATGGAGTATTCAGATGAATTTGGTCAAGGATCATTGTGACGAAAATTGTCCTGGAATATTGTGATGACACGGTTCATGGAGCATTGCGATGACAAGGGCCATGGCGAAATGTGAAGACAGGTGTCATGGGGAATTGTGATGACAGTGGTCATCTAGAATTGTGAAGAAAGATATCATGGAGCACTGGGATGACAGGGGCCATGGAACATTGTGATGACAGGGGTCATGGGGCATTGTGATGACACGGCCATGGAACATTATAATGACAAGAATTCTGGAGCATTGTGATAAAAAGGGCATGGTCCATTGTGATTCGAGGGGCCAAGGAGCATTCTGATGACAACGGCATGGAGCATTGTGATGACAAGGGTCATCGAGCATTGTGATGATAGTGGTCATGAAGCATTGTGATGAATGTGGTCATGCATCATTGTGATGACAAGTGTCGTGGAGCATTGTGATGACAGGGGTCATAGAGCATTGTGATGACACGGTTATGGAATATTGTGATGACCAGAATTCGGTAGCACAGTGATGAAAAGGGAATGGAGCATTGTGATTACAGGGGTCATGGAGCATTGTGATGACAATTGTTCTAGAATATTGTGATGACAGGGATCATGGAGCATAGTGATGAAAGGGGCAATGGAGATTTGTGTTGACAGGCGTCATGGGACATTGTGTTGATAGTGGACATGGAGCATTGTTAGAAAGGGAACATGGAGCAATTTGATTTCAGGGGCCATGAAAAATTGCGAATACATACGCCATGGAGTATTCAGATGAATGTGGTCAAGGATCATTGTGACGAAAAGTGTCCTGGAATATTGTGATGACACGGTTCATGGAGCATTGCGATGACAAGGGCCATGGCGAAATGTGAAGACAGGTGTCATGGGGCATTGTGATGACAGTGGTCATCTAGAATTGTGAAGAAAGATATCATAGAGCACTGGGAAGACAGGGGCCATGGAACATTGTGATGACAGGGGTCATGGGGCATTGTGATGACACGGCCATGGAACATTATGATGACAAGAATTCTGGAGCATTGTGATAAAAAGGGCATGGACCATTGTGATTAGAGGGGCCAAGGAGCATTCTGATGACAACGGCATGGAGCATTGTGATGACAAGGGTCATCGAGCTTTGTGATGATAGTGGTCATGAAGCATTGTGATGAATGTGGTCATGGATCATTGTGATGACAAGTGTCGTGGAGCATTGTGATGAGAGTGGTCATAGAGCATTGTGATGACACGGTTATGGAATATTGTGATGACCAGAATTCTGTAGCACTGTGATGAAAAGGGAATGGAGCATTGTGATTACAGGGGTCATGGAGCATTGTGTTGACAATTGTTCTAGAACATTGTGATGACAGGGATCATGGAGCATAGTGATGTAAGGGGCCATGGAGCATTGTGATGACAGGCCTCATGGGACATTGTGTTGACAGTGGACATGGAACATTGTTAGAAAGGGAACATGGAGCAATTTGATTTCAGGGGCCATTAAAAATTGCGAATACATACGCCATGGAGTATTCAGATGAATGTGGTCAAGGATCATTGTGACGAAAAGTGTCCTGGAATATTGTGATGACACGGTTCATGGAGCATTGCGATGACAAGGGCCATGGCGAAATGTGAAGACAGGTGTCATGGGGCATTGTGATGACAGTGGTCATCTAGAATTGTGAAGAAAGATATCATAGAGCACTGGGAAGACAGGGGCCATGGAACATTGTGATGACAGGGGTCATGGGGCATTGTGATGACACGGCCATGGAACATTATGATGACAAGAATTCTGGAGCATTGTGATAAAAAGGGCATGGACCATTGTGATTAGAGGGGCCAAGGAGCATTCTGATGACAACGGCATGGAGCATTGTGATGACAAGGGTCATCGAGCTTTGTGATGATAGTGGTCATGAAGCATTGTGATGAATGTGGTCATGGATCATTGTGATGACAAGTGTCGTGGAGCATTGTGATGAGAGTGGTCATAGAGCATTGTGATGACACGGTTATGGAATATTGTGATGACCAGAATTCTGTAGCACTGTGATGAAAAGGGAATGGAGCATTGTGATTACAGGGGTCATGGAGCATTGTGTTGACAATTGTTCTAGAACATTGTGATGACAGGGATCATGGAGCATAGTGATGTAAGGGGCCATGGAGCATTGTGATGACAGGCCTCATGGGACATTGTGTTGACAGTGGACATGGAACATTGTTAGAAAGGGAACATGGAGCAATTTGATTTCAGGGGCCATTAAAAATTGCGAATACATACGCCATGGAGTATTCAGATGAATGTGGTCAAGGATCATTGTGACGAAATGTGTCCTGTAATATTGTGATGACACGGTTCATGGAGCATTGCGATGACAAGGGCCATGGCGAAATGTGAAGACAGGTGTCATGGGGCATTGTGATGACAGTGGTCATCTAGAATTGTGAAGAAAGATATCATGGAACACTGGGATGACAGGGGCCATGGAGCATTGTGATGACAGGGGTCATGGAGCATTGTGATGACACGGCCATGGAACATTAAAATGACAAGAATTCTGGAGCATTGTGATAAAAAGGGCATGGTCCATTGTGATTAGAGGGGCCAAGGAGCATTCTGATGACAACGGCATGGAGCATTGTGATGACAAGGGTCATCGAGCATTGTGATGTTAGTGGTCATGAAGCATTGTGATGAATGTGGTCATGCATCATTGTGATGACAAGTGTCGTGGAGCATTGTGATGACAGGGGTCATAGAGCATTGTGATTGACACGGTTATGGAATATTGTGATGACCAGAATTCGGTAGCACAGTGATGAAAAGGGAATGGAGCATTGTGATTACAGAGGTCATGGAGCATTGTGATGACAATTGTTCTAGAATATTGTGATGACAGGGATCATGGAGCATAGTGATGAAAGGGGCAATGGAGATTTGTGTTGACAGGCGTCATGGGACATTGTGTTGACAGTGGACATGGAACATTGTTAGAAAGGGAACATGGAGCAATTTGATTTCAGGGGCCATTAAAAATTGCGAATACATACGCCATGGAGTATTCAGATGAATGTGGTCAAGGATCATTGTGACGAAATGTGTCCTGGAATATTGTGATGACACGGTTCATGGAGCATTGCGATGACAAGGGCCATGGCGATATGTGAAGACAAGTGTCATGGGGCATTGTGATGACAGTGGTCATCTAGAATTGTGAAGAAAGATATCATGGAGCACTGGGATGATAGGGTACATGGAACATTGTGATGACAGGGGTCATGGGGCATTGTGATGACACGGCCATGGAACATTATGATGACAAGAATTCTGGAGCATTGTGATAAAAAGGGCATGGACCATTGTGATTAGAGGGGCAAAGGAGCATTCTGATGACAACGGCATGGAGCATTGTGATGACAAGGTCATCGAGCATTGTGATGACAGTGGTCATGAAGCATTGTGATGAATGTGGTCATGGATCATTCTGATGACAAGTGTCGTGGAGCATTGTGATGACAGGCGTCATGGGACAATGTGTTGACAGTGGTCATGGAGCATTGTTAGAAAGGGAACATGGAGCAATATGATTTCAGGGGCCATGAAAAATTGTGAATACATAGGCCATGGAGTATTCAGATTAATGTGGTCAAGGATCATTGGGACGAAATGTGTCCTGGAATATTGTGATGACACGGTTCATGGAGCATTGCGATGACAAGGGCCATGGCGAAATGTGAAGACAGGTTTCATGGGGCATTGTGATGACAGTGGTCATCTAGAATTGTGAAGAAAGATATCATGGAGCACTGGGATGACAGGGGCCATGGAGCATTGTGATGACCGGGGTCAAACGGCATCGTGATGACAAGGCCAGGGAACATTATTATGACAAGAATTCTGGAGCATTGTGATAAAAAGGTCATGGACCATTGTGATTAGAGGGGCCAAGGAGCATTCTGATGACAACGGCATGGAGCATTGTGATGACAGTGGTCATGAAGCATTGTGATGAATGTGGTCATGCATCATTGTGATGACAAGTGTCGTGGAGCATTGTTATGACAGGGGTCATAGAGCATTGTGATGACACGGTTATGGAATATTGTGATGACCAGAATTCTGTAGCACAGTGATGAAAAGGGCATGGAGCATTGTGATTACAGGGGTCATGGAGCATTGTGATGACAATTTTTCTAGAACATTGTGATGACAGGGATCATGGAGCATAGTGATGAAAGGGCAATGGAGCATTGTGTTGACAGGCGTCATGGGACATTGTGTTGACAGTGGACATGGAGCATTGTTAGAAATGGAACATGGAGCAATTTGACTTCAGGGGCCATGAAAAATTGCGAATACATAGGCCATGGAGTATTCAGATGAATGTGGTCAAGGATCATTGTGACGAAAAGTGTCCTGGAATACTGTGATGACACGGTTCATGGAGCATTGCGATGAAAAGGGCCATGGCGAAATGTGAAGACAGGCGTCATGAGGCATTGTGATGACAGTGGTCATCTAGAATTGTGAAGAAAGATATCATGGAGCACTGGGATGACAGGGGCCATGGAACATTGTGATGACAGGGGTCATGGGGCATTGTGATGACACGGCCATGGAACATTATGATGACAAGAATTCTGGAGCATTGTGATAAAAAGGGCATGGACCATTGTGATTAGAGGGGCCAAGGAGCATTCTGATGACAACGGCATGGAGCATTGTGATGACAAGGGTCATCGAGCATTGTGATGATAGTGGTCATGAAGCATTGTGATGAATGTGGTCATGGATCATTCTGATGAAATGTGTCGTGGAGCATTGTGATGACAGGGGTCATAGAGCATTGTGATGACACGTTTATGGAATATTGTGATGACCAGAATTCTGTAGCACAGTGATGAAAAGGGCATGGAGCATTGTGATTACAGTGGTCATGGAGCATTGTGATGACAATTGTTCTAGAACATTGTTATGACAGGGATCATGGAGCATAGTGATGAAAGGGGCCATGGAGCATAGTGTTGACAGGCGTCATGGGACATTGTGTTGACAGTGGACATGGAGCATTGTTAGAAAGGGAACATGGAGCAATTTGATTTCAGGGGCCATGAAAAATTGCGAATACATACGCCAAGGAGTATTCAGATGAATGTGGTCAAGGATCATTGTGACGAAAAGTGTCCTGGAATATTGTGATGACACGGTTCATGGAGCATTGCGATGACAAGGGCCATGGCGAAATGTGAAGACAGGTGTCATGGGGCATTGTGATGACAGTGGTCATCTAGAATTGTGAAGAAAGATATCATAGAGCACTGGGAAGACAGGGGCCATGGAACATTGTGATGACAGGGGTCATGGGGCATTGTGATGACACGGCCATGGAACATTATGATGACAAGTATTCTGGAGCATTGTGATAAAAAGGGCATGGACCATTGTGATTAGAGGGGCCAAGGAGCATTCTGATGACAACGGCATGGAGCATTGTGATGACAAGGGTCATCGAGCTTTGTGATGACAGTGGTCATGAAGCATTGTGATGAATGTGGTCATGCATCATTGTGATGACAAGTGTCGTGGAGCATTGTGATGACAAGGGGCATATAGCATTGTGATGACACGGTTATGGAATATTGTGATGACCAGAATTCTGTAGCACTGTGATGAAAAGGGAATGGAGCACTGTGATTACAGGGGTCATGGAGCATTGTGATGACAATTGTTCTAGAACATTATGATGACAGGGATCATGGAGCATAGTGATGAAAGGGGCCATGGAGAATTGTGATGACAGGCGTCATGGGACATTGTGTTGACAGTGGTCATGGAGCATTGTTAGAAAGGGCACTTGGAGCAATTTGATTTCAGGGGCCATGAACAATTGTGAATACATAGGCCATGGAGTATTCAGATGAATGTGGTCAAGGATCATTGTGACGAAATGTGTCCTGGAATATTGTGATGACACGGTTCATGGAGCATTGCGATGACAAGGGCCATGGCGAAATGTGAAGACAGGTGTCATGGGGCATTGTGATGACAGGAGTCATGGGGCATTGTGATGACACGGCCATGGAACATTATGATGACAAGAATTCTGGAGCATTGTGATAAAAAGGGCATGGACCATTGTGATTAGAGGGGCCAAGGAGCATTCTGATGACAACGGCATGGAGCATTGTGATGACAAGGGTCATCGAGCATTGTGATGACAGTGGTCATGAAGCATTGTGATGAATGTGGTCATGGATCATTGTGATGACAAGTGTCGTGGAGCATTGTGATGACAGGGGTCATAGAGCATTGTGATGACACGTTTATGGAATATTGTGATGACCAGAATTCTGTAGCACTGTGATGAAAAGGGAATGGAGCATTGTGATTACAGGGGTCATGGAGCATTGTGATGACAATTGTTCTAGAACATTGTGATGACAGGGATCATGGAGCATAGTGATGAAAGGGTCCATGGAGCATTGTGATGACAGGCGCCATGGGATATTGTGTTGACAGTGGTCATGGAGCATTGTTAGAAAGGGAACATGGAGCAATTTGATTTCAGGGGTCATGAAAAATTGTGAATACATAGGCCATGGAGTATTCAGATGAATGTGGTCAAGGATCATTGTGACGAAAATTGTCCTGGAATATTGTGATGACACGGTTCATGGAGCATTGGGATGACAAGGGCCATGGCGAAATGTGAAGACAGGTGTCATGGGGCATTGTGATGACAGTGGTCATCTAGAATTGTGAAGAAAGATATCATGGAGCACTGGGATGACAGGGGCCATGGAACATTGTGATGACAGGGGTCATGGGGCATTGTGATGACACGGCCATGGAACATTATGATGACAAGAATTCTGGAGCATTGTGATAAAAAGGGCATGGACCATTGTGATTAGAGGGGCCAAGGAGCATTCTGATGACAACGGCATGGAGCATTGTGATGACAAGGGTCATCGAGCATTGTGATGACAGTGGTCATGAAGCATTGTGATGAATGTGGTCATGGATCATTGTGATGACAAGCATCGTGGAGCATTGTGATGACAGGGGTCATAGAGCATTGTGATGACACGGTTATGGAATATTGTGATGACCAGAATTCTGTAGCACTGTGATGAAAAGGGAATGGAGCATTGTGATTACAGGGGTCATGGAGCATTGTGATGACAATTGTTCTAGAACATTGTGATGACAGGGATCATGGAGCATAGTGATGAAAGGGTCCATGGAGCATTGTGATGACAGGCGCCAAGGGACATTGTGTTGACAGTGGTCATGGAGCATTGTTAGAAAGGGAACATGGAGCAATTTGATTTCAGGGGCCATGAAAAATTGTGAATACATAGGCCATGGAGTATTCAGATGAATATGGTCAAGGATCATTGTGATGACAAGTGTCCTGGAATATTGTGATGACACGGTTCATGGAGCTTTGCGATGACAAGGGCCATGGCGAAATGTGAAGACAGGTGTCATGGGGCATTGTGATGACAGTGGTCATCTAGAATTGTGAAGGAAGATATCATGGAGCACTGGGATGACAGGGGCCATGGAGCATTGTGATGACAGGGGTCATGGGGCATTGTGATGACACGGCCATGGAACATTATGATGACAAGAATTCTGGAGCATTGTGATAAAAAGGGCATGGACCAAATTGATTAGAGGGGCCAAGGAGCATTCTGATGACAACGGCATGGAGCATTGTGATGACAAGGGTCATCGAGCATTGTGATGACAGTGGTCATGAAGCATTGTGATGAATGTGGTCATGGATCATTGTGATGACAAGTGTCGTGGAGCATTGTGATGACAGGGGTCATAGAGCATTGTGATGACACGGTTATGGAATATTGTGATGACCAGAATTCTGTAGCACTGTGATGAAAAGGGAATGGAGCATTGTGATTACAGGGGTCATGGAGCATTGTGATGACAATTGTTCTAGAACATTGTGAAGACAGGGATCATGGAGCATAGTGATGAAAGGGGCCATGGAGCATTGTGATGACAGGCGTCATGAGACAATATGTTGACAGTGGTCATGGAGCCTTGTTAGAAAGGGAACATGGAGCAATTTGATTTCAGGGGTCATGAAAAATTGTGAATACATAGGCCATGGAGTATTCAGATGAATGTGGTCAAGGATCATTGTGACGAAAAGTGTCCTGGAATATTGTGATGACACGGTTCATGGAGCATTGCGATGAAAAGGGCCATGGCGAAATGTGAAGACAGGTGTCATGAGGCATTGTGATGACAGTGGTCATCTAGAATTGTGAAGAAAGATATCATGGAGCACTGGGATGACAGGGGCCATGGAACATTGTGATGTCAGGGGTCATGGGGCATTGTGATGACACGGCCATGGAACATAATGATGACAAGAATTCTGGAGCATTGTGATAAAAAGGGCATGGACCATTGTGATTAGAGGGGCCAAGGAGCATTCTGATAACAAAGTCATGGAGCATTGTGATGACAAGGGTCATCGAGCTTTGTGATGACAGTGGTCATGAAGCATTGTGATGAATGTGGTCATGGATCATTGTGATGACAAGTGTCGTGGAGCATTGTGATGACAAGGGGCATATAGCATTGTGATGACACGGTTATGGAATATTGTGATGACCAGAATTCTGTAGCACTGTGATGAAAAGGGAATGGAGCACTGTGATTACAGGGGTCATGGAGCACTGTGATGACAATTGTTTTAGAACATTATGATGACAGGGATCATGGAGCATAGTGATGAAAGGGGCCATGGAGAATTGTGATGACAGGCGCCATGGGACATTGTGTTGACAGTGCTCATGGAGCATTGTTAGAAAGGGAACATGGAGCAATTTGATTTCAGGGGCCATGAACAATTGTGAATACATAGGCCATGGAGTATTCAGATGAATGTGGTCAAGGATCATTGTGACGACAAGTGTCCTGGAATATTGTGATGACACGGTTCATGGAGCATTGCGATGACAAGGGCCATGGCGAAATGTGAAGACAGGTGTCATGGGGCATTGTGATGACAGTGGTCATCTAGAATTGTGAAGGAAGATATCATGGAGCACTGGGATGACAGGGGCCATGGAGCATTGTGATGACAGGGGTCATGGGGCATTGTGATGACACGGCCATGGAACATTATGATGACAAGAATTCTGGAGCATTGTGATAAAAAGGGCATGGACCATTGTGATTAGAGGGGCCAAGGAGAATTCTGATGACAACGGCATGGAGCATTGTGATGACAAGGGTCATCGAGCATTGTGATGACAGTGGTCATGAAGCATTGTGATGAATGTGGTCATGGATCATTGTGATGACAAGTGTCGTGGAGCATTGTGATGACAGGTGTCATAGAGCATTGTGATGACACGGTTATGGAATATTGTGATGACCAGAATTCTGTAGCACTGTGATGAAAAGGGAATGGAGCATTGTGATTACAGGGGTCATGGAGCATTGTGATGACAATTGTTCTAGAACATTGTGAAGACAGGGATCATGGAGCATAGTGATGAAAGGGGCCATGGAGCATTGTGATGACAGGCGTCATGGGACAATGTGTTGACAGTGGTCATGGAGCCTTGTTAGAAAGGGAACATGGAGCAATTTGATTTCAGGGGTCATGAAAAATTGTGAATACATAGGCCATGGAGTATTCAGATGAATGTGGTGAAGGATCATTGTGACGAAAATTGTCCTGGAATATTGTGATGACACGGTTCATGGAGCATTGGGATGACAAGGGCCATGGCGAAATGTGAAGACAGGTGTCATGGGGCATTGTGATGACAGTGGTCATCTAGAATTGTGAAGAAAGATATCATGGAGCACTGGGATGACAGGGGCCATGGAACATTGTGATGACAGGGGTCATGGGGCATTGTGATGACACGGCCATGGAACATTATGATGACAAGAATTCTGGAGCATTGTGATAAAAAGGGCATGGACCATTGTGATTAGAGGGGCCAAGGAGCATTCTGATGACAACGGCATGGAGCATTGTGATGACAAGGGTCATCGAGCATTGTGATGACAGTGGTCATGAAGCATTGTGATGAATGTGGTCATGGATCATTGTGATGACAAGTGTCGTGGAGCATTGTGATGACAGGGGTCATAGAGCATTGTGATGACACGGTTATGGAATATTGTGATGACCAGAATTCTGTAGCACTGTGATGAAAAGGGAATGGAGCATTGTGATTACAGGGGTCATGGAGCATTGTGATGACAATTGTTCTAGAACATTGTGAAGACAGGGAACATGGAGCATAGTGATGAAAGGGGCCATGGAGCATTGTGATGACAGGCGTCATGGGACAATATGTTGACAGTGGTCATGGAGCCTTGTTAGAAAGGGAACATGGAGCAATTTGATTTCAGGGGTCATGAAAAATTGTGAATACATAGGCCATGGAGTATTCAGATGAATGTGGTCAAGGATCATTGTGACGAAAAGTGTCCTGGAATATTGTGATGACACGGTTCATGGAGCATTGGGATGACAAGGGCCATGGCGAAATGTGAAGACAGGTGTCATGGGGAATTGTGATGACAGGAGTCATGGGGCATTGTGATGACACGGCCATGGAACATTATGATGACAAGAATTCTGGAGCATTGTGATAAAAAGGGCATGGACCATTGTGATTAGAGGGGCCAAGGAGCATTCTGATGACAACGGCATGGAGCATTGTGATGACAAGGGTCATCGAGCATTGTGATGACAGTGGTCATGAAGCATTGTGATGAATGTGGTCATGGATCATTGTGATGACAAGCGTCGTGGAGCATTGTGATGACAGGGGTCATAGAGCATTGTGATGACACGGTTATGGAATATTGTGATGACCAGAATTCTGTAGCACTGTGATGAAAAGGGAATGGAGCATTGTGATTACAGGGGTCATGGAGCATTGTGATGACAATTGTTCTAGAACATTGTGAAGACAGGGATCATGGAGCATAGTGATGAAAGGGGCCATGGAGCATTGTGATGACAGGCGTCATGGGACAATATGTTGACAGTGGTCATGGAGCCTTGTTAGAAAGGGAACATGGAGCAATTTGATTTCAGGGGTCATGAAAAATTGTGAATACATAGGCCATGGAGTATTCAGATGAATGTGGTCAAGGATCATTGTGACGAAAAGTGTCTTGGAATATTGTGATGACACGGTTCATGGAGCATTGGGATGACAAGGGCCATGGCGAAATGTGAAGACAGGTGTCATGGGGAATTGTGATGACAGGAGTCATGGGGCATTGTGATGACACGGCCATGGAACATTATGATGACAAGAATTCTGGAGCATTGTGATAAAAAGGGCATGGACCATTGTGATTAGAGGGGCCAAGGAGCATTCTGATGACAACGGCATGGAGCATTGTGATGACAAGGGTCATCGAGCATTGTGATGACAGTGGTCATGAAGCATTGTGATGAATGTGGTCATGGATCATTGTGATGACAAGTGTCGTGGAGCATTGTGATGACAGGGGTCATAGAGCATTGTGATGACACGGTTATGGAATATTGTGATGACCAGCATTCTGTAGCACAGTGATGAAAAGGGCATGGAGCATTGTGATTACAGGGGTCATGGAACATTGTGATGACAATTGTTCTAGAACATTGTGATGACAGGGATCATGGAGCATAGTGATGAAAGGGGCAATGGAGCATTGTGTTGAAAGGAGTCATGGGACATTGTGTTGACAGTGGACATGGAGCATTGTTAGAAATGGAACATGGAGCAATTTGATTTCAGGGGCCATGAAATATTGCGAATACATAGGCCATGGAGTATTCAGATGAATGTGGTCAAGGATCATTGTGACGAAAAGTGTCCTGGAATATTGTGATGACACGGTTCATGGAGCATTGCGATGAAAAGGGCCATGGCGAAATGTGATGACAGGTGTCATGAGGCATTGTGATGACAGTGGTCATCTAGAATTGTGAAGAAAGATATCATGGAGCACTGGGATGACAGGGGCCATGGAACATTGTGATGACAGGGTTCATGGGGCATTGTGATGACACGGCCATGGAACATTATGATGACAAGAATTCTGGAGCATTGTGATAAAAAGGGCATGGACCATTGTGATTAGAGGGGCCAAGGAGCATTCTGATGACAGCGGCATGGAGCATTGTGATGACAAGGGTCAGCGAGCTTTGTGATGACAGTGGTCATGAAGCATTGTGATGAATGTGGTCATGGATCATTGTGATGACAAGTGTCGTGGAGCATTGTGATGACAAGGGGCATATAGCATTGTGATGACACGGTTATGGAATATTGTGATGACCAGAATTCTGTAGCACTGTGATGAAAAGGGAATGGAGCACTGTGATTACAGGGGTCATGGAGCATTGTGATGACAATTGTTCTAGAACATTATGATGACAGGGATCATGGAGCATAGTGATGAAAGGGGCCATGGAGAATTGTGATGACAGGCGTCATGGGACATTGTGTTGACAGTGGTCATGGAGCATTGTTAGAAAGGGCACTTGGAGCAATTTGATTTCAGGGGCCATGAACAATTGTGAATACATAGGCCATGGAGTATTCAGATGAATGTGGTCAAGGATCATTGTGACGAAAAGTGTCCTGGAATATTGTGATGAAACGGTTCATGGAGCATTGCGATGACAAGGGCCATGGCGAAATGTGAAGACAGGTGTCATGGGGCATTGTGATGACAGGAGTCATGGGGCATTGTGATGACACGGCCATGGAACATTATGATGACAAGAATTCTGGAGCATTGTGATAAAAAGGGCATGGACCATTGTGATTAGAGGGGCCAAGGAGCATTCTGATGACAACGGCATGGAGCATTGTGATGACAAGGGTCATCGAGCATTGTGATGACAGTGGTCATGAAGCATTGTGATGAATGTGGTCATGGATCATTGTGATGACAAGTGTCGTGGAGCATTGTGATGACAGGGGTCATAGAGCATTGTGATGACACGGTTATGGAATATTGTGATGACCAGAATTCTGTAGCACTGTGATGAAAAGGGAATGGAGCATTGTGATTACAGGGGTCATGGAGCATTGTGATGACAATTGTTCTAGAACATTGTGATGACAGGGATCATGGAGCATAGTGATGAAAGGGTCCATGGAGCATTGTGATGACAGGCGCCATGGGATATTGTGTTGACAGTGGTCATGGAGCATTGTTAGAAAGGGAACATGGAGCAATTTGATTTCAGGGGCCATGAAAAATTGTGAATACATAGGCCATGGAGTATTCAGATGAATGTGGTCAAGGATCATTGTGACGACAAGTGTCCTGGAATATTGTGATGACACGGTTCATGGAGCATTGCGATGACAAGGGCCATGGCGAAATGTGAAGACAGGTGTCATGGGGCATTGTGATGACAGTGGTCATCTAGAATTGTGAAGGAAGATATCATGGAGCACTGGGATGACAGGGGCCATGGAGCATTGTGATGACAGGGGTCATGGGGCATTGTGATGACACGGCCATGGAACATTATGATGACAAGAATTCTGGAGCATTGTGATAAATAGGGCATGGACCATTGTGATTAGAGGGGCCAAGGAGCATTCTGATGAAAACGGCATGGAGCATTGTGATGACAAGGGTCATCGAGCATTGTGATGACAGTTGTCATGAAGCATTGTGATGAATGTGGTCATGGATCATTGTGATGACAAGTGTCGTGGAGCATTGTGATGACAAGGGTCATAGAGCATTGTGATGACACGGTTATGGAATATTGTGATGACCAGAATTCTGTAGCACTGTGATGAAAAGGGAATGGAGCATTGTGATTACAGGGGTCATGGAGCATTGTGATGACAATTGTTCTACAACATTGTGAAGACAGGGATCATGGAGCATAGTGATGAAAGGGGCCATGGAGCATTGTGATGACAGGCTTCATGGGACAATGTGTTGACAGTGGTCATGGAGCCTTGTTAGAAAGGGAACATGGAGCAATTTGATTTCAGGGGTCATGAAAAATTGTGAATACATAGGCCATGGAGTATTCAGATGAATGTGGTCAAGGATCATTGTGACGAAAATTGTCCTGGAATATTGTGATGACACGGTTCATGGAGCATTGGGATGACAAGGGCCATGGCGAAATGTGAAGACAGGTGTCATGGGGCATTGTGATGACAGTGGTCATCTAGAATTGTGAAGAAAGATATCATGGAGCACTGGGATGACAGGGGCCATGGAACATTGTGATGACAGGGGTCATGGGGCACTGTGATGACACGACCATGGAACATTATGATGACAAGTATTCTGGAGCATTGTGATAAAAAAGTCATGGAACATTGTGATTAGAGGGGCCAAGGAGCATTCTGATGACAAGGTCATGGAGCATTGTGATGACAAGGGTCATCGAGGTTTGTGATGACAGTGGTCATGAAGCATTGTGATGAATGTGGTCATGGATCATTGTGATGACAAGTGTCGTGGAGCATTGTGATGACAAGGGGCATATAGCATTGTGATGACACGGTTATGGAATATTGTGATGACCAGAATTCTGTAGCACTGTGATGAAAAGGGAATGGAGCACTGTGATTACAGGGGTCATGGAGCATTGTGATGACAATTGTTCTAGAACATTATGATGACAGGGATCATGGAGCATAGTGATGAAAGGGGCCATGGAGAATTGTGATGACAGGCGTCATGGGACATTGTGTTGACAGTGGTCATGGAGCATTGTTAGAAAGGGCACTTGGAGCAATTTGATTTCAGGGGCCATGAACAATTGTGAATACATAGGCCATGGAGTATTCAGATGAATGTGGTCAAGGATCATTGTGACGAAATGTGTCCTGGAATATTTTGATGACACGGTTCATGGAGCATTGCGATGACAAGGGCCATGGCGAAATGTGAAGACAGGTGTCATGGGGCATTGTGATGACAGGAGTCATGGGGCATTGTGATGACACGGCCATGGAACATTATGATGACAAGAATTCTGGAGCATTGTGATAAAAAGGGCATGGACCATTGTGATTAGAGGGGCCAAGGAGCATTCTGATGACAACGGCATGGAGCATTGTGATGACAAGGGTCATCGAGCATTGTGATGACAGTGGTCATGAAGCATTGTGATGAATGTGGTCATGGATCATTGTGATGACAAGTGTCGTGGAGCATTGTGATGACAGGGGTCATAGAGCATTGTGATGACACGGTTATGGAATATTGTGATGACCAGAATTCTGTAGCACTGTGATGAAAAGGGAATGGAGCATTGTGATTACAGGGGTCATGGAGCATTGTGATGACAATTGTTCTAGAACATTGTGATGACAGGGATCATGGAGCATAGTGATGAAAGGGTCCATGGAGCATTGTGATGACAGGCGCCATGGGATATTGTGTTGACAGTGGTCATGGAGCATTGTTAGAAAGGGAACATGGAGCAATTTGATTTCAGGGGCCATGAAAAATTGTGAATACATAGGCCATGGAGTATTCAGATGAATGTGGTCAAGGATCATTGTGACGACAAGTGTCCTGGAATATTGTGATGACACGGTTCATGGAGCATTGCGATGACAAGGGCCATGGCGAAATGTGAAGACAGGTGTCATGGGGCATTGTGATGACAGTGGTCATCTAGAATTGTGAAGGAAGATATCATGGAGCACTGGGATGACAGGGGCCATGGAGCATTGTGATGACAGGGGTCATGGGGCATTGTGATGACAAGGCCAGGGAACATTATGATGACAAGAATTCTGGAGCATTGTGATTAAAAGGGCATGGAACATTGTGATTAGAGGGGCCAAGGAGAATTCTGATGACAACGGCATGGAGCATTGTGATGACAAGGGTCATCGAGCATTGTGATGACAGTGGTCATGAAGCATTGTGATGAATGTGGTCATGGATCATTGTGATGACAAGTGTCGTGGAGCATTGTGATGACAGGGGTCATAGAGCATTGTGATGACACGGTTATGGAATATTGTGATGACCAGAATTCTGTAGCACTGTGATGAAAAGGGAATGGAGCATTGTGATTACAGGGGTCATGGAGCATTGTGATGACAATTGTTCTAGAACATTGTGAAGACAGGGATCATGGAGCATAGTGATGAAAGGGGCCATGGAGCATTGTGATGACAGGCGTCATGGGACAATGTGTTGACAGTGGTCATGGAGCCTTGTTAGAAAGGGAACATGGAGCAATTTGATTTCAGGGGTCATGAAAAATTGTGAATACATAGGCCATGGAGTATTCAGATGAATGTGGTCAACGATCATTGTGACGAAAATTGTCCTGGAATATTGTGATGACACGGTTCATGGAGCATTGGGATGACAAGGGCCATGGCGAAATGTGAAGACAGGTGTCATGGGGCATTGTGATGACAGTGGTCATCTAGAATTGTGAAGAAAGATATCATGGAGCACTGGGATGACAGGGGCCATGGAACATTGTGATGACAGGGGTCATGGGGCATTGTGATGACACGGCCATGGAACATTATGATGACAAGAATTCTGGAGCATTGTGATAAAAAGGGCATGGACCATTGTGATAAGAGGGGCCAAGGAGCATTCTGATGACAACGGCATGGAGCATTGTGATGACAAGGGTCATCGAGCATTGTGATGACAGTGGTCATGAAGCATTGTGATGAATGTGGTCATGGATCATTGTGATGACAAGCATCGTGGAGCATTGTGATGACAGGGGTCATAGAGCATTGTGATGACACGGTTATGGAATATTGTGATGACCAGAATTCTGTAGCACTGTGATGAAAAGGGAATGGAGCATTGTGATTACAGGGGTCATGGAGCATTGTGATGACAATTGTTCTAGAACATTGTGATGACAGGGATCATGGAGCATAGTGATGAAAGGGTCCATGGAGCATTGTGATGACAGGCGCCAAGGGACATTGTGTTGACAGTGGTCATGGAGCATTGTTAGAAAGGGAACATGGAGCAATTTGATTTCAGGGGCCATGAAAAATTGTGAATACATAGGCCATGGAGTATTCAGATGAATATGGTCAAGGATCATTGTGATGACAAGTGTCCTGGAATATTGTGATGACACGGTTCATGGAGCTTTGCGATGACAAGGGCCATGGCGAAATGTGAAGACAGGTGTCATGGGGCATTGTGATGACAGTGGTCATCTAGAATTGTGAAGGAAGATATCATGGAGCACTGGGATGACAGGGGCCATGGAGCATTGTGATGACAGGGGTCATGGGGCATTGTGATGACACGGCCATGGAACATTATGATGACAAGAATTCTGGAGCATTGTGATAAAAAGGGCATGGACCAAATTGATTAGAGGGGCCAAGGAGCATTCTGATGACAACGGCATGGAGCATTGTGATGACAAGGGTCATCGAGCATTGTGATGACAGTGGTCATGAAGCATTGTGATGAATGTGGTCATGGATCATTGTGATGACAAGTGTCGTGGAGCATTGTGATGACAGGGGTCATAGAGCATTGTGATGACACGGTTATGGAATATTGTGATGACCAGAATTCTGTAGCACTGTGATGAAAAGGGAATGGAGCATTGTGATTACAGGGGTCATGGAGCATTGTGATGACAATTGTTCTAGAACATTGTGAAGACAGGGATCATGGAGCATAGTGATGAAAGGGGCCATGGAGCATTGTGATGACAGGCGTCATGGGACAATATGTTGACAGTGGTCATGGAGCCTTGTTAGAAAGGGAACATGGAGCAATTTGATTTCAGGGGTCATGAAAAATTGTGAATACATAGGCCATGGAGTATTCAGATGAATGTGGTCAAGGATCATTGTGACGAAAAGTGTCCTGGAATATTGTGATGACACGGTTCATGGAGCATTGCGATGAAAAGGGCCATGGCGAAATGTGAAGACAGGTGTCATGAGGCATTGTGATGACAGTGGTCATCTAGAATTGTGAAGAAAGATATCATGGAGCACTGGGATGACAGGGGCCATGGAACATTGTGATGACAGGGGTCATGGGGCATTGTGATGACACGGCCATGGAACATAATGATGACAAGAATTCTGGAGCATTGTGATAAAAAGGGCATGGACCATTGTGATTAGAGGGGCCAAGGAGCATTCTGATAACAAAGTCATGGAGCATTGTGATGACAAGGGTCATCGAGCTTTGTGATGACAGTGGTCATGAAGCATTGTGATGAATGTGGTCATGGATCATTGTGATGACAAGTGTCGTGGAGCATTGTGATGACAAGGGGCATATAGCATTGTGATGACACGGTTATGGAATATTGTGATGACCAGAATTCTGTAGCACTGTGATGAAAAGGGAATGGAGCACTGTGATTACAGGGGTCATGGAGCATTGTGATGACAATTGTTTTAGAACATTATGATGACAGGGATCATGGAGCATAGTGATGAAAGGGGCCATGGAGAATTGTGATGACAGGCGCCATGGGACATTGTGTTGACAGTGCTCATGGAGCATTGTTAGAAAGGGAACATGGAGCAATTTGATTTCAGGGGCCATGAACAATTGTGAATACATAGGCCATGGAGTATTCAGATGAATGTGGTCAAGGATCATTGTGACGACAAGTGTCCTGGAATATTGTGATGACACGGTTCATGGAGCATTGCGATGACAAGGGCCATGGCGAAATGTGAAGACAGGTGTCATGGGGCATTGTGATGACAGTGGTCATCTAGAATTGTGAAGGAAGATATCATGGAGCACTGGGATGACAGGGGCCATGGAGCATTGTAATGACAGGGGTCATGGGGCATTGTGATGACACGGCCATGGAACATTATGATGACAAGAATTCTGGAGCATTGTGATAAAAAGGGCATGGACCATTGTGATTAGAGGGGCCAAGGAGAATTCTGATGACAACGGCATGGAGCATTGTGATGACAAGGGTCATCGAGCATTGTGATGACAGTGGTCATGAAGCATTGTGATGAATGTGGTCATGGATCATTGTGATGACAAGTGTCGTGGAGCATTGTGATGACAGGTGTCATAGAGCATTGTGATGACACGGTTATGGAATATTGTGATGACCAGAATTCTGTAGCACTGTGATGAAAAGGGAATGGAGCATTGTGATTACAGGGGTCATGGAGCATTGTGATGACAATTGTTCTAGAACATTGTGAAGACAGGGATCATGGAGCATAGTGATGAAAGGGGCCATGGAGCATTGTGATGACAGGCGTCATGGGACAATGTGTTGACAGTGGTCATGGAGCCTTGTTAGAAAGGGAACATGGAGCAATTTGATTTCAGGGGTCATGAAAAATTGTGAATACATAGGCCATGGAGTATTCAGATGAATGTGGTGAAGGATCATTGTGACGAAAATTGTCCTGGAATATTGTGATGACACGGTTCATGGAGCATTGGGATGACAAGGGCCATGGCGAAATGTGAAGACAGGTGTCATGGGGCATTGTGATGATAGTGGTCATCTAGAATTGTGAAGAAAGATATCATGGAGCACTGGGATGACAGGGGCCATGGAACATTGTGATGACAGGGGTCATGGGGCATTGTGATGACACGGCCATGGAACATTATGATGACAAGAATTCTGGAGCATTGTGATAAAAAGGGCATGGACCATTGTGATTAGAGGGGCCAAGGAGCATTCTGATGACAACGGCATGGAGCATTGTGATGACAAGGGTCATCGAGCATTGTGATGACAGTGGTCATGAAGCATTGTGATGAATGTGGTCATGGATCATTGTGATGACAAGCGTCGTGGAGCATTGTGATGACAGGGGTCATAGAGCATTGTGATGACACGGTTATGGAATATTGTGATGACCAGAATTCTGTAGCACTGTGATGAAAAGGGAATGGAGCATTGTGATTACAGGGGTCATGGAGCATTGTGATGACAATTGTTCTAGAACATTGTGAAGACAGGGATCATGGAGCATAGTGATGAAAGGGGCCATGGAGCATTGTGATGACAGGCGTCATGGGACAATATGTTGACAGTGGTCATGGAGCCTTGTTAGAAAGGGAACATGGAGCAATTTGATTTCAGGGGTCATGAAAAATTGTGAATACATAGGCCATGGAGTATTCAGATGAATGTGGTCAAGGATCATTGTGACGAAAAGTGTCCTGGAATATTGTGATGACACGGTTCATGGAGCATTGGGATGACAAGGGCCATGGCGAAATGTGAAGACAGGTGTCATGGGGAATTGTGATGACAGGAGTCATGGGGCATTGTGATGACACGGCCATGGAACATTATGATGACAAGAATTCTGGAGCATTGTGATAAAAAGGGCATGGACCATTGTGATTAGAGGGGCCAAGGAGCATTCTGATGACAACGGCATGGAGCATTGTGATGACAAGGGTCATCGAGCATTGTGATGACAGTGGTCATGAAGCATTGTGATGAATGTGGTCATGGATCATTGTGATGACAAGCGTCGTGGAGCATTGTGATGACAGGGGTCATAGAGCATTGTGATGACACGGTTATGGAATATTGTGATGACCAGAATTCTGTAGCACTGTGATGAAAAGGGAATGGAGCATTGTGATTACAGGGGTCATGGAGCATTGTGATGACAATTGTTCTAGAACATTGTGAAGACAGGGATCATGGAGCATAGTGATGAAAGGGGCCATGGAGCATTGTGATGACAGGCGTCATGGGACAATATGTTGACAGTGGTCATGGAGCCTTGTTAGAAAGGGAACATGGAGCAATTTGATTTCAGGGGTCATGAAAAATTGTGAATACATAGGCCATGGAGTATTCAGATGAATGTGGTCAAGGATCATTGTGACGAAAAGTGTCCTGGAATATTGTGATGACACGGTTCATGGAGCATTGGGATGACAAGGGCCATGGCGAAATGTGAAGACAGGTGTCATGGGGAATTGTGATGACAGGAGTCATGGGGCATTGTGATGACACGGCCATGGAACATTATGATGACAAGAATTCTGGAGCATTGTGATAAAAAGGGCATGGACCATTGTGATTAGAGGGGCCAAGGAGCATTCTGATGACAACGGCATGGAGCATTGTGATGACAAGGGTCATCGAGCATTGTGATGACAGTGGTCATGAAGCATTGTGATGAATGTGGTCATGGATCATTGTGATGACAAGTGTCGTGGAGCATTGTGATGACAGGGGTCATAGAGCATTGTGATGACACGGTTATGGAATATTGTGATGACCAGCATTCTGTAGCACAGTGATGAAAAGGGCATGGAGCATTGTGATTACAGGGGTCATGGAACATTGTGATGACAATTGTTCTAGAACATTGTGATGACAGGGATCATGGAGCATAGTGATGAAAGGGGCAATGGAGCATTGTGTTGAAAGGAGTCATGGGACATTGTGTTGACAGTGGACATGGAGCATTGTTAGAAATGGAACATGGAGCAATTTGATTTCAGGGGCCATGAAATATTGCGAATACATAGGCCATGGAGTATTCAGATGAATGTGGTCAAGGATCATTGTGACGAAAAGTGTCCTGGAATATTGTGATGACACGGTTCATGGAGCATTGCGATGAAAAGGGCCATGGCGAAATGTGATGACAGGTGTCATGAGGCATTGTGATGACAGTGGTCATCTAGAATTGTGAAGAAAGATATCATGGAGCACTGGGATGACAGGGGCCATGGAACATTGTGATGACAGGGGTCATGGGGCATTGTGATGACACGGCCATGGAACATTATGATGACAAGAATTCTGGAGCATTGTGATAAAAAGGGCATGGACCATTGTGATTAGAGGGGCCAAGGAGCATTCTGATGACAAGGTCATGGAGCATTGTGATGACAAGGGTCATCGAGCTTTTTGATGACAGTGGTCATGAAGCATTGTGATGAATGTGGTCATGGATCATTGTGATGACAAGTGTCGTGGAGCATTGTGATGACAAGGGGCATATAGCATTGTGATGACACGGTTATGGAATATTGTGATGACCAGAATTCTGTAGCACTGTGATGAAAAGGGAATGGAGCACTGTGATTACAGGGGTCATGGAGCATTGTGATGACAATTGTTCTAGAACATTATGATGACAGGGATCATGGAGCATAGTGATGAAAGGGGCCATGGAGAATTGTGATGACAGGCGTCATGGGACATTGTGTTGACAGTGCTCATGGAGCATTGTTAGAAAGGGAACATGGAGCAATTTGATTTCAGGGGCCATGAACAATTGTGAATACATAGGCCATGGAGTATTCAGATGAATGTGGTTAAGGATCATTGTGACGAAAAGTGTCCTGGAATATTGTGATGAAACGGTTCATGGAGCATTGCGATGACAAGGGCCATGGCGAAATGTGAAGACAGGTGTCATGGGGCATTGTGATGACAGGAGTCATGGGGCATTGTGATGACACGGCCATGGAACATTATGATGACAAGAATTCTGGAGCATTGTGATAAAAAGGGCATGGACCATTGTGATTAGAGGGGCCAAGGAGCATTCTGATGACAACGGCATGGAGCATTGTGATGACAAGGGTCATCGAGCTTTGTGATGACAGTGGTCATGAAGCATTGTGATGAATGTGGTCATGGATCATTGTGATGACAAGTGTCGTGGAGCATTGTGATGACAGGGGTCATAGAGCATTGTGATGACACGGTTATGGAATATTGTGATGACCAGAATTCTGTAGCACTGTGATGAAAAGGGAATGGAGCATTGTGATTACAGGGGTCAT
Organism: Eschrichtius robustus; assembly: GCF_028021215.1. Taxonomy (NCBI): domain Eukaryota; kingdom Metazoa; phylum Chordata; class Mammalia; order Artiodactyla; family Eschrichtiidae; genus Eschrichtius; species Eschrichtius robustus. Next base: position 17,611,350 of record NC_090830.1, on the reverse strand, counting down.
GGAGCATTGTGATGACAATTGTTCTAGAACATTGTGATGACAGGGATCATGGAGCATAGTGATGAAAGGGTCCATGGAGCATTGTGATGACAGGCGCCATGGGATATTGTGTTGACAGTGGTCATGGAGCATTGTTAGAAAGGGAACATGGAGCAATTTGATTTCAGGGGCCATTAAAAATTGCGAATACATACGCCATGGAGTATTCAGATGAATGTGGTCAAGGATCATTGTGACGAAATGTGTCCTGGAATATTGTGATGACACGGTTCATGGAGCATTGCGATGACAAGGGCCATGGCGATATGTGAAGACAAGTGTCATGGGGCATTGTGATGACAGTGGTCATCTAGAATTGTGAAGAAAGATATCATGGAGCACTGGGATGATAGGGTACATGGAACATTGTGATGACAGGGGTCATGGGGCATTGTGATGACACGGCCATGGAACATTATGATGACAAGAATTCTGGAGCATTGTGATAAAAAGGGCATGGACCATTGTGATTAGAGGGGCAAAGGAGCATTCTGATGACAACGGCATGGAGCATTGTGATGACAAGGTCATCGAGCATTGTGATGACAGTGGTCATGAAGCATTGTGATGAATGTGGTCATGGATCATTCTGATGACAAGTGTCGTGGAGCATTGTGATGACAGGCGTCATGGGACAATGTGTTGACAGTGGTCATGGAGCATTGTTAGAAAGGGAACATGGAGCAATATGATTTCAGGGGCCATGAAAAATTGTGAATACATAGGCCATGGAGTATTCAGATTAATGTGGTCAAGGATCATTGGGACGAAATGTGTCCTGGAATATTGTGATGACACGGTTCATGGAGCATTGCGATGACAAGGGCCATGGCGAAATGTGAAGACAGGTTTCATGGGGCATTGTGATGACAGTGGTCATCTAGAATTGTGAAGAAAGATATCATGGAGCACTGGGATGACAGGGGCCATGGAGCATTGTGATGACCGGGGTCAAACGGCATCGTGATGACAAGGCCAGGGAACATTATTATGACAAGAATTCTGGAGCATTGTGATAAAAAGGTCATGGACCATTGTGATTAGAGGGGCCAAGGAGCATTCTGATGACAACGGCATGGAGCATTGTGATGACAGTGGTCATGAAGCATTGTGATGAATGTGGTCATGCATCATTGTGATGACAAGTGTCGTGGAGCATTGTTATGACAGGGGTCATAGAGCATTGTGATGACACGGTTATGGAATATTGTGATGACCAGAATTCTGTAGCACAGTGATGAAAAGGGCATGGAGCATTGTGATTACAGGGGTCATGGAGCATTGTGATGACAATTTTTCTAGAACATTGTGATGAGAGGGATCATGGAGCATAGTGATGAAAGGGCAATGGAGCATTGTGTTGACAGGCGTCATGGGACATTGTGTTGACAGTGGACATGGAGCATTGTTAGAAATGGAACATGGAGCAATTTGACTTCAGGGGCCATGAAAAATTGCGAATACATAGGCCATGGAGTATTCAGATGAATGTGGTCAAGGATCATTGTGACGAAAAGTGTCCTGGAATATTGTGATGACACGGTTCATGGAGCATTGCGATGAAAAGGGCCATGGCGAAATGTGAAGACAGGCGTCATGAGGCATTGTGATGACAGTGGTCATCTAGAATTGTGAAGAAAGATATCATGGAGCACTGGGATGACAGGGGCCATGGAACATTGTGATGACAGGGGTCATGGGGCATTGTGATGACACGGCCATGGAACATTATGATGACAAGAATTCTGGAGCATTGTGATAAAAAGGGCATGGACCATTGTGATTAGAGGGGCCAAGGAGCATTCTGATGACAACGGCATGGAGCATTGTGATGACAAGGGTCATCGAGCATTGTGATGATAGTGGTCATGAAGCATTGTGATGAATGTGGTCATGGATCATTCTGATGAAATGTGTCGTGGAGCATTGTGATGACAGGGGTCATAGAGCATTGTGATGACACGTTTATGGAATATTGTGATGACCAGAATTCTGTAGCACAGTGATGAAAAGGGCATGGAGCATTGTGATTACAGTGGTCATGGAGCATTGTGATGACAATTGTTCTAGAACATTGTTATGACAGGGATCATGGAGCATAGTGATGAAAGGGGCCATGGAGCATAGTGTTGACAGGCGTCATGGGACATTGTGTTGACAGTGGACATGGAGCATTGTTAGAAAGGGAACATGGAGCAATTTGATTTCAGGGGCCATGAAAAATTGTGAATACATACGCCAAGGAGTATTCAGATGAATGTGGTCAAGGATCATTGTGACGAAAAGTGTCCTGGAATATTGTGATGACACGGTTCATGGAGCATTGCGATGACAAGGGCCATGGCGAAATGTGAAGACAGGTGTCATGGGGCATTGTGATGACAGTGGTCATCTAGAATTGTGAAGAAAGATATCATAGAGCACTGGGAAGACAGGGGCCATGGAACATTGTGATGACAGGGGTCATGGGGCATTGTGATGACACGGCCATGGAACATTATGATGACAAGTATTCTGGAGCATTGTGATAAAAAGGGCATGGACCATTGTGATTAGAGGGGCCAAGGAGCATTCTGATGACAACGGCATGGAGCATTGTGATGACAGTGGTCATGAAGCATTGTGATGAATGTGGTCATGCATCATTGTGATGACAAGTGTCGTGGAGCATTGTGATGACAGGGGTCATAGAGCATTGTGATGACACGGTTATGGAATATTGTGATGACCAGAATTCTGTAGCACTGTGATGAAAAGGGAATGGAGCACTGTGATTACAGGGGTCATGGAGCATTGTGATGACAATTGTTCTAGAACATTGTGAAGACAGGGATCATGGAGCATAGTGATGAAAGGGCCATGGAGCATTGTGATGACAGGCGTCATGGGACAATGTGTTGACAGTGGTCATGGAGCATTGTTAGAAAGGGAACATGGAGCAATTTGATTTCAGGGGCCATGAAAAATTGTGAATACATAGGCCATGGAGTATTCAGATGAATGTGGTCAAGGATCATTGTGACGAAATGTGTCCTGGAATATTGTGATGACACGGTTCATGGAGCATTGCGATGACAAGGGCCATGGCGAAATGTGAAGGCAGGTGTCATGAGGCATTCTGATGACAGTGGTCATCTAGAATTGTGAAGAAAGATATCATGGAGCACTGGGATGACAGGGGCCATGGAACATTGTGATGACAAGGGTCATGGGGCATTGTGATGACACGGCCATGGAACATTATGATGACAAGAATTCTGGAGCATTGTGATAAAAAGGGCATGGACCATTGTGATTAGAGGGGCCAAGGAGCATTCTGATGACAAGGTCATGGAGCATTGTGATGACAAGGGTCATCGAGGTTTGTGATGACAGTGGTCATGAAGCATTGTGATGAATGTGGTCATGGATCATTGTGATGACAAGTGTCGTGGAGCATTGTGATGACAAGGGGCATATAGCATTGTGATGACACGGTTATGGAATATTGTGATGACCAGAATTCTGTAGCACTGTGATGAAAAGGGAATGGAGCACTGTGATTACAGGGGTCATGGAGCATTGTGATGACAATTGTTCTAGAACATTATGATGACAGGGATCATGGAGCATAGTGATGAAAGGGGCCATGGAGAATTGTGATGACAGGCGTCATGGGACATTGTGTTGACAGTGGTCATGGAGCATTGTTAGAAAGGGCACTTGGAGCAATTTGATTTCAGGGGCCATGAACAATTGTGAATACATAGGCCATGGAGTATTCAGATGAATGTGGTCAAGGATCATTGTGACGAAATGTGTCCTGGAATATTGTGATGACACGGTTCATGGAGCATTGCGATGACAAGGGCCATGGCGAAATATGAAGACAGGTGTCATGGGGCATTGTGATGACAGGAGTCATGGGGCATTGTGATGACACGGCCATGGAACATTATGATGACAAGAATTCTGGAGCATTGTGATAAAAAGGGCATGGACCATTGTGATTAGAGGGGCCAAGGAGCATTCTGATGACAACGGCATGGAGCATTGTGATGACAAGGGTCATCGAGCATTGTGATGACAGTGGTCATGAAGCATTGTGATGAATGTGGTCATGGATCATTGTGATGACAAGTGTCGTGGAGCATTGTGATGACAGGGGTCATAGAGCATTGTGATGACACGGTTATGGAATATTGTGATGACCAGAATTCTGTAGCACTGTGATGAAAAGGGAATGGAGCATTGTGATTACAGGGGTCATGGAGCATTGTGATGACAATTGTTCTAGAACATTGTGATGACAGGGATCATGGAGCATAGTGATGAAAGGGTCCATGGAGCATTGTGATGACAGGCGCCATGGGATATTGTGTTGACAGTGGTCATGGAGCATTGTTAGAAAGGGAACATGGAGCAATTTGATTTCAGGGGCCATGAAAAATTGTGAATACATAGGCCATGGAGTATTCAGATGAATGTGGTCAAGGATCATTGTGACGACAAGTGTCCTGGAATATTGTGATGACACGGTTCATGGAGCATTGCGATGACAAGGGCCATGGCGAAATGTGAAGACAGGTGTCATGGGGCATTGTGATGACAGTGGTCATCTAGAATTGTGAAGGAAGATATCATGGAGCACTGGGATGACAGGGGCCATGGAGCATTGTGATGACAGGGGTCATGGGGCATTGTGATGACAAGGCCAGGGAACATTATGATGACAAGAATTCTGGAGCATTGTGATAAAAAGGGCATGGAACATTGTGATTAGAGGGGCCAAGGAGAATTCTGATGACAACGGCATGGAGCATTGTGATGACAAGGGTCATCGAGCATTGTGATGACAGTGGTCATGAAGCATTGTGATGAATGTGGTCATGGATCATTGTGATGACAAGTGTCGTGGAGCATTGTGATGACAGGGGTCATAGAGCATTGTGATGACACGGTTATGGAATATTTTGATGACCAGAATTCTGTAGCACTGTGATGAAAAGGGAATGGAGCATTGTGATTACAGGGGTCATGGAGCATTGTGATGACAATTGTTCTAGAACATTGTGAAGACAGGGATCATGGAGCATAGTGATGAAAGGGGCCATGGAGCATTGTGATGACAGGCGTCATGGGACAATGTGTTGACAGTGGTCATGGAGCCTTGTTAGAAAGGGAACATGGAGCAATTTGATTTCAGGGGTCATGAAAAATTGTGAATACATAGGCCATGGAGTATTCAGATGAATGTGGTCAAGGATCATTGTGACGAAAATTGTCCTGGAATATTGTGATGACACGGTTCATGGAGCATTGGGATGACAAGGGCCATGGCGAAATGTGAAGACAGGTGTCATGGGGCATTGTGATGACAGTGGTCATCTAGAATTGTGAAGAAAGATATCATGGAGCACTGGGATGACAGGGGCCATGGAACATTGTGATGACAGGGGTCATGGGGCATTGTGATGACACGGCCATGGAACATTATGATGACAAGAATTCTGGAGCATTGTGATAAAAAGGGCATGGACCATTGTGATTAGAGGGGCCAAGGAGCATTCTGATGACAACGGCATGGAGCATTGTGATGACAAGGGTCATCGAGCATTGTGATGACAGTGGTCATGAAGCATTGTGATGAATGTGGTCATGGATCATTGTGATGACAAGCATCGTGGAGCATTGTGATGACAGGGGTCATAGAGCATTGTGATGACACGGTTATGGAATATTGTGATGACCAGAATTCTGTAGCACTGTGATGAAAAGGGAATGGAGCATTGTGATTACAGGGGTCATGGAGCATTGTGATGACAATTGTTCTAGAACATTGTGATGACAGGGATCATGGAGCATAGTGATGAAAGGGTCCATGGAGCATTGTGATGACAGGCGCCAAGGGACATTGTGTTGACAGTGGTCATGGAGCATTGTTAGAAAGGGAACATGGAGCAATTTGATTTCAGGGGCCATGAAAAATTGTGAATACATAGGCCATGGAGTATTCAGATGAATATGGTCAAGGATCATTGTGATGACAAGTGTCCTGGAATATTGTGATGACACGGTTCATGGAGCATTGCGATGACAAGGGCCATGGCGAAATGTGAAGACAGGTGTCATGGGGCATTGTGATGACAGTGGTCATCTAGAATTGTGAAGGAAGATATCATGGAGCACTGGGATGACAGGGGCCATGGAGCATTGTGATGACAGGGGTCATGGGGCATTGTGATGACACGGCCATGGAACATTATGATGACAAGAATTCTGGAGCATTGTGATAAAAAGGGCATGGACCAAATTGATTAGAGGGGCCAAGGAGCATTCTGATGACAACGGCATGGAGCATTGTGATGACAAGGGTCATCGAGCATTGTGATGACAGTGGTCATGAAGCATTGTGATGAATGTGGTCATGGATCATTGTGATGACAAGTGTCGTGGAGCATTGTGATGACAGGGGTCATAGAGCATTGTGATGACACGGTTATGGAATATTGTGATGACCAGAATTCTGTAGCACTGTGATGAAAAGGGAATGGAGCATTGTGATTACAGGGGTCATGGAGCATTGTGATGACAATTGTTCTAGAACATTGTGAAGACAGGGATCATGGAGCATAGTGATGAAAGGGGCCATGGAGCATTGTGATGACAGGCGTCATGGGACAATATGTTGACAGTGGTCATGGAGCCTTGTTAGAAAGGGAACATGGAGCAATTTGATTTCAGGGGTCATGAAAAATTGTGAATACATAGGCCATGGAGTATTCAGATGAATGTGGTCAAGGATCATTGTGACGAAAATTGTCCTGGAATATTGTGATGACACGGTTCATGGAGCATTGCGATGAAAAGGGCCATGGCGAAATGTGAAGACAGGTGTCATGAGGCATTGTGATGACAGTGGTCATCTAGAATTGTGAAGAAAGATATCATGGAGCACTGGGATGACAGGGGCCATGGAACATTGTGATGACAGGGGTCATGGGGCATTGTGATGACACGGCCATGGAACATAATGATGACAAGAATTCTGGAGCATTGTGATAAAAAGGGCATGGACCATTGTGATTAGAGGGGCCAAGGAGCATTCTGATAACAAAGTCATGGAGCATTGTGATGACAAGGGTCATCGAGCTTTGTGATGACAGTGGTCATGAAGCATTGTGATGAATGTGGTCATGGATCATTGTGATGACAAGTGTCGTGGAGCATTGTGATGACAAGGGGCATATAGCATTGTGATGACACGGTTATGGAATATTGTGATGACCAGAATTCTGTAGCACTGTGATGAAAAGGGAATGGAGCACTGTGATTACAGGGGTCATGGAGCATTGTGATGACAATTGTTTTAGAACATTATGATGACAGGGATCATGGAGCATAGTGATGAAAGGGGCCATGGAGAATTGTGATGACAGGCGCCATGGGACATTGTGTTGACAGTGCTCATGGAGCATTGTTAGAAAGGGAACATGGAGCAATTTGATTTCAGGGGCCATGAACAATTGTGAATACATAGGCCATGGAGTATTCAGATGAATGTGGTCAAGGATCATTGTGACGACAAGTGTCCTGGAATATTGTGATGACACGGTTCATGGAGCATTGCGATGACAAGGGCCATGGCGAAATGTGAAGACAGGTGTCATGGGGCATTGTGATGACAGTGGTCATCTAGAATTGTGAAGGAAGATATCATGGAGCACTGGGATGACAGGGGCCATGGAGCATTGTGATGACAGGGGTCATGGGGCATTGTGATGACACGGCCATGGAACATTATGATGACAAGAATTCTGGAGCATTGTGATAAAAAGGGCATGGACCATTGTGATTAGAGGGGCCAAGGAGAATTCTGATGACAACGGCATGGAGCATTGTGATGACAAGGGTCATCGAGCATTGTGATGACAGTGGTCATGAAGCATTGTGATGAATGTGGTCATGGATCATTGTGATGACAAGTGTCGTGGAGCATTGTGATGACAGGTGTCATAGAGCATTGTGATGACACGGTTATGGAATATTGTGATGACCAGAATTCTGTAGCACTGTGATGAAAAGGGAATGGAGCATTGTGATTACAGGGGTCATGGAGCATTGTGATGACAATTGTTCTAGAACATTGTGAAGACAGGGATCATGGAGCATAGTGATGAAAGGGGCCATGGAGCATTGTGATGACAGGCGTCATGGGACAATGTGTTGACAGTGGTCATGGAGCCTTGTTAGAAAGGGAACATGGAGCAATTTGATTTCAGGGGTCATGAAAAATTGTGAATACATAGGCCATGGAGTATTCAGATGAATGTGGTGAAGGATCATTGTGACGAAAATTGTCCTGGAATATTGTGATGACACGGTTCATGGAGCATTGGGATGACAAGGGCCATGGCGAAATGTGAAGACAGGTGTCATGGGGCATTGTGATGACAGTGGTCATCTAGAATTATGAAGAAAGATATCATGGAGCACTGGGATGACAGGGGCCATGGAACATTGTGATGACAGGGGTCATGGGGCATTGTGATGACACGGCCATGGAACATTATGATGACAAGAATTCTGGAGCATTGTGATAAAAAGGGCATGGACCATTGTGATTAGAGGGGCCAAGGAGCATTCTGATGACAACGGCATGGAGCATTGTGATGACAAGGGTCATCGAGCATTGTGATGACAGTGGTCATGAAGCATTGTGATGAATGTGGTCATGGATCATTGTGATGACAAGCGTCGTGGAGCATTGTGATGACAGGGGTCATAGAGCATTGTGATGACACGGTTATGGAATATTGTGATGACCAGAATTCTGTAGCACTGTGATGAAAAGGGAATGGAGCATTGTGATTACAGGGGTCATGGAGCATTGTGATGACAATTGTTCTAGAACATTGTGAAGACAGGGATCATGGAGCATAGTGATGAAAGGGGCCATGGAGCATTGTGATGACAGGCGTCATGGGACAATATGTTGACAGTGGTCATGGAGCCTTGTTAGAAAGGGAACATGGAGCAATTTGATTTCAGGGGTCATGAAAAATTGTGAATACATAGGCCATGGAGTATTCAGATGAATGTGGTCAAGGAACATTGTGACGAAAAGTGTCCTGGAATATTGTGATGACACGGTTCATGGAGCATTGGGATGACAAGGGCCATGGCGAAATGTGAAGACAGGTGTCATGGGGAATTGTGATGACAGGAGTCATGGGGCATTGTGATGACACGGCCATGGAACATTATGATGACAAGAATTCTGGAGCATTGTGATAAAAAGGGCATGGACCATTGTGATTAGAGGGGCCAAGGAGCATTCTGATGACAACGGCATGGAGCATTGTGATGACAAGGGTCATCGAGCATTGTGATGACAGTGGTCATGAAGCATTGTGATGAATGTGGTCATGGATCATTGTGATGACAAGCGTCGTGGAGCATTGTGATGACAGGGGTCATAGAGCATTGTGATGACACGGTTATGGAATATTGTGATGACCAGAATTCTGTAGCACTGTGATGAAAAGGGAATGGAGCATTGTGATTACAGGGGTCATGGAGCATTGTGATGACAATTGTTCTAGAACATTGTGAAGACAGGGATCATGGAGCATAGTGATGAAAGGGGCCATGGAGCATTGTGATGACAGGCGTCATGGGACAATATGTTGACAGTGGTCATGGAGCCTTGTTAGAAAGGGAACATGGAGCAATTTGATTTCAGGGGTCATGAAAAATTGTGAATACATAGGCCATGGAGTATTCAGATGAATGTGGTCAAGGATCATTGTGACGAAAAGTGTCCTGGAATATTGTGATGACACGGTTCATGGAGCATTGGGATGACAAGGGCCATGGCGAAATGTGAAGACAGGTGTCATGGGGAATTGTGATGACAGGAGTCATGGGGCATTGTGATGACACGGCCATGGAACATTATGATGACAAGAATTCTGGAGCATTGTGATAAAAAGGGCATGGACCATTGTGATTAGAGGGGTCAAGGAGCATTCTGATGACAACGGCATGGAGCATTGTGATGACAAGGGTCATCGAGCATTGTGATGACAGTGGTCATGAAGCATTGTGATGAATGTGGTCATGGATCATTGTGATGACAAGTGTCGTGGAGCATTGTGATGACAGGGGTCATAGAGCATTGTGATGACACGGTTATGGAATATTGTGATGACCAGCATTCTGTAGCACAGTGATGAAAAGGGCATGGAGCATTGTGATTACAGGGGTCATGGAACATTGTGATGACAATTGTTCTAGAACATTGTGATGACAGGGATCATGGAGCATAGTGATGAAAGGGGCAATGGAGCATTGTGTTGAAAGGAGTCATGGGACATTGTGTTGACAGTGGACATGGAGCATTGTTAGAAATGGAACATGGAGCAATTTGATTTCAGGGGCCATGAAATATTGCGAATACATAGGCCATGGAGTATTCAGATGAATGTGGTCAAGGATCATTGTGACGAAAAGTGTCCTGGAATATTGTGATGACACGGTTCATGGAGCATTGCGATGAAAAGGGCCATGGCGAAATGTGATGACAGGTGTCATGAGGCATTGTGATGACAGTGGTCATCTAGAATTGTGAAGAAAGATATCATGGAGCACTGGGATGACAGGGGCCATGGAACATTGTGATGACAGGGTTCATGGGGCATTGTGATGACACGGCCATGGAACATTATGATGACAAGAATTCTGGAGCATTGTGATAAAAAGGGCATGGACCATTGTGATTAGAGGGGCCAAGGAGCATTCTGATGACAGCGGCATGGAGCATTGTGATGACAAGGGTCATCGAGCTTTGTGATGACAGTGGTCATGAAGCATTGTGATGAATGTGGTCATGGATCATTGTGATGACAAGTGTCGTGGAGCATTGTGATGACAAGGGGCATATAGCATTGTGATGACACGGTTATGGAATATTGTGATGACCAGAATTCTGTAGCACTGTGATGAAAAGGGAATGGAGCACTGTGATTACAGGGGTCATGGAGCATTGTGATGACAATTGTTCTAGAACATTATGATGACAGGGATCATGGAGCATAGTGATGAAAGGGGCCATGGAGAATTGTGATGACAGGCGTCATGGGACATTGTGTTGACAGTGGTCATGGAGCATTGTTAGAAAGGGCACTTGGAGCAATTTGATTTCAGGGGCCATGAACAATTGTGAATACATAGGCCATGGAGTATTCAGATGAATGTGGTCAAGGATCATTGTGACGAAAAGTGTCCTGGAATATTGTGATGAAACGGTTCATGGAGCATTGCGATGACAAGGGCCATGGCGAAATGTGAAGACAGGTGTCATGGGGCATTGTGATGACAGGAGTCATGGGGCATTGTGATGACACGGCCATGGAACATTATGATGACAAGAATTCTGGAGCATTGTGATAAAAAGGGCACGGACCATTGTGATTAGAGGGGCCAAGGAGCATTCTGATGACAACGGCATGGAGAATTGTGATGACAAGGGTCATCGAGCATTGTGATGACAGTGGTCATGAAGCATTGTGATGAATGTGGTCATGGATCATTGTGATGACAAGTGTCGTGGAGCATTGTGATGACAGGGGTCATAGAGCATTGTGATGACACGGTTATGGAATATTGTGATGACCAGAATTCTGTAGCACTGTGATGAAAAGGGAATGGAGCATTGTGATTACAGGGGTCATGGAGCATTGTGATGACAATTGTTCTAGAACATTGTGATGACAGGGATCATGGAGCATAGTGATGAAAGGGTCCATGGAGCATTGTGATGACAGGCGCCATGGGATATTGTGTTGACAGTGGTCATGGAGCATTGTTAGAAAGGGAACATGGAGCAATTTGATTTCAGGGGCCATGAAAAATTGTGAATACATAGGCCATGGAGTATTCAGATGAATGTGGTCAAGGATCATTGTGACGACAAGTGTCCTGGAATATTGTGATGACACGGTTCATGGAGCATTGCGATGACAAGGGCCATGGCGAAATGTGAAGACAGGTGTCATGGGGCATTGTGATGACAGTGGTCATCTAGAATTGTGAAGGAAGATATCATGGAGCACTGGGATGACAGGGGCCATGGAGCATTGTGATGACAGGGGTCATGGGGCATTGTGATGACACGGCCATGGAACATTATGATGACAAGAATTCTGGAGCATTGTGATAAATAGGGCATGGACCATTGTGATTAGAGGGGCCAAGGAGCATTCTGATGAAAACGGCATGGAGCATTGTGATGACAAGGGTCATCGAGCATTGTGATGACAGTTGTCATGAAGCATTGTGATGAATGTGGTCATGGATCATTGTGATGACAAGTGTCGTGGAGCATTGTGATGACAAGGGTCATAGAGCATTGTGATGACACGGTTATGGAATATTGTGATGACCAGAATTCTGTAGCACTGTGATGAAAAGGGAATGGAGCATTGTGATTACAGGGGTCATGGAGCATTGTGATGACAATTGTTCTACAACATTGTGAAGACAGGGATCATGGAGCATAGTGATGAAAGGGGCCATGGAGCATTGTGATGACAGGCTTCATGGGACAATGTGTTGACAGTGGTCATGGAGCCTTGTTAGAAAGGGAACATGGAGCAATTTGATTTCAGGGGTCATGAAAAATTGTGAATACATAGGCCATGGAGTATTCAGATGAATGTGGTCAAGGATCATTGTGACGAAAATTGTCCTGGAATATTGTGATGACACGGTTCATGGAGCATTGGGATGACAAGGGCCATGGCGAAATGTGAAGACAGGTGTCATGGGGCATTGTGATGACAGTGGTCATCTAGAATTGTGAAGAAAGATATCATGGAGCACTGGGATGACAGGGGCCATGGAACATTGTGATGACAGGGGTCATGGGGCACTGTGATGACACGACCATGGAACATTATGATGACAAGTATTCTGGAGCATTGTGATAAAAAGGTCATGGAACATTGTGATTATAGGGGCCAAGGAGCATTCTGATGACAACGGCATGGAGCATTGTGATGACAAGGGTCATCGAGCATTGTGATGAAAGTGGTCATGAAGCATTGTGATGAATGTGGTCATGCATCATTGTGATGACAAGTGTCGTGGAGCATTGTGATGACAGGGGTCATAGAGCATTGTGATGACACGGTTATGGAATATTGTGATGACCAGAATTCTGTAGCACTGTGATGAAAAGGGAATGGAGCACTGTGATTACAGGGGTCATGGAGCATTGTGATGACAATTGTTCTAGAACATTGTGAAGACAGGGATCATGGAGCATAGTGATGAAAGGGCCATGGAGCATTGTGATGACAGGCGTCATGGGACAATGTGTTGACAGTGGTCATGGAGCATTGTTAGAAAGGGAACATGGAGCAATTTGATTTCAGGGGCCATGAAAAATTGTGAATACATAGGCCATGGAGTATTCAGATGAATGTGGTCAAGGATCATTGTGACGAAATGTGTCCTGGAATATTGTGATGACACGGTTCATGGAGCATTGCGATGACAAGGGCCATGGCGAAATGTGAAGGCAGGTGTCATGAGGCATTCTGATGACAGTGGTCATCTAGAATTGTGAAGAAAGATATCATGGAGCACTGGGATGACAGGGGCCATGGAACATTGTGATGACAAGGGTCATGGGGCATTGTGATGACACGGCCATGGAACATTATGATGACAAGAATTCTGGAGCATTGTGATAAAAAGGGCATGGACCATTGTGATTAGAGGGGCCAAGGAGCATTCTGATGACAAGGTCATGGAGCATTGTGATGACAAGGGTCATCGAGGTTTGTGATGACAGTGGTCATGAAGCATTGTGATGAATGTGGTCATGGATCATTGTGATGACAAGTGTCGTGGAGCATTGTGATGACAAGGGGCATATAGCATTGTGATGACACGGTTATGGAATATTGTGATGACCAGAATTCTGTAGCACTGTGATGAAAAGGGAATGGAGCACTGTGATTACAGGGGTCATGGAGCATTGTGATGACAATTGTTCTAGAACATTATGATGACAGGGATCATGGAGCATAGTGATGAAAGGGGCCATGGAGAATTGTGATGACAGGCGTCATGGGACATTGTGTTGACAGTGGTCATGGAGCATTGTTAGAAAGGGCACTTGGAGCAATTTGATTTCAGGGGCCATGAACAATTGTGAATACATAGGCCATGGAGTATTCAGATGAATGTGGTCAAGGATCATTGTGACGAAATGTGTCCTGGAATATTGTGATGACACGGTTCATGGAGCATTGCGATGACAAGGGCCATGGCGAAATGTGAAGACAGGTGTCATGGGGCATTGTGATGACAGGAGTCATGGGGCATTGTGATGACACGGCCATGGAACATTATGATGACAAGAATTCTGGAGCATTGTGATAAAAAGGGCATGGACCATTGTGATTAGAGGGGCCAAGGAGCATTCTGATGACAACGGCATGGAGCATTGTGATGACAAGGGTCATCGAGCATTGTGATGACAGTGGTCATGAAGCATTGTGATGAATGTGGTCATGGATCATTGTGATGACAAGTGTCGTGGAGCATTGTGATGACAGGGGTCATAGAGCATTGTGATGACACGGTTATGGAATATTGTGATGACCAGAATTCTGTAGCACTGTGATGAAAAGGGAATGGAGCATTGTGATTACAGGGGTCATGGAGCATTGTGATGACAATTGTTCTAGAACATTGTGATGACAGGGATCATGGAGCATAGTGATGAAAGGGTCCATGGAGCATTGTGATGACAGGCGCCATGGGATATTGTGTTGACAGTGGTCATGGAGCATTGTTAGAAAGGGAACATGGAGCAATTTGATTTCAGGGGCCATGAAAAATTGTGAATACATAGGCCATGGAGTATTCAGATGAATGTGGTCAAGGATCATTGTGACGACAAGTGTCCTGGAATATTGTGATGACACGGTTCATGGAGCATTGCGATGACAAGGGCCATGGCGAAATGTGAAGACAGGTGTCATGGGGCATTGTGATGACAGTGGTCATCTAGAATTGTGAAGGAAGATATCATGGAGCACTGGGATGACAGGGGCCATGGAGCATTGTGATGACAGGGGTCATGGGGCATTGTGATGACAAGGCCAGGGAACATTATGATGACAAGAATTCTGGAGCATTGTGATAAAAAGGGCATGGAACATTGTGATTAGAGGGGCCAAGGAGAATTCTGATGACAACGGCATGGAGCATTGTGATGACAAGGGTCATCGAGCATTGTGATGACAGTGGTCATGAAGCATTGTGATGAATGTGGTCATGGATCATTGTGATGACAAGTGTCGTGGAGCATTGTGATGACAGGGGTCATAGAGCATTGTGATGACACGGTTATGGAATATTGTGATGACCAGAATTCTGTAGCACTGTGATGAAAAGGGAATGGAGCATTGTGATTACAGGGGTCATGGAGCATTGTGATGACAATTGTTCTAGAACATTGTGAAGACAGGGATCATGGAGCATAGTGATGAAAGGGGCCATGGAGCATTGTGATGACAGGCGTCATGGGACAATGTGTTGACAGTGGTCATGGAGCCTTGTTAGAAAGGGAACATGGAGCAATTTGATTTCAGGGGTCATGAAAAATTGTGAATACATAGGCCATGGAGTATTCAGATGAATGTGGTGAAGGATCATTGTGACGAAAATTGTCCTGGAATATTGTGATGACACGGTTCATGGAGCATTGGGATGACAAGGGCCATGGCGAAATGTGAAGACAGGTGTCATGGGGCATTGTGATGACAGTGGTCATCTAGAATTGTGAAGAAAGATATCATGGAGCACTGGGATGACAGGGGCCATGGAACATTGTGATGACAGGGGTCATGGGGCATTGTGATGACACGGCCATGGAACATTATGATGACAAGAATTCTGGAGCATTGTGATAAAAAGGGCATGGACCATTGTGATTAGAGGGGCCAAGGAGCATTCTGATGACAACGGCATGGAGCATTGTGATGACAAGGGTCATCGAGCATTGTGATGACAGTGGTCATGAAGCATTGTGATGAATGTGGTCATGGATCATTGTGATGACAAGCATCGTGGAGCATTGTGATGACAGGGGTCATAGAGCATTGTGATGACATGGTTATGGAATATTGTGATGACCAGAATTCTGTAGCACTGTGATGAAAAGGGAATGGAGCATTGTGATTACAGGGGTCATGGAGCATTGTGATGACAATTGTTCTAGAACATTGTGATGACAGGGATCATGGAGCATAGTGATGAAAGGGTCCATGGAGCATTGTGATGACAGGCGCCAAGGGACATTGTGTTGACAGTGGTCATGGAGCATTGTTAGAAAGGGAACATGGAGCAATTTGATTTCAGGGGCCATGAAAAATTGTGAATACATAGGCCATGGAGTATTCAGATGAATATGGTCAAGGATCATTGTGATGACAAGTGTCCTGGAATATTGTGATGACACGGTTCATGGAGCATTGCGATGACAAGGGCCATGGCGAAATGTGAAGACAGGTGTCATGGGGCATTGTGATGACAGTGGTCATCTAGAATTGTGAAGGAAGATATCATGGAGCACTGGGATGACAGGGGCCATGGAGCATTGTGATGACAGGGGTCATGGGGCATTGTGATGACACGGCCATGGAACATTATGATGACAAGAATTCTGGAGCATTGTGATAAAAAGGGCATGGACCAAATTGATTAGAGGGGCCAAGGAGCATTCTGATGACAACGGCATGGAGCATTGTGATGACAAGGGTCATCGAGCATTGTGATGACAGTGGTCATGAAGCATTGTGATGAATGTGGTCATGGATCATTGTGATGACAAGTGTCGTGGAGCATTGTGATGACAGGGGTCATAGAGCATTGTGATGACACGGTTATGGAATATTGTGATGACCAGAATTCTGTAGCACTGTGATGAAAAGGGAATGGAGCATTGTGATTACAGGGGTCATGGAGCATTGTGATGACAATTGTTCTAGAACATTGTGAAGACAGGGATCATGGAGCATAGTGATGAAAGGGGCCATGGAGCATTGTGATGACAGGCGTCATGGGACAATATGTTGACAGTGGTCATGGAGCCTTGTTAGAAAGGGAACATGGAGCAATTTGATTTCAGGGGTCATGAAAAATTGTGAATACATAGGCCATGGAGTATTCAGATGAATGTGGTCAAGGATCATTGTGACGAAAAGTGTCCTGGAATATTGTGATGACACGGTTCATGGAGCATTGCGATGAAAAGGGCCATGGCGAAATGTGAAGACAGGTGTCATGAGGCATTGTGATGACAGTGGTCATCTAGAATTGTGAAGAAAGATATCATGGAGCACTGGGATGACAGGGGCCATGGAACATTGTGATGACAGGGGTCATGGGGCATTGTGATGACACGGCCATGGAACATAATGATGACAAGAATTCTGGAGCATTGTGATAAAAAGGGCATGGACCATTGTGATTAGAGGGGCCAAGGAGCATTCTGATAACAAAGTCATGGAGCATTGTGATGACAAGGGTCATCGAGCTTTGTGATGACAGTGGTCATGAAGCATTGTGATGAATGTGGTCATGGATCATTGTGATGACAAGTGTCGTGGAGCATTGTGATGACAAGGGGCATATAGCATTGTGATGACACGGTTATGGAATATTGTGATGACCAGAATTCTGTAGCACTGTGATGAAAAGGGAATGGAGCACTGTGATTACAGGGGTCATGGAGCATTGTGATGACAATTGTTTTAGAACATTATGATGACAGGGATCATGGAGCATAGTGATGAAAGGGGCCATGGAGAATTGTGATGACAGGCGCCATGGGACATTGTGTTGACAGTGCTCATGGAGCATTGTTAGAAAGGGAACATGGAGCAATTTGATTTCAGGGGCCATGAACAATTGTGAATACATAGGCCATGGAGTATTCAGATGAATGTGGTCAAGGATCATTGTGACGACAAGTGTCCTGGAATATTGTGATGACACGGTTCATGGAGCATTGCGATGACAAGGGCCATGGCGAAATGTGAAGACAGGTGTCATGGGGCATTGTGATGACAGTGGTCATCTAGAATTGTGAAGGAAGATATCATGGAGCACTGGGATGACAGGGGCCATGGAGCATTGTGATGACAGGGGTCATGGGGCATTGTGATGACACGGCCATGGAACATTATGATGACAAGAATTCTGGAGCATTGTGATAAAAAGGGCATGGACCATTGTGATTAGAGGGGCCAAGGAGAATTCTGATGACAACGGCATGGAGCATTGTGATGACAAGGGTCATCGAGCATTGTGATGACAGTGGTCATGAAGCATTGTGATGAATGTGGTCATGGATCATTGTGATGACAAGTGTCGTGGAGCATTGTGATGACAGGTGTCATAGAGCATTGTGATGACACGGTTATGGAATATTGTGATGACCAGAATTCTGTAGCACTGTGATGAAAAGGGAATGGAGCATTGTGATTACAGGGGTCATGGAGCATTGTGATGACAATTGTTCTAGAACATTGTGAAGACAGGGATCATGGAGCATAGTGATGAAAGGGGCCATGGAGCATTGTGATGACAGGCGTCATGGGACAATGTGTTGACAGTGGTCATGGAGCCTTGTTAGAAAGGGAACATGGAGCAATTTGATTTCAGGGGTCATGAAAAATTGTGAATACATAGGCCATGGAGTATTCAGATGAATGTGGTGAAGGATCATTGTGACGAAAATTGTCCTGGAATATTGTGATGACACGGTTCATGGAGCATTGGGATGACAAGGGCCATGGCGAAATGTGAAGACAGGTGTCATGGGGCATTGTGATGACAGTGGTCATCTAGAATTGTGAAGAAAGATATCATGGAGCACTGGGATGACAGGGGCCATGGAACATTGTGATGACAGGGGTCATGGGGCATTGTGATGACACGGCCATGGAACATTATGATGACAAGAATTCTGGAGCATTGTGATAAAAAGGGCATGGACCATTGTGATTAGAGGGGCCAAGGAGCATTCTGATGACAACGGCATGGAGCATTGTGATGACAAGGGTCATCGAGCATTGTGATGACAGTGGTCATGAAGCATTGTGATGAATGTGGTCATGGATCATTGTGATGACAAGCGTCGTGGAGCATTGTGATGACAGGGGTCATAGAGCATTGTGATGACACGGTTATGGAATATTGTGATGACCAGAATTCTGTAGCACTGTGATGAAAAGGGAATGGAGCATTGTGATTACAGGGGTCATGGAGCATTGTGATGACAATTGTTCTAGAACATTGTGAAGACAGGGATCATGGAGCATAGTGATGAAAGGGGCCATGGAGCATTGTGATGACAGGCGTCATGGGACAATATGTTGACAGTGGTCATGGAGCCTTGTTAGAAAGGGAACATGGAGCAATTTGATTTCAGGGGTCATGAAAAATTGTGAATACATAGGCCATGGAGTATTCAGATGAATGTGGTCAAGGATCATTGTGACGAAAAGTGTCCTGGAATATTGTGATGACACGGTTCATGGAGCATTGGGATGACAAGGGCCATGGCGAAATGTGAAGACAGGTGTCATGGGGAATTGTGATGACAGGAGTCATGGGGCATTGTGATGACACGGCCATGGAACATTATGATGACAAGAATTCTGGAGCATTGTGATAAAAAGGGCATGGACCATTGTGATTAGAGGGGCCAAGGAGCATTCTGATGACAACGGCATGGAGCATTGTGATGACAAGGGTCATCGAGCATTGTGATGACAGTGGTCATGAAGCATTGTGATGAATGTGGTCATGGATCATTGTGATGACAAGCGTCGTGGAGCATTGTGATGACAGGGGTCATAGAGCATTGTGATGACACGGTTATGGAATATTGTGATGACCAGAATTCTGTAGCACTGTGATGAAAAGGGAATGGAGCATTGTGATTACAGGGGTCATGGAGCATTGTGATGACAATTGTTCTAGAACATTGTGAAGACAGGGATCATGGAGCATAGTGATGAAAGGGGCCATGGAGCATTGTGATGACAGGCGTCATGGGACAATATGTTGACAGTGGTCATGGAGCCTTGTTAGAAAGGGAACATGGAGCAATTTGATTTCAGGGGTCATGAAAAATTGTGAATACATAGGCCATGGAGTATTCAGATGAATGTGGTCAAGGATCATTGTGACGAAAAGTGTCCTGGAATATTGTGATGACACGGTTCATGGAGCATTGGGATGACAAGGGCCATGGCGAAATGTGAAGACAGGTGTCATGGGGAATTGTGATGACAGGAGTCATGGGGCATTGTGATGACACGGCCATGGAACATTATGATGACAAGAATTCTGGAGCATTGTGATAAAAAGGGCATGGACCATTGTGATTAGAGGGGCCAAGGAGCATTCTGATGACAACGGCATGGAGCATTGTGATGACAAGGGTCATCGAGCATTGTGATGACAGTGGTCATGAAGCATTGTGATGAATGTGGTCATGGATCATTGTGATGACAAGTGTCGTGGAGCATTGTGATGACAGGGGTCATAGAGCATTGTGATGACACGGTTATGGAATATTGTGATGACCAGCATTCTGTAGCACAGTGATGAAAAGGGCATGGAGCATTGTGATTACAGGGGTCATGGAACATTGTGATGACAATTGTTCTAGAACATTGTGATGACAGGGATCATGGAGCATAGTGATGAAAGGGGCAATGGAGCATTGTGTTGAAAGGAGTCATGGGACATTGTGTTGACAGTGGACATGGAGCATTGTTAGAAATGGAACATGGAGCAATTTGATTTCAGGGGCCATGAAATATTGCGAATACATAGGCCATGGAGTATTCAGATGAATGTGGTCAAGGATCATTGTGACGAAAAGTGTCCTGGAATATTGTGATGACACGGTTCATGGAGCATTGCGATGAAAAGGGCCATGGCGAAATGTGATGACAGGTGTCATGAGTCATTGTGATGACAGTGGTCATCTAGAATTGTGAAGAAAGATATCATGGAGCACTGGGATGACAGGGGCCATGGAACATTGTGATGACAGGGGTCATGGGGCATTGTGATGACACGGCCATGGAACATTATGATGACAAGAATTCTGGAGCATTGTGATAAAAAGGGCATGGACCATTGTGATTAGAGGGGCCAAGGAGCATTCTGATGACAAGGTCATGGAGCATTGTGATGACAAGGGTCATCGAGCTTTGTGATGACAGTGGTCATGAAGCATTGTGATGAATGTGGTCATGGATCATTGTGATGACAAGTGTCGTGGAGCATTGTGATGACAAGGGGCATATAGCATTGTGATGACACGGTTATGGAATATTGTGATGACCAGAATTCTGTAGCACTGTGATGAAAAGGGAATGGAGCACTGTGATTACAGGGGTCATGGAGCATTGTGATGACAATTGTTCTAGAACATTATGATGACAGGGATCATGGAGCATAGTGATGAAAGGGGCCATGGAGAATTGTGATGACAGGCGTCATGGGACATTGTGTTGACAGTGCTCATGGAGCATTGTTAGAAAGGGAACATGGAGCAATTTGATTTCAGGGGCCATGAACAATTGTGAATACATAGGCCATGGAGTATTCAGATGAATGTGGTCAAGGATCATTGTGACGAAAAGTGTCCTGGAATATTGTGATGAAACGGTTCATGGAGCATTGCGATGACAAGGGCCATGGCGAAATGTGAAGACAGGTGTCATGGGGCATTGTGATGACAGGAGTCATGGGGCATTGTGATGACACGGCCATGGAACATTATGATGACAAGAATTCTGGAGCATTGTGATAAAAAGGGCATGGACCATTGTGATTAGAGGGGCCAAGGAGCATTCTGATGACAACGGCATGGAGCATTGTGATGACAAGGGTCATCGAGCATTGTGATGACAGTGGTCATGAAGCATTGTGATGAATGTGGTCATGGATCATTGTGATGACAAGTGTCGTGGAGCATTGTGATGACAGGGGTCATAGAGCATTGTGATGACACGGTTATGGAATATTGTGATGACCAGAATTCCGTAGCACTGTGATGAAAAGGGAATGGAGCATTGTGATTACAGGGGTCATGGAGCATTGTGATGACAATTGTTCTAGAACATTGTGATGACAGGGATCATGGAGCATAGTGATGAAAGGGTCCATGGAGCATTGTGATGACAGGCGCCATGGGATATTGTGTTGACAGTGGTCATGGAGCATTGTTAGAAAGGGAACATGGAGCAATTTGATTTCAGGGGCCATGAAAAATTGTGAATACATAGGCCATGGAGTATTCAGATGAATGTGGTCAAGGATCATTGTGACGACAAGTGTCCTGGAATATTGTGATGACACGGTTCATGGAGCATTGCGATGACAAGGGCCATGGCGAAATGTGAAGACAGGTGTCATGGGGCATTGTGATGACAGTTGTCATCTAGAATTGTGAAGGAAGATATCATGGAGCACTGGGATGACAGGGGCCATGGAGCATTGTGATGACAGGGGTCATGGGGCATTGTGATGACACGGCCATGGAACATTATGATGACAAGAATTCTGGAGCATTGTGATAAAAAGGGCATGGACCATTGTGATTAGAGGGGCCAAGGAGCATTCTGATGAAAACGGCATGGAGCATTGTGATGACAAGGGTCATCGAGCATTGTGATGACAGTGGTCATGAAGCATTGTGATGAATGTGGTCATGGATCATTGTGATGACAAGTGTCGTGGAGCATTGTGATGACAAGGGTCATAGAGCATTGTGATGACACGGTTATGGAATATTGTGATGACCAGAATTCTGTAGCACTGTGATGAAAAGGGAATGGAGCATTGTGATTACAGGGGTCATGGAGCATTGTGATGACAATTGTTCTACAACATTGTGAAGACAGGGATCATGGAGCATAGTGATGAAAGGGGCCATGGAGCATTGTGATGACAGGCTTCATGGGACAATGTGTTGACAGTGGTCATGGAGCCTTGTTAGAAAGGGAACATGGAGCAATTTGATTTCAGGGGTCATGAAAAATTGTGAATACATAGGCCATGGAGTATTCAGATGAATGTGGTCAAGGATCATTGTGACGAAAATTGTCCTGGAATATTGTGATGACACGGTTCATGGAGCATTGGGATGACAAGGGCCATGGCGAAATGTGAAGACAGGTGTCATGGGGCATTGTGATGACAGTGGTCATCTAGAATTGTGAAGAAAGATATCATGGAGCACTGGGATGACAGGGGCCATGGAACATTGTGATGACAGGGGTCATGGGGCACTGTGATGACACGACCATGGAACATTATGATGACAAGTATTCTGGAGCATTGTGATAAAAAGGTCATGGAACATTGTGACTATAGGGGCCAAGGAGCATTCTGATGACAACGGCATGGAGCATTGTGATGACAAGGGTCATCGAGCATTGTGATGAAAGTGGTCATGAAGCATTGTGATGAATGTGGTCATGGATCATTGTGATGACAAGTGTCGTAGAGCATTGTGATGACAGGAGTCATAGAGCATTGTGATGACACCG
Source organism: Eschrichtius robustus (assembly GCF_028021215.1). NCBI lineage: Eukaryota > Metazoa > Chordata > Mammalia > Artiodactyla > Eschrichtiidae > Eschrichtius > Eschrichtius robustus. The sequence goes on along the minus strand of NC_090830.1, from coordinate 17,587,672 downwards.
TTATGGAATATTGTGATGACCAGAATTCTGTAGCACAGTGATGAAAAGGGCATGGAGCATTGTGATTACAGGGGTCATGGAGCATTGTGATGACAATTGTTCTAGAACATTGTGATGACAGGGATCATGGAGCTTAGTGATGAAAGAGGCAATGGAGCATTGTTTTGACAGGCGTCATGGGACATTGTGTTGACAGTGGACATGGAGCATTGTTAGAAATGGAACATGGAGCAATTTGATTTCAGGGGCCATGAAAAATTGCGAATACATAGGCCATGGAGTATTCAGATGAATGTGGTCAAGGATCATTGTGACGAAAAGTGTCCTGGAATATTGTGATGACACGGTTCATGGAGCATTGCGATGAAAAGGGCCATGGCGAAATGTGAAGACAGGTGTCATGAGGCATTGTGATGACAGTGGTCATCTAGAATTGTGAAGAAAGATATCATGGAGCACTGGGATGACAGGGGCGATGGAACATTGTGATGACAGGGGTCATGGGGCATTGTGATGACACGGCCATGGAACATTATGATGACAAGAATTCTGGACCATTGTGATAAAAAGGGCATGGACCATTGTGATTAGAGGGGCCAAGAAGCATTCTGATGACAAGGTCATGGAGCATTGTGATGACAAGGGTCATCGAGCTTTGTGATGACAGTGGTCATGAAGCATTGTGATGAATGTGGTCATGGATCATTGTGATGACAAGTTTCGTGGAGCATTGTGATGACAGGGGTCATAGAGCATTGTGATGACACGGTTATGGAATATTGTGATGACCAGAATTCTGTAGCACTGTGATGAAAAGGGAATGGAGCATTGTGATTACAGGGGTCACGGAGCATTGTGTTGACAATTGTTCTAGAACATTGTGATGACAGGGATCATGGAGCATAGTGATGAAAGGGGCCATGGAGCATTGGGATGACAGGCGTCATGGGACATTGTGTTGACAGTGGTCATGGAGCATTGTTAGAAAGGGAACATGGAGCAATTAGATTTCAGGGGCCATGAAAAATTGTGAATACATAGGCCATGGAGTATTCAGATGAATGTGGTCAAGGATCATTGTGACGAAAAGTGTCCTGGAATATTGTGATGACACGGTTCATGGAGCATTGCGATGACAAGGGCCATGGCGAAATGTGAAGACAGGTGTCATGGGGCATTGTGATGACAGGAGTCATGGGGCATTGTGATGACACGGCCATGGAACATTATGATGACAAGAATTCTGGAGCATTGTGATAAAAAGGGCATGGACCATTGAGATTAGAGGGGCCAAGGAGCATTCTGATGACAACGGCATGGAGCATTGTGATGACAAGGGTCATCGAGCATTGTGATGACAGTGGTCATGAAGCATTGTGATGAATGTGGTCATGGATCATTGTGATGACAAGTGTCGTGGAGCATTGTGATGACAGGGGTTATAGAGCATTGTGATGAAACGGTTATGGAATATTGTGATGACCAGAATTCTGTAGCACAGTGATGAAAAGGGAATGGAGCATTGTGATTACAGGGGTCATGGAGCATTGTGATGACAATTGTTCTAGAACATTGTGAAGGCAGGGATCATGGAGAATAGTGATGAAAGGGGCCATGGAGCATTGTGATGACAGGCGTCATGGGACAATATGTTGACAGTGGTCATGGAGCCTTGTTAGAAAGGGAACATGGAGCAATTTGATTTCAGGGGTCATGAAAAATTGTGAATACATAGGCCATGGAGTATTCAGATGAATGTGGTCAAGGATCATTGTGACGACAAGTGTCCTGGAATATTGTGATGACACGGTTCATGGAGCATTGGGATGACAAGGGCCATGGCGAAATGTGAAGACAGGTGTCATGGGGAATTGTGATGACAGGAGTCATGGGGCATTGTGATGACACGGCCATGGAACATTATGATGACAAGAATTCTGGAGCATTGTGATAAAAAGGGCATGGACCATTGTGATTAGAGGGGCCAAGGAGCATTCTGATGACAACGGCATGGAGCATTGTGATGACAAGGGTCATCGAGCATTGTGATGACAGTGGTCATGAAGCATTGTGATGAATGTGGTCATGGATCATTGTGATGACAAGTGTCGTGGAGCATTGTGATGACAGGGGTCATAGAGCATTGTGATGACACGGTTATGGAATATTGTGATGACCAGCATTCTGTAGCACAGTGATGAAAAGGGCATGGAGCATTGTGATTACAGGGGTCATGGAACATTGTGATGACAATTGTTCTAGAACATTGTGATGACAGGGATCATGGAGCATAGTGATGAAAGGGGCAATGGAGCATTGTGTTGAAAGGAGTCATGGGACATTGTGTTGACAGTGGACATGGAGCATTGTTAGAAATGGAACATGGAGCAATTTGATTTCAGGGGCCATGAAAAATTGCGAATACATAGGCCATGGAGTATTCAGATGAATGTGGTCAAGGATCATTGTGACGAAAAGTGTCCTGGAATATTGTGATGACACGGTTCATGGAGCATTGCGATGAAAAGGGCCATGGCGAAATGTGATGACAGGTGTCATGAGGCATTGTGATGACAGTGGTCATCTAGAATTGTGAAGAAAGATATCATGGAGCACTGGGATGACAGGGGCCATGGAACATTGTGATGACAGGGGTCATGGGGCATTGTGATGACACGGCCATGGAACATTATGATGACAAGAATTCTGGAGCATTGTGATAAAAAGGGCATGGACCATTGTGATTAGAGGGGCCAAGGAGCATTCTGATGACAGCGGCATGGAGCATTGTGATGACAAGGGTCATCGAGCTTTGTGATGACAGTGGTCATGAAGCATTGTGATGAATGTGGTCATGGATCATTGTGATGACAAGTGTCGTGGAGCATTGTGATGACAAGGGGCATATAGCATTGTGATGACACGGTTATGGAATATTGTGATGACCAGAATTCTGTAGCACTGTGATGAAAAGGGAATGGAGCACTGTGATTACAGGGGTCATGGAGCATTGTGATGACAATTGTTCTAGAACATTATGATGACAGGGATCATGGAGCATAGTGATGAAAGGGGCCATGGAGAATTGTGATGACAGGCGTCATGGGACATTGTGTTGACAGTGGTCATGGAGCATTGTTAGAAAGGGCACTTGGAGCAATTTGATTTCAGGGGCCATGAACAATTGTGAATACATAGGCCATGGAGTATTCAGATGAATGTGGTCAAGGATCATTGTGACGACAAGTGTCCTGGAATATTGTGATGACACGGTTCATGGAGCATTGCGATGACAAGGGCCATGGCGAAATGTGAAGACAGGTGTCATGGGGCATTGTGATGACAGTGGTCATCTAGAATTGTGAAGGAAGATATCATGGAGCACTGGGATGACAGGGGCCATGGAGCATTGTGATGACAGGGGTCATGGGGCATTGTGATGACACGGCCATGGAACATTATGATGACAAGAATTCTGGAGCATTGTGATAAATAGGGCATGGACCATTGTGATTAGAGGGGCCAAGGAGCATTCTGATGAAAACGGCATGGAGCATTGTGATGACAAGGGTCATCGAGCATTGTGATGACAGTGGTCATGAAGCATTGTGATGAATGTGGTCATGGATCATTGTGATGACAAGTGTCGTGGAGCATTGTGATGACAAGGGTCATAGAGCATTGTGATGACACGGTTATGGAATATTGTGATGACCAGAATTCTGTAGCACTGTGATGAAAAGGGAATGGAGCATTGTGATTACAGGGGTCATGGAGCATTGTGATGACAATTGTTCTACAACATTGTGAAGACAGGGATCATGGAGCATAGTGATGAAAGGGGCCATGGAGCATTGTGATGACAGGCTTCATGGGACAATGTGTTGACAGTGGTCATGGAGCCTTGTTAGAAAGGGAACATGGAGCAATTTGATTTCAGGGGTCATGAAAAATTGTGAATACATAGGCCATGGAGTATTCAGATGAATGTGGTCAAGGATCATTGTGACGAAAATTGTCCTGGAATATTGTGATGACACGGTTCATGGAGCATTGGGATGACAAGGGCCATGGCGAAATGTGAAGACAGGTGTCATGGGGCATTGTGATGACAGTGGTCATCTAGAATTGTGAAGAAAGATATCATGGAGCACTGGGATGACAGGGGCCATGGAACATTGTGATGACAGGGGTCATGGGGCACTGTGATGACACGACCATGGAACATTATGATGACAAGTATTCTGGAGCATTGTGATAAAAAGGTCATGGAACATTGTGATTATAGGGGCCAAGGAGCATTCTGATGACAACGGCATGGAGCATTGTGATGACAAGGGTCATCGAGCATTGTGATGAAAGTGGTCATGAAGCATTGTGATGAATGTGGTCATGGATCATTGTGATGACAAGTGTCGTAGAGCATTGTGATGACAGGAGTCATAGAGCATTGTGATGACACGGTTATGGAATATTGTGATGACCAGAATTCTGTAGCACAGTGATGAAAAGGGCATGGAGCATTGTGATTACAGGGGTCATGGAGCATTGTGATGACAATTGTTCTAGAACATTGTGATGACAGGGATCATGGAGCTTAGTGATGAAAGGGGCAATGGAGCATTGTTTTGACAGGCGTCATGGGACATTGTGTTGACAGTGGACATGGAGCATTGTTAGAAATGGAACATGGAGCAATTTGATTTCAGGGGCCATGAAAAATTGCGAATACATAGGCCATGGAGTATTCAGATGAATGTGGTCAAGGATCATTGTGACGAAATTTGTCCTGGAATATTGTGATGACACGGTTCATGGAGCATTGCGATGACAAGGGCCATGGCGAAATGTGAAGACAGGTGTCATGAGGCATTGTGATGACAGTGGTCATCTAGAATTGTGAAGAAAGATATCATGGAGCACTGGGATGACAGGGGCGATGGAACATTGTGATGACAGGGTTCATGGGGCATTGTGATGACACGGCCATGGAACATTATGATGACAAGAATTCTGGACCATTGTGATAAAAAGGGCATGGACCATTGTGATTAGAGGGGCCAAGAAGCATTCTGATGACAAGGTCATGGAGCATTGTGATGACAAGGGTCATCGAGCTTTGTGATGACAGTGGTCATGAAGCATTGTGATGAATTTGGTCATGGATCATTGTGATGACAAGTTTCGTGGAGCATTGTGATGACAGGGGTCATAGAGCATTGTGATGACACGGTTATGGAATATTGTGATGACCAGAATTCTGTAGCACTGTGATGAAAAGGGAATGGAGCATTGTGATTACAGGGGTCACGGAGCATTGTGTTGACAATTGTTCTAGAACATTGTGATGACAGGGATCATGGAGCATAGTGATGAAAGGGGCCATGGAGCATTGGGATGACAGGCGTCATGGGACATTGTGTTGACAGTGGTCATGGAGCATTGTTAGAAAGGGAACATGGAGCAATTAGATTTCAGGGGCCATGAAAAATTGTGAATACATAGGCCATGGAGTATTCAGATGAATGTGGTCAAGGATCATTGTGACGAAAAGTGTCCTGGAATATTGTGATGACACGGTTCATGGAGCATTGCGATGACAAGGGCCATGGCGAAATGTGAAGACAGGTGTCATGGGGCATTGTGATGACAGGAGTCATGGGGCATTGTGATGACACGGCCATGGAACATTATGATGACAAGAATTCTGGAGCATTGTGATAAAAAGGGCATGGACCATTGAGATTAGAGGGGCCAAGGAGCATTCTGATGACAACGGCATGGAGCATTGTGATGACAAGGGTCATCGAGCATTGTGATGACAGTGGTCATTAAGCATTGTGATGAATGTGGTCATGGATCATTGTGATGACAAGTGTCGTGGAGCATTGTGATGACAGGGGTTATAGAGCATTGTGATGAAACGGTTATGGAATATTGTGATGACCAGAATTCTGTAGCACAGTGATGAAAAGGGAATGGAGCATTGTGATTACAGGGGTCATGGAGCATTGTGATGACAATTGTTCTAGAACATTGTGATGACAGGGATCATGGATCATAGTGATTAAAGGGTCCATGGAGCTTTGTGATGACAGGCGCCATGGGACATTGTGTTGACAGTGGTCATGGAGCATTGTTAGAAAGGGAACATGGAGCAATTTGATGTTAGGGGCCATGAAAAATTGTGAATACATAGGCCATGGAGTATTCAGATGAATGTGGTCAAGGATCATTGTGACGACAAGTGTCCTGGAATATTGTGATGACACGGTTCATGGAGCATTGCGATGACAAGGGCCATGGCGAAATGTGAAGACAGGTGTCATGGGGCATTGTGATGACAGTGGTCATCTAGAATTGTGAAGGAAGATATCATGGAGCACTGGGATGACAGGGGCCATGGAGCATTGTGATGACAGGGGTCATGGGGCATTGTGATGACACGGCCATGGAACATTATGATGACAAGAATTCTGGAGCATTGTGATAAAAAGGGCATGGACCCTTGTGATTAGAGGGGCCAAGGAGCATTCTGATGACAACGGCATGGAGCATTGTGATGACAAGGGTCATCGAGCATTGTGATGACAGTGGTCATGAAGCATTGTGATAAATGTGGTCATGGATCTTTGTGATGACAAGTGTCGTAGAGCATTGTGATGACACGGTTATGGAATATTGTGATGACCAGAATTCTGTAGCACTGGGATGAAAAGGGAATGGAGCATTGTGATTACAGGGGTCATGGAGCATTGTGATGACAATTGTTCTAGAACATTGTGAAGACAGGGATGATGGAGCATAGTGATGAAAGGGGCCATGGAGCATTGTGATGACAGGCGTCATGGGACAATGTGTTGACAGTGGTCATGGAACCTTGTTAGAAAGGGAACATGGAGCAATTTGATTTCAGGGGTCATGAAAAATTGTGAATACATAGGCCATGGAGTATTCAGAGGAATGTGGTCAAGGATCATTTTGACGAAAATTGTCCTGGAATATTGTGATGACACGGTTCATGGAGCATTGGGATGACAAGGGCCATGGCGAAATGTGAAGACAGGTGTCATGGGGCATTGTGATGACAGTGGTCATCTAGAATTGTGAAGAAAGATATCATGGAGCACTGGGATGACAGGGGCCATGGAACATTGTGATGACAGGGGTCATGGGGCATTGTGATGACACGGCCATGGAACATTATGATGACAAGAATTCTGGAGCATTGTGATAAAAAGGTCATGGACCATTGTGATTAGAGGGGCCAAGGAGCATTCTGATGACAACGGCATGGAGCATTGTGATGACAGTGGTCATGAAGCATTGTGATGAATGTGGTCATGCATCATTGTGATGACAAGTGTCGTGGAGCATTGTGATGACAGGGGTCATAGAGCATTGTGATGACACGGTTATGGAATATTGTGATGACCAGAATTCTGTAGCACTGTGATGAATAGGGAAAGGAGCATTGTGATTACAGGGGTCATGGAGCATTGTGATGACAATTGTTTAGAACATTGTGAAGACAGGGATCATGGAGCATAGTGATGAAAGGGGCCATGGAGCATTGTGATGACAGGCGTCATGGGACATTGTGTTGACAGTGGTCATGGAGCATTGTTAGAAAGGGAACATGGAGCAATTTGATTTCAGGGGCCATGAACAATTGTGAATACATAGGCCATGGAGTATTCAGATGAATGTGGTCAAGGTTCATTGTGACGAAAAGTGTACTGGAATATTGTGATGACACGGTTCATGGAGCATTGCGATGACAAGGGCCACGGCGAAATGTGAAGACAGGTGTCATGGGGCATTGTGATGACAGTGGGCATCTAGAATTGTGAAGAAAGATATCATGAGGCACTGGGATGACAGGGGCCATGGAGCATTGTGATGACAGTGGTCATGGGGCATTGTGATGACACGGCCAGGGAACATTATTATGACAAGAATTCTGGAGCATTGTGATAAAATGGGCATGGACCATTGTGATTAGAGGGGCCAAGGAGCATTCTGATCACAACGGCATGGAGTATTGTGATGACAAGGGTCATCGAGCATTATGATGACAGTGGTCATGAAGCATTGTGATGAATGTGGTCATGGATCATTGTGATGACAAGTGTCGTGGAGCATTGTGATGACAGAGGTCATAGAGCATTGTGATGACACGGTTATGGAATATTGTGATGACCAGAATTCTGTAGCACTGTGATGAAAAGGGAAAGGAGCATTGTGATTACAGGGGTCATGGAGCATTTTGATGAAAATACTTTAGAACATTGTGAAGACAGGGATCATGGAGCATAGTGATGAAAGAGGCCATGGAGCATTGTGATGACAGGCGTCATGGGACAATGTGTTGACAGTGGTCATGGAGCATTGTTCGAAAGCGAACATGGAGCAATTTGATTTCAGGGGCCATGAACAATTGTGAATACATAGGCCATGGAGTATTCAGATGAATGTGGTCAAGGATCATTGTGACGAAAAGTGTCCTGGAATATTGTGATGACACGGTTCATGGAGCATTGCGATGACAAGGGCCATGGCGAAATGTGAAGACAGGTGTCATGCGGCATTGTGATGACAGTGGTTATCTAGAATTGTGAAGAAAGATATCATGGAGCACTGGGATGACAGGGGCCATGGAGCATTGTGATGACAGGGGTCATGGGGCATTGTGATGACACGGCCATGGAACATTATTATGACAAGAATTCTGGAGCATTGTGATAAAAAGGTCATGGACCATTGTGATTAGAGGGGCCAAGGAGCATTCTGATGACAACGGCATGGAGCATTGTGATGACATGGGTCATCGAGCATTGTGATGACAGTGGTCATGAAGCATTGTGATGAATGTGGTCATGCATCATTGTGATGACAAGTGTCGTGGAGCATTGTGATGACAGGGGTCATAGAGCATTGTGATGACACTGTTATGGAATATTGTGATGACCAGAATTCTGTAGCACTGTGATGAATAGGGAATGGAGCATTGTGATTACAGGGGTCATGGAGCATTGTGATGACACGGCCAGGGAACATTATTATGACAAGAATTCTGGGGCATTGTGATAAAAAGGTCATGGATCATTGTGATTAGAGGGGCCAAGGAGCATTCTGATGACAACGGCATGGAGCATTGTGATGACAGTGGTCATGAAGCATTGTGATGAATGTGGTCATTCATCATTGAGATGACAAGTGTCGAGGAGCATTGTGATGACAGGGGACATATTGCATTGTGATGACACGGTGATGGAATATTGTGATGACCAGAATTCTGTAGCTCAGTGATGAAAAGTGCATGGAGCATTGTGATTACAGGTGTCATGGAGCATTGTGATGACAATTGTTCTAGAACATTGTGATGACAGGGATCATGGAGCATAGTGATGAAAGGGGCCATGGAGAATTGTGTTGACAGGCGTCATGGGACATTGTGTTGACAGTGGTCATGGAGCATTGTTAGAAAGGGAACATGGAGCAATTTGATTTCAGGGGCCATGAACAATTGTGAATACATAGGCCATGGAGTATTCAGATGAATGTGGTCAAGGATCATTGTGACGAAAAGTGTCCTGGAATATTGTGATGACACGGTTCATGGAGCATTGCGATGACAAGGGCCATGGCGAAATGTGAAGACAGGTGTCATGGGGCATTGTGATGACAGTGGTCATTAAGAATTGTGAAGAAAGATATCATGGAGCACTGGGATGACAGGGGCCACGGAGCATTGTGATGACAGGGGTCATGGGGCATTGTGATGACACGGCCATGGAACATTATGAAGACAAGAATTCTGGAGAATTGTGATAAAATGGGCATGGACCATTGTGATTAGAGGGGCCAAGGAGCATTCTGATCACAACGGCATGGAGCATTGTGATGACAAGGGTCATTGAGCATTGTGATGACAGTGGTCATGAAGCATTGTGATGAATGTGGTCATGCATCATTGTGATGACAAGTGTCGTGGAGCATTGTGATGACAGGGGTCATAGAGCATTGTGATGACACGGTTATGGAATATTGTGATGACCAGAATTCTGTAGCACTGTGATGAAAAGGGAATGGAGCATTGTGATTACAGGGGTCATGGAGCATTGTGATGACAATTGTTCTAGAACATTGTGATGACAGGGATCATGGAGCATAGTGATGAAAGGGTCCATGGAGCATTGTGATGACAGGCGCCATGGGATATTGTGTTGACAGTGGTCATGGAGCATTGTTAGAAAGGGAACATGGAGCAATTTGATTTCAGGGGCCATGAAAAATTGTGAATACATAGGCCATGGAGTATTCAGATGAATGTGGTCAAGGATCATTGTGACGACAAGTGTCCTGGAATATTGTGATGACACGGTTCATGGAGCATTGCGATGACAAGGGCCATGGCGAAATGTGAAGACAGGTGTCATGGGGCATTGTGATGACAGTGGTCATCTAGAATTGTGAAGGAAGATATCATGGAGCACTGGGATGACAGGGGCCATGGAGCATTGTGATGACAGGGGTCATGGGGCATTGTGATGACAAGGCCAGGGAACATTATGATGACAAGAATTCTGGAGCATTGTGATAAAAAGGGCATGGACCATTGTGATTAGAGGGGCCAAGGAGAATTCTGATGACAACGGCATGGAGCATTGTGATGACAAGGGTCATCGAGCATTGTGATGACAGTGGTCATGAAGCATTGTGATGAATGTGGTCATGGATCATTGTGATGACAAGTGTCGTGGAGCATTGTGATGACAGGGGTCATAGAGCATTGTGATGACACGGTTATGGAATATTGTGATGACCAGAATTCTGTAGCACTGTGATGAAAAGGGAATGGAGCATTTTGATTACAGGGGTCATGGAGCATTGTGATGACAATTGTTCTAGAACATTGTGAAGACAGGGATCATGGAGCATAGTGATGAAAGGGGCCATGGAGCATTGTGATGACAGGCATCATGGGACAATGTGTTGACAGTGGTCATGGAGCCTTGTTAGAAAGGGAACATGGAGCAATTTGATTTCAGGGGTCATGAAAAATTGTGAATACATAGGCCATGGAGTATTCAGATGAATGTGGTCAAGGATCATTGTGACGAAAATTGTCCTGGAATATTGTGATGACACGGTTCATGGAGCATTGGGATGACAAGGGCCATGGCGAAATGTGAAGACAGGTGTCATGGGGCATTGTGATGACAGTGGTCATCTAGAATTGTGAAGAAAGATATCATGGAGCACTGGGATGACAGGGGCCATGGAACATTGTGGTGACAGGGGTCATGGGGCATTGTGATGACACGGCCATGGAACATTATGATGACAAGAATTCTGGAGCATTGTGATAAAAAGGGCATGGACCATTGTGATTAGAGGGGCCAAGGAGCATTCTGATGACAACGGCATGGAGCATTGTGATGACAAGGGTCATCGAGCATTGTGATGACAGTGGTCATGAAGCATTGTGATGAATGTGGTCATGGATCATTGTGATGACAAGCATCGTGGAGCATTGTGATGACAGGGGTCATAGAGCATTGTGATGACACGGTTATGGAATATTGTGATGACCAGAATTCTGTAGCACTGTGATGAAAAGGGAATGGAGCATTGTGATTACAGGGGTCATGGAGCATTGTGATGACAATTGTTCTAGAACATTGTGATGACAGGGATCATGGAGCATAGTGATGAAAGGGTCCATGGAGCATTGTGATGACAGGCGCCAAGGGACATTGTGTTGACAGTGGTCATGGAGCATTGTTAGAAAGGGAACATGGAGCAATTTGATTTCAGGGGCCATGAAAAATTGTGAATACATAGGCCATGGAGTATTCAGATGAATGTGGTCAAGGATCATTTTGATGACAAGTGTCCTGGAATATTGTGATGACACGGTTCATGGAGCATTGCGATGACAAGGGCCATGGCGAAATGTGAAGACAGGTGTCATGGGGCATTGTGATGACAGTGGTCATCTAGAATTGTGAAGGAAGATATCACGGAGCACTGGGATGACAGGGGCCATGGAGCATTGTGATGACAGGGGTCATGGGGCATTGTGATGACACGGCCATGGAACATTATGATGACAAGAATTCTGGAGCATTGTGATAAAAAGGGCATGGACCATTGTGATTAGAGGGGCCAAGGAGCATTCTGATGACAACGGCATGGAGCATTGTGATGACAAGTGTCATCGAGCATTGTGATGACAGTGGTCATGAAGCATTGTGATGAATGTGGTCATGGATCATTGTGATGACAAGTGTCGTGGAGCATTGTGATGACAGGGGTCATAGAGCATTGTGATGACACGGTTATGGAATATTGTGATGACCAGAATTCTGTAGCACTGTGATGAAAAGGGAATGGAGCATTGTGATTACAGGGGTCATGGAGCATTGTGATGACAATTGTTCTAGAACATTGTGAAGACAGGGATCATGGAGCATAGTGATGAAAGGGGCCATGGAGCATTGTGATGACAGGCGTCATGGGACAATATGTTGACAGTGGTCATGGAGCCTTGTTAGAAAGGGAACATGGAGCAATTTGATTTCAGGGGTCATGAAAAATTGTGAATACATAGGCCATGGAGTATTCAGATGAATGTGGTCAAGGATCATTGTGACGAAAAGTGTCCTGGAATATTGTGATGACACGGTTCATGGAGCATTGGGATGACAAGGGCCATGGCGAAATGTGAAGACAGGTGTCATGGGGCATTGTGATGACAGTGGTCATCTAGAATTGTGAAGAAAGATATCATGGAGCACTGGGATGACAGGGGCCATGGAACATTGTGATGACAGGGGTCATGGGGCATTGTGATGACACGGCCATGGAACATTATGATGACAAGAATTCTGGAGCATTGTGATAAAAAGGGCATGGACCATTGTGATTAGAGGGGCCAAGGAGCATTCTGATGACAATGGCATGGAGCATTGTGATGACAAGGGTCATCGAGCATTGTGATGACAGTGGTCATGAAGCATTGTGATGAATGTGGTCATGGATCATTGTGATGACAAGCGTCGTGGAGCATTGTGATGACAGGGGTCATAGAGCATTGTGATGACACGGTTATGGAATATTGTGATGACCAGAATTCTGTAGCACTGTGATGAAAAGGGAAAGGAGCATTGTGATTACAGGGGTCATGGAGCATTTTGATGAAAATACTTTAGAACATTGTGAAGACAGGGATCATGGAGCATAGTGATGAAAGAGGCCATGGAGCATTGTGATGACAGGCGTCATGGGACAATGTGTTGACAGTGGTCATGGAGCATTGTTCGAAAGCGAACATGGAGCAATTTGATTTCAGGGGCCATGAACAATTGTGAATACATAGGCCATGGAGTATTCAGATGAATGTGGTCAAGGATCATTGTGACGAAAAGTGTCCTGGAATATTGTGATGACACGGTTCATGGAGCATTGCGATGACAAGGGCCATGGCGAAATGTGAAGACAGGTGTCATGCGGCATTGTGATGACAGTGGTTATCTAGAATTGTGAAGAAAGATATCATGGAGCACTGGGATGACAGGGGCCATGGAGCATTGTGATGACAGGGGTCATGGGGCATTGTGATGACACGGCCATGGAACATTATTATGACAAGAATTCTGGAGCATTGTGATAAAAAGGTCATGGACCATTGTGATTAGAGGGGCCAAGGAGCATTCTGATGACAACGGCATGGAGCATTGTGATGACATGGGTCATCGAGCATTGTGATGACAGTGGTCATGAAGCATTGTGATGAATGTGGTCATGCATCATTGTGATGACAAGTGTCGTGGAGCATTGTGATGACAGGGGTCATAGAGCATTGTGATGACACTGTTATGGAATATTGTGATGACCAGAATTCTGTAGCACTGTGATGAATAGGGAATGGAGCATTGTGATTACAGGGGTCATGGAGCATTGTGATGACACGGCCAGGGAACATTATTATGACAAGAATTCTGGGGCATTGTGATAAAAAGGTCATGGATCATTGTGATTAGAGGGGCCAAGGAGCATTCTGATGACAACGGCATGGAGCATTTTGATGACAGTGGTCATGAAGCATTGTGATGAATGTGGTCATTCATCATTGTGATGACAAGTGTCGAGGAGCATTGTGATGACAGGGGACATATTGCATTGTGATGACACGGTGATGGAATATTGTGATGACCAGAATTCTGTAGCTCAGTGATGAAAAGTGCATGGAGCATTGTGATTACAGGTGTCATGGAGCATTGTGATGACAATTGTTCTAGAACATTGTGATGACAGGGATCATGGAGCATAGTGATGAAAGGGGCCATGGAGAATTGTGTTCACAGGCGTCATGGGACATTGTGTTGACAGTGGTCATGGAGCATTGTTAGAAAGGGAACATGGAGCAATTTGATTTCAGGGGCCATGAACAATTGTGAATACATAGGCCATGGAGTATTCAGATGAATGTGGTCAAGGATCATTGTGACGAAAAGTGTCCTGGAATATTGTGATGACACGGTTCATGGAGCATTGCGATGACAAGGGCCATGGCGAAATGTGAAGACAGGTGTCATGGGGCATTGTGATGACAGTGGTCATTAAGAATTGTGAAGAAAGATATCATGGAGCACTGGGATGACAGGGGCCATGGAGCATTGTGATGACAGGGGTCATGGGGCATTGTGATGACACGGCCATGGAACATTATGAAGACAAGAATTCTGGAGAATTGTGATAAAATGGGCATGGACCATTGTGATTAGAGGGTCCAAGGAGCATTCTGATCACAACGGCATGGAGCATTGTGATGACAAGGGTCATTGAGCATTGTGATGACAGTGGTCATGAAGCATTGTGATGAATGTGGTCATGCATCATTGTGATGACAAGTGTCGTGGAGCATTGTGATGACAGGGGTCATAGAGCATTGTGATGACACGGTTATGGAATATTGTGATGACCAGAATTCTGTAGCACTGTGATGAAAAGGGAATGGAGCATTGTGATTACAGGGGTCATGGAGCATTGTGATGACAATTGTTCTAGAACATTGTGATGACAGGGATCATGGAGCATAGTGATGAAAGGGTCCATGGAGCATTGTGATGACAGGCGCCATGGGATATTGTGTTGACAGTGGTCATGGAGCATTGTTAGAAAGGGAACATGGAGCAATTTGATTTCAGGGGCCATGAAAAATTGTGAATACATAGGCCATGGAGTATTCAGATGAATGTGGTCAAGGATCATTGTGACGACATGTGTCCTGGAATATTGTGATGACACGGTTCATGGAGCATTGCGATGACAAGGGCCATGGCGAAATGTGAAGACAGGTGTCATGGGGCATTGTGATGACAGTGGTCATCTAGAATTGTGAAGGAAGATATCATGGAGCACTGGGATGACAGGGGCCATGGAGCATTGTGATGACAGGGGTCATGGGGCATTGTGATGACAAGGCCAGGGAACATTATGATGACAAGAATTCTGGAGCATTGTGATAAAAAGGGCATGGACCATTGTGATTAGAGGGGCCAAGGAGAATTCTGATGACAACGGCATGGAGCATTGTGATGACAAGGGTCATCGAGCATTGTGATGACAGTGGTCATGAAGCATTGTGATGAATGTGGTCATGGATCATTGTGATGACAAGTGTCGTGGAGCATTGTGATGACAGGGGTCATAGAGCATTGTGATGACACGGTTATGGAATATTGTGATGACCAGAATTCTGTAGCACTGTGATGAAAAGGGAATGGAGCATTGTGATTACAGGGGTCATGGAGCATTGTGATGACAATTGTTCTAGAACATTGTGAAGACAGGGATCATGGAGCATAGTGATGAAAGGGGCCATGGAGCATTGTGATGACAGGCGTCATGGGACAATGTTTTGACAGTGGTCATGGAGCCTTGTTAGAAAGGGAACATGGAGCAATTTGATTTCAGGGGTCATGAAAAATTGTGAATACATAGGCCATGGAGTATTCAGATGAATGTGGTCAAGGATCATTGTGACGAAAATTGTCCTGGAATATTGTGATGACACGGTTCATGGAGCATTGGGATGACAAGGGCCATGGCGAAATGTGAAGACAGGTGTCATGGGGCATTGTGATGACAGTGGTCATCTAGAATTGTGAAGAAAGATATCATGGAGCACTGGGATGACAGGGGACATGGAACATTGTGATGACAGGGGTCATGGGGCATTGTGATGACACGGCCATGGAACATTATGATGACAAGAATTCTGGAGCATTGTGATAAAAAGGGCATGGACCATTGTGATTAGAGGGGCCTAGGAGCATTCTGATGACAACGGCATGGAGCATTGTGATGACAAGGGTCATCGAGCATTGTGATGACAGTGGTCATGAAGCATTGTGATGAATGTGGTCATGGATCATTGTGATGACAAGCATCGTGGAGCATTGTGATGACAGGGGTCATAGAGCATTGTGATGACACGGTTATGGAATATTGTGATGACCAGAATTCTGTAGCACTGTGATGAAAAGGGAATGGAGCATTGTGATTACAGGGGTCATGGAGCATTGTGATGACAATTGTTCTAGAACATTGTGATGACAGGGATCATGGAGCATAGTGATGAAAGGGTCCATGGAGCATTGTGATGACAGGCGCCAAGGGACATTGTGTTGACAGTGGTCATGGAGCATTGTTAGAAAGGGAACATGGAGCAATTTGATTTCAGGGGCCATGAAAAATTGTGAATACATAGGCCATGGAGTATTCAGATGAATGTGGTCAAGGATCATTGTGATGACAAGTGTCCTGGAATATTGTGATGACACGGTTCATGGAGCATTGCGATGACAAGGGCCATGGCGAAATGTGAAGACAGGTGTCATGGGGCATTGTGATGACAGTGGTCATCTAGAATTGTGAAGGAAGATATCATGGAGCACTGGGATGACAGGGGCCATGGAGCATTGTGATGACAGGGGTCATGGGGCATTGTGATGACACGGCCATGGAACATTATGATGACAAGAATTCTGGAGCATTGTGATAAAAAGGGCATGGACCATTTTGATTAGAGGGGCCAAGGAGCATTCTGATGACAACGGCATGGAGCATTGTGATGACAAGGGTCATCGAGCATTGTGATGACAGTGGTCATGAAGCATTGTGATGAATGTGGTCATGGATCATTGTGATGACAAGTGTCGTGGAGCATTGTGATGACAGGGGTCATAGAGCATTGTGATGACACTGTTATGGAATATTGTGATGACCAGAATTCTGTAGCACTGTGATGAAAAGGGAATGGAGCATTGTGATTACAGGGGTCATGGAGCATTGTGATGACAATTGTTCTAGAACATTGTGAAGACAGGGATCATGGAGCATAGTGATGAAAGGGGCCATGGAGCATTGTGATGACAGGCGTCATGGGACAATATGTTGACAGTGGTCATGGAGCCTTGTTAGAAAGGGAACATGGAGCAATTTGATTTCAGGGGTCATGAAAAATTGTGAATACATAGGCCATGGAGTATTCAGATGAATGTGGTCAAGGATCATTGTGACGAAAAGTGTCCTGGAATATTGTGATGACACGGTTCATGGAGCATTGCGATGAAAAGGGCCATGGCGAAATGTGAAGACAGGTGTCATGAGGCATTGTGATGACAGTGGTCATCTAGAATTGTGAAGAAAGATATCATAGAGCACTGGGATGACAGGGGCCATGGAACATTGTGATGAAGGGGTCATGGGGCATTGTGATGACACGGCCATGGAACATAATGATGACAAGAATTCTGGAGCATTGTGATAAAAAGGGCATGGACCATTGTGATTAGAGGGGCCAAGGAGCATTCTGATAACAAAGTCATGGAGCATTGTGATGACAAGGGTCATCGAGCTTTGTGATGACAGTGGTCATGAAGCATTGTGATGAATGTGGTCATGGATCATTGTGATGACAAGTGTCGTGGAGCATTGTGATGACAAGGGGCATATAGCATTGTGATGACACGGTTATGGAATATTGTGATGACCAGAATTCTGTAGCACTGTGATGAAAAGGGAATGGAGCACTGTGATTAGAGGGGTCATGGAGCATTGTGATGACAATTGTTTTAGAACATTATGATGACAGGGATCATGGAGCATAGTGATGTAAGGGGCCATGGAGAATTGTGATGACAGGCGCCATGGGACATTGTGTTGACAGTGCTCATGGAGCATTGTTAGAAAGGGAACATGGAGCAATTTGATTTCAGGGGCCATGAACAATTGTGAATACATAGGCCATGGAGTATTCAGATGAATGTGGTCAAGGATCACTGTGACGACAAGTGTCCTGGAATATTGTGATGACACGGTTCATGGAGCATTGCGATGACAAGGGCCATGGCAAAATGTGAAGACAGGTGTCATGGGGCATTGTGATGACAGTGGTCATCTAGAATTGTGAAGGAAGATATCATGGAGCACTGGGATGACAGGGGCCATGGAGCATTGTGATGACAGGGGTCATGGGGCATTGTGATGACACGGCCATGGAACATTATGATGACAAGAATTCTGGAGCATTGTGATAAAAAGGGCATGGACCATTGTGATTAGAGGGGCCAAGGAGAATTCTGATGACAACGGCATGGAGCATTGTGATGACAAGGGTCATCGAGCATTGTGATGACAGTGGTCATGAAGCATTGTGATGAATGTGGTCATGGATCATTGTGATGACAAGTGTCGTGGAGCATTGTGATGACAGGTGTCATAGAGCATTGTGATGACACGGTTATGGAATATTGTGATGACCAGAATTCTGTAGCACTGTGATGAAAAGGGAATGGAGCATTGTGATTACAGGGGTCATGGAGCATTGTGATGACAATTGTTCTAGAACATTGTGAAGACAGGGATCATGGAGCATAGTGATGAAAGGGGCCATGGAGCATTGTGATGACAGGCGTCATGGGACAATGTGTTGACAGTGGTCATGGAGCCTTGTTAGAAATGGAACATGGAGCAATTTGATTTCAGGGGTCATGAAAAATTGTGAATACATAGGCCATGGATTATTCAGATGAATGTGGTGAAGGATCATTGTGACGAAAATTGTCCTGGAATATTGTGATGACACGGTTCATGGAGCATTGGCATGACAAGGGCCATGGCGAAATGTGAAGACAGGTGTCATGGGGCATTGTGATGACAGTGGTCATCTAGAATTGTGAAGAAAGATATCATGGAGCCCTGGGATGACAGGGGCCATGGAACATTGTGATGACAGGGGTCATGGGGCATTGTGATGACACGGCCATGGAACATTATGATGACAAGAATTCTGGAGCATTGTGATAAAAAGGGCATGGACCATTGTGATTAGAGGGGCCAAGGAGCATTCTGATGACAACGGCATGGAGCATTGTGATGACAAGGGTCATCGAGCATTGTGATGACAGTGGTCATGAAGCATTGTGATGAATGTGGTCATGGATCATTGTGATGACAAGCGTCGTGGAGCATTGTGATGACAGGGGTCATAGAGCATTGTGATGACACGGTTATGGAATATTGTGATGACCAGAATTCTGTAGCACTGTGATGAAAATGGAATGGAGCATTGTGATTACAGGGGTCATGGAGCATTGTGATGACAATTGTTCTAGAACATTGTGAAGACAGGGATCATGGAGCATAGTGATGAAAGGGGCCATGGAGCATTGTGATGACAGGCGTCATGGGAAAATATGTTGACAGTGGTCATGGAGCCTTGTTAGAAAGGGAACATGGAGCAATTTGATTTCAGGGGTCATGAAAAATTGTGAATACATAGGCCCTGGAGTATTCAGATGAATGTGGTCAAGGATCATTGTGACGAAAAGTGTCCTGGAATATTGTGATGACACGGTTCATGGAGCATTGGGATGACAAGGGCCATGGCGAAATGTGAAGACAGGTGTCATGGGGCATTGTGATGACAGGAGTCATGGGGCATTGTGATGACACGGCCATGGAACATTATGATGACAAGAATTCTGGAGCATTGTGATAAAAATGGCATGGACCATTGTGATTAGAGGGGCCAAGGAGCATTCTGATGACAACGGCATGGAGCATTGTGATGACAAGGGTCATCGAGCATTGTGATGACAGTGGTCATGAAGCATTGTGATGAATGTGGTCATGGATCATTGTGATGACAAGTGTCGTGGAGCATTGTGATGACAGGGGTCATAGAGCATTGTGATGACACGGTTATGGAATATTGTGATGACCAGAATTCTGTAGCACAGTGATGAAAAGGGCATGGAGCATTGTGATTACAGGGGTCATGGAGCATTGTGATGACAATTGTTCTAGAACATTGTGATGACAGGGATCATGGAGCATAGTGATGAAAGGGGCAATGGAGCATTGTGTTGAAAGGAGTCATGGGACATTGTATTGACAGTGGACATGGAGCATTGTTAGAAATGGAACATGGAGCAATTTGATTTCAGGGGCCATGAAAAATTGCGAATACATAGGCCATGGAGTATTCAGATGAATGTGGTCAAGGATCATTGTGACGAAAAGTGTCCTGGAATATTGTGATGACACGGTTCATGGAGCATTGCGATGAAAAGGGCCATGGCGAAATGTGATGACAGGTGTCATGAGGCATTGTGATGACAGTGGTCATCTAGAATTGTGAAGAAAGATATCATGGAGCACTGGGATGACAGGGGCCATGGAACATTGTGATGACAGGGGTCATGGGGCATTGTGATGACACGGCCATGGAACATTATGATGACAAGAATTCTGGAGCATTGTGATAAAAAGGGCATGGACCATTGTGATTAGAGGGGCCAAGGAGCATTCTGATGACAAGGTCATGGAGCATTGTGATGACAAGGGTCATCGAGCTTTGTGATGACAGTGGTCATGAAGCATTGTGATGAATGTGGTCATGGATCATTGTGATGACAAGTGTCGTGGAGCATTGTGATGACAAGGGGCATATAGCATTGTGATGACACGGTTATGGAATATTGTGATGACCAGAATTCTGTAGCACTGTGATGAAAAGGGAATGGAGCACTGTGATTACAGGGGTCATGGAGCATTGTGATGACAATTGTTCTAGAACATTATGATGACAGGGATCATGGAGCATAGTGATGAAAGGGGCCATGGAGAATTGTGATGACAGGCGTCATGGGACATTGTGTTGACAGTGGTCATGGAGCATTGTTAGAAAGGGCACTTGGAGCAATTTGATTTCAGGGGCCATGAACAATTGTGAATACATAGGCCATGGAGTATTCAGATGAATGTGGTCAAGGATCATTGTGACGAAAAGTGTCCTGGAATATTGTGATGAAACGGTTCATGGAGCATTGCGATGACAAGGGCCATGGCGAAATGTGAAGACAGTTGTCATGGGGCATTGTGATGACAGGAGTCATGGGGCATTGTGATGACACGGCCATGGAACATTATGATGACAAGAATTCTGGAGCATTGTGATAAAAAGGGCATGGACCATTGTGATTAGAGGGGCCAAGGAGCATTCTGATGACAACGGCATGGAGCATTGTGTTGACAAGGGTCATCGAGCATTGTGATGACAGTGGTCATGAAGCATTGTGATGAATGTGGTCATGGATCATTGTGATGACAAGTGTCGTGGAGCATTGTGATGACAGGGGTCATAGAGCATTGTGATGACACGGTTATGGAATATTGTGATGACCAGAATTCTGTAGCACTGTGATGAAAAGGGAATGGAGCATTGTGATTACAGGGGTCATGGAGCATTGTGATGACAATTGTTCTAGAACATTGTGATGACAGGGATCATCGAGCATAGTGATGAAAGTGTCCATGGAGCATTGTGATGACAGGCGCCATGGGATATTGTGTTGACAGTGGTCATGGAGCATTGTTAGAAAGGGAACATGGAGCAATTTGATTTCAGGGGCCATGAAAAATTGTGAATACATAGGCCATGGAGTATTCAGATGAATGTGGTCAAGGATCATTGTGACGAAAAGTGTCCTGGAATATTGTGATGACACGGTTCATGGAGCATTGCGATGACAAGGGCCATGGCGAAATGTGAAGACAGGTGTCATGCGGCATTGTGATGACAGTGGTCATCTAGAATTGTGAAGGAAGATATCATGGAGCACTGGGATGACAGGGGCCATGGAGCATTGTGATGACAGGGGTCATGGGGCATTGTGATGACACGGCCATGGAACATTATGATGACAAGAATTCTGGAGCATTGTGATAAAAAGGGCATGGACCATTGTGATTAGAGGGGCCAAGGAGCATTCTGATGAAAACGGCATGGAGCATTGTGATGACAAGGGTCATCGAGCATTGTGATGACAGTGGTCATGAAGCATTGTGATGAATGTGGTCATGGATCATTGTGATGACAAGTGTCGTGGAGCATTGTGATGACAAGGGTCATAGAGCATTGTGATGACACGGTTATGGAATATTGTGATGACCAGAATTCTGTAGCACTGTGATGAAAAGGGAATGGAGCATTGTGATTACAGGGGTCATGGAGCATTGTGATGACAATTGTTCTACAACATTGTGAAGACAGGGATCATGGAGCATAGTGATGAAAGGGGCCATGGAGCATTGTGATGACAGGCTTCATGGGACAATGTGTTGACAGTGGTCATGGAGCCTTGTTAGAAAGGGAACATGGAGCAATTTGATTTCAGGGGTCATGAAAAATTGTGAATACATAGGCCATGGAGTATTCAGATGAATGTGGTCAAGGATCATTGTGACGAAAATTGTCCTGGAATATTGTGATGACACGGTTCATGGAGCATTGGGATGACAAGGGCCATGGCGAAATGTGAAGACAGGTGTCATGGGGCATTGTGATGACAGTGGTCATCTAGAATTGTGAAGAAAGATATCATGGAGCACTGGGATGACAGGGGCCATGGAACATTGTGATGACAGGGGTCATGGGGCACTGTGATGACACGACCATGGAACATTATGATGACAAGTATTCTGGAGCATTGTGATAAAAAGGTCATGGAACATTGTGATTATAGGGGACAAGGAGCATTCTGATGACAACGGCATGGAGCATTGTGATGACAAGGGTCATCGAGCATTGTGATGAAAGTGGTCATGAAGCATTGTGATGAATGTGGTCATGGATCATTGTGATGACAAGTGTCGTAGAGCATTGTGATGACAGGAGTCATAGAGCATTGTGATGACACGGTTATGGAATATTGTGATGACCAGAATTCTGTAGCACAGTGATGAAAAGGGCATGGAGCATTGTGATTACAGGGGTCATGGAGCATTGTGATGACAATTGTTCTAGAACATTGTGATGACAGGGATCATGGAGCTTAGTGATGAAAGGGGCAATGGAGCATTGTTTTGACAGGCGTCATGGGACATTGTGTTGACAGTGGACATGGAGCATTGTTAGAAATGGAACATGGAGCAATTTGATTTCAGGGGCCATGAAAAATTGCGAATACATAGGCCATGGAGTATTCAGATGAATGTGGTCAAGGATCATTGTGACGAAAAGTGTCCTGGAATATTGTGATGACACGGTTCATGGAGCATTGCGATGAAAAGGGCCATGGCGAAATGTGAAGACAGGTGTCATGAGGCATTGTGATGACAGTGGTCATCTAGAATTGTGAAGAAAGATATCATGGAGCACTGGGATGACAGGGGCGATGGAACATTGTGATGACAGGGGTCATGGGGCATTGTGATGACACGGCCATGGAACATTATGATGACAAGAATTCTGGACCATTGTGATAAAAAGGGCATGGACCATTGTGATTAGAGGGGCCAAGAAGCATTCTGATGACAAGGTCATGGAGCATTGTGATGACAAGGGTCATCGAGCTTTGTGATGACAGTGGTCATGAAGCATTGTGATGAATGTGGTCATGGATCATTGTGATGACAAGTTTCGTGGAGCATTGTGATGACAGGGGTCATAGAGCATTGTGATGACACGGTTATGGAATATTGTGATGACCAGAATTCTGTAGCACTGTGATGAAAAGGGAATGGAGCATTGTGATTACAGGGGTCACGGAGCATTGTGTTGACAATTGTTCTAGAACATTGTGATGACAGGGATCATGGAGCATAGTGATGAAAGGGGCCATGGAGCATTGGGATGACAGGCGTCATGGGACATTGTGTTGACAGTGGTCATGGAGCATTGTTAGAAAGGGAACATGGAGCAATTATATTTCAGGGGCCATGAAAATTTGTGAATACATAGGCCATGGAGTATTCAGATGAATGTGGTCAAGGATCATTGTGACGAAAAGTGTCCTGGAATATTGTGATGACACGGTTCATGGAGCATTGCGATGACAAGGGCCATGGCGAAATGTGAAGACAGGTGTCATGGGGCATTGTGATGACAGGAGTCATGGGGCATTGTGATGACACGGCCATGGAACATTATGATGACAAGAATTCTGGAGCATTGTGATAAAAAGGGCATGGACCATTGTGATTAGAGGGTCCAAGGAGCATTCTGATGACAACGGCATGGAGCATTGTGATGACAAGGGTCATCGAGCATTGTGATGACAGTGGTCATGAAGCATTGTGATGAATGTGGTCATGGATCATTGTGATGACAAGTGTCGTGGAGCATTGTGATGACAGGGGTCATAGAGCATTGTGATGAAACGGTTATGGAATATTGTGATGACCAGAATTCTGTAGCACTGGGATGAAAAGGGAATGGAGCATTGTGATTACAGGGGTCATGGAGCATTGTGATGACAATTGTTCTAGAACATTGTGAAGACAGGGATCATGGAGCATAGTGATGAAAGGGGCCATGGAGCATTGTGATGACAGGCGTCATGGGACAATGTGTTGACAGTGGTCATGGAACCTTGTTAGAAAGGGAACATGGAGCAATTTGATTTCAGGGGTCATGAAAAATTGTGAATACATAGGCCATGGAGTATTCAGAGGAATGTGGTCAAGGATCATTTTGACGAAAATTGTCCTGGAATATTGTGATGACACCGTTCATGGAGCATTGGGATGACAAGGGCCATGGCGAAATGTGAAGACAGGTGTCATGGGGCATTGTGATGACAGTGGTCATCTAGAATTGTGAAGAAAGATATCATGGAGCACTGGGATGACAGGGGCCATGGAACATTGTGATGACAGGGGTCATGGGGCATTGTGATGACACGGCCATGGAACATTATGATGACAAGAATTCTGGAGCATTGTGATAAAAAGGTCATGGACCATTGTGATTAGAGGGTCCAAGGAGCATTCTGATGACAACGGCATGGAGCATTGTGATGACAGTGGTCATGAAGCATTGTGATGAATGTGGTCATGCATCATTGTGATGACAAGTGTCGTGGAGCATTGTGATGACAGGGGTCATAGAGCATTGTGATGACACGGTTATGGAATATTGTGATGACCAGAATTCTGTAGCACTGTGATGAATAGGGAAAGGAGCACTGTGATTACAGGGGTCATGGAGCATTGTGATGACAATTGTTTAGAACATTGTGAAGACAGGGATCATGGAGCATAGTGATGAAAGGGGCCATGGAGCATTGTGATGACAGGCGTCATGGGACAATATGTTGACAGTGGTCATGGAGCCTTGTTAGAAAGAGAACATGGAGCAATTTGATTTCAGGGGTCATGAAAAATTGTGAATACATAGGCCATGGAGTATTCAGATGAATGTGGTCAAGGTTCATTGTGACGAAAAGTGTACTGGAATATTGTGATGACACGGTTCATGGAGCATTGCGATGACAAGGGCCACGGCGAAAAGTGAAGACAGGTGTCATGGGGCATTGTGATGACAGTGGGCATCTAGAATTGTGAAGAAAGATATCATGAGGCACTGGGATGACAGGGGCCATGGAGCATTGTGATGACAGGGGTCATGGGGCATTGTGATGACACGGCCAGGGAACATTATTATGACAAGAATTCTGGAGCATTGTGATAAAATGGGCATGGACCATTGTGATTAGAGGGGCCAAGGAGCATTCTGATCACAACGGCATGGAGTATTGTGATGACAAGGGTCATCGAGCATTGTGATGACAGTGGTCATGAAGCATTGTGATGAATGTGGTCATGGATCATTGTGATGACAAGTGTCGTGGAGCATTGTGATGACAGAGGTCATAGAGCATTGTGATGACACGGTTATGGAATATTGTGATGACCAGCATTCTGTAGCACTGTGATGAAAAGGGAAAGGAGCATTGTGATTACAGGGGTCATGGAGCATTTTGATGAAAATACTTTAGAACATTGTGAAGACAGGGATCATGGAGCATAGTGATGAAAGAGGCCATGGAGCATTGTGATGACAGGCGTCATGGGACAATGTGTTGACAGTGGTCATGGAGCATTGTTCGAAAGCGAACATGGAGCAATTTGATTTCAGGGGCCATGAACAATTGTGAATACATAGGCCATGGAGTATTCAGATGAATGTGGTCAAGGATCATTGTGACGAAAAGTGTCCTGGAATATTGTGATGACACGGTTCATGGAGCATTGCGATGACAAGGGCCATGGCGAAATGTGAAGACAGGTGTCATGCGGCATTGTGATGACAGTGGTTATCTAGAATTGTGAAGAAAGATATCATGGAGCACTGGGATGACAGGGGCCATGGAGCATTGTGATGACAGGGGTCATGGGGCATTGTGATGACACGGCCATGGAACATTATTATGACAAGAATTCTGGAGCATTGTGATAAAAAGGTCATGGACCATTGTGATTAGAGGGGCCAAGGAGCATTCTGATGACAACGGCATGGAGCATTGTGATGACATGGGTCATCGAGCATTGTGATGACAGTGGTCATGAAGCATTGTGATGAATGTGGTCATGCATCATTGTGATGACAAGTGTCGTGGAGCATTGTGATGACAGGGGTCATAGAGCATTGTGATGACACTGTTATGGAATATTGTGATGACCAGAATTCTGTAGCACTGTGATGAATAGGGAATGGAGCATTGTGATTACAGGGGTCATGGAGCATTGTGATGACACGGCCAGGGAACATTATTATGACAAGAATTCTGGGGCATTGTGATAAAAAGGTCATGGATCATTGTGATTAGAGGGGCCAAGGAGCATTCTGATGACAACGGCATGGAGCATTGTGATGACAGTGGTCATGAAGCATTGTGATGAATGTGGTCATTCATCATTGTGATGACAAGTGTCGAGGAGCATTGTGATGACAGGGGACATATTGCATTGTGATGACACGGTGATGGAATATTGTGATGACCAGAATTCTGTAGCTCAGTGATGAAAAGTGCATGGAGCATTGTGATTACAGGTGTCATGGAGCATTGTGATGACAATTGTTCTAGAACATTGTGATGACAGGGATCATGGAGCATAGTGATGAAAGGGGCCATGGAGAATTGTGTTGACAGGCGTCATGGGACATTGTGTTGACAGTGGTCATGGAGCATTGTTAGAAAGGGAACATGGAGCAATTTGATTTCAGGGGCCATGAACAATTGTGAATACATAGGCCATGGAGTATTCAGATGAATGTGGTCAAGGATCATTGTGACGAAAAGTGTCCTGGAATATTGTGATGACACGGTTCATGGAGCATTGCGATGACAAGGGCCATGGCGAAATGTGAAGACAGGTGTCATGGGGCATTGTGATGACAGTGGTCATTAAAATTGTGAAGAAAGATATCATGGAGCACTGGGATGACAGGGGCCATGGAGCATTGTGATGACAGGGGTCATGGGGCATTGTGATGACACGGCCATGGAACATTATGAAGACAAGAATTCTGGAGAATTGTGATAAAATGGGCATGGACCATTGTGATTAGAGGGTCCAAGGAGCATTCTGATCACAACGGCATGGAGCATTGTGATGACAAGGGTCATTGAGCATTGTGATGACAGTGGTCATGAAGCATTGTGATGAATGTGGTCATGCATCATTGTGATGACAAGTGTCGTGGAGCATTGTGATGACAGGGGTCATAGAGCATTGTGATGACACGGTTATGGAATATTGTGATGACCAGAATTCTGTAGCACTGTGATGAAAAGGGAATGGAGCATTGTGATTACAGGGGTCATGGAGCATTGTGATGACAATTGTTCTAGAACATTGTGATGACAGGGATCATGGAGCATAGTGATGAAAGTGGCCATGGAGCATTGTGATGACAGGCGTCATGGGATATTGTATTGAGAGTGGTCATGGAGCATTGTTAGAAAGGGAACATGGAGCAATTAGATTTCTGGGGCCATGAAAAATTGTGAATACATAGGCCATGGAGTATTCAGATGAATTTGGTCAAGGATCATTGTGACGAAAATTGTCCTGGAATATTGTGATGACACGGTTCATGGAGCATTGCGATGAGAAGGGCCATGGCGAAATGTGAAGACAGGTGTCATGGGGCATTGTGATGACAGTGGTCATCTAGAATTGTGAAGAAAGATATCATGGAGCACTGGGATGACAGGGGCCATGGAAAATTGTGATGACAGGGGTCATGGGGCATTGTGATGACACGGCCATGGAACATTATAATGACAAGAATTCTGGAGCATTGTGATAAAAAGGGCATGGTCCATTGTGATTCGAGGGGCCAAGGAGCATTCTGATGACAACGGCATGGAGCATTGTGATGAAAAGGGTCATCGAGCATTGTGATGATAGTGGTCATGAAGCATTGTGATGAATGTGGTCATGGATCATTGTGATGACAAGTGTCGTGGAGCATTGTGATGACAAGGGGCATATAGCATTGTGATGACACGGTTATGCAATATTGTGATGACCAGAATTCTGTAGCACTGTGATGAAAAGGGAATGGAGCACTGTGATTAGAGGGGTCATGGAGCATTGTGATGACAATTGTTTTAGAACATTATGATGACAGGGATCATGGAGCATAGTGATGTAAGGGGCCATGGAGAATTGTGATGACAGGCGCCATGGGACATTGTGTTGACAGTGCTCATGGAGGATTGTTAGAAAGGGAACATGGAGCAATTTGATTTCAGGGGCCATGAACAATTGTGAATACATAGGCCATGGAGTATTCAGATGAATGTGGTCAAGGATCATTGTGACGACAAGTGTCCTGGAATATTGTGATGACACGGTTCATGGAGCATTGCGATGACAAGGGCCATGGCGAAATGTGAAGACAGGTGTCATGGGGCATTGTGATGACAGTGGTCATCTAGAATTGTGAAGGAAGATATCATGGAGCACTGGGATGACAGGGGCCATGGAGCATTGTGATGACAGGGGTCATGGGGCATTGTGATGACACGGCCATGGAACATTATGATGACAAGAATTCTGGAGCATTGTGATAAAAAGGGCATGGACCATTGTGATTAGAGGGGCCAAGGAGAATTCTGATGACAACGGCATGGAGCATTGTGATGACAAGGGTCATCGAGCATTGTGATGACAGTGGTCATGAAGCATTGTGATGAATGTGGTCATGGATCATTGTGATGACAAGTGTCGTGGAGCATTGTGATGACAGGTGTCATAGAGCATTGTGATGACACGGTTATGGAATATTGTGATGACCAGAATTCTGTAGCACTGTGATGAAAAGGGAATGGAGCATTGTGATTACAGGGGTCATGGAGCATTGTGATGACAATTGTTCTAGAACATTGTGAAGACAGGGATCATGGAGCATAGTGATGAAAGGGGCCATGGAGCATTGTGATGACAGGCGTCATGGGACAATGTGTTGACAGTGGTCATGGAGCCTTGTTAGAAATGGAACATGGAGCAATTTGATTTCAGGGGTCATGAAAAATTGTGAATACATAGGCCATGGAGTATTCAGATGAATGTGGTGAAGGATCATTGTGACGAAAATTGTCCTGGAATATTGTGATGACACGGTTCATGGAGCATTGGGATGACAAGGGCCATGGCGAAATGTGAAGACAGGTGTCATGGGGCATTGTGATGACAGGAGTCATGGGGCATTGTGATGACACGGCCATGGAACATTATGATGACAAGAATTCTGGAGCATTGTGATAAAAATGGCATGGACCATTGTGATTAGAGGGGCCAAGGAGCATTCTGATGACAACGGCATGGAGCATTGTGATGACAAGGGTCATCGAGCATTGTGATGACAGTGGTCATGAAGCATTGTGATGAATGTGGTCATGGATCATTGTGATGACAAGTGTCGTGGAGCATTGTGATGACAGGTGTCATAGAGCATTGTGATGACACGGTTATGGAATATTGTGATGACCAGAATTCTGTAGCACAGTGATGAAAAGGGCATGGAGCATTGTGATTACAGGGGTCATGGAGCATTGTGATGACAATTGTTCTAGAACATTGTGATGACAGGGATCATGGAGCATAGTGATGAAAGGGGCAATGGAGCATTGTGTTGAAAGGAGTCATGGGACATTGTATTGACAGTGGACATGGAGCATTGTTAGAAATGGAACATGGAGCAATTTGATTTCAGGGGCCATGAAAAATTGCGAATACATAGGCCATGGAGTATTCAGATGAATGTGGTCAAGGATCATTGTGACGAAAAGTGTCCTGGAATATTGTGATGACACGGTTCATGGAGCATTGCGATGAAAAGGGCCATGGCGAAATGTGATGACAGGTGTCATGAGGTATTGTGATAACAGTGGTCATCTAGAATTGTGAAGAAAGATATCATGGAGCACTGGGATGACAGGGGCCATGGAACATTGTGATGACAGGGGTCATGGGGCATTGTGATGACACGGCCATGGAACATTATGATGACAAGAATTCTGGAGCATTGTGATAAAAAGGGCATGGACCATTGTGATTAGAGGGGCCAAGGAGCATTCTGATGACAAGGTCATGGAGCATTGTGATGACAAGGGTCATCGAGCTTTGTGATGACAGTGGTCATGAAGCATTGTGATGAATGTGGTCATGGATCATTGTGATGACAAGTGTCGTGGAGCATTGTGATGACAAGGGGCATATAGCATTGTGATGACACGGTTATGGAATATTGTGATGACCAGAATTCTGTAGCACTGTGATGAAAAGGGAAAGGAGCACTGTGATTACAGGGGTCATGGAGCATTGTGATGACAATTGTTCTAGAACATTATGATGACAGGGATCATGGAGCATAGTGATGAAAGGGGCCATGGAGAATTGTGATGACAGGCGTCATGGGACATTGTGTTGACAGTGGTCATGGAGCATTGTTAGAAAGGGCACTTGGAGCAATTTGATTTCAGGGGCCATGAACAATTGTGAATACATAGGCCATGGAGTATTCAGATGAATGTGGTCAAGGATCATTGTGACGAAAAGTGTCCTGGAATATTGTGATGAAACGGTTCATGGAGCATTGCGATGACAAGGGCCATGGCGAAATGTGAAGACAGGTGTCATGGGGCATTGTGATGACAGGAGTCATGGGGCATTGTGATGACACGGCCATGGAACATTATGATGACAAGAATTCTGGAGCATTGTGATAAAAAGGGCATGGACCATTGTGATTAGAGGGGCCAAGGAGCATTCTGATGACAACGGCATGGAGCATTGTGATGACAAGGGTCATCGAGCATTGTGATGACAGTGGTCATGAAGCATTGTGATGAATGTGGTCATGGATCATTGTGATGACAAGTGTCGTGGAGCATTGTGATGACAGGGGTCATAGAGCATTGTGATGACACGGTTATGGAATATTGTGATGACCAGAATTCTGTAGCACTGTGATGAAAAGGGAATGGAGCATTGTGATTACAGGGGTCATGGAGCATTGTGATGACAATTGTTCTAGAACATTGTGATGACAGGGATCATGGAGCATAGTGATGAAAGTGTCCATGGAGCATTGTGATGACAGGCGCCATGGGATATTGTGTTGACAGTGGTCATGGAGCATTGTTAGAAAGGGAACATGGAGCAATTTGATTTCAGGGGCCATGAAAAATTGTGAATACATAGGCCATGGAGTATTCAGATGAATGTGGTCAAGGATCATTGTGACGACAAGTGTCCTGGAATATTGTGATGACACGGTTCATGGAGCATTGCGATGACAAGGGCCATGGCGAAATGTGAAGACAGGTGTCATGGGGCATTGTGATGACAGTGGTCATCTAGAATTGTGAAGGAAGATATCATGGAGCACTGGGATGACAGGGGCCATGGAGCATTGTGATGACAGGGGTCATGGGGCATTGTGATGACACGGCCATGGAACATTATGATGACAAGAATTCTGGAGCATTTTGATAAAAAGGGCATGGACCATTGTGATTAGAGGGGCCAAGGAGCATTCTGATGAAAACGGCATGGAGCATTGTGATGACAAGGGTCATCGAGCATTGTGATGACAGTGGTCATGAAGCATTGTGATGAATGTGGTCATGGATCATTGTGATGACAAGTGTCGTGGAGCATTGTGATGACAAGGGTCATAGAGCATTGTGATGACACGGTTATGGAATATTGTGATGACCAGAATTCTGTAGCACTGTGATGAAAAGGGAATGGAGCATTGTGATTACAGGGGTCATGGAGCATTGTGATGACAATTGTTCTACAACATTGTGAAGACAGGGATCATGGAGCATAGTGATGAAAGTGGCCATGGAGCATTGTGATGACAGGCTTCATGGGACAATGTGTTGACAGTGGTCATGGAGCCTTGTTAGAAAGGGAACATGGAGCAATTTGATTTCAGGGGTCATGAAAAATTGTGAATACATAGGCCATGGAGTATTCAGATGAATGTGGTCAAGGATCATTGTGACGAAAATTGTCCTGGAATATTGTGATGACACGGTTCATGGAGCATTGGGATGACAAGGGCCATGGCGAAATGTGAAGACAGGTGTCATGGGGCATTGTGATGACAGTGGTCATCTAGAATTGTGAAGAAAGATATCATGGAGCACTGGGATGACAGGGGCCATGGAACATTGTGATGACAGGGGTCATGGGGCACTGTGATGACACGACCATGGAACATTATGATGACAAGTATTCTGGAGCATTGTGATAAAAAGGTCATGGAACATTGTGATTATAGGGGCCAAGGAGCATTCTGATGACAACGGCATGGAGCATTGTGATGACAAGGGTCATCGAGCATTGTGATGAAAGTGGTCATGAAGCATTGTGATGAATGTGGTCATGGATCATTGTGATGACAAGTGTCGTAGAGCATTGTGATGACAGGAGTCATAGAGCATTGTGATGACACGGTTATGGAATATTGTGATGACCAGAATTCTGTAGCACAGTGATGAAAAGGGCATGGAGCATTGTGATTACAGGGGTCATGGAGCATTGTGATGACAATTGTTCTAGAACATTGTGATGACAGGGATCATGGAGCTTAGTGATGAAAGGGGCAATGGAGCATTGTTTTGACAGGCGTCATGGGACATTGTGTTGACAGTGGACATGGAGCATTGTTAGAAATGGAACATGGAGCAATTTGATTTCAGGGGCCATGAAAAATTGCGAATACATAGGCCATGGAGTATTCAGATGAATGTGGTCAAAGATCATTGTGACGAAATTTGTCCTGGAATATTGTGATGACACGGTTCATGGAGCATTGCGATGAAAAGGGCCATGGCGAAATGTGAAGACAGGTGTCATGAGGCATTGTGATGACAGTGGTCATCTAGAATTGTGAAGAAAGATATCATGGAGCACTGGGATGACAGGGGCGATGGAACATTGTGATGACAGGGTTCATGGGGCATTGTGATGACACGGCCATGGAACATTATGATGACAAGAATTCTGGACCATTGTGATAAAAGGGCATGGACCATTGTGATTAGAGGGGCCAAGAAGCATTCTGATGACAAGGTCATGGAGCATTGTGATGACAAGGGTCATCGAGCTTTGTGATGACAGTGGTCATGAAGCATTGTGATGAATGTGGTCATGGATCATTGTGATGACAAGTTTCGTGGAGCATTGTGATGACAGGGGTCATAGAGCATTGTGATGACACGGTTATGGAATATTGTGATGACCAGAATTCTGTAGCACTGTGATGAAAAGGGAATGGAGCATTGTGATTACAGGGGTCACGGAGCATTGTGTTGACAATTGTTCTAGAACATTGTGATGACAGGGATCATGGAGCATAGTGATGAATGGGTCCATGGAGCATTGGGATGACAGGCGTCATGGGACATTGTGTTGACAGTGGTCATGGAGCATTGTTAGAAAGGGAACATGGAGCAATTAGATTTCAGGGGCCATGAAAAATTGTGAATACATAGGCCATGGAGTATTCA
Source organism: Eschrichtius robustus (assembly GCF_028021215.1). NCBI lineage: Eukaryota > Metazoa > Chordata > Mammalia > Artiodactyla > Eschrichtiidae > Eschrichtius > Eschrichtius robustus. The sequence continues at coordinate 17,553,272 of NC_090830.1, read as the reverse complement.
GATGAATGTGGTCAAGGATCATTGTGACGAAAAGTGTCCTGGAATATTGTGATGACACGGTTCATGGAGCATTGCGATGACAAGGGCCATGGCGAAATGTGAAGACAGGTGTCATGGGGCATTGTGATGACAGGAGTCATGGGGCATTGTGATGACACGGCCATGGAACATTATGATGACAAGAATTCTGGAGCATTGTGATAAAAAGGGCATGGACCATTGTGATTAGAGGGTCCAAGGAGCATTCTGAAGACAACGGCATGGAGCATTGTGATGACAAGGGTCATCGAGCATTGTGATGACAGTGGTCATGAAGCATTGTGATGAATGTGGTCATGGATCATTGTGATGACAAGTGTCGTGGAGCATTGTGATGACAGGGGTCATAGAGCATTGTGATGAAACGGTTATGGAATATTGTGATGACCAGAATTCTGTAGCACAGTGATGAAAAGGGAATGGAGCATTGTGATTACAGGGGTCATGGAGCATTGTGATGACAATTGTTCTAGAACATTGTGATGACAGGGATCATGGATCATAGTGATTAAAGGGTCCATGGAGCTTTGTGATGACAGGCGCCATGGCACATTGTGTTGACAGTGGTCATGGAGCATTGTTAGAAAGGGAACATGGGACAATTTGATTTTAGGGGCCATGAAAAATTGTGAATACATAGGCCATGGAGTATTCAGATGAATGTGGTCAAGGATCATTGTGACGACAAGTGTCCTGGAATATTGTGATGACACGGTTCATGGAGCATTGCGATGACAAGGGCCATGGCGAAATGTGAAGACAGGTGTCATGGGGCATTGTGATGACAGTGGTCATCTAGAATTGTGAAGGAAGATATCATGGAGCACTGGGATGACAGGGGCAATGGAGCATTGTGATGACAGGGGTCATGGGGCATTGTGATGACACGGCCATGGAACATTATGATGACAAGAATTCTGGAGCATTGTGATAAAAAGGGCATGGACCATTGTGATTAGAGGGGCCAAGGAGCATTCTGATGACAACGGCATGGAGCATTGTGATGACAAGGGTCATCGAGCATTGTGATGACAGTGGTCATGAAGCATTGTGATAAATGTGGTCATGGATCTTTCTGATGACAAGTGTCGTAGAGCATTGTGATGACACGGTTATGGAATATTGTGATGACCAGAATTCTGTAGCACTGGGATGAAAAGGGAATGGAGCATTGTGATTACAGGGGTCATGGAGCATTGTGATGACAATTGTTCTAGAACATTGTGAAGACAGGGATCATGGAGCATAGTGATGAAAGGGGCCATGGAGCATTGTGATGACAGGCGTCATGGGACAATGTGTTGACAGTGGTCATGGAACCTTGTTAGAAAGGGAACATGGAGCAATTTGATTTCAGGGGTCATGAAAAATTGTGAATACATAGGCCATGGAGTATTCAGAGGAATGTGGTCAAGGATCATTTTGACGAAAATTGTCCTGGAATATTGTGATGACACGGTTCATGGAGCATTGGGATGACAAGGGCCATGGCGAAATGTGAAGACAGGTGTCATGGGGCATTGTGATGACAGTGGTCATCTAGAATTGTGAAGAAAGATATCATGGAGCACTGGGATGACAGGGGCCATGGAACATTGTGATGACAGGGGTCATGGGGCATTGTGATGACACGGCCATAGAACATTATGATGACAAGAATTCTGGAGCATTGTGATAAAAAGGTCATGGACCATTGTGATTAGAGGGGCCAAGGAGCATTCTGATGACAACGGCATGGAGCATTGTGATGACAGTGGTCATGAAGCATTGTGATGAATGTGGTCATGCATCATTGTGATGACAAGTGTCGTGGAGCATTGTGATGACAGGGGTCATAGAGCATTGTGATGACACGGTTATGGAATATTGTGATGACCAGAATTCTGTAGCACTGTGATGAATAGGGAAAGGAGCATTGTGATTACAGGGGTCATGGAGCATTGTGATGACAATTGTTTAGAACATTGTGAAGACAGGGATCATGGAGCATAGTGATGAAAGGGGCCATGGAGCATTGTGATGACAGGCGTCATGGGACAATATGTTGACAGTGGTCATGGAGCCTTGTTCGAAAGCGAACATGGAGCAATTTGATTTCAGGGGCCATGAACAATTGTGAATACATAGGCCATGGAGTATTCAGATGAATGTGGTCAAGGATCATTGTGACGAAAAGTGTCCTGGAATATTGTGATGACACGGTTCATGGAGCATTGCGATGACAAGGGCCATGGCGAAATGTGAAGACAGGTGTCATGCGGCATTGTGATGACAGTGGTTATCTAGAATTGTGAAGAAAGATATCATGGAGCACTGGGATGACAGGGGCCATGGAGCATTGTGATGACAGGGGTCATGGGGCATTGTGATGACACGGCCATGGAACATTATTATGACAAGAATTCTGGAGCATTGTGATAAAAAGGTCATGGACCATTGTGATTAGAGGGGCCAAGGAGCATTCTGATGACAACGGCATGGAGCATTGTGATGACATGGGTCATCGAGCATTGTGATGACAGTGGTCATGAAGCATTGTGATGAATGTGGTCATGCATCATTGTGATGACAAGTGTCGTGGAGCATTGTGATGACAGGGGTCATAGAGCATTGTGATGACACTGTTATGGAATATTGTGATGACCAGAATTCTGTAGCACTGTGATGAATAGGGAATGGAGCATTGTGATTACAGGGGTCATGGAGCATTGTGATGACACGGCCAGGGAACATTATTATGACAAGAATTCTGGGGCATTGTGATAAAAAGGTCATGGATCATTGTGATTAGAGGGGCCAAGGAGCATTCTGATGACAACGGCATGGAGCATTGTGATGACAGTGGTCATGAAGCATTGTGATGAATGTGGTCATTCATCATTGTGATGACAAGTGTCGAGGAGCATTGTGATGACAGGGGACATATTGCATTGTGATGACACGGTGATGGAATATTGTGATGACCAGAATTCTGTAGCTCAGTGATGAAAAGTGCATGGAGCATTGTGATTACAGGTGTCATGGAGCATTGTGATGACAATTGTTCTAGAACATTGTGATGACAGGGATCATGGAGCATAGTGATGAAAGGGGCCATGGAGAATTGTGTTGACAGGCGTCATGGGACATTGTGTTGACAGTGGTCATGGAGCATTGTTAGAAAGGGAACATGGAGCAATTTGATTTCAGGGGCCATGAACAATTGTGAATACATAGGCCATGGAGTATTCAGATGAATGTGGTCAAGGATCATTGTGACGAAAAGTGTCCTGGAATATTGTGATGACACGGTTCATGGAGCATTGCGATGACAAGGGCCATGGCGAAATGTGAAGACAGGTGTCATGGGGCATTGTGATGACAGTGGTCATTAAAATTGTGAAGAAAGATATCATGGAGCACTGGGATGACAGGGGCCATGGAGCATTGTGATGACAGGGGTCATGGGGCATTGTGATGACACGGCCATGGAACATTATGAAGACAAGAATTCTGGAGAATTGTGATAAAATGGGCATGGACCATTGTGATTAGAGGGTCCAAGGAGCATTCTGATCACAACGGCATGGAGCATTGTGATGACAAGGGTCATTGAGCATTGTGATGACAGTGGTCATGAAGCATTGTGATGAATGTGGTCATGCATCATTGTGATGACAAGTGTCGTGGAGCATTGTGATGACAGGGGTCATAGAGCATTGTGATGACACGGTTATGGAATATTGTGATGACCAGAATTCTGTAGCACTGTGATGAAAAGGGAATGGAGCATTGTGATTACAGGGGTCATGGAGCATTGTGATGGCAATTGTTCTAGAACATTGTGATGACAGGGATCATGGAGCATAGTGATGAAAGTGGCCATGGAGCATTGTGATGACAGGCGTCATGGGATATTGTATTGACAGTGGTCATGGAGCATTGTTAGAAAGGGAACATGGAGCAATTAGATTTCAGGGGCCATGAAAAATTGTGAATACATAGGCCATGGAGTATTCAGATGAATTTGGTCAAGGATCATTGTGACGAAAATTGTCCTGGAATATTGTGATGACACGGTTCATGGAGCATTGCGATGACAAGGGCCATGGCGAAATGTGAAGACAGGTGTCATGGGGCATTGTGATGACAGTGGTCATCTAGAATTGTGAAGAAAGATATCATGGAGCACTGGGATGACAGGGGCCATGGAAAATTGTGATGACAGGGGTCATGGGGCATTGTGATGACACGGCCATGGAACATTATAATGACAAGAATTCTGGAGCATTGTGATAAAAAGGGCATGGTCCATTGTGATTCGAGGGGCCAAGGAGCATTCTGATGACAACGGCATGGAGCATTGTGATGACAAGGGTCATCGAGCATTGTGATGATAGTGGTCATGAAGCATTGTGATGAATGTGGTCATGCATCATTGTGATGACAAGTGTCGTGGAGCATTGTGATGACAGGGGTCATAGAGCATTGTGATGACACGGTTATGGAATATTGTGATGACCAGAATTCGGTAGCACAGTGATGAAAAGGGAATGGAGCATTGTGATTACAGGGGTCATGGAGCATTGTGATGACAATTGTTCTAGAATATTGTGATGACAGGGATCATGGAGCATAGTGATGAAAGGGGCAATGGAGATTTGTGTTGACAGGCGTCATGGGACATTGTGTTGACAGTGGACATGGAGCATTGTTAGAAAGGGAACATGGAGCAATTTGATTTCAGGGGCCATGAAAAATTGCGAATACATACGCCATGGAGTATTCAGATGAATGTGGTCAAGGATCATTGTGACGAAAAGTGTCCTGGAATATTGTGATGACACGGTTCATGGAGCATTGCGATGACAAGGGCCATGGCGAAATGTGAAGACAGGTGTCATGGGGCATTGTGATGACAGTGGTCATCTAGAATTGTGAAGAAAGATATCATAGAGCACTGGGAAGACAGGGGCCATGGAACATTGTGATGACAGGGGTCATGGGGCATTGTGATGACACGGCCATGGAACATTATGATGACAAGAATTCTGGAGCATTGTGATAAAAAGGGCATGGACCATTGTGATTAGAGGGGCCAAGGAGCATTCTGATGACAACGGCATGGAGCATTGTGATGACAAGGGTCATCGAGCTTTGTGATGATAGTGGTCATGAAGCATTGTGATGAATGTGGTCATGGATCATTGTGATGACAAGTGTCGTGGAGCATTGTGATGAGAGTGGTCATAGAGCATTGTGATGACACGGTTATGGAATATTGTGATGACCAGAAATCTGTAGCACTGTGATGAAAAGGGAATGGAGCATTGTGATTACAGGGGTCATGGAGCATTGTGTTGACAATTGTTCTAGAACATTGTGATGACAGGGATCATGGAGCATAGTGATGTAAGGGGCCATGGAGCATTGTGATGACAGGCGTCATGGGACATTGTGTTGACAGTGGACATGGAACATTGTTAGAAAGGGAACATGGAGCAATTTGATTTCAGGGGCCATTAAAAATTGCGAATACATACGCCATGGATTATTCAGATGAATGTGGTCAAGGATCATTGTGACGAAATGTGTCCTGGAATATTGTGATGACACGGTTCATGGAGCATTGCGATGACAAGGGCCATGGCGAAATGTGAAGACAGGTGTCATGGGGCATTGTGATGACAGTGGTCATCTAGATTTGTGAAGAAAGATATCATGGAACACTGGGATGACAGGGGCCATGGAGCATTGTGATGACAGGGGTCATGGAGCATTGTGATGAAACGGCCATGGAACATTATAATGACAAGAATTCTGGAGCATTGTGATAAAAAGGGCATGGTCCATTGTGATTAGAGGGGCCAAGGAGCATTCTGATGACAACGGCATGGAGCATTGTGATGACAAGGGTCATCGAGCATTGTGATGATAGTGGTCATGAAGCATTGTGATGAATGTGGTCATGCATCATTGTGATGACAAGTGTCGTGGAGCATTGTGATGACAGGGGTCATAGAGCATTGTGATGACACGGTTATGGAATATTGTGATGACCAGAATTCGGTAGCACAGTGATGAAAAGGGAATGGAGCATTGTGATTACAGAGGTCATGGAGCATTGTGATGACAATTGTTCTAGAATATTGTGATGACAGGGATCATGGAGCATAGTGATGAAAGGGGCAATGGAGATTTGTGTTGACAGGCGTCATGGGACATTGTGTTGACAGTGGACATGGAACATTGTTAGAAAGGGAACATGGAGCAATTTGATTTCAGGGGCCATTAAAAATTGCGAATACATACGCCATGGAGTATTCAGATGAATGTGGTCAAGGATCATTGTGACGAAATGTGTCCTGGAATATTGTGATGACACGGTTCATGGAGCATTGCGATGAAAAGGGCCATGGCGAAATGTGAAGACAAGTGTCATTGGGCATTGTGATGACAGTGGTCATCTAGAATTGTGAAGAAAGATATCATGGAGCACTGGGATGATAGGGTACATGGAACATTGTGATGACAGGGGTCATGGGGCATTGTGATGACACGGCCATGGAACATTATGATGACAAGAATTCTGGAGCATTGTGATAAAAAGGGCATGGACCATTGTGATTAGAGGGGCAAAGGAGCATTCTGATGACAACGGCATGGAGCATTGTGATGACAAGGTCATCGAGCATTGTGATGACAGTGGTCATGAAGCATTGTGATGAATGTGGTCATGGATCATTCTGATGACAAGTGTCGTGGAGCATTGTGATGACAGGCGTCATGGGACAATGTGTTGACAGTGGTCATGGAGCATTGTTAGAAAGGGAACATGGAGCAATATGATTTCAGGGGCCATGAAAAATTGTGAATACATAGGCCATGGAGTATTCAGATTAATGTGGTCAAGGATCATTGGGACGAAATGTGTCCTGGAATATTGTGATGACACGGTTCATGGAGCATTGCGATGACAAGGGCCATGGCGAAATGTGAAGACAGGTTTCATGGGGCATTGTGATGACAGTGGTCATCTAGAATTGTGAAGAAAGATATCATGGAGCACTGGGATGACAGGGGCCATGGAGCATTGTGATGACCGGGGTCAAGGGGCATCGTGATGACAAGGCCAGGGAACATTATTATGACAAGAATTCTGGAGCATTGTGATAAAAAGGTCATGGACCATTGTGATTAGAGGGGCCAAGGAGCATTCTGATGACAACGGCATGGAGCATTGTGATGACAGTGGTCATGAAGCATTGTGATGAATGTGGTCATGCATCATTGTGATGACAAGTGTCGTGGAGCATTGTTATGACAGGGGTCATAGAGCATTGTGATGACACGGTTATGGAATATTGTGATGACCAGAATTCTGTAGCACAGTGATGAAAAGGGCATGGAGCATTGTGATTACAGTGGTCATGGAGCATTGTGATGACAATTTTTCTAGAACATTGTGATGACAGGGATCATGGAGCATAGTGATGAAAGGGCAATGGAGCATTGTGTTGACAGGCGTCATGGGACATTGTGTTGACAGTGGACATGGAGCATTGTTAGAAATGGAACATGGAGCAATTTGACTTCAGGGGCCATGAAAAATTGCGAATACATAGGCCATGGAGTATTCAGATGAATGTGGTCAAGGATCATTGTGACGAAAAGTGTCCTGGAATATTGTGATGACACGGTTCATGGAGCATTGCGATGAAAAGGGCCATGGCGAAATGTGAAGACAGGCGTCATGAGGCATTGTGATGACAGTGGTCATCTAGAATTGTGAAGAAAGATATCATGGAGCACTGGGATGACAGGGGCCATGGAACATTGTGATGACAGGGGTCATGGGGCATTGTGATGACACGGCCATGGAACATTATGATGACAAGAATTCTGGAGCATTGTGATAAAAAGGGCAAGGACCATTGTGATTAGAGGGGCCAAGGAGCATTCTGATGACAACGGCATGGAGCATTGTGATGACAAGGGTCATCGAGCATTGTGATGATAGTGGTCATGAAGCATTGTGATGAATGTGGTCATGGATCATTCTGATGAAATGTGTCGTGGAGCATTGTGATGACAGGGGTCATAGAGCATTGTGATGACACGTTTATGGAATATTGTGATGACCAGAATTCTGTAGCACAGTGATGAAAAGGGCATGGAGCATTGTGATTACAGTGGTCATGGAGCATTGTGATGACAATTGTTCTAGAACATTGTTATGACAGGGATCATGGAGCATAGTGATGAAAGGGGCCATGGAGCATAGTGTTGACAGGCGTCATGGGACATTGTGTTGACAGTGGACATGGAGCATTGTTAGAAAGGGAACATGGAGCAATTTGATTTCAGGGGCCATGAAAAATTGCGAATACATACGCCAAGGAGTATTCAGATGAATGTGGTCAAGGATCATTGTGACGACAAGTGTCCTGGAATATTGTGATGACACGGTTCATGGAGCATTGCGATGACAAGGGCCATGGCGAAATGTGAAGACAGGTGTCATGGGGCATTGTGATGACAGTGGTCATCTAGAATTGTGAAGGAAGATATCATGGAGCACTGGGATGACAGGGGCCATGGAGCATTGTGATGACAGGGGTCATGGGGCATTGTGATGACACGGCCATGGAACATTATGATGACAAGAATTCTGGAGCATTGTGATAAAAAGGGCATGGACCATTGTGATTAGAGGGGCCAAGGAGCATTCTGATGACAACGGCATGGAGCATTGTGATGACAAGGGTCATCGAGCATTGTGATGACAGTGGTCATGAAGCATTGTGATAAATGTGGTCATGGATCTTTGTGATGACAAGTGTCGTAGAGCATTGTGATGACACGGTTATGGAATATTGTGATGACCAGAATTCTGTAGCACTGTGATGAATAGGGAAAGGAGCATTGTGATTACAGGGGTCATGGAGCATTGTGATGACAATTGTTTAGAACATTGTGAAGACAGGGATCATGGAGCATAGTGATGAAAGGGGCCATGGAGCATTGTGATGACAGGCGTCATGGGACAATATGTTGACAGTGGTCATGGAGCCTTGTTAGAAAGGGAACATGGAGCAATTTGATTTCAGGGGTCATGAAAAATTGTGAATACATAGGCCATGGAGTATTCAGATGAATGTGGTCAAGGTTCATTGTGACGAAAAGTGTACTGGAATATTGTGATGACACGGTTCATGGAGCATTGCGATGACAAGGGCCACGGCGAAATGTGAAGACAGGTGTCATGGGGCATTGTGATGACAGTGGGCATCTAGAATTGTGAAGAAAGATATCATGAGGCACTGGGATGACAGGGGCCATGGAGCATTGTGATGACAGGGGTCATGGGGCATTGTGATGACACGGCCAGGGAACATTATTATGACAAGAATTCTGGAGCATTGTGATAAAATGGGCATGGACCATTGTGATTAGAGGGGCCAAGGAGCATTCTGATCACAACGGCATGGAGTATTGTGATGACAAGGGTCATCGAGCATTGTGATGACAGTGGTCATGAAGCATTGTGATGAATGTGGTCATGGATCATTGTGATGACAAGTGTCGTGGAGCATTGTGATGACAGAGGTCATAGAGCATTGTGATGACACGGTTATGGAATATTGTGATGACCAGAATTCTGTAGCACTGTGATGAAAAGGGAAAGGAGCATTGTGATTACAGGGGTCATGGAGCATTTTGATGAAAATACTTTAGAACATTGTGAAGACAGGGATCATGGAGCATAGTGATGAAAGAGGCCATGGAGCATTGTGATGACAGGCGTCATGGGACAATGTGTTGACAGTGGTCATGGAGCATTGTTCGAAAGCGAACATGGAGCAATTTGATTTCAGGGGCCATGAACAATTGTGAATACATAGGCCATGGAGTATTCAGATGAATGTGGTCAAGGATCATTGTGACGAAAAGTGTCCTGGAATATTGTGATGACACGGTTCATGGAGCATTGCGATGACAAGGGCCATGGCGAAATGTGAAGACAGGTGTCATGCGGCATTGTGATGACAGTGGTTATCTAGAATTGTGAAGAAAGATATCATGGAGCACTGGGATGACAGGGGCCATGGAGCATTGTGATGACAGGGGTCATGGGGCATTGTGATGACACGGCCATGGAACATTATTATGACAAGAATTCTGGAGCATTGTGATAAAAAGGTCATGGACCATTGTGATTAGAGGGGCCAAGGAGCATTCTGATGACAACGGCATGGAGCATTGTGATGACATGGGTCATCGAGCATTGTGATGACAGTGGTCATGAAGCATTGTGATGAATGTGGTCATGCATCATTGTGATGACAAGTGTCGTGGAGCATTGTGATGACAGGGGTCATAGAGCATTGTGATGACACTGTTTTGGAATATTGTGATGACCAGAATTCTGTAGCACTGTGATGAATAGGGAATGGAGCATTGTGATTACAGGGGTCATGGAGCATTGTGATGACACGGCCAGGGAACATTATTATGACAAGAATTCTGGGGCATTGTGATAAAAAGGTCATGGATCATTGTGATTAGAGGGGCCAAGGAGCATTCTGATGACAACGGCATGGAGCATTGTGATGACAGTGGTCATGAAGCATTGTGATGAATGTGGTCATTCATCATTGTGATGACAAGTGTCGAGGAGCATTGTGATGACAGGGGACATATTGCATTGTGATGACACGGTGATGGAATATTGTGATGACCAGAATTCTGTAGCTCAGTGATGAAAAGTGCATGGAGCATTGTGATTACAGGTGTCATGGAGCATTGTGATGACAATTGTTCTAGAACATTGTGATGACAGGGATCATGGAGCATAGTGATGAAAGGGGCCATGGAGAATTGTGTTGACAGGCGTCATGGGACATTGTGTTGACAGTGGTCATGGAGCATTGTTAGAAAGGGAACATGGAGCAATTTGATTTCAGGGGCCATGAACAATTGTGAATACATAGGCCATGGAGTATTCAGATGAATGTGGTCAAGGATCATTGTGACGAAAAGTGTCCTGGAATATTGTGATGACACGGTTCATGGAGCATTGCGATGACAAGGGCCATGGCGAAATGTGAAGACAGGTGTCATGGGGCATTGTGATGACAGTGGTCATTAAAATTGTGAAGAAAGATATCATGGAGCACTGGGATGACAGGGGCCATGGAGCATTGTGATGACAGGGGTCATGTGGCATTGTGATGACACGGCCATGGAACATTATGAAGACAAGAATTCTGGAGAATTGTGATAAAATGGGCATGGACCATTGTGATTAGAGGGTCCAAGGAGCATTCTGATCACAACGGCATGGAGCATTGTGATGACAAGGGTCATTGAGCATTGTGATGACAGTGGTCATGAAGCATTGTGATGAATGTGGTCATGCATCATTGTGATGACAAGTGTCGTGGAGCATTGTGATGACAGGGGTCATAGAGCATTGTGATGACACGGTTATGGAATATTGTGATGACCAGAATTCTGTAGCACTGTGATGAAAAGGGAATGGAGCATTGTGATTACAGGGGTCATGGAGCATTGTGATGGCAATTGTTCTAGAACATTGTGATGACAGGGATCATGGAGCATAGTGATGAAAGTGGCCATGGAGCATTGTGATGACAGGCGTCATGGGATATTGTATTGACAGTGGTCATGGAGCATTGTTAGAAAGGGAACATGGAGCAATTAGATTTCAGGGGCCATGAAAAATTGTGAATACATAGGCCATGGAGTATTCAGATGAATTTGGTCAAGGATCATTGTGACGAAAATTGTCCTGGAATATTGTGATGACACGGTTCATGGAGCATTGCGATGACAAGGGCCATGGCGAAATGTGAAGACAGGTGTCATGGGGCATTGTGATGACAGTGGTCATCTAGAATTGTGAAGAAAGATATCATGGAGCACTGGGATGACAGGGGCCATGGAAAATTGTGATGACAGGGGTCATGGGGCATTGTGATGACACGGCCATGGAACATTATAATGACAAGAATTCTGGAGCATTGTGATAAAAAGGGCATGGTCCATTGTGATTCGAGGGGCCAAGGAGCATTCTGATGACAACGGCATGGAGCATTGTGATGACAAGGGTCATCGAGCATTGTGATGATAGTGGTCATGAAGCATTGTGATGAATGTGGTCATGCATCATTGTGATGACAAGTGTCGTGGAGCATTGTGATGACAGGGGTCATAGAGCATTGTGATGACACGGTTATGGAATATTGTGATGACCAGAATTCGGTAGCACAGTGATGAAAAGGGAATGGAGCATTGTGATTACAGGGGTCATGGAGCATTGTGATGACAATTGTTCTAGAATATTGTGATGACAGGGATCATGGAGCATAGTGATGAAAGGGGCAATGGAGATTTGTGTTGACAGGCGTCATGGGACATTGTGTTGACAGTGGACATGGAGCATTGTTAGAAAGGGAACATGGAGCAATTTGATTTCAGGGGCCATGAAAAATTGCGAATACATACGCCATGGAGTATTCAGATGAATGTGGTCAAGGATCATTGTGACGAAAAGTGTCCTGGAATATTGTGATGACACGGTTCATGGAGCATTGCGATGACAAGGGCCATGGCGAAATGTGAAGACAGGTGTCATGGGGCATTGTGATGACAGTGGTCATCTAGAATTGTGAAGAAAGATATCATAGAGCACTGGGAAGACAGGGGCCATGGAACATTGTGATGACAGGGGTCATGGAGCATTGTGATGACACGGCCATGGAACATTATGATGACAAGAATTCTGGAGCATTGTGATAAAAAGGGCATGGACCATTGTGATTAGAGGGGCCAAGGAGCATTCTGATGACAACGGCATGGAGCATTGTGATGACAAGGGTCATCGAGCTTTGTGATGATAGTGGTCATGAAGCATTGTGATGAATGTGGTCATGGATCATTGTGATGACAAGTGTCGTGGAGCATTGTGATGAGAGTGGTCATAGAGCATTGTGATGACACGGTTATGGAATATTGTGATGACCAGAAATCTGTAGCACTGTGATGAAAAGGGAATGGAGCATTGTGATTACAGGGGTCATGGAGCATTGTGTTGACAATTGTTCTAGAACATTGTGATGACAGGGATCATGGAGCATAGTGATGTAAGGGGCCATGGAGCATTGTGATGACAGGCGTCATGGGACATTGTGTTGACAGTGGACATGGAACATTGTTAGAAAGGGAACATGGAGCAATTTGATTTCAGGGGCCATTAAAAATTGCGAATACATACGCCATGGATTATTCAGATGAATGTGGTCAAGGATCATTGTGACGAAATGTGTCCTGGAATATTGTGATGACACGGTTCATGGAGCATTGCGATGACAAGGGCCATGGCGAAATGTGAAGACAGGTGTCATGGGGCATTGTGATGACAGTGGTCATCTAGATTTGTGAAGAAAGATATCATGGAACACTGGGATGACAGGGGCCATGGAGCATTGTGATGACAGGGGTCATGGAGCATTGTGATGACACGGCCATGGAACATTATAATGACAAGAATTCTGGAGCATTGTGATAAAAAGGGCATGGTCCATTGTGATTAGAGGGGCAAAGGAGCATTCTGATGACAACGGCATGGAGCATTGTGATGACAAGGTCATCGAGCATTGTGATGACAGTGGTCATGAAGCATTGTGATGAATGTGGTCATGGATCATTGTGATGACAAGTGTCGTGGAGCATTGTGATGACAAGGGGCATATAGCATTGTGATGACACGGTTATGGAATATTGTGATGACCAGAATTCTGTAGCACTGTGATGAAAAGGGAATGGAGCACTGTGATTACAGGGGTCATGGAGCATTGTGATGACAATTGTTCTAGAACATTATGATGACAGGGATCATGGAGCATAGTGATGAAAGGGGCCATGGAGAATTGTGATGACAGGCGTCATGGGACATTGTGTTGACAGTGGTCATGGAGCATTGTTAGAAAGGGCACTTGGAGCAATTTGATTTCAGGGGCCATGAACAATTGTGAATACATAGGCCATGGAGTATTCAGATGAATGTGGTCAAGGATCATTGTGACGAAATGTGTCCTGGAATATTGTGATGACACGGTTCATGGAGCATTGCGATGACAAGAGCCATGGCGAAATGTGAAGACAGGTGTCATGGGGCATTGTGATGACAGGACTCATGGGGCATTGTGATGACACGGCCATGTAACATTATGATGACAAGAATTCTGGAGCATTGTGATAAAAAGGGCATGGACCATTGTGATTAGAGGGGCCAAGGAGCATTCTGATGACAACGGCATGGAGCATTGTGATGACAAGGGTCATCGAGCATTGTGATGACAGTGGTCATGAAGCATTGTGATGAATGTGGTCATGGATCATTGTGATGACAAGTGTCGTGGAGCATTGTGATGACAGGGGTCATAGAGCATTGTGATGACACGGTTATGGAATATTGTGATGACCAGAATTCTGTAGCACTGTGATGAAAAGGGAATGGAGCATTGTGATTACAGGGGTCATGGAGCATTGTGATGACAATTGTTCTAGAACATTGTGATGACAGGGATCATGGAGCATAGTGATGAAAGGGTCCATGGAGCATTGTGATGACAGGCGCCATGGGATATTGTGTTGACAGTGGTCATGGAGCATTGTTAGAAAGGGAACATGGAGCAATTTGATTTCAGGGGCCATGAAAAATTGTGAATACATAGGCCATGGAGTATTCAGATGAATGTGGTCAAGGATCATTGTGACGACAAGTGTCCTGGAATATTGTGATGACACGGTTCATGGAGCATTGGGATGACAAGGGCCATGGCGAAATGTGAAGACAGGTGTCATGGGGCATTGTGATGACAGTGGTCATCTAGAATTGTGAAGAAAGATATCATGGAGCACTGGGATGACAGGGGCCATGGAACATTGTGATGACAGTGGTCATGGGGCATTGTGATGACACGGCCAGGGAACATTATGATGACAAGAATTCTGGAGCATTGTGATAAAAAGGGCATGGACCATTGTGATTAGAGGGGCCAAGGAGCATTCTGATGACAACGGCATGGAGCATTGTGATGACAAGGGTCATCGAGCATTGTGATGACAGTGGTCATGAAGCATTGTGATGAATGTGGTCATGGATCATTGTGATGACAAGCATCGTGGAGCATTGTGATGACAAGGGTCATAGAGCATTGTGATGACACGGTTATGGAATATTGTGATGACCAGAATTCTGTAGCACTGTGATGAAAAGGGAATGGAGCATTGTGATTACAGGGGTCATGGAGCATTGTGATGACAATTGTTCTAGAACATTGTGATGACAGGGATCATGGAGCATAGTGATGAAAGGGTCCATGGAGCATTGTGATGACAGGCGCCAAGGGACATTGTGTTGACAGTGGTCATGGAGCATTGTTAGAAAGGGAACATGGAGCAATTTGATTTCAGGGGCCATGAAAAATTGTGAATACATAGGCCATGGAGTATTCAGATGAATGTGGTCAAGGATCATTGTGATGACAAGTGTCCTGGAATATTGTGATGACACGGTTCATGGAGCATTGCGATGACAAGGGCCATGGCGAAATGTGAAGACAGGTGTCATGGGGCATTGTGATGACAGTGGTCATCTAGAATTGTGAAGGAAGATATCATGGAGCACTGGGATGACAGGGGCCATGGAGCATTGTGATGACAGGGGTCATGGGGCATTGTGATGACACGGCCATGGAACATAATGATGACAAGAATTCTGGAGCATTGTGATAAAAAGGGCATGGACCATTGTGATTAGAGGGGCCAAGGAGCATTCTGATAACAAAGTCATGGAGCATTGTGATGACAAGGGTCATCGAGCTTTGTGATGACAGTGGTCATGAAGCATTGTGATGAATGTGGTCATGGATCATTGTGATGACAAGTGTCGTGGAGCATTGTGATGACAAGGGGCATATAGCATTGTGATGACACGGTTATGGAATATTGTGATGACCAGAATTCTGTAGCACTGTGATGAAAAGGGAATGGAGCACTGTGATTACAGGGGTCATGGAGCATTGTGATGACAATTGTTTTAGAACATTATGATGACAGGGATCATGGAGCATAGTGATGAAAGGGGCCATGGAGAATTGTGATGACAGGCGCCATGGGACATTGTGTTGACAGTGCTCATGGAGCATTGTTAGAAAGGGAACATGGAGCAATTTGATTTCAGGGGCCATGAACAATTGTGAATACATAGGCCATGGAGTATTCAGATGAATGTGGTCAAGGATCATTGTGACGACAAGTGTCCTGGAATATTGTGATGACACGGTTCATGGAGCATTGCGATGACAAGGGCCATGGCGAAATGTGAAGACAGGTGTCATGGGGCATTGTGATGACAGTGGTCATCTAGAATTGTGAAGGAAGATATCATGGAGCACTGGGATGACAGGGGCCATGGAACATTGTGATGACAGGGGTCATGGGGCATTGTGATGACACGGCCATGGAACATTATGATGACAAGAATTCTGGAGCATTGTGATAAAAAGGGCATGGAACATTGTGATTAGAGGGGCCAAGGAGCATTCTGATGACAACGGCATGGAGCATTGTGATGACAAGGGTCATCGAGCATTGTGATGATAGTGGTCATGAAGCATTGTGATGAATGTGGTCATGCATCATTGTGATGACAAGTGTCGTGGAGCATTGTGATGACAGGGGTCATAGAGCATTGTGATGACACGGTTATGGAATATTGTGATGACCAGAATTCGGTAGCACAGTGATGAAAAGGGAATGGAGCATTGTGATTACAGGGGTCATGGAGCATTGTGATGACAATTGTTCTAGAATATTGTGATGACAGGGATCATGGAGCATAGTGATGAAAGGGGCAATGGAGATTTGTGTTGACAGGCGTCATGGGACATTGTGTTGACAGTGGACATGGAGCATTGTTAGAAAGGGAACATGGAGCAATTTGATTTCAGGGGCCATGAAAAATTGCGAATACATACGCCATGGAGTATTCAGATGAATGTGGTCAAGGATCATTGTGACGAAAAGTGTCCTGGAATATTGTGATGACACGGTTCATGGAGCATTGCGATGACAAGGGCCATGGCGAAATGTGAAGACAGGTGTCATGGGGCATTGTGATGACAGTGGTCATCTAGAATTGTGAAGAAAGATATCATAGAGCACTGGGAAGACAGGGGCCATGGAACATTGTGATGACAGGGGTCATGGAGCATTGTGATGACACGGCCATGGAACATTATGATGACAAGAATTCTGGAGCATTGTGATAAAAAGGGCATGGACCATTGTGATTAGAGGGGCCAAGGAGCATTCTGATGACAACGGCATGGAGCATTGTGATGACAAGGGTCATCGAGCTTTGTGATGATAGTGGTCATGAAGCATTGTGATGAATGTGGTCATGGATCATTGTGATGACAAGTGTCGTGGAGCATTGTGATGAGAGTGGTCATAGAGCATTGTGATGACACGGTTATGGAATATTGTGATGACCAGAAATCTGTAGCACTGTGATGAAAAGGGAATGGAGCATTGTGATTACAGGGGTCATGGAGCATTGTGTTGACAATTGTTCTAGAACATTGTGATGACAGGGATCATGGAGCATAGTGATGTAAGGGGCCATGGAGCATTGTGATGACAGGCGTCATGGGACATTGTGTTGACAGTGGACATGGAACATTGTTAGAAAGGGAACATGGAGCAATTTGATTTCAGGGGCCATTAAAAATTGCGAATACATACGCCATGGATTATTCAGATGAATGTGGTCAAGGATCATTGTGACGAAATGTGTCCTGGAATATTGTGATGACACGGTTCATGGAGCATTGCGATGACAAGGGCCATGGCGAAATGTGAAGACAGGTGTCATGGGGCATTGTGATGACAGTGGTCATCTAGATTTGTGAAGAAAGATATCATGGAACACTGGGATGACAGGGGCCATGGAGCATTGTGATGACAGGGGTCATGGAGCATTGTGATGACACGGCCATGGAACATTATAATGACAAGAATTCTGGAGCATTGTGATAAAAAGGGCATGGTCCATTGTGATTAGAGGGGCCAAGGAGCATTCTGATGACAACGGCATGGAGCATTGTGATGACAAGGGTCATCGAGCATTGTGATGATAGTGGTCATGAAGCATTGTGATGAATGTGGTCATGCATCATTGTGATGACAAGTGTCGTGGAGCATTGTGATGACAGGGGTCATAGAGCATTGTGATGACACGGTTATGGAATATTGTGATGACCAGAATTCGGTAGCACAGTGATGAAAAGGGAATGGAGCATTGTGATTACAGAGGTCATGGAGCATTGTGATGACAATTGTTCTAGAATATTGTGATGACAGGGATCATGGAGCATAGTGATGAAAGGGGCAATGGAGATTTGTGTTGACAGGCGTCATGGGACATTGTGTTGACAGTGGACATGGAACATTGTTAGAAAGGGAACATGGAGCAATTTGATTTCAGCGGCCATTAAAAATTGCGAATACATACGCCATGGAGTATTCAGATGAATGTGGTCAAGGATCATTGTGACGAAATGTGTCCTGGAATATTGTGATGACACGGTTCATGGAGCATTGCGATGAAAAGTGCCATGGCGAAATGTGAAGACAAGTGTCATTGGGCATTGTGATGACAGTGGTCATCTAGAATTGTGAAGAAAGATATCATGGAGCACTGGGATGATAGGGTACATGGAACATTGTGATGACAGGGGTCATGGGGCATTGTGATGACACGGCCATGGAACATTATGATGACAAGAATTCTGGAGCATTGTGATAAAAAGGGCATGGACCATTGTGATTAGAGGGGCAAAGGAGCATTCTGATGACAACGGCATGGAGCATTGTGATGACAAGGTCATCGAGCATTGTGATGACAGTGGTCATGAAGCATTGTGATGAATGTGGTCATGGATCATTGTGATGACAAGTGTCGTGGAGCATTGTGATGACAAGGGGCATATAGCATTGTGATGACACGGTTATGGAATATTGTGATGACCAGAATTCTGTAGCACTGTGATGAAAAGGGAATGGAGCACTGTGATTACAGGGGTCATGGAGCATTGTGATGACAATTGTTCTAGAACATTATGATGACAGGGATCATGGAGCATAGTGATGAAAGGGGCCATGGAGAATTGTGATGACAGGCGTCATGGGACATTGTGTTGACAGTGGTCATGGAGCATTGTTAGAAAGGGCACTTGGAGCAATTTGATTTCAGGGGCCATGAACAATTGTGAATACATAGGCCATGGAGTATTCAGATGAATGTGGTCAAGGATCATTGTGACGAAATGTGTCCTGGAATATTGTGATGACACGGTTCATGGAGCATTGCGATGACAAGAGCCATGGCGAAATGTGAAGACAGGTGTCATGGGGCATTGTGATGACAGGACTCATGGGGCATTGTGATGACACGGCCATGTAACATTATGATGACAAGAATTCTGGAGCATTGTGATAAAAAGGGCATGGACCATTGTGATTAGAGGGGCCAAGGAGCATTCTGATGACAACGGCATGGAGCATTGTGATGACAAGGGTCATCGAGCATTGTGATGACAGTGGTCATGAAGCATTGTGATGAATGTGGTCATGGATCATTGTGATGACAAGTGTCGTGGAGCATTGTGATGACAGGGGTCATAGAGCATTGTGATGACACGGTTATGGAATATTGTGATGACCAGAATTCTGTAGCACTGTGATGAAAAGGGAATGGAGCATTGTGATTACAGGGGTCATGGAGCATTGTGATGACAATTGTTCTAGAACATTGTGATGACAGGGATCATGGAGCATAGTGATGAAAGGGTCCATGGAGCATTGTGATGACAGGCGCCATGGGATATTGTGTTGACAGTGGTCATGGAGCATTGTTAGAAAGGGAACATGGAGCAATTTGATTTCAGGGGCCATGAAAAATTGTGAATACATAGGCCATGGAGTATTCAGATGAATGTGGTCAAGGATCATTGTGACGACAAGTGTCCTGGAATATTGTGATGACACGGTTCATGGAGCATTGGGATGACAAGGGCCATGGCGAAATGTGAAGACAGGTGTCATGGGGCATTGTGATGACAGTGGTCATCTAGAATTGTGAAGAAAGATATCATGGAGCACTGGGATGACAGGGGCCATGGAACATTGTGATGACAGTGGTCATGGGGCATTGTGATGACACGGCCAGGGAACATTATGATGACAAGAATTCTGGAGCATTGTGATAAAAAGGGCATGGACCATTGTGATTAGAGGGGCCAAGGAGCATTCTGATGACAACGGCATGGAGCATTGTGATGACAAGGGTCATCGAGCATTGTGATGACAGTGGTCATGAAGCATTGTGATGAATGTGGTCATGGATCATTGTGATGACAAGCATCGTGGAGCATTGTGATGACAAGGGTCATAGAGCATTGTGATGACACGGTTATGGAATATTGTGATGACCAGAATTCTGTAGCACTGTGATGAAAAGGGAATGGAGCATTGTGATTACAGGGGTCATGGAGCATTGTGATGACAATTGTTCTAGAACATTGTGATGACAGGGATCATGGAGCATAGTGATGAAAGGGTCCATGGAGCATTGTGATGACAGGCGCCAAGGGACATTGTGTTGACAGTGGTCATGGAGCATTGTTAGAAAGGGAACATGGAGCAATTTGATTTCAGGGGCCATGAAAAATTGTGAATACATAGGCCATGGAGTATTCAGATGAATGTGGTCAAGGATCATTGTGATGACAAGTGTCCTGGAATATTGTGATGACACGGTTCATGGAGCATTGCGATGACAAGGGCCATGGCGAAATGTGAAGACAGGTGTCATGGGGCATTGTGATGACAGTGGTCATCTAGAATTGTGAAGGAAGATATCATGGAGCACTGGGATGACAGGGGCCATGGAGCATTGTGATGACAGGGGTCATGGGGCATTGTGATGACACGGCCATGGAACATAATGATGACAAGAATTCTGGAGCATTGTGATAAAAAGGGCATGGACCATTGTGATTAGAGGGGCCAAGGAGCATTCTGATAACAAAGTCATGGAGCATTGTGATGACAAGGGTCATCGAGCTTTGTGATGACAGTGGTCATGAAGCATTGTGATGAATGTGGTCATGGATCATTGTGATGACAAGTGTCGTGGAGCATTGTGATGACAAGGGGCATATAGCATTGTGATGACACGGTTATGGAATATTGTGATGACCAGAATTCTGTAGCACTGTGATGAAAAGGGAATGGAGCACTGTGATTACAGGGGTCATGGAGCATTGTGATGACAATTGTTTTAGAACATTATGATGACAGGGATCATGGAGCATAGTGATGAAAGGGGCCATGGAGAATTGTGATGACAGGCGCCATGGGACATTGTGTTGACAGTGCTCATGGAGCATTGTTAGAAAGGGAACATGGAGCAATTTGATTTCAGGGGCCATGAACAATTGTGAATACATAGGCCATGGAGTATTCAGATGAATGTGGTCAAGGATCATTGTGACGACAAGTGTCCTGGAATATTGTGATGACACGGTTCATGGAGCATTGCGATGACAAGGGCCATGGCGAAATGTGAAGACAGGTGTCATGGGGCATTGTGATGACAGTGGTCATCTAGAATTGTGAAGGAAGATATCATGGAGCACTGGGATGACAGGGGCCATGGAACATTGTGATGACAGGGGTCATGGGGCATTGTGATGACACGGCCATGGAACATTATGATGACAAGAATTCTGGAGCATTGTGATAAAAAGGGCATGGAACATTGTGATTAGAGGGGCCAAGGAGAATTCTGATGACAACGGCATGGAGCATTGTGATGACAAGGGTCATCGAGCATTGTGATGACAGTGGTCATGAAGCATTGTGATGAATGTAGTCATGGATCATTGTGATGACAAGTGTGTTGGAGCATTGTGATGACAGGTGTCATAGAGCATTGTGATGACACGGTTATGGAATATTGTGATGACCAGAATTCTGTAGCACTGTGATGAAAAGGGAATGGAGCATTGTGATTACAGGGGTCATGGAGCATTGTGATGACAATTGTTCTAGAACATTGTGAAGACAGGGATCATGGAGCATAGTGATGAAAGGGGCCATGGAGCATTGTGATGACAGGCGTCATGGGACAATGTGTTGACAGTGGTCATGGAGCCTTGTTAGAAAGGGAACATGGAGCAATTTGATTTCAGGGGTCATGAAAAATTGTGAATACATAGGCCATGGAGTATTCAGATGAATGTGGTGAAGGATCATTGTGACGAAAATTGTCCTGGAATATTGTGATGACACGGTTCATGGAGCATTGGGATGACAAGGGCCATGGCGAAATGTGAAGACAGGTGTCATGGGGCATTGTGATGACAGTGGTCATCTAGAATTGTGAAGAAAGATATCATGGAGCACTGGGATGACAGGGGCCATGGAACATTGTGATGACAGGGGTCATGGGGCATTGTGATGACACGGCCATGGAACATTATGATGACAAGAATTCTGGAGCATTGTGATAAAAAGGGCATGGACCATTGTGATTAGAGGGGCCAAGGAGCATTCTGATGACAACGGCATGGAGCATTGTGATGACAAGGGTCATCGAGCATTGTGATGACAGTGGTCATGAAGCATTGTGATGAATGTGGTCATGGATCATTGTGATGACAAGCGTCGTGGAGCATTGTGATGACAGGGGTCATAGAGCATTGTGATGACACGGTTATGGAATATTGTGATGACCAGAATTCTGTAGCACTGTGATGAAAAGGGAATGGAGCATTGTGATTACAGGGGTCATGGATCATTGTGATGACAATTGTTCTAGAACATTGTGATGACAGGGATCATGGAGCATAGTGATGAAAGGGTCCATGGAGCATTGTGATGACAGGGGCCAAGGGATATTGTGTTGACAGTGGTCATGGAGCATTGTTAGAAAGGGAACATGGAGCAATTTGATTTCAGGGGCCATGAAAAATTGTGAATACATAGGCCATGGAGTATTCAGATGAATGTGGTCAAGGATCATTGTGATGACAAGTGTCCTGGAATATTGTGATGACACGGTTCATGGAGCATTGCGATGAAAAGGGCCATGGCGAAATGTGAAGACAGGTGTCATGAGGCATTGTGATGACAGTGGTCATCTAGAATTGTGAAGAAAGATATCATGGAGCACTGGGATGACAGGGGCCATGGAACATTGTGATGACAGGGGTCATGGGGCATTGTGATGACACGGCCATGGAACATAATGATGACAAGAATTCTGGAGCATTGTGATAAAAAGGGCATGGACCATTGTGAATAGAGGGGCCAAGGAGCATTCTGATAACAAAGTCATGGAGCATTGTGATGACAAGTGTCATCGAGCTTTGTGATGACAGTGGTCATGAAGCATTGTGATGAATGTGGTCATGGATCATTGTGATGACAAGTGTCGTGGAGCATTGTGATGACAAGGGGCATATAGCATTGTGATGACACGGTTATGGAATATTGTGATGACCAGAATTCTGTAGCACTGTGATAAAAAGGGAATGGAGCACTGTGATTACAGGGGTCATGGAGCATTGTGATGACAATTGTTTTAGAACATTATGATGACAGGGATCATGGAGCATAGTGATGAAAGGGGCCATGGAGAATTGTGATGACAGGCGTCATGGGACATTGTGTTGACAGTGGTCATGGAGCATTGTTAGAAAGGGCACTTGGAGCAATTTGATTTCAGGGGCCATGAACAATTGTGAATACATAGGCCATGGAGTATTCAGATGAATGTGGTCAAGGATCATTGTGACGAAAAGTGTACAGGAATATTGTGATGACACGGTTCATGGAGCATTGCGATGACAAGGGCCATGGCGAAATGTGAAGACAGGTGTCATGGGGCATTGTGATGACAGGAGTCATGGGGCATTGTGATGACACGGCCATGGAACATTATGATGACAAGCATTCTGGAGCATTGTGATAAAAAGGGCATGGACCATTGTGATTAGAGGGGCCAAGGAGCATTCTGATGACAACGGCATGGAGCATTGTGATGACAAGGGTCATCGAGCATTGTGATGACAGTGGTCATGAAGCATTGTGATGAATGTGGTCATGGATCATTGTGATGACAAGTGTCGTGGAGCATTGTGATGACAGGGGTCATAGAGCATTGTGATGACACGGTTATGGAATATTGTGATGACCAGAATTCTGTAGCACTGTGATGAAAAGGGAATGGAGCATTGTGATTACAGGGGTCACGGAGCATTGTGTTGACAATTGTTCTAGAACATTGTGATGACAGGGATCATGGAGCATAGTGATGAAATGGGCCATGGAGCATTGGGATGACAGGCGTCATGGGACATTGTGTTGACAGTGGTCATGGAGCATTGTTAGAAAGGGAACATGGAGCAATTAGATTTCAGGGGCCATGAAAAATTGTGAATACATAGGCCATGGAGTATTCAGATGAATGTGGTCAAGGATCATTGTGACGAAAAGTGTCCTGGAATATTGTGATGACACGGTTCATGGAGCATTGCGATGACAAGGGCCATGGCGAAATGTGAAGACAGGTGTCATGGGGCATTGTGATGACAGGAGTCATGGGGCATTGTGATGACACGGCCATGGAACATTATGATGACAAGAATTCTGGAGCATTGTGATAAAAAGGGCATGGACCATTGTGATTAGAGGGGCCAAGGAGCATTCTGATGAAAACGGCATTGAGCATTGTGATGACAAGGGTCATCGAGCATTGTGATGACAGTGGTCATGAAGCATTGTGATGAATGTGGTCATGGATCATTGTGATGACAAGTGTCGTGGAGCATTGTGATGACAGGGTTCATAGAGCATTGTGATGACACGGTTATGGAATATTGTGATGACCAGAATTCTGTAGCACAGTGATGAAAAGGGAATGGAGCATTGTGATTACAGGGGTCATGGAGCATTGTGATGACAATTGTTCTAGAACATTGTGATGACAGGGATCATGGATCATAGTGATTAAAGGGTCCATGGAGCTTTGTGATGACAGGCGCCATGGGACATTGTGTTGACAGTGGTCATGGAGCATTGTTAGAAAGGGAACATGGAGCAATTTGATTTTAGGGGCCATGAAAAATTGTGAATACATAGGCCATGGAGTATTCAGATGAATGTGGTCAAGGATCATTGTGACGACAAGTGTCCTGGAATATTGTGATGACACGGTTCATGGAGCATTGCGATGACAAGGGCCATGGCGAAATGTGAAGACAGGTGTCATGGGGCATTGTGATGACAGTGGTCATCTAGAATTGTGAAGGAAGATATCATGGAGCACTGGGATGAGAGGGGCCATGGAGCATTGTGATGACAGGGGTCATGGGGCATTGTGATGACACGGCCATGGAACATTATGATGACAAGAATTCTGGAGCATTGTGATAAAAAGGGCATGGACCATTGTGATTAGAGGGGCCAAGGAGCATTCTGATGACAACGGCATGGAGCATTGTGATGACAAGGGTCATCGAGCATTGTGATGACAGTGGTCATGAAGCATTGTGATAAATGTGGTCATGGATCTTTGTGATGAAAAGTGTCGTAGAGCATTGTGATGACACGGTTATGGAATATTGTGATGACCAGAATTCTGTAGCACTGTGATGAAAAGGGAATGGAGCATTGTGATTACAGGGGTCATGGAGCATTGTGATGACAATTATTTAGAACATTGTGAAGACAGTGATCATGGAGCCTAGTGATGAAAGGGGCCATGGAGCATTGTGATGACAGGCGTCATGGGACATTGTGTTGACAGTGGTCATGGAGCATTGTTAGAAAGGGAACATGGAGCAATTTGATTTCAGGGCCATGAACAATTGTGAATACATAGTCCATGGAGTATTCAGATGAATATGGTCAAGGATCATTGTAACGAAAAGTGTCCTGGAATATTGTGATGACACGGTTCATGGAGCATTGGGATGACAAGGGCCATGGCGAAATGTGAAGACAGGTGTCATGGGGCATTGTGATTACAGTGGTCATCTAGAATTGTGAAGAAAGATATCATGGAGCACTGGGATGACAGGGGCCATGGAACATTGTGATGACAGGGGTCATGGGGCATTGTGATGACACGGCCATGGAACATTATGATGACAAGAATTCTGGAGCATTGTGATAAAAAGGTCATGGACCATTGTGATTAGAGGGGCCAAGGAGCATTCTGATGACAACGGCATGGAGCATTGTGATGACAGTGGTCATGAAGCATTGTGATGAATGTGGTCATGCATCATTGTGATGACAAGTGTCGTGGAGCATTGTGATGACAGGGGTCATAGAGCATTGTGATGACACGGTTATGGAATATTGTGATGACCAGAATTCTGTAGCACTGTGATGAAAAGGGAATGGAGCATTGTGATTACAGGGGTCATGGAGCATTGTGATGACAATTGTTTAGAACATTGTGAAGACAGGGATCATGGAGCATAGTGATGAAAGGGGCCATGGAGCATTGTGATGACAGGCGTCATGGGACATTGTGTTGACAGTGGTCATGGAGCATTGTTAGAAAGGGAACATCGAGCAATTTGATTTCAGGGGCCATGAACAATTGTGAATACATAGGCCATGGAGTATTCAGATGAATGTGGTCAAGGATCATTGTGACGAAAAGTGTCCTGGAATATTGTGATGACACGGTTCATGGAGCATTGCGATGACAAGGGCCACGGCGAAATGTGAAGACAGGTGTCATGGGGCATTGTGATGACAGTGGTCATCTAGAATTGTGAAGAAAGATATCATGGGGCACTGGGATGACAGGGGCCATGGAGCATTGTGATGACAGGGGTCATGGGGCATTGTGATGACACGGCCAGGGAACATTATTATGACAAGAATTCTGGAGCATTGTAATAAAAAGGTCATGGATCATTGTGATTAGAGGGGCCAAGGAGCATTCTGATGACAACGGCATGGAGCATTGTGATGACAGTGGTCATGAAGCATTGTGATGAATGTGGTCATTCATCATTGTGATGACAAGTGTCGAGGAGCATTGTGATGACAGGGGACATAGAGCATTTTGATGACACGGTGATGGAATATTGTGATGACCAGAATTCTGTAGCACAGTGATGAAAAGGGCATGCAGCATTGTGATTACAGGGGTCATGGAGCATTGTGATGACAATTGTTCTAGAACATTGTGATGACAGGGATCATGGAGCATAGTGATGAAAGGGGCCATGGAGCATTGTGATGACAGGCGTCATGGGTCATTGTGTAGACAGTGGTCATGGAGCATTGTTAGAAAGGGAACATGGAGCAATTTGATTTCAGGGGCCATGAAAAATTGCGAATACATAGGCCATGGAGTATTCAGATGAATGTGGTCAAGGATCATTGTGACGAAAAGTGTTCCTGGAATATTGTGATGACACGGTTCATGGAGCATTGCGATGACAAGGGCCATGGCGAAATGTGAAGACAGGTGTCATGGGGCATTGTGATGACAGTGGTCATCTAGAATTGTGAAGAAAGATATCATGGAGCACTGAGATGACAGGGGCCATGGAACATTGTGATGACAGGGGTCATGGGGCATTGTGATGACACGGCCATGGAACATTATGATGACAAGAATTCTGAAGCATTGTGATAAAATGGGCATGGACCATTGTGATTAGAGGGGCCAAGGAGCATTCTGATCACAACGGCATGGAGCATTGTGATGACAAGGGTCATCGAGCATTGTGATGACAGTGGTCATGAAGCATTGTGATGAATGTGGTCATGGATCATTGTGATGACAAGTGTCGTGGAGCATTGTGATGTCAGAGGTCATAGAGCATTGTGATGACACGGTTATGGAATATTGTGATGACCAGAATTCTGTAGCACTGTGATGAAAAGGGAAAGGAGCATTGTGATTACAGGGGTCATGGAGCATTTTGATGAAAATACTTTAGAACATTGTGAAGACAGGGATCATGGAGCATAGTGATGAAAGAGGCCATGGAGCATTGTGATGACAGGCGTCATGGGACAATGTGTTGACAGTGGTCATGGAGCATTGTTCGAAAGCGAACATGGAGCAATTTGATTTCAGGGGCCATGAACAATTGTGAATACATAGGCCATGGAGTATTCAGATGAATGTGGTCAAGGATCATTGTGACGAAAAGTGTCCTGGAATATTGTGATGACACGGTTCATGGAGCATTGCGATGACAAGGGCCATGGCGAAATGTAAAGACAGGTGTCATGCGGCATTGTGATGACAGTGGTTATCTAGAATTGTGAAGA
Organism: Eschrichtius robustus; assembly: GCF_028021215.1. Classification (NCBI taxonomy): domain Eukaryota; kingdom Metazoa; phylum Chordata; class Mammalia; order Artiodactyla; family Eschrichtiidae; genus Eschrichtius; species Eschrichtius robustus. Next base: position 17,524,784 of record NC_090830.1, on the reverse strand, counting down.
AAGATATCATGGAGCACTGGGATGACAGGGGCCATGGAGCATTGTGATGACAGGGGTCATGGGGCATTGTGATGACACGGCCATGGAACATTATTATGACAAGAATTTTGGAGCATTGTGATAAAAAGGTCATGGACCATTGTGATTAGAGGGGCCAAGGAGCATTCTGATGACAACGGCATGGAGCATTGTGATGACATGGGTCATCGAGCATTGTGATGACAGTGGTCATGAAGCATTGTGATGAATGTGGTCATGCATCATTGTGATGACAAGTGTCGTGGAGCATTGTGATGACAGGGGTCATAGAGCATTGTGATGACACGGTTATGGAATATTGTGATGACCAGAATTCGGTAGCACAGTGATGAAAAGGGAATGGAGCATTGTGATTACAGGGGTCATGGAGCATTGTGATGACAATTGTTCTAGAATATTGTGATGACAGGGATCATGGAGCATAGTGATGAAAGGGGCAATGGAGATTTGTGTTGACAGGCGTCATGGGACATTGTGTTGACAGTGGACATGGAACATTGTTAGAAAGGGAACATGGAGCAATTTGATTTCAGGGGCCATGAAAAATTGCGAATACATAGGCCATGGAGTATTCAGATGAATGTGGTCAAGGATCATTGTGACGAAAAGTGTCCTGGAATATTGTGATGACACGGTTCATGGAGCATTGCGATGACAAGGGCCATGGCGAAATGTGAAGACAGGTGTCATGGGGCATTGTGATGACAGTGGTCATCTAGAATTGTGAAGAAAGATATCATAGAGCACTGGGAAGACAGGGGCCATGGAACATTGTGATGACAGGGGTCATGGGGCATTGTGATGACACGGCCATGGAACATTATGATGACAAGAATTCTGGAGCATTGTGATAAAAAGGGCATGGACCATTGTGATTAGAGGGGCCAAGGAGCATTCTGATGACAACGGCATGGAGCATTGTGATGACAGGGGTCATCGAGCTTTGTGATGATAGTGGTCATGAAGCATTGTGATGAATGTGGTCATGGATCATTGTGATGACAAGTGTCGTGGAGCATTGTGATGACAGGGGTCATAGAGCATTGTGATGACACGGTTATGGAATATTGTGATGACCAGAATTCTGTAGCACTGTGATGAATAAGGAATGGAGCATTGTGATTACAGGGGTCATGGAGCATTGTGTTGACAATTGTTCTAGAACATTCTGATGACAGGGATCATGGAGCATAGTGATGAAAGGGGCCATGGAGCATTGTGATGACAGGCGCCATGGGATATTGTGTTGAGAGTGGTCATGGAGCATTGTTAGAAAGAGAACATGGAGCAATTTGATTTCAAGGGCCATGAACAATTGTGAATACATAGGCCATGGAGTATTCAGATGAATGTGGTCAAGGATCATTGTGACGAAAAGTGTCCTGGAATATTGTGATGACACGGTCCATGGAGCATTGCGATGACAAGGACCATGGCGAAATGTGAAGACAGGTGTCATGGGGCATTGTGATGACAGTGGTCATCTAGAATTGTGAAGGAAGATATCATGGAGCACTGGGATGACAGGGGCCATGGAGCATTGTGATGACAGGGGTCAAGGGGCATTGTGATGACACGGCCAGGGAACATTATTATGACAAGTATTCTGGAGCATTGTGATAAAAAGGTCATGGACCATTGTGATTAGAGGGGCCAAGGAGCATTCTGATGACAACGGCATGGAGCATTGTGATGACAGTGGTCATGAAGCATTGTGATGAATGTGGTCATGCATCATTGTGATGACAAGTGTCGTGGAGCATTGTGATGACAGGGGTCATAGAGCATTGTGATGACACGGTTATGGAATGTTGTGATGACCAGAATTCTGTAGCACAGTGATGAAAAGGGCATGGAGCATTGTGATTACAGTGGTCATGGAGCATTGTGATGACAATTGTTCTAGAACATTGTGATGACAGGGATCATGGAGCATAGTGATGAAAGGGGCAATGGAGCATAGTGTTGACAGGCGTCATGGGACATTGTGTTGACAGTGGACATGGAGCATTGTTAGAAAGGGAACAAGGAGCAATTTGATTTCAGGGGCCATGAAAAATTGCGAATACATACGCCATGGAGTATTCAGATGAATGTGGTCAAGGATCATTGTGACGAAAAGTGTCCTGGAATATTGTGATGACACGGTTCATGGAGCATTGCGATGACAAGGGTCATGGCGAAATGTGAAGACAGATGTCATGGGGCTTTGTGATGACAGGGGTCAAGGGGCATTGTGATGACACGGCCATGGAACATTATGATGACAAGAATTCTGGAGCATTGTGATAAAAAGGGCATGGACCATTGTGATTAGAGGGGCCAAGGAGCATTCTGATGACAACGGCATGGAGCATTGTGATGACAAGGGTCATCGAGCATTGTGATGACAGTGGTCATGAAGCATTGTGATGAATGTGGTCATGGATCATTGTGATGACAAGTGTCGTGGAGCATTGTGATGACAGGGGTCATAAAGCATTGTGATGACACGGTTATGGAATATTGTGATGACCAGAATTCTGTAGCACTGTGATGAAAAGGGAATGGAGCATTGTGATTACAGGGGTCATGGAGCATTGTGATGACAATTGTTCTAGAACATTGTGATGACAGGGATCATGGAGCATAGTGATGAAAGGGTCCATGGAGCATTGTGATGACAGGCGCCATGGGATATTGTGTTGACAGTGGTCATGGAGCATTGTTAGAAAGGGAACATGGAGCAATTTGATTTCAGGGGCCATGAAAAATTGTGAATACATAGGCCATGGAGTATTCAGATGAATGTGGTCAAGGATCATTGTGACGACAAGTGTCCTGGAATATTGTGATGACACGGTTCATGGAGCATTGCGATGACAAGGGCCATGGCGAAATGTGAAGACAGGTGTCATGGGGCATTGTGATGACAGTGGTCATCTAGAATTGTGAAGAAAGATATCATGGAGCACTGGGATGACAGGGGCCATGGAGCATTGTGATGACAGGGGTCATGGGGCATTGTGATGACACGGCCATGGAACATTATGATGACAAGAATTCTGGAGCATTGTGATAAAAAGGGCATGGACCATTGTGATTAGAGGGGCCAAAGAGCATTCTGATGACAACGGCATGGAGCATTGTGATGACAAGGGTCATCGAGCATTGTGATGACAGTGGTCATGAAGCATTGTGATGAATGTGGTCATGGATCATTGTGATGACAAGTGTCGTGGAGCATTGTGATGACAAGGGGCTTATAGCATTGTGATGACACGGTTATGGAATATTGTGATGACCAGAAATCTGTAGCACTGTGATGAAAAGGGAATGGAGCACTGTGATTACAGGGGTCATGGAGCATTGTGATGACAATTGTTCTAGAACATTATGATGACAGGGATCATGGAGCATAGTGATGAAAGGGGCCATGGAGAATTGTGATGACAGGCGTCATGGGACATTGTGTTGACAGTGGTCATGGAGCATTGTTAGAAAGGGCACTTGGAGCAATTTGATTTCAGGGGCCATGAACAATTGTGAATACATAGGCCATGGAGTATTCAGATGAATGTGGTCAAGGATCATTGTGACGAAAAGTGTACTGGAATATTGTGATGACACGGTTCATGGAGCATTGCGATGACAAGGGCCATGGCGAAATGTGAAGACAGGTGTCATGGGGCATTGTGATGACAGGAGTCATGGGGCATTGTGATGACACGGCCATGGAACATTATGATGACAAGAATTCTGGAGCATTGTGATAAAAAGGGCATGGACCATTGTGATTAGAGGGGCCAAGGAGCATTCTGATGACAACGGCATGGAGCATTGTGATGACAAGGGTCATCGAGCATTGTGATGACAGTGGTCATGAAGCATTGTGATGAATGTGGTCATGGATCATTGTGATGACAAGTGTCGTGGAGCATTGTGATGACAGGAGTCATAGAGCATTGTGATGACACGGTTATGGAATATTGTGATGACCAGAATTCTGTAGCACTGTGATGAAAAGGGAATGGAGCATTGTGATTACAGGGGTCATGGAGCATTGTGATGACAATTGTTCTAGAACATTGTGATGACAGGGATCATGGAGCATAGTGATGAAAGGGTCCATGGAGCATTGTGATGACAGGCGCCATGGGATATTGTGTTGACAGTGGTCATGGAGCATTGTTAGAAAGGGAACATGGAGCAATTTGATTTCAGGGGCCATGAAAAATTGTGAAAACATAGGCCATGGAGTATTCAGATGAATGTGGTCAAGGATCATTGTGACGACAAGTGTCCTGGAATATTGTGATGACACGGTTCATGGAGCATTGCGATGACAAGGGCCATGGCGAAATGTGAAGACAGGTGTCATGGGGCATTGTGATGACAGTGGTCATCTAGAATTGTGAAGGAAGATATCATGGAGCACTGGGATGACAGGGGCCATGGAGCATTGTGATGACAGGGGTCATGGGGCATTGTGATGACACGGCCATGGAACATTATGATGACAAGAATTCTGGAGCATTGTGATAAAAAGGGCATGGACCATTGTGATTAGAGGGGCCAAGGAGCATTCTGATGACAACGGCATGGAGCATTGTGATGACAAGGGTCATCGAGCATTGTGATGACAGTGGTCATGAAGCATTGTGATGAATGTGGTCATGGATCATTGTGATGACAAGTCTCGTGGAGCATTGTGATGACAGGGGTCATAGAGCATTGTGATGACACGGTTATGGAATATTGTGATGACCAGAATTCTGTAGCACTGTGATGAAAAGGGAATGGAGCATTGTGATTACAGGGGTCATGGAGCATTGTGATGACAATTGTTCTACAACATTGTGAAGACAGGGATCATGGAGCATAGTGATGAAAGGGGCCATGGAGCATTGTGATGACAGGCTTCATGGGACAATGTGTTGACAGTGGTCATGGAGCCTTGTTAGAAAGGGAACATGGAGCAATTTGATTTCAGGGGTCATGAAAAATTGTGAATACATAGGCCATGGAGTATTCAGATGAATGTGGTCAAGGATCATTGTGACGAAAATTGTCCTGGAATATTGTGATGACACGGTTCATGGAGCATTGAGATGACAAGGGCCATGGCGAAATGTGAAGACTGGTGTCATGGGGCATTGTGATGACAGTGGTCATCTAGAATTGTGAAGAAAGATATCATGGAACACTGGGATGACAGGGGCCATGGAACATTGTGATGACAGGGGTCATGGGGCACTGTGATGACACGACCATGGAACATTATGATGACAAGTATTCTGGAGCATTGTGATAAAAAGGTCATGGAACATTGTGATTATAGGGGCCAAGAAGCATTCTGATGACAACGGCATGGAGCATTGTGATGACAAGGGTCATCGAGCATTGTGATGAAAGTGGTCATGAAGCATTGTGATGAATGTGGTCATGGATCATTGTGATGACAAGTGTCGTAGAGCATTGTGATGACAGGAGTCATAGAGCATTGTGATGACACGGTTATGGAATATTGTGATGACCAGAATTCTGTAGCACAGTGATGAAAAGGGCATGGAGCATTGTGATTACAGGGGTCATGGAGCATTGTGATGACAATTGTTCTAGAACATTGTGATGACAGGGATCATGGAGCTTAGTGATGAAAGGGGCAATGGAGCATTGTTTTGACAGGCGTCATGGGACATTGTGTTGACAGTGGACATGGAGCATTGTTAGAAATGGAACATGGAGCAATTTGATTTCTGGGGCCATGAAAAATTGCGAATACATAGGCCATGGAGTATTCAGATGAATGTGGTCAAGGATCATTGTGACGAAATTTGTCCTGGAATATTGTGATGACACGGTTCATGGAGCATTGCGATGAAAAGGGCCATGGCGAAATGTGAAGACAGGTGTCATGAGGCATTGTGATGACAGTGGTCATCTAGAATTGTGAAGAAAGATATCATGGAGCACTGGGATGACAGGGGCGATGGAACATTGTGATGACAGGGGTCATGGGGCATTGTGATGACACGGCCATGGAACATTATGATGACAAGAATTCTGGAGCATTGTGATAAAAAGGGCATGGACCATTGTGATTAGAGGGGCCAAGAAGCATTCTGATGACAAGGTCATGGAGCATTGTGATGACAAGGGTCATCGAGCTTTGTGATGACAGTGGTCATGAAGCATTGTGATGAATGTGGTCATGGATCATTGTGATGACAAGTTTCGTGGAGCATTGTGATGACAGGGGTCATAGAGCATTGTGATGACACGGTTATGGAATATTGTGATGACCAGAATTCTGTAGCACTGTGATGAAAAGGGAATGGAGCATTGTGATTACAGGGGTAACGGAGCATTGTGTTGACAAATGTTCTAGAACATTGTGATGACAGGGATCATGGAGCATACTGATGAAAGGGGCCATGGAGCATTGGGATGACAGGCGTCATGGGACATTGTGTTGACAGTGGTCATGGAGCATTGTTAGAAAGGGAACATGGAGCAATTAGATTTCAGGGGCCATGAAAAACTGTGAATACATAGGCCATGGAGTATTCAGATGAATGTGGTCAAGGATCATTGTGACGAAAAGTGTCCTGGAATATTGTGATGACACGGTTCATGGAGCATTGCGATGACAAGGGCCATGGCGAAATATGAAGACAGGTGTCATGGGGCATTGTGATGACAGGAGTCATGGGGCATTGTGATGACACGGCCATGGAACATTATGAAGACAAGAATTCTGGAGCATTGTGATAAAAAGGGCATGGACCATTGTGATTAGAGGGGCCAAGGAGCATTCTGATGACAACGGCATGGAGCATTGTGATGAAAAGGGTCATCGAGCATTGTGATGACAGTGGTCATGAAGCATTGTGATGAATGTGGTCATGGATCATTGTGATGACAAGTGTCGTGGAGCATTGTGATGACAGGGGTCATAGAGCATTGTGATGAAACGGTTATGGAATATTGTGATGACCAGAATTCTGTAGCACAGTGATGAAAAGGGAATGGAGCATTGTGATTACAGGGGTCATGGAGCATTGTGATGACAATTGTTCTAGAACATTGTGATGACAGGGATCATGGATCATAGTGATTAAAGGGTCCATGGAGCTTTGTGATGACAGGCGCCATGGGACATTGTGTTGACAGTGGTCATGGAGCATTGTTAGAAAGGGAACATGGAGCAATTTGATTTTAGGGGCCATGAAAAATTGTGAATACATAGGCCATGGAGTATTCAGATGAATGTGGTCAAGGATCATTGTGACGACAAGTGTCCTGGAATATTGTGATGACACGGTTCATGGAGCATTGCGATGACAAGGGCCATGGCGAAATGTGAAGACAGGTGTCATGGGGCATTGTGATGACAGTGGTCATCTAGAATTGTGAAGAAAGATATCATGGAGCACTGGGATGACAGGGGCCATGGAGCATTGTGATGACAGGGGTCATGGGGCATTGTGATGACACGGCCATGGAACATTATGATGACAAGAATTCTGGAGCATTGTGATAAAAAGGGCATGGACCATTGTGATTAGAGGGGCCAAGGAGCATTCTGATGACAACGGCATGGAGCATTGTGATGACAAGTGTCATCGAGCATTGTGATGACAGTGGTCATGAAGCATTGTGATGAATGTGGTCATGGATCATTGTGATGACAAGTGTCGTGGAGCATTGTGATGACAGGGGTCATAGAGCATTGTGATGACACGGTTATGGAATATTGTGATGACCAGAATTCTGTAGCACTGTGATGAAAAGGGAATGGAGCATTGTGATTACAGGGGTCATGGAGCATTGTGATGACAATTGTTCTAGAACATTGTGATGACAGGGAGCATGGAGCATAGTGATGAATGGGTCCATGGAGCATTGTGATGACAGGCGCCATGGGATATTGTGTTGACAGTGGTCATGGAGCATTGTTAGAAAGGGAACATGGAGCAATTTGATTTCAGGGGCCATGAAAAATTGTGAAAACATAGGCCATGGAGTATTCAGATGAATGTGGTCAAGGATCATTGTGACGACAAGTGTCCTGGAATATTGTGATGACACGGTTCATGGAGCATTGCGAAGACAAGGGCCATGGCGAAATGTGAAGACAGGTGTCATGGGGCATTGTGATGACAGTGGTCATCTAGAATTGTGAAGGAAGATATCATGGAGCACTGGGATGACAGGGGCCATGGAGCATTGTGATGACAGGGTTCATGGGGCATTGTGATGACACGGCCATGGAACATTATGATGACAAGAATTCTGGAGCATTGTGATAAAAAGGGCATGGACCATTGTGATTAGAGGGGCCAAGGAGCATTCTGATGACAACGGCATGGAGCATTGTGATGACAAGGGTCATCGAGCATTGTGATGACAGTGGTCATGAAGCATTGTGATGAATGTGGTCATGGATCATTGTGATGACAAGTCTCGTGGAGCATTGTGATGACAGGGGTCATAGAGCATTGTGATGACACGGTTATGGAATATTGTGATGACCAGAATTCTGTAGCACTGTGATGAAAAGGGAATGGAGCATTGTGATTACAGGGGTCATGGAGCATTGTGATGACAATTGTTCTACAACATTGTGAAGACAGGGATCATGGAGCATAGTGATGAAAGGGGCCATGGAGCATTGTGATGACAGGCTTCATGGGACAATGTGTTGACAGTGGTCATGGAGCCTTTTTAGAAAGGGAACATGGAGCAATTTGATTTCAGGGGTCATGAAAAATTGTGAATACATAGGCCATGGAGTATTCAGATGAATGTGGTCAAGGATCATTGTGACGAAAATTGTCCTGGAATATTGTGATGACACGGTTCATGGAGCATTGGGATGACAAGGGCCATGGCGAAATGTGAAGACAGGTGTCATGGGGCATTGTGATGACAGTGGTCATCTAGAATTGTGAAGAAAGATATCATGGAACACTGGGATGACAGGGGCCATGGAACATTGTGATGACAGGGGTCATGGGGCACTGTGATGACACGACCATGGAACATTATGATGACAAGTATTCTGGAGCATTGTGATAAAAAGGTCATGGAACATTGTGATTATAGGGGCCAAGGAGCTTCTGATGACAACGGCATGGAGCATTGTGATGACAAGGGTCATCGAGCATTGTGATGAAAGTGGTCATGAAGCATTGTGATGAATGTGGTCATGGATCATTGTGATGACAAGTGTCGTAGAGCATTGTGATGACAGGAGTCATAGAGCATTGTGATGACACGGTTATGGAATATTGTGATGACCAGAATTCTGTAGCACAGTGATGAAAAGGGCATGGAGCATTGTGATTACAGGGGTCATGGAGCATTGTGATGACAATTGTTCTAGAACATTGTGATGACAGGGATCATGGAGCTTAGTGATGAAAGGGGCAATGGAGCATTGTTTTGACAGGCGTCATGGGACATTGTGTTGACAGTGGACATGGAGCATTGTTAGAAATGGAACATGGAGCAATTTGATTTCTGGGGCCATGAAAAATTGCGAATACATAGGCCATGGAGTATTCAGATGAATGTGGTCAAGGATCATTGTGACGAAATTTGTCCTGGAATATTGTGATGACACGGTTCATGGAGCATTGCGATGAAAAGGGCCATGGCGAAATGTGAAGACAGGTGTCATGAGGCATTGTGATGACAGTGGTCATCTAGAATTGTGAAGAAAGATATCATGGAGCACTGGGATGACAGGGGCGATGGAACATTGTGATGACAGGGGTCATGGGGCATTGTGATGACACGGCCATGGAACATTATGATGACAAGAATTCTGGACCATTGTGATAAAAAGGGCATGGACCATTGTGATTAGAGGGGCCAAGAAGCATTCTGATGACAAGGTCATGGAGCATTGTGATGACAAGGGTCATCGAGCTTTGTGATGACAGTGGTCATGAAGCATTGTGATGAATGTGGTCATGGATCATTGTGATGACAAGTTTCGTGGAGCATTGTGATGACAGGGGTCATAGAGCATTGTGATGACACGGTTATGGAATATTGTGATGACCAGAATTCTGTAGCACTGTGATGAAAAGGGAATGGAGCATTGTGATTACAGGGGTCACGGAGCATTGTGTTGACAAATGTTCTAGAACATTGTGATGACAGGGATCATGGAGCATACTGATGAAAGGGGCCATGGAGCATTGGGATGACAGGCGTCATGGGACATTGTGTTGACAGTGGTCATGGAGCATTGTTAGAAAGGGAACATGGAGCAATTAGATTTCAGGGGCCATGAAAAATTGTGAATACATAGGCCATGGAGTATTCAGATGAATGTGGTCAAGGATCATTGTGACGAAAAGTGTCCTGGAATATTGTGATGACACGGTTCATGGAGCATTGCGATGACAAGGGCCATGGCGAAATGTGAAGACAGGTGTCATGGGGCATTGTGATGACAGGAGTCATGGGGCATTGTGATGACACGGCCATGGAACATTATGAAGACAAGAATTCTGGAGCATTGTGATAAAAAGGGCATGGACCATTGTGATTAGAGGGGCCAAGGAGCATTCTGATGACAACGGCATGGAGCATTGTGATGAAAAGGGTCATCGAGCATTGTGATGACAGTGGTCATGAAGCATTGTGATGAATGTGGTCATGGATCATTGTGATGACAAGTGTCGTGGAGCATTGTGATGACAGGGGTCATAGAGCATTGTGATGAAACGGTTATGGAATATTGTGATGACCAGAATTCTGTAGCACAGTGATGAAAAGGGAATGGAGCATTGTGATTACAGGGGTCATGGAGCATTGTGATGACAATTGTTCTAGAACATTGTGATGACAGGGATCATGGATCATAGTGATTAAAGGGTCCATGGAGCTTTGTGATGACAGGCGCCATGGGACATTGTGTTGACAGTGGTCATGGAGCATTGTTAGAAAGGGAACATGGAGCAATTTGATTTTAGGGGCCATGAAAAATTGTGAATACAAAGGCCATGGAGTATTCAGATGAATGTGGTCAAGGATCATTGTGACGACAAGTGTCCTGGAATATTGTGATGACACGGTTCATGGAGCATTGCGATGACAAGGGCCATGGCGAAATGTGAAGACAGGTGTCATGGGGCATTGTGATGACAGTGGTCATCTAGAATTGTGAAGGAAGATATCATGGAGCACTGGGATGACAGGGGCCATGGAGCATTGTGATGACAGGGGTCATGGGGCATTGTGATGACACGGCCATGGAACATTATGATGACAAGAATTCTGGAGCATTGTGATAAAAAGGGCATGGACCATTGTGATTAGAGGGGCCAAGGAGCATTCTGATGACAACGGCATGGAGCATTGTGATGACAAGGGTCATCGAGCATTGTGATGACAGTGGTCATGAAGCATTGTGATAAATGTGGTCATGGATCATTGTGATGACAAGTGTCGTAGAGCATTGTGATGACACGGTTATGGAATATTGTGATGACCAGAATTCTGTAGCACTGTGATGAAAAGGGAATGGAGCATTGTGATTACAGGGGTCATGGAGCATTGTGATGACAATTGTTCTAGAACATTGTGAAGACAGTGATCATGGAGCATAGTGATGAATGGGGCCATGGAGCATTGTGATGACAGGCGTCATGGGACAATGTGTTGACAGTGGTCATGGAACCTTGTTAGAAAGGGAACATGGAGCAATTTGATTTCAGGGGTCATGAAAAATTGTGAATACATAGGCCATGGAGTATTCAGAGGAATGTGGTCAAGGATCATTGTGACGAAAATTGTCCTGGAATATTGTGATGACACGGTTCATGGAGCATTGGGATGACAAGGGCCATGGCGAAATGTGAAGACAGGTGTCATGGGGCATTGTGATGACAGTGGTCATCTAGAATTGTGAAGAAAGATATCATGGAGCACTGGGATGACAGGGGCCATGGAACATTGTGATGACAGGGGTCATGGGGCACTGTGATGACACGACCATGGAACATTATGATGACAAGTATTCTGGAGCATTGTGATAAAAAGGTCATGGACCATTGTGATTATAGGGGCCAAGGAGCATTCTGATGACAACGGCATGGAGCATTGTGATGACAAGGGTCATCGAGCATTGTGATGATAGTGGTCATGAAGCATTGTGATGAATGTGGTCATGGATCATTGTGATGACAAGTGTCGTGGAGCATTGTGATGACAGGGGTCATAGAGCATTGTGATGACACGGTTATGGAATATTGTGATGACCAGAATTCTGTAGCACAGTGATGAAAAGGGCATGGAGCATTGTGATTACAGGGGTCATGGAGCATTGTGATGACAATTGTTCTAGAACATTGTGATGACAGGGATCATGGAGCATAGTGATGTAAGGGGCAATGGAGCATTGTGTTGACAGGCGTCATGGGACATTGTGTTGACAGTGGACATGGAGCATTGTTAGAAAAGGAACATGGAGCAATTTGATTTCAGGGGCCATGAACAATTGCGATTACATAGGCCATGGAGTATTCAGATGAATGTGGTCAAGGATCATTGTGACGAAAAGTGTCCTGGAATATTGTGATGACACGGTTCATGGAGCATTGCGATGAAAAGGGCCATGGCGAAATGTGAAGACAGGTGTCATGAGGCATTGTGATGACAGTGGTCATCTAGAATTGTGAAGAAAGATATCATGGAACACTGGGATGACAGGGGCCATGGAACATTGTGATGACAGGGGTCAAGGGGCATTGTGATGACACGGCCATGGAACATAATGATGACAAGAATTCTGGAGCATTGTGATAAAAAGGGCATGGACCATTGTGATTAGAGGGGCCAAGGAGCATTCTGATAACAAAGTCCTGGAGCATTGTGATGACAAGGGTCATCGAGCTTTGTGATGACAGTGGTCATGAAGCATTGTGATGAATGTGGTCATGGATCATTGTGATGACAAGTGTCGTGGAGCATTGTGATGACAAGGGGCATATAGCATTGTGATGACACGGTTATGGAATATTGTGATGACCAGAATTCTGTAGCACTGTGATGAAAAGGGAATGGAGCACTGTGATTACAGGGGTCATGGAGCATTGTGATGACAATTGTTTTAGAACATTATGATGACAGGGATCATGGAGTATAGTGATGAAAGGGGCCATGGAGAATTGTGATGACAGGCGTCATGGGACATTGTGTTGACAGTGGTCATGGAGCATTGTTAGAAAGGGCACTTGGAGCAATTTGATTTCAGGGGCCATGAACAATTGTGAATACATAGGCCATGGAGTATTCAGATGAATGTGGTCAAGGATCATTGTGACGAAAAGTGTACTGGAATATTGTGATGACACGGTTCATGGAGCATTGCGATGACAAGGGCCATGGCGAAATGTGAAGACAGGTGTCATGGGGCATTGTGATGACAGGAGTCATGGGGCATTGTGATGACACGGCCATGGAACATTATGATGACAAGTATTCTGGAGCATTGTGATAAAAAGGGCATGGACCATTGTGATTAGAGGGGCCAAGGATCATTCTGATGACAACGGCATGGAGCATTGTGATGACAAGGGTCATCGAGCATTGTGATGACAGTGGTCATGAAGCATTGTGATGAATGTGGTCATGGATCATTGTGATGACAAGTGTCGTGGAGCATTGTGATGACAGGGGTCATAGAGCATTGTGATGACACGGATATGGAATATTGTGATGACCAGAATTCTGTAGCACTGTGATGAAAAGGGAATGGAGCATTGTGATTACAGGGGTCATGGAGCATTGTGATGACAATTGTTCTAGAACATTGTGATGACAGGGATCATGGAGCATAGTTATGAAAGGGTCCATGGAGCATTGTGATGACAGGCGCCATGGGATATTGTGTTGACAGTGGTCATGGAGCATTGTTAGAAAGGGAACATGGAGCAATTTTATTTCAGGGGCCATGAACAATTGCGAATACATAGGCCATGGAGTATTCAGATGAATGTGGTCAAGAATCATTGTGACGAAAAGTGTCCTGGAATATTGTGATGACACGGTTCATGGAGCATTGCGATGACAAGGGCCATGGCGAAATGTGAAGACAGGTGTCATGGGGCTTTGTGATGACAGGGGTCAAGGTGCATTGTGATGACACGGCCATGGAACATTATGATGACAAGAATTCTGGAGCATTGTGATAAAAAGGGCATGGACCATTGTGATTAGAGGGGCCAAGGAGCATTCTGATGACAACGGCATGGAGCATTGTGATGACAAGGGTCATCGAGCATTGTGATGACAGTGGTCATGAAGCATTGTGATGAATGTGGTCATGGATCATTGTGATGACAAGTGTCGTGGAGCATTGTGATGACAGGGGTCATAGAGCATTGTGATGACACGGTTATGGAATATTGTGATGACCAGAATTCTGTAGCACTGTGATGAAAAGGGAATGGAGCATTGTGATTACAGGGGTCATGGAGCATTGTGATGACAATTGTTCTAGAACATTGTGATGACAGGGATCATGGAGCATAGTGATGAAAGGGTCCATGGAGCATTGTGATGACAGGCGCCATGGGATATTGTGTTGACAGTGGTCAAGGAGCATTGTTAGAAAGGGAACATGGAGCAATTTGATTTCAGGGGCCATGAAAAATTGTGAATACATAGGCCATGGAGTATTCAGATGAATGTGGTCAAGGATCATTGTGACGACAAGTGTCCTGGAATATTGTGATGACACGGTTCATGGAGCATTGCGATGACAAGGGCCATGGCGAAATGTGAAGACAGGTGTCATGGGGCATTGTGATGACAGTGGTCATCTAGAATTGTGAAGGAAGATATCATGGAGCACTGGGATGACAGGGGCCATGGAGCATTGTGATGACAGGGGTCATGGGGCATTGTGATGACAAGGCCATGGAACATTATGATGACAAGAATTCTGGAGCATTGTGATAAAAAGGGCATGGACCATTGTGATTAGAGGGGCCAAAGAGCATTCTCATGACAACGGCATGGAGCATTGTGATGACAAGGGTCATCGAGCATTGTGATGACAGTGGTCATGAAGCATTGTGATGAATGTGGTCATGGATCATTGTGATGACAAGTCTCGTGGAGCATTGTGATGACAGGGGTCATAGACCATTGTGATGACACGGTTATGGAATATTGTGATGACCAGAATTCTGTAGCACTGTGATGAAAAGGGAATGGAGCATTGTGATTACAGGGGTCATGGAGCATTGTGATGACAATTGTTCTAGAACATTGTGAAGACAGGGATCATGGAGCATAGTGATGAAAGGGGCCATGGAGCATTGTGATGACAGGCTTCATGGGACAATGTGTTGACAGTGGTCATGGAGCCTTGTTAGAAAGGGAACATGGAGCAATTTGATTTCAGGGGTCATGAAAAATTGTGAATACATAGGCCATGGAGTATTCAGATGAATGTGGTCAAGGATCATTGTGACGAAATTTGTCCTGGAATATTGTGATGACACGGTTCATGGAGCATTGGGATGACAAGGGCCATGGCGAAATGTGAAGACAGGTGTCATGGGGCATTGTGATGACAGGAGTCATGGGGCATTGTGATGACACGGCCATGGAACATTATGATGACAAGATTTCTGGAGCATTGTGATAAAAAGGGCATGGACCATTGTGATTAGAGGGGCCAAGGAGCATTCTGATGACAACGGCATGGAGCATTGTGATGACAAGGGTCATCGAGCATTGTGATGACAGTGGTCATGAAGCATTGTGATGAATGTGGTCATGGATCATTGTGATGACAAGTGTCGTGGAGCATTGTGATGACAGGGGTCATAGAGCATTGTGATGACACGGTTATGGAATATTGTGATGACCAGAATTCTGTAGCACAGTGATGAAAAGGGCATGGAGCATTGTGATTACAGGGGTCATGGAGCATTGTGATGACAATTGTTCTAGAACATTGTGATGACAGGGATCATGGAGCATAGTGATGAAAAGGGCAATGGAGCATTGTGTTGAAAGGAGTCATGGGACATTGTGTTGACAGTGGACATGGAGCATTGTTAGAAACGGAACATGGAGCAATTTGATTTCAGGGGCCATGAAAAATTGCGAATACATAGGCCATGGAGTATTCAGATGAATGTGGTCAAGGATCATTGTGACGAAAAGTGTCCTGGAATATTGTGATGACACGGTTCATGGAGCATTGCGATGAAAAGGGCCATGGCGAAATGTGAAGACAGGTGTCATGAGGCATTGTGATGACAGTGGTCATCTAGAATTGTGAAGAAAGATATCATGGAGCACTGGGATGACAGGGGCCATGGAACATTGTGATGACAGGGGTCATGGGGCATTGTGATGACACGGCCATGGAACATTATGATGACAAGAATTCTGGAGCATTGTGATAAAAAGGGCATGGACCATTGTGATTATAGGGGCCAAGGAGCATTCTGATGACAAGGTCATGGAGCACTGTGATGACAAGGGTCATCGAGCTTTGTGATGACAGTGGTCATGAAGCATTGTGATGAATGTGGTCATGGATCATTGTGATGACAAGTGTCGTGGAGCATTGTGATGACAAGGGGCATATAGCATTGTGATGACACGGTTATGGAATATTGTGATGACCAGAATTCTGTAGCACTGTGATGAAAAGGGAATGGAGCACTGTGATTACAGGGGTCATGGAGCATTGTGATGACAATTGTTCTAGAACATTATGATGACAGGGATCATGGAGCATAGTGATGAAAGGGGCCATGGAGAATTGTGATGACAGGCGTCATGGGACATTGTGTTGACAGTGGTCATGGAGCATTGTTAGAAAGGGCACTTGGAGCAATTTGATTTCAGGGGCCATGAACAATTGTGAATACATAGGCCATGGAGTATTCAGATGAATGTGGTCAAGGATCATTGTGACGAAAAGTGTACTGGAATATTGTGATGACACGGTTCATGGAGCATTGGGATGACAAGGGCCATGGCGAAATGTGAAGACAGGTGTCATGGGGCATTGTGATGACAGGAGTCATGGGGCATTGTGATGACACGGCCATGGAACATTATGATGACAAGAATTCTGGAGCATTGTGATAAAAAGGGCATGGACCATTGTGATTAGAGGGGCCAAGGAGCATTCTGATGACAACGGCATGGAGCATTGTGATGACAAGGGTCATCGAGCATTGTGATGACAGTGGTCATGAAGCATTGTGATGAATGTGGTCATGGATCATTGTGATGACAAGTGTCGTGGAGCATTGTGATGACAGGGGTCATAGAGCATTGTGATGACACGGTTATGGAATATTGTGATGACCAGAATTCTGTAGCACTGTGATGAAAAGGGAATGGAGCATTGTGATTACAGGGGTCATGGAGCATTGTGATGACAATTGTTCTAGAACATTGTGATGACAGGGATCATGGAGCATAGTGATGAAAGGGGCAATGGAGCATTGTGTTGAAAGGAGTCATGGGACATTGTGTTGACAGTGGACATGCAGCATTGTTAGAAATGGAACATGGAGCAATTTGATTTCAGGGGCCATGAAAAATTGCGAATACATAGGCCATGGAGTATTCAGATGAATGTGGTCAAGGATCATTGTGACGAAAAGTGTCCTGGAATATTGTGATGACACGGTTCATGGAGCATTGCGATGAAAAGGGCCATGGCGAAATGTGAAGACAGGTGTCATGAGGCATTGTGATGACAGTGGTCATCTAGAATTGTGAAGAAAGATATCATGGAGCACTGGGATGACAGGGGCCATGGAACATTGTGATGACAGGGGTCATGGGGCATTGTGATGACACGGCCATGGAACATTATGATGACAAGAATTCTGGAGCATTGTGATAAAAAGGGCATGGACCATTGTGATTAGAGGGGCCAAGGAGCATTCTGATGACAAGGTCATGGAGCACTGTGATGACAAGGGTCATCGAGCTTTGTGATGACAGTGGTCATGAAGCATTGTGATGAATGTGGTCATGGATCATTGTGATGACAAGTGTCGTGGAGCATTGTGATGAAAAGGGGCATATAGCATTGTGATGACACGGTTATGGAATATTGTGATGACCAGAATTCTGTAGCACTGTGATGAAAAGGGAATGGAGCACTGTGATTACAGGGGTCATGGAGCATTGTGATGACAATTGTTCTAGAACATTATGATGACAGGGATCATGGAGCATAGTGATGAAAGAGGCCATGGAGAATTGTGATGACAGGCGTCATGGGACATTGTGTTGACAGTGGTCATGGAGCATTGTTAGAAAGGGCACTTGGAGCAATTTGATTTCAGGGGCCATGAACAATTGTGAATACATAGGCCATGGAGTATTCAGATGAATGTGGTCAAGGATCATTGTGACGAAAAGTGTACTGGAATATTGTGATGACACGGTTCATGGAGCATTGGGATGACAAGGGCCATGGCGAAATGTGAAGACAGGTGTCATGGGGCATTGTGATGACAGGAGTCATGGGGCATTGTGATGACACGGCCATGGAACATTATGATGACAAGAATTCTGGAGCATTGTGATAAAAAGGGCATGGACCATTGTGATTAGAGGGGCCAAGGAGCATTCTGATGACAACGGCATGGAGCATTGTGATGACAAGGGTCATCGAGCATTGTGATGACAGTGGTCATGAAGCATTGTGATGAATGTGGTCATGGATCATTGTGATGACAAGTGTCGTGGAGCATTGTGATGACAGGGTTCATAGAGCATTGTGATGACACGGTTATGGAATATTGTGATGACCAGAATTCTGTAGCACTGTGATGAAAAGGGAATGGAGCATTGTGATTACAGGGGTCATGGAGCATTGTGATGACAATTGTTCTAGAACATTGTGATGACAGGGATCATGGAGCATAGTGATGAAAGGGTCCATGGAGCATTGTGATGACAGGCGCCATGGGATATTCTGTTGACAGTGGTCATGGAGCATTGTTAGAAAGGGAACATGGAGCAATTTGATTTCAGGGGCCATGAAAAATTGTGAATACATAGGCCATGGAGTATTCAGATGAATGTGGTCAAGGATCATTGTGACGACAAGTGTCCTGGAATATTGTGATGACACGGTTCATGGAGCATTGCGATGACAAGGGCCATGGGGAAATGTGAAGACAGGTGTCATGAGGCATTCTGATGACAGTGGTCATCTAGAATTGTGAAGAAAGATATCATGGAGCACTGGGATGACAGGGGCCATGGAACATTGTGATGACATGTGTCATGGGGCATTGTGATGACACGGCCATGGAACATTATGATGACAAGAATTCTGGAGCATTGTGATAAAAAGGGCATGGACCATTGTGATTAGAGGGGCCAAGGAGCATTCTGATGACAAGGTCATGTAGCATTGTGATGACAAGGGTCATCGAGCTTTGTGATGACAGTGGTCATGAAGCATTGTGATGAATGTGGTCATGGATCATTGTGATGACAAGTGTCGTGGAGCATTGTGATGACAAGGGGCATATAGCATTGTGATGACACGGTTATGGAATATTGTGATGACCAGAATTCTGTAGCACTGTGATGAAAAGGGAATGGAGCACTGTGATTACAGGGGTCATGGAGCATTGTGATGACAATTGTTCTAGAACATTATGTTGACAGGGATCATGGAGCATAGTGATGAAAGGGGCCATGGAGAATTGTGATGACAGGCGTCATGGGACATTGTGTTGACAGTGGTCATGGAGCATTGTTAGAAAGGGCACTTGGAGCAATTTGATTTCAGGGGCCATGAACAATTGTGAATACATAGGCCATGGAGTATTCAGATGAATGTGGTCAAGGATCATTGTGACGAAAAGTGTCCTGGAATATTGTGATGACACGGTTCATGGAGCATTGCGATGACAAGGGCCATGGCGAAATGTGAAGACAGGTGTCATGGGGCATTGTGATGACAGTGGTCATCTAGAATTGTGAAGAAAGATATCATGGAGCACTGGGATGACAGGGGCCATGGAGCATTGTGATGACAGGGGTCATGGGGCATTGTTATGACACGGCCATGGAACATTATGATGACAAGAATTCTGGAGCATTGTGATAAAAAGGTCATGGACCATTGTGATTAGAGGGGCCAAGGAGCATTCTGATGACAACGGCATGGAGCATTGTGATGACAAGGGTCATCGAGCATTGTGATGACAGTGGTCATGAAGCATTGTGATGAATGTGGTCATGGATCATTGTGATGACAAGTGTCGTGGAGCATTGTGATGACAGGGGTCATAGAGCATTGGGATGACACGGTTATGGAATATTGTGATGACCAGAATTCTGTAGCACTGTGATGAAAAGGGAATGGAGCATTGTGATTACAGGGGTCATGGAGCATTGTGATGACAATTTTTCTAGAACATTGTGATGACAGGGATCATGGATCATAGTGATTAAAGGGTCCATGGAGCTTGGTGATGACAGGCGCCATGGGACATTGTGTTGACAGTGGTCATGGAGCATTGTTAGAAAGGGAACATGGAGCAATTTGATTTCAGGGGCCATGAACAATTGTGAATACATAGGCCATGGAGTATTCAGATGAATGTGGTCAAGGATCATTGTGACGACAAGTGTCCTGGAATATTGTGATGACACGGTTCATGGAGCATTGCGATGACAAGGGCCATGGCGAAATATGAAGACAGGTGTCATGGGGCATTGTGATGACAGTGGTCATCTAGAATTGTGAAGGAAGATATCATGGAGCACTGGGATGACAGGGGCCATGGAGCATTGTGATGACAGGGGTCATGGGGCATTGTGATGACACGGCCATGGAACATTATGATGACAAGAATTCTGGAGCATTGTGATAAAAAGGGCATGGACCATTGTGATTAGAGGGGCCAAGGAGCATTCTGATGACAACGGCATGGAGCATTGTGATGACAAGGGTCATCGAGCATTGTGATGACAGTGGTCATGAAGCATTGTGATAAATGTGGTCATGGATCATTGTGATGACAAGTGTCGTAGAGCATTGTGATGACACGGTTATGGAATATTGTGATGACCAGAATTCTGTAGCACTGTGATGAAAAGGGAATGGAGCTTTGTGATTACAGGGGTCATGGAGCATTGTGATGACAATTGTTCTAGAACATTGTGAAGACAGGGATCATGGAGCATAGTAATGAAAGGGGCCATGGAGCATTGTGATGACAGGCGTCATGGGACAATGTGTTGACAGTGGTCATGGATCCTTGTTAGAAAGGGAACATGGAGCAATTTGATTTCAGGGGTCATGAAAAATTGTGAATACATAGGCCATGGAGTATTCAGAGGAATGTGGTCAAGGATCATTGCGACGAAAATTGTCCTGGAATATTGTGATGACACGGTTCATGGAGCATTGGGATGACAAGGGCCATGGCGAAATGTGAAGACAGGTGTCATGGGGCATTGTGATGACAGTGGTCATCTAGAATTGTGAAGAAAGATATAATGGAGCACTGGGATGACAGGGGCCATGGAACATTGTGATGACAGGGGTCATGGGGCACTGTGATGACACGACCATGGAACATTATGATGACAAGTATTCTGGAGCATTGGGATAAATAGGTCATGGACCATTGTGATTATAGGGGCCAAGGAGCATTCTGATGACAACGGCATGGAGCATTGTGATGACAAGGGTCATCGAGCATTGTGATGATAGTGGTCATGAAGCATTGTGATGAATGTGGTCATGGATCATTGTGATGACAAGTGTCGTGGAGCATTGTGATGACAGGGGTCATAGAGCATTGTGATGACATGGTTATGGAATATTGTGATGACCAGAATTCTGTAGCACAGTGATGAAAAGGGCATGGAGCATTGTGATTACAGGGGTCATGGAGCATTGTGATGACAATTGTTCTAGAACATTGTGATGACAGGGATCATGGAGCAGAGTGATGAAAGGGGCAATGGAGCATTGTGTTGACAGGCGTCATGGGACATTGTGTTGACAGTGGACATGGAGCATTGTTAGAAATGGAACATGGAGCAATTTGACTACAGGGGCCATGAAAAATTGCGAATACATAGGCCATGGAGTATTCAGATGAATGTGGTCAAGGATCATTGTGACGAAAAGTGTTCTGGAATATTGTGATGACACGGTTCATGGAGCATTGCGATGAAAAGGGCCATGGCGAAATGTGAAGACAGGTGTCATGAGGCATTGTGATGACAGTGGTCATCTAGAATTGTGAAGAAAGATATCATGGAGCACTGGGATGACAGGGGCCATGGAACATTGTGATGACATGTGTCATGGGGCATTGTGATGACACGGCCATGGAACATTATGATGACAAGAATTCTGGAGCATTGTGATAAAAAGGGCATGGACCATTGTGATTAGAGGGGCCAAGGAGCATTCTGATGACAAGGTCATGTAGCATTGTGATGACAAGGGTCATCGAGCTTTGTGATGACAGTGGTCATGAAGCATTGTGATGAATGTGGTCATGGATCATTGTGATGACAAGGGTCGTGGAGCATTGTGATGACAAGGGGCATATAGCATTGTGATGACACGGTTATGGAATATTGTGATGACCAGAATTCTGTAGCACTGTGATGAAAAGGGAATGGAGCACTGTGATTACAGGGGTCATGGAGCATTGTGATGACAATTGTTCTAGAACATTATGTTGACAGGGATCATGGAGCATAGTGATGAAAGGGGCCATGGAGAATTGTGATGACAGGCGTCATGGGACATTGTGTTGACAGTGGTCATGGAGCATTGTTAGAAAGGGCACTTGGAGCAATTTGATTTCATGGGCCATGAACAATTGTGAATACATAGGCCATGGAGTATTCAGATGAATGTGGTCAAGGATCATTGTGACGAAAAGTGTCCTGGAATATTGTGATGACACGGTTCATGGAGCATTGCGATGACAAGGGCCATGGCGAAATGTGAAGACAGGTGTCATGGGGCATTGTGATGACAGTGGTCATCTAGAATTGTGAAGAAAGATATCATGGAGCACTGGGATGACAGGGGCCATGGAGCATTGTGATGACAGGGGTCATGGGGCATTGTTATGACACGGCCATGGAACATTATGATGACAAGAATTCTGGAGCATTGTGATAAAAAGGTCATGGACCATTGTGATTAGAGGGGCCAAGGAGCATTCTGATGACAACGGCATGGAGCATTGTGATGACAAGGGTCATCGAGCATTGTGATGACAGTGGTCATGAAGCATTGTGATGAATGTGGTCATGGATCATTGTGATGACAAGTGTCGTGGAGCATTGTGATGACAGGGGTCATAGAGCATTGGGATGACACGGTTATGGAATATTGTGATGACCAGAATTCTGTAGCACTGTGATGAAAAGGGAATGGAGCATTGTGATTACAGGGGTCATGGAGCATTGTGATGACAATTTTTCTAGAACATTGTGATGACAGGGATCATGGATCATAGTGATTAAAGGGTCCATGGAGCTTGGTGATGACAGGCGCCATGGGACATTGTGTTGACAGTGGTCATGGAGCATTGTTAGAAAGGGAACATGGAGCAATTTGATTTCAGGGGCCATGAAAAATTGTGAATACATAGGCCATGGAGTATTCAGATGAATGTGGTCAAGGATCATTGTGACGACAAGTGTCCTGGAATATTGTGATGACACGGTTCATGGAGCATTGCGATGACAAGGGCCATGGCGAAATGTGAAGACAGGTGTCATGGGGCATTGTGATGACAGTGGTCATCTAGAATTGTGAAGGAAGATATCATGGAGCACTGGGATGACAGGGGCCATGGAGCATTGTGATGACAGGGGTCATGGGGCATTGTGATGACACGGCCATGGAACATTATGATGACAAGAATTCTGGAGCATTGTGATAAAAAGGGCATGGACCATTGTGATTAGAGGGGCCAAGGAGCATTCTGATGACAACGGCATGGAGCATTGTGATGACAAGGGTCATCGAGCATTGTGATGACAGTGGTCATGAAGCATTGTGATAAATGTGGTCATGGATCATTGTGATGACAAGTGTCGTAGAGCATTGTGATGACACGGTTATGGAATATTGTGATGACCAGAATTCTGTAGCACTGTGATGAAAAGGGAATGGAGCATTGTGATTACAGGGGTCATGGAGCATTGTGATGACAATTGTTCTAGAACATTGTGAAGACAGGGATCATGGAGCTAGTGATGAAAGGGGCCATGGAGCATTGTGATGACAGGCGTCATGGGACAATGTGTTGACAGTGGTCATGGAACCTTGTTAGAAAGGGAACATGGAGCAATTTGATTTCAGGGGTCATGAAAAATTGTGAATACATAGGCCATGGAGTATTCAGAGGAATGTGGTCAAGGATCATTGCGACGAAAATTGTCCTGGAATATTGTGATGACACGGTTCATGGAGCATTGGGATGACAAGGGCCATGGCGAAATGTGAAGACAGGTGTCATGGGGCATTGTGATGACAGTGGTCATCTAGAATTGTGAAGAAAGATATAATGGAGCACTGGGATGACAGGGGCCATGGAACATTGTGATGACAGGGGTCATGGGGCACTGTGATGACACGACCATGGAACATTATGATGACAAGTATTCTGGAGCATTGGGATAAAAAGGTCATGGACCATTGTGATTATAGGGGCCAAGGAGCATTCTGATGACAACGGCATGGAGCATTGTGATGACAAGGGTCATCGAGCATTGTGATGATAGTGGTCATGAAGCATTGTGATGAATGTGGTCATGGATCATTGTGATGACAAGTGTCGTGGAGCATTGTGATGACAGGGGTCATAGAGCATTGTGATGACATGGTTATGGAATATTGTGATGACCAGAATTCTGTAGCACAGTGATGAAAAGGGCATGGAGCATTGTGATTACAGGGGTCATGGAGCATTGTGATGACAATTGTTCTAGAACATTGTGATGACAGGGATCATGGAGCATAGTGATGAAAGGGGCAATGGAGCATTGTGTTGACAGGCGTCATGGGACATTGTGTTGACAGTGGACATGGAGCATTGTTAGAAATGGAACATGGAGCAATTTGACTTCAGGGGCCATGAAAAATTGCGAATACATAGGCCATGGAGTATTCAGATGAATGTGGTCAAGGATCATTGTGACGAAAAGTGTTCTGGAATATTGTGATGACACGGTTCATGGAGCATTGCGATGAAAAGGGCCATGGCGAAATGTGAAGACAGGTGTCATGAGGCATTGTGATGACAGTGGTCATCTAGAATTGTGAAGAAAGATATCATGGAGCACTGGGATGACAGGGGCCATGGAACATTGTGATGACATGTGTCATGGGGCATTGTGATGACACGGCCATGGAACATTATGATGACAAGAATTCTGGAGCATTGTGATAAAAAGGGCATGGACCATTGTGATTAGAGGGGCCAAGGAGCATTCTGATGACAAGGTCATGTAGCATTGTGATGACAAGGGTCATCGAGCTTTGTGATGACAGTGGTCATGAAGCATTGTGATGAATGTGGTCATGGATCATTGTGATGACAAGGGTCGTGGAGCATTGTGATGACAAGGGGCATATAGCATTGTGATGACACGGTTATGGAATATTGTGATGACCAGAATTCTGTAGCACTGTGATGAAAAGGGAATGGAGCACTGTGATTACAGGGGTCATGGAGCATTGTGATGACAATTGTTCTAGAACATTATGTTGACAGGGATCATGGAGCATAGTGATGAAAGGGGCCATGGAGAATTGTGATGACAGGCGTCATGGGACATTGTGTTGACAGTGGTCATGGAGCATTGTTAGAAAGGGCACTAGGAGCAATTTGATTTCAGGGGCCATGAACAATTGTGAATACATAGGCCATGGAGTATTCAGATGAATGTGGTCAAGGATCATTGTGACGAAAAGTGTCCTGGAATATTGTGATGACACGGTTCATGGAGCATTGCGATGACAAGCGCCATGGCGAAATGTGAAGACAGGTGTCATGGGGCATTGTGATGACAGTGGTCATCTAGAATTGTGAAAAAAGATATCATGGAGCACTGGGATGACAGGGGCCATGGAGTATTGTGATGACAGGGGTCATGGGGCATTGTTATGACACGGCCATGGAACATTATGATGACAAGAATTCTGGAGCATTGTGATAAAAAGGTCATGGACCATTGTGATTAGAGGGGCCAAGGAGCATTCTGATGACAACGACATGGAGCATTGCGATGACAAGGGTCATCGAGCATTGTGATGACAGTGGTCATGAAGCATTGTGATGAATGTGGTCATGGATCATTGTGATGACAAGTGTCGTGAAGAATTGTGATGACAGGGGTCATAGAGCATTGGGATGACACGGTTATGGAATATTGTGATGACCAGAATTCTGTAGCACTGTGATGAAAAGGGAATGGAGCATTGTGATTACAGGGGTCATGGAGCATTGTGATGACAATTTTTCTAGAACATTGTGATGACAGGGATCATGGAGCATAGTGATTAAAGGGTCCATGGAGCTTTGTGATGACAGGCGCCATGGGACATTGTGTTGACAGTGGTCATGGAGCATTGTTAGAAAGGGAACATGGAGCAATTTGATTTTAGGGGCCATGAAAAATTGTGAATACATAGGCCATGGAGTATTCAGATGAATGTGGTCAAGGATCATTGTGACGACAAGTGTCCTGGAATATTGTGATGACACGGTTCATGGAGCATTGCGATGACAAGGGCCATGGCGAAATGTGAAGACAGGTGTCATGGGGCATTGTGATGACAGTGGTCATCTAGAATTGTGAAGAAAGATATCATGGAGCACTGGGATGACAGGGGCCATGGAACATTGTGATGACAGGGGTCATGGGGCATTGTGATGACACGGCCATGGAACATTATGATGACAAGAATTCTGGAGCATTGTGATAAAAAGGGCATGGACCATTGTGATTAGAGGGGCCAAGGAGCATTGTGATGACAATGTCATGGAGTATTGTGATGACAAGGGTCATCGAGCTTTGTGATGACAGTGGTCATGAAGCATTGTGATGAATGTGGTCATGGATTATTGTGATGACAAGTGTCGTGGATCATTGTGATGACAAGGGGCATAAAGCATTGTGATGACACGTTTTTGGAATATTGTGATGACCAGAATTCTGTAGCACTGTGATGAAAAGGGAATGGAGCACTGTGATTACAGGGGACATGGAGCATTGTGATGACAATTGTTCTAGAACATTGTGATGACAGGGATCATGGAGCATAGTGATGAAAGGGGCCATGGAGAATTGTGATGACAGGCGTCATGGGACATTGTGTTGACAGTGGTCATGGAGCATTGTTAGAAAGGGCACTTGGAGCAATTTGATTTCAGGGGCCATGAACAATTGTGAATACATAGGCCATGGAGTATTCAGATGAATGTGGTCAAGGATCATTGTGACGAAAAGTGTCCTGGAATATTGTGATGACACGGTTCATGGAGCATTGCGATGACAAGGGCCATGGCGAAATGTGAAGACAGGTGTCATGGGGCATTGTGATGACAGTGGTCATCTAGAATTGTGAAGAAAGATATCATGGAGCACTGGGATGACAGGGGCCATGGAGCATTGTGATGACAGGGGTCATGGGGCATTGTGATGACACGGCCATGGAACATTATGATGACAAGAATTCTGGAGCATTGTGATAAAAAGGTCATGGACCATTGTGATTAGAGGGGCCAAGGAGCATTCTGATGACAACGGCATGGAGCATTGTGATGACAAGGGTCATCGAGCATTGTGATGATAGTGGTCATGAAGCATTGTGATGAATGTGGTCATGCATCATTGTGATGACAAGTATCGTGGAGCATTGTGATGACAGGGGTCATAGAGCATTGTGATGACACGGTTATGGAATATTGTGATGACCAGAATTCTGTAGCACTGTGATGAAAAGGGAATGGAGCATTGTGATTACAGGGGTCATGGAGCATTGTGATGACAATTGTTCTAGAACATTGTGAAGACAGGGATCATGGAGCATAGTGATGAAAAGGGCAATGGAGCATTGTGATGACAGGCGTCATGGGACAATGTGTTGACAGTGGTCATGGAACCTTGTTAGAAAGGGAACATGGAGCAATTTGATTTCAGGGGTCATGAAAAATTGTGAATACATAGGCCATGGAGTATTCAGATGAATGTGGTCAAGGATCATTGTGACGAAATGTGTTCCTGGAATATTGTGATGACACGGTTCATGGGGCATTGCGATGACAAGGGCCATGGCGAAATGTGAAGACAGGTGTCATGGGGCATTGTGATGACAGTGGTCATCTAGAATTGTGAAGAAAGATATCATGGAGCACTGAGATGACAGGGGCCATGGAACATTGTGATGACAGGGGTCATGGGGCATTGTGATGACACGGCCATGGAACATTATGATGACAAGAATTCTGAAGCATTGTGATAAAATGGGCATGGACCATTGTGATTAGAGGGGCCAAGGAGCATTCTGATCACAACGGCATGGAGCATTGTGATGACAAGGGTCATCGAGCATTGTGATGACAGTGGTCATGAAGCATTGTGATGAATGTGGTCATGGATCATTGTGATGACAAGTGTCGTGGAGCATTGTGATGACAGATGTCATAGAGCATTGTGATGACACGGTTATGGAATATTGTGATGACCAGAATTCTGTAGCACTGTGATGAAAAGGGAAAGGAGCATTGTGATTACAGGGGTCATGGAGCATTTTGATGAAAATACTTTAGAACATTGTGAAGACAGGGATCATGGAGCATAGTGATGAAAGAGGCCATGGAGCATTGTGATGACAGGCGTCATGGGACAATGTGTTGACAGTGGTCATGGAGCATTGTTCGAAAGCGAACATGGAGCAATTTGATTTCAGGGGCCATGAACAATTGTGAATACATAGGCCATGGAGTATTCAGATGAATGTGGTCAAGGATCATTGTGACGAAAAGTGTCCTGGAATATTGTGATGACACGGTTCATGGAGCATTGCGATGACAAGGGCCATGGCGAAATGTAAAGACAGGTGTCATGCGGCATTGTGATGACAGTGGTTATCTAGAATTGTGAAGAAAGATATCATGGAGCACTGGGATGACAGGGGCCATGGAGCATTGTGATGACAGGGGTCATGGGGCATTGTGATGACACGGCCATGGAACATTATTATGACAAGAATTCTGGAGCATTGTGATAAAAAGGTCATGGACCATTGTGATTAGAGGGGCCAAGGAGCATTCTGATGACAACGGCATGGAGCATTGTGATGACATGGGTCATCGAGCATTGTGATGACAGTGGTCATGAAGCATTGTGATGAATGTGGTCATGCATCATTGTGATGACAAGTGTCGTGGAGCATTGTGATGACAGGGGTCATAGAGCATTGTGATGACACTGTTATGGAATATTGTGATGACCAGAATTCTGTAGCACTGTGATGAATAGGGAATGGAGCATTGTGATTACAGGGGTCATGGAGCATTGTGATGACACGGCCAGGGAACATTATTATGACAAGAATTCTGGAGCATTGTGATAAAAAGGTCATGGATCATTGTGATTAGAGGGGCCAAGGAGCATTCTGATGACAACGGCATGGAGCATTGTGATGACAGTGGTCATGAAGCATTGTGATGAATGTGGTCATTCATCATTGTGATGACAAGTGTCGAGGAGCATTGTGATGACAGGGGATATATTGCATTGTGATGACACGGTGATCGAATATTGTGATGACCAGAATTCTGTAGCTCAGTGATGAAAAGTGCATGGAGCATTGTGATTACAGGGGTCATGGAGCATTGTGATGACAATTGTTCTAGAACATTGTGATGACAGGGATCATGGAGCATAGTGATGAAAGGGGCCATGGAGAATTGTGTTGACAGGCGTCATGGGACATTGTGTTGACAGAGGTCATGGAGCATTGTTAGAAAGGGAACATGGAGCAATTTGATTTCAGGGGCCATGAACAATTGTGAATACATAGGCCATGGAGTATTCAGATGAATGTGGTCAAGGATCATTGTGACGAAAAGTGTCCTGGAATATTGTGATGACACGGTTCATGGAGCATTGCGATGACAAGGGCCATGGCGAAATGTGAAGACAAGTGTCATGGGGCATTGTGATGACAGTGGTCATTAAGAATTGTGAAGAAAGATATCATGGAGCACTGGGATGACAGGGGCCATGGAGCATTGTGATGACAGGGGTCATGGGGCATTGTGATGACACGGCCATGGAACATTATGAAGACAAGAATTCTGGAGAATTGTGATAAAATGGGCATGGACCATTGTGATTAGAGGGTCCAAGGAGCATTCTGATCACAACGGCATGGAGCATTGTGATGACAATGGTTATTGAGCATTGTGATGACAGTGGTCATGAAGCATTGTGATGAATGTGGTCATGCATCATTGTGATGACAAGTGTCGTGGAGCATTGTGATGACAGGGGTCATAGAGCATTGTGATGACACGGTTATGGAATATTGTGATGACCAGAATTCTGTAGCACTGTGATGAAAAGGGAATGGAGCATTGTGATTACAGGGGTCATGGAGCATTGTGATGACAATTGTTCTAGAACATTGTGATGACAGGGATCATGGAGCATAGTGATGAAAGTGGCCATGGAGCATTGTGATGACAGGCGTCATGGGATATTGTGTTGACAGTGGTCATGGAGCATTGTTAGAAAGGGAACATGGAGCAATTTGATTTCAGGGGCCATGAACAATTGTGAATACATAGGCCATGGAGTATTCAGATGAATTTGGTCAAGGATCATTGTGACGAAAAGTGTCCTGGAATATTGTGATGACACGGTTCATGGAGCATTGCGATGACAAGGGCCATGGCGAAATGTGAAGACAGGTGTCATGGGGCATTGTGATGACAGTGGTCATCTAGAATTGTGAAGAAAGATATCATGGAGCACTGGGATGACAGGGGCCATGGAACATTGTGATGACAGGGGTCATGGGGCATTGTGATGACACGGCCATGGAACATTATAATGACAAGAATTCTGGAGCATTGTGATAAAAAGGGCATGGTCCATTGTGATTAGAGGGGCCAAGGAGCATTCTGATGACAACGGCATGGAGCATTGTGATGACAAGGGTCATCGAGCATTGTGATGATAGTGGTCATGAAGCATTGTGATGAATGTGGTCATGCATCATTGTGATGACAAGTGTCGTGGAGCATTGTGATGACAGGGGTCATAGAGCATTGTGATGACACGGTTATGGAATATTGTGATGACCAGAATTCGGTAGCACAGTGATGAAAATGGAATGGAGCATTGTGATTACAGGGGTCATGGAGCATTGTGATGACAATTGTTCTAGAATATTGTGATGACAGGGATCATGGAGCATAGTGATGAAAGGGGCAATGGAGATTTGTGTTGACAGGCGTCATGGGACATTGTGTTGACAGTGGTCATGGAGCATTGTTAGAAAGGGAACATGGAGCAATTTGATTTCAGGGGCCATGAAAAATTGCGAATACATACGCCATGGAGTATTCAGATGAATGTGGTCAAGGATCATTGTGATGAAAAGTGTCCTGGAATATTGTGATGACACGGTTCATGGAGCATTGCGATGACAAGGGCCATGGCGAAATGTGAAGACAGGTGTCATGGGGCATTGTGATGACAGTGGTCATCTAGAATTGTGAAGAAAGATATCATAGAGCACTGGGAAGACAGGGGCCATGGAGCATTGTGATGACAGGGGTCATGGGGCATTGTGATGACACGGCCATGGAACATTATGATGACAAGAATTCTGGAGCATTGTGATAAAAAGGGCATGGACCATTGTGATTAGAGGGGCCAAGGAGCATTCTGATGACAACGGCATGGAGCATTGTGATGACAAGGGTCATCGAGCTTTGTGATGATAGTGGTCATGAAGCATTGTGATGAATGTGGTCATGGATCATTGTGATGACAAGTGTCGTGGAGCATTGTGATGACAGGGGTCATAGAGCATTGTGATGACACGGTTATGGAATATTGTGATGACCAGAATTCTGTAGCACAGTGATGAAAAGGGCATGGAGCATTGTGATTACAGTGGTCATGGAGCATTGTGATGACAATTGTTCTAGAACATTGTGATGACAGGGATCATGGAGCATAGTGATGAAAGGGGCAATGGAGCATAGTGTTGACAGGCGTCATGGGACATTGTGTTGACAGTGGACATGGAGCATTGTTAGAAAGGGAACAAGGAGCAATTTGATTTCAGGGGCCATGAAAAATTGCGAATACATACGCCATGGAGTATTCAGATGAATGTGGTCAAGGATCATTGTGACGAAAAGTGTCCTGGAATATTGTGATGACACGGTTCATGGAGCATTGCGATGACAAGGGTCATGGCGAAATGTGAAGACAGGTGTCATGGGGCTTTGTGATGACAGGGGTCAAGGGGCATTGTGATGACACGGCCATGGAACATTATGATGACAAGAATTCTGGAGCATTGTGATAAAAAGGGCATGGACCATTGTGATTAGAGGGGCCAAGGAGCATTCTGATGACAACGGCATGGAGCATTGTGATGACAAGGGTCATCGAGCATTGTGATGACAGTGGTCATGAAGCATTGTGATGAATGTGGTCATGGATCATTGTGATGACAAGTGTCGTGGAGCATTGTGATGACAGGGGTCATAAAGCATTGTGATGACACGGTTATGGAATATTGTGATGACCAGAATTCTGTAGCACTG
The DNA here is from genome assembly GCF_028021215.1 of Eschrichtius robustus. Classification (NCBI taxonomy): domain Eukaryota; kingdom Metazoa; phylum Chordata; class Mammalia; order Artiodactyla; family Eschrichtiidae; genus Eschrichtius; species Eschrichtius robustus. The sequence goes on along the minus strand of NC_090830.1, from coordinate 17,491,884 downwards.
TGATGAAAAGGGAATGGAGCATTGTGATTACAGGGGTCATGGAGCATTGTGATGACAATTGTTCTAGAACATTGTGATGACAGGGATCATGGAGCATAGTGATGAAAGGGTCCATGGAGCATTGTGATGACAGGCGCCATGGGATATTGTGTTGACAGTGGTCATGGAGCATTGTTAGAAAGGGAACATGGAGCAATTTGATTTCAGGGGCCATGAAAAATTGTGAATACATAGGCCATGGAGTATTCAGATGAATGTGGTCAAGGATCATTGTGACGACAAGTGTCCTGGAATATTGTAATGACACGGTTCATGGAGCATTGCGATGACAAGGGCCATGGCGAAATGTGAAGACAGGTGTCATGGGGCATTGTGATGACAGTGGTCATCTAGAATTGTGAAGAAAGATATCATGGAGCACTGGGATGACAGGGGCCATGGAGCATTGTGATGACAGGGGTCATGGGGCATTGTGATGACACGGCCATGGAACATTATGATGACAAGAATTCTGGAGCATTGTGATAAAAAGGGCATGGACCATTGTGATTAGAGGGGCCAAAGAGCATTCTGATGACAACGGCATGGAGCATTGTGATGACAAGGGTCATCGAGCATTGTGATGACAGTGGTCATGAAGCATTGTGATGAATGTGGTCATGGATCATTGTGATGACAAGTGTCGTGGAGCATTGTGATGACAAGGGGCTTATAGCATTGTGATGACACGGTTATGGAATATTGTGATGACCAGAAATCTGTAGCACTGTGATGAAAAGGGAATGGAGCACTGTGATTACAGGGGTCATGGAGCATTGTGATGACAATTGTTCTAGAACATTATGATGACAGGGATCATGGAGCATAGTGATGAAAGGGGCCATGGAGAATTGTGATGACAGGCGTCATGGGACATTGTGTTGACAGTGGTCATGGAGCATTGTTAGAAAGGGCACTTGGAGCAATTTGATTTCAGGGGCCATGAACAATTGTGAATACATAGGCCATGGAGTATTCAGATGAATGTGGTCAAGGATCATTGTGACGAAAAGTGTACTGGAATATTGTGATGACACGGTTCATGGAGCATTGCGATGACAAGGGCCATGGCGAAATGTGAAGACAGGTGTCATGGGGCATTGTGATGACAGGAGTCATGGGGCATTGTGATGACACGGCCATGGAACATTATGATGACAAGAATTCTGGAGCATTGTGATAAAAAGGGCATGGACCATTGTGATTAGAGGGGCCAAGGAGCATTCTGATGACAACGGCATGGAGCATTGTGATGACAAGGGTCATCGAGCATTGTGATGACAGTGGTCATGAAGCATTGTGATGAATGTGGTCATGGATCATTGTGATGACAAGTGTCGTGGAGCATTGTGATGACAGGGGTCATAGAGCATTGTGATGACACGGTTATGGAATATTGTGATGACCAGAATTCTGTAGCACTGTGATGAAAAGGGAATGGAGCATTGTGATTACAGGGGTCATGGAGCATTGTGATGACAATTGTTCTAGAACATTGTGATGACAGGGATCATGGAGCATAGTGATGAAAGGGTCCATGGAGCATTGTGATGACAGGCGCCAAGGGATATTGTGTTGACAGTGGTCATGGAGCATTGTTAGAAAGGGAACATGGAGCAATTTGATTTCAGGGGCCATGAAAAATTGTGAAAACATAGGCCATGGAGTATTCAGATGAATGTGGTCAAGGATCATTGTGACGACAAGTGTCCTGGAATATTGTGATGACACGGTTCATGGAGCATTGCGATGACAAGGGCCATGGCGAAATGTGAAGACAGGTGTCATGGGGCATTGTGATGACAGTGGTCATCTAGAATTGTGAAGGAAGATATCATGGAGCACTGGGATGACAGGGGCCATGGAGCATTGTGATGACAGGGGTCATGGGGCATTGTGATGACACGGCCATGGAACATTTTGATGACAAGAATTCTGGAGCATTGTGATAAAAAGGGCATGGACCATTGTGATTAGAGGGGCCAAGGAGCATTCTGATGACAACGGCATGGAGCATTGTGATGACAAGGGTCATCGAGCATTGTGATGACAGTGGTCATGAAGCATTGTGATGAATGTGGTCATGGATCATTGTGATGACAAGTCTCGTGGAGCATTGTGATGACAGGGGTCATAGAGCATTGTGATGACACGGTTATGGAATATTGTGATGACCAGAATTCTGTAGCACTGTGATGAAAAGGGAATGGAGCATTGTGATTACAGGGGTCATGGAGCATTGTGATGACAATTGTTCTACAACATTGTGAAGACAGGGATCATGGAGCATAGTGATGAAAGGGGCCATGGAGCATTGTGATGACAGGCTTCATGGGACAATGTGTTGACAGTGGTCATGGAGCCTTGTTAGAAAGGGAACATGGAGCAATTTGATTTCAGGGGTCATGAAAAATTGTGAATACATAGGCCATGGAGTATTCAGATGAATGTGGTCAAGGATCATTGTGACGAAAATTGTCCTGGAATATTGTGATGACACGGTTCATGGAGCATTGGGATGACAAGGGCCATGGCGAAATGTGAAGACAGGTGTCATGGGGCATTGTGATGACAGTGGTCATCTAGAATTGTGAAGAAAGATATCATGGAACACTGGGATGACAGGGGCCATGGAACATTGTGATGACAGGGGTCATGGGGCACTGTGATGACACGACCATGGAACATTATGATGACAAGTATTCTGGAGCATTGTGATAAAAAGGTCATGGAACATTGTGATTATAGGGGCCAAGAAGCATTCTGATGACAACGGCATGGAGCATTGTGATGACAAGGGTCATCGAGCATTGTGATGAAAGTGGTCATGAAGCATTGTGATGAATGTGGTCATGGATCATTGTGATGACAAGTGTCGTAGAGCATTGTGATGACAGGAGTCATAGAGCATTGTGATGACACGGTTATGGAATATTGTGATGACCAGAATTCTGTAGCACAGTGATGAAAAGGGCATGGAGCATTGTGATTACAGGGGTCATGGAGCATTGTGATGACAATTGTTCTAGAACATTGTGATGACAGGGATCATGGAGCTTAGTGATGAAAGGGGCAATGGAGCATTGTTTTGACAGGCGTCATGGGACATTGTGTTGACAGTGGACATGGAGCATTGTTAGAAATGGAACATGGAGCAATTTGATTTCTGGGGCCATGAAAAATTGCGAATACATAGGCCATGGAGTATTCAGATGAATGTGGTCAAGGATCATTGTGACGAAATTTGTCCTGGAATATTGTGATGACACGGTTCATGGAGCATTGCGATGAAAAGGGCCATGGCGAAATGTGAAGACAGGTGTCATGAGGCATTGTGATGACAGTGGTCATCTAGAAATGTGAAGAAAGATATCATGGAGCACTGGGATGACAGGGGCGATGGAACATTGTGATGACAGGGGTCATGGGGCATTGTGATGACACGGCCATGGAACATTATGATGACAAGAATTCTGGACCATTGTGATAAAAAGGGCATGGACCATTGTGATTAGAGGGGCCAAGAAGCATTCTGATGACAAGGTCATGGAGCATTGTGATGACAAGGGTCATCGAGCTTTGTGATGACAGTGGTCATGAAGCATTGTGATGAATGTGGTCATGGATCATTGTGATGACAAGTTTCGTGGAGCATTGTGATGACAGGGGTCATAGAGCATTGTGATGACACGGTTATGGAATATTGTGATGACCAGAATTCTGTAGCACTGTGATGAAAAGGGAATGGAGCATTGTGATTACAGGGGTCACGGAGCATTGTGTTGACAAATGTTCTAGAACATTGTGATGACAGGGATCATGGAGCATACTGATGAAAGGGTCCATGGAGCATTGTGATGACAGGCGCCATGGGATATTGTGTTGACAGTGGTCATGGAGCATTGTTAGAAAGGGAACATGGAGCAATTTGATTTCAGGGGCCATGAAAAATTGTGAAAACATAGGCCATGGAGTATTCAGATGAATGTGGTCAAGGATCATTGTGACGACAAGTGTCCTGGAATATTGTGATGACACGGTTCATGGAGCATTGCGATGACAAGGGCCATGGCGAAATGTGAAGACAGGTGTCATGGGGCATTGTGATGACAGTGGTCATCTAGAATTGTGAAGGAAGATATCATGGAGCACTGGGATGACAGGGGCCATGGAGCATTGTGATGACAGGGGTCATGGGGCATTGTGATGACACGGCCATGGAACATTATGATGACAAGAATTCTGGAGCATTGTGATAAAAAGGGCATGGACCATTGTGATTAGAGGGGCCAAGGAGCATTCTGATGACAACGGCATGGAGCATTGTGATGACAAGGGTCATCGAGCATTGTGATGACAGTGGTCATGAAGCATTGTGATGAATGTGGTCATGGATCATTGTGATGACAAGTGTCGTGGAGCATTGTGATGACAGGGGTCATAGAGCATTGTGATGACACGGTTATGGAATATTGTGATGACCAGAATTCTGTAGCACTGTGATGAAAAGGGAATGGAGCATTGTGATTACAGGGGTCATGGAGCATTGTGATGACAATTGTTCTAGAACATTGTGATGACAGGGATCATGGAGCATAGTGATGAAAGGGTCCATGGAGCATTGTGATGACAGGCGCCATGGGATATTGTGTTGACAGTGGTCATGGAGCATTGTTAGAAAGGGAACATGGAGCAATTTGATTTCAGGGGCCATGAAAAATTGTGAAAACATAGGCCATGGAGTATTCAGATGAATGTGGTCAAGGATCATTGTGACGACAAGTGTCCTGGAATATTGTGATGACACGGTTCATGGAGCATTGCGATGACAAGGGCCATGGCGAAATGTGAAGACAGGTGTCATGGGGCATTGTGATGACAGTGGTCATCTAGAATTGTGAAGGAAGATATCATGGAGCACTGGGATGACAGGGGCCATGGAGCATTGTGATGACAGGGGTCATGGGGCATTGTGATGACACGGCCATGGAACATTATGATGACAAGAATTCTGGAGCATTGTTATAAAAAGGGCATGGACCATTGTGATTAGAGGGGCCAAGGAGCATTCTGATGACAACGGCATGGAGCATTGTGATGACAAGGGTCATCGAGCATTGTGATGACAGTGGTCATGAAGCATTGTGATGAATGTGGTCATGGATCATTGTGATGACAAGTCTCGTGGAGCATTGTGATGACAGGGGTCATAGAGCATTGTGATGACACGGTTATGGAATATTGTGATGACCAGAATTCTGTAGCACTGTGATGAAAAGGGAATGGAGCATTGTGATTACAGGGGTCATGGAGCATTGTGATGACAATTGTTCTACAACATTGTGAAGACAGGGATCATGGAGCATAGTGATGAAAGGGGCCATGGAGCATTGTGATGACAGGCTTCATGGGACAATGTGTTGACAGTGGTCATGGAGCCTTTTTAGAAAGGGAACATGGAGCAATTTGATTTCAGGGGTCATGAAAAATTGTGAATACATAGGCCATGGAGTATTCAGATGAATGTGGTCAAGGATCATTGTGACGAAAATTGTCCTGGAATATTGTGATGACACGGTTCATGGAGCATTGGGATGACAAGGGCCATGGCGAAATGTGAAGACAGGTGTCATGGGGCATTGTGATGACAGTGGTCATCTAGAATTGTGAAGAAAGATATCATGGAACACTGGGATGACAGGGGCCATGGAACATTGTGATGACAGGGGTCATGGGGCACTGTGATGACACGACCATGGAACATTATGATGACAAGTATTCTGGAGCATTGTGATAAAAAGGTCATGGAACATTGTGATTATAGGGGCCAAGGAGCTTCTGATGACAACGGCATAGAGCATTGTGATGACAAGGGTCATCGAGCATTGTGATGAAAGTGGTCATGAAGCATTGTGATGAATGTGGTCATGGATCATTGTGATGACAAGTGTCGTAGAGCATTGTGATGACAGGAGTCATAGAGCATTGTGATGACACGGTTATGGAATATTGTGATGACCAGAATTCTGTAGCACAGTGATGAAAAGGGCATGGAGCATTGTGATTACAGGGGTCATGGAGCATTGTGATGACAATTGTTCTAGAACATTGTGATGACAGGGATCATGGAGCTTAGTGATGAAAGGGGCAATGGAGCATTGTTTTGACAGGCGTCATGGGACATTGTGTTGACAGTGGACATGGAGCATTGTTAGAAATGGAACATGGAGCAATTTGATTTCTGGGGCCATGAAAAATTGCGAATACATAGGCCATGGAGTATTCAGATGAATGTGGTCAAGGATCATTGTGACGAAATTTGTCCTGGAATATTGTGATGACACGGTTCATGGAGCATTGCGATGAAAAGGGCCATGGCGAAATGTGAAGACAGGTGTCATGAGGCATTGTGATGACAGTGGTCATCTAGAATTGTGAAGAAAGATATCATGGAGCACTGGGATGACAGGGGCGATGGAACATTGTGATGACAGGGGTCATGGGGCATTGTGATGACACGGCCATGGAACATTATGATGACAAGAATTCTGGACCATTGTGATAAAAAGGGCATGGACCATTGTGATTAGAGGGGCCAAGAAGCATTCTGATGACAAGGTCATGGAGCATTGTGATGACAAGGGTCATCGAGCTTTGTGATGACAGTGGTCATGAAGCATTGTGATGAATGTGGTCATGGATCATTGTGATGACAAGTTTTGTGGAGCATTGTGATGACAGGGGTCATAGAGCATTGTGATGACACGGTTATGGAATATTGTGATGACCAGAATTCTGTAGCACTGTGATGAAAAGGGAATGGAGCATTGTGATTACAGGGGTCACGGAGCATTGTGTTGACAAATGTTCTAGAACATTGTGATGACAGGGATCATGGAGCATACTGATGAAAGGGGCCATGGAGCATTGGGATGACAGGCGTCATGGGACATTGTGTTGACAGTGGTCATGGAGCATTGTTAGAAAGGGAACATGGAGCAATTAGATTTCAGGGGCCATGAAAAATTGTGAATACATAGGCCATGGAGTATTCAGATGAATGTGGTCAAGGATCATTGTGACGAAAAGTGTCCTGGAATATTGTGATGACACGGTTCATGGAGCATTGCGATGACAAGGGCCATGGCGAAATGTGAAGACAGGTGTCATGGGGCATTGTGATGACAGGAGTCATGGGGCATTGTGATGACACGGCCATGGAACATTATGAAGACAAGAATTCTGGAGCATTGTGATAAAAAGGGCATGGACCATTGTGATTAGAGGGGCCAAGGAGCATTCTGATGACAACGGCATGGAGCATTGTGATGAAAAGGGTCATCGAGCATTGTGATGACAGTGGTCATGAAGCATTGTGATGAATGTGGTCATGGATCATTGTGATGACAAGTGTCGTGGAGCATTGTGATGACAGGGGTCATAGAGCATTGTGATGAAACGGTTATGGAATATTGTGATGACCAGAATTCTGTAGCACAGTGATGAAAAGGGAATGGAGCATTGTGATTACAGGGGTCATGGAGCATTGTGATGACAATTGTTCTAGAACATTGTGATGACAGGGATCATGGATCATAGTGATTAAAGGGTCCATGGAGCTTTGTGATGACAGGCGCCATGGGACATTGTGTTGACAGTGGTCATGGAGCATTGTTAGAAAGGGAACATGGAGCAATTTGATTTTAGGGGCCATGAAAAATTGTGAATACAAAGGCCATGGAGTATTCAGATGAATGTGGTCAAGGATCATTGTGACGACAAGTGTCCTGGAATATTGTGATGACACGGTTCATGGAGCATTGCGATGACAAGGGCCATGGCGAAATGTGAAGACAGGTGTCATGGGGCATTGTGATGACAGTGGTCATCTAGAATTGTGAAGGAAGATATCATGGAGCACTGGGATGACAGGGGCCATGGAGCATTGTGATGACAGGGGTCATGGGGCATTGTGATGACACGGCCATGGAACATTATGATGACAAGAATTCTGGAGCATTGTGATAAAAAGGGCATGGACCATTGTGATTAGAGGGGCCAAGGAGCATTCTGATGACAACGGCATGGAGCATTGTGATGACAAGGGTCATCGAGCATTGTGATGACAGTGGTCATGAAGCATTGTGATAAATGTGGTCATGGATCATTGTGATGACAAGTGTCGTAGAGCATTGTGATGACACGGTTATGGAATATTGTGATGACCAGAATTCTGTAGCACTGTGATGAAAAGGGAATGGAGCATTGTGATTACAGGGGTCATGGAGCATTGTGATGACAATTGTTCTAGAACATTGTGAAGACAGTGATCATGGAGCATAGTGATGAATGGGGCCATGGAGCATTGTGATGACAGGAGTCATGGGACAATGTGTTGACAGTGGTCATGGAACCTTGTTAGAAAGGGAACATGGAGCAATTTGATTTCAGGGGTCATGAAAAATTGTGAAAACATAGGCCATGGAGTATTCAGATGAATGTGGTCAAGGATCATTGTGACGAAAATTGTCCTGGAATATTGTGATGACACGGTTCATGGAGCATTGGGATGACAAGGGCCATGGCGAAATGTGAAGACAGGTGTCATGGGGCATTGTGATGACAGTGGTCATCTAGAATTGTGAAGAAAGATATCATGGAGCACTGGGATGACAGGGGCCATGGAACATTGTGATGACAGGGGTCATGGGGCACTGTGATGACACGACCATGGAACATTATGATGACAAGTATTCTGGAGCATTGTGATAAAAAGGTCATGGACCATTGTGATTATAGGGGCCAAGGAGCATTCTGATGACAACGGCATGGAGCATTGTGATGACAAGGGTCATCGAGCATTGTGATGATAGTGGTCATGAAGCATTGTGATGAATGTGGTCATGGATCATTGTGATGACAAGTGTCGTGGAGCATTGTGATGACAGGGGTCATAGAGCATTGTGATGACACGGTTATGGAATATTGTGATGACCAGAATTCTGTAGCACAGTGATGAAAAGGGCATGGAGCATTGTGATTACAGGGGTCATGGAGCATTGTGATGACAATTGTTCTAGAACATTGTGATGACAGGGATCATGGAGCATAGTGATGTAAGGGGCAATGGAGCATTGTGTTGACAGGCGTCATGGGACATTGTGTTGACAGTGGTCATGGAGCATTGTTAGAAAGGGCACTTGGAGCAATTTGATTTCAGGGGCCATGAACAATTGTGAATACATAGGCCATGGAGTATTCAGATGAATGTGGTCAAGGATCATTGTGACGAAAAGTGTACTGGAATATTGTGATGACACGGTTCATGGAGCATTGCGATGACAAGGGCCATGGCGAAATGTGAAGACAGGTGTCATGGGGCATTGTGATGACAGTGGTCATCTAGAATTGTGAAGGAAGATATCATGGAGCACTGGGATGACAGGGGCCATGGAGCATTGTGATGACAGGGGTCATGGGGCATTGTGATGACACGGCCATGGAACATTTTGATGACAAGAATTCTGGAGCATTGTGATAAAAAGGGCATGGACCATTGTGATTAGAGGGGCCAAGGAGCATTCTGATGACAACGGCATGGAGCATTGTGATGACAAGGGTCATCGAGCATTGTGATGACAGTGGTCATGAAGCATTGTGATGAATGTGGTCATGGATCATTGTGATGACAAGTCTCGTGGAGCATTGTGATGACAGGGGTCATAGAGCATTGTGATGACACGGTTATGGAATATTGTGATGACCAGAATTCTGTAGCACTGTGATGAAAAGGGAATGGAGCATTGTGATTACAGGGGTCATGGAGCATTGTGATGACAATTGTTCTACAACATTGTGAAGACAGGGATCATGGAGCATAGTGATGAAAGGGGCCATGGAGCATTGTGATGACAGGCTTCATGGGACAATGTGTTGACAGTGGTCATGGAGCCTTGTTAGAAAGGGAACATGGAGCAATTTGATTTCAGGGGTCATGAAAAATTGTGAATACATAGGCCATGGAGTATTCAGATGAATGTGGTCAAGGATCATTGTGACGAAAATTGTCCTGGAATATTGTGATGACACGGTTCATGGAGCATTGGGATGACAAGGGCCATGGCGAAATGTGAAGACAGGTGTCATGGGGCATTGTGATGACAGTGGTCATCTAGAATTGTGAAGAAAGATATCATGGAACACTGGGATGACAGGGGCCATGGAACATTGTGATGACAGGGGTCATGGGGCACTGTGATGACACGACCATGGAACATTATGATGACAAGTATTCTGGAGCATTGTGATAAAAAGGTCATGGAACATTGTGATTATAGGGGCCAAGAAGCATTCTGATGACAACGGCATGGAGCATTGTGATGACAAGGGTCATCGAGCATTGTGATGAAAGTGGTCATGAAGCATTGTGATGAATGTGGTCATGGATCATTGTGATGACAAGTGTCGTAGAGCATTGTGATGACAGGAGTCATAGAGCATTGTGATGACACGGTTATGGAATATTGTGATGACCAGAATTCTGTAGCACAGTGATGAAAAGGGCATGGAGCATTGTGATTACAGGGGTCATGGAGCATTGTGATGACAATTGTTCTAGAACATTGTGATGACAGGGATCATGGAGCTTAGTGATGAAAGGGGCAATGGAGCATTGTTTTGACAGGCGTCATGGGACATTGTGTTGACAGTGGACATGGAGCATTGTTAGAAATGGAACATGGAGCAATTTGATTTCTGGGGCCATGAAAAATTGCGAATACATAGGCCATGGAGTATTCAGATGAATGTGGTCAAGGATCATTGTGACGAAATTTGTCCTGGAATATTGTGATGACACGGTTCATGGAGCATTGCGATGAAAAGGGCCATGGCGAAATGTGAAGACAGGTGTCATGAGGCATTGTGATGACAGTGGTCATCTAGAATTGTGAAGAAAGATATCATGGAGCACTGGGATGACAGGGGCGATGGAACATTGTGATGACAGGGGTCATGGGGCATTGTGATGACACGGCCATGGAACATTATGATGACAAGAATTCTGGACCATTGTGATAAAAAGGGCATGGACCATTGTGATTAGAGGGGCCAAGAAGCATTCTGATGACAAGGTCATGGAGCATTGTGATGACAAGGGTCATCGAGCTTTGTGATGACAGTGGTCATGAAGCATTGTGATGAATGTGGTCATGGATCATTGTGATGACAAGTTTCGTGGAGCATTGTGATGACAGGGGTCATAGAGCATTGTGATGACACGGTTATGGAATATTGTGATGACCAGAATTCTGTAGCACTGTGATGAAAAGGGAATGGAGCATTGTGATTACAGGGGTCACGGAGCATTGTGTTGACAAATGTTCTAGAACATTGTGATGACAGGGATCATGGAGCATACTGATGAAAGGGGCCATGGAGCATTGGGATGACAGGCGTCATGGGACATTGTGTTGACAGTGGTCATGGAGCATTGTTAGAAAGGGAACATGGAGCAATTAGATTTCAGGGGCCATGAAAAATTGTGAATACATAGGCCATGGAGTATTCAGATGAATGTGGTCAAGGATCATTGTGACGAAAAGTGTCCTGGAATATTGTGATGACACGGTTCATGGAGCATTGCGATGACAAGGGCCATGGCGAAATATGAAGACAGGTGTCATGGGGCATTGTGATGACAGGAGTCATGGGGCATTGTGATGACACGGCCATGGAACATTATGAAGACAAGAATTCTGGAGCATTGTGATAAAAAGGGCATGGACCATTGTGATTAGAGGGGCCAAGGAGCATTCTGATGACAACGGCATGGAGCATTGTGATGAAAAGGGTCATCGAGCATTGTGATGACAGTGGTCATGAAGCATTGTGATGAATGTGGTCATGGATCATTGTGATGACAAGTGTCGTGGAGCATTGTGATGACAGGGGTCATAGAGCATTGTGATGAAACGGTTATGGAATATTGTGATGACCAGAATTCTGTAGCACAGTGATGAAAAGGGAATGGAGCATTGTGATTACAGGGGTCATGGAGCATTGTGATGACAATTGTTCTAGAACATTGTGATGACAGGGATCATGGATCATAGTGATTAAAGGGTCCATGGAGCTTTGTGATGACAGGCGCCATGGGACATTGTGTTGACAGTGGTCATGGAGCATTGTTAGAAAGGGAACATGGAGCAATTTGATTTTAGGGGCCATGAAAAATTGTGAATACATAGGCCATGGAGTATTCAGATGAATGTGGTCAAGGATCATTGTGACGACAAGTGTCCTGGAATATTGTGATGACACGGTTCATGGAGCATTGCGATGACAAGGGCCATGGCGAAATGTGAAGACAGGTGTCATGGGGCATTGTGATGACAGTGGTCATCTAGAATTGTGAAGGAAGATATCATGGAGCACTGGGATGACAGGGGCCATGGAGCATTGTGATGACAGGGGTCATGGGGCATTGTGATGACACGGCCATGGAACATTATGATGACAAGAATTCTGGAGCATTGTGATAAAAAGGGCATGGACCATTGTGATTAGAGGGGCCAAGGAGCATTCTGATGACAACGGCATGGAGCATTGTGATGACAAGGGTCATCGAGCATTGTGATGACAGTGGTCATGAAGCATTGTGATGAATGTGGTCATGGATCATTGTGATGACAAGTGTCGTGGAGCATTGTGATGACAGGGGTCATAGAGCATTGTGATGACACGGTTATGGAATATTGTGATGACCAGAATTCTGTAGCACTGTGATGAAAAGGGAATGGAGCATTGTGATTACAGGGGTCATGGAGCATTGTGATGACAATTGTTCTAGAACATTGTGATGACAGGGATCATGGAGCATAGTGATGAAAGGGTCCATGGAGCATTGTGATGACAGGCGCCATGGGATATTGTGTTGACAGTGGTCATGGAGCATTGTTAGAAAGGGAACATGGAGCAATTTGATTTCAGGGGCCATGAAAAATTGTGAAAACATAGGCCATGGAGTATTCAGATGAATGTGGTCAAGGATCATTGTGACGACAAGTGTCCTGGAATATTGTGATGACACGGTTCATGGAGCATTGCGATGACAAGGGCCATGGCGAAATGTGAAGACAGGTGTCATGGGGCATTGTGATGACAGTGGTCATCTAGAATTGTGAAGGAAGATATCATGGAGCACTGGGATGACAGGGGCCATGGAGCATTGTGATGACAGGGGTCATGGAACATTGTGATGACAGGGGTCATGGGGCACTGTGATGACACGACCATGGAACATTATGATGACAAGTATTCTGGAGCATTGTGATAAAAAGGTCATGGAACATTGTGATTATAGGGGCCAAGGAGCTTCTGATGACAACGGCATAGAGCATTGTGATGACAAGGGTCATCGAGCATTGTGATGAAAGTGGTCATGAAGCATTGTGATGAATGTGGTCATGGATCATTGTGATGACAAGTGTCGTAGAGCATTGTGATGACAGGAGTCATAGAGCATTGTGATGACACGGTTATGGAATATTGTGATGACCAGAATTCTGTAGCACAGTGATGAAAAGGGCATGGAGCATTGTGATTACAGGGGTCATGGAGCATTGTGATGACAATTGTTCTAGAACATTGTGATGACAGGGATCATGGAGCTTAGTGATGAAAGGGGCAATGGAGCATTGTTTTGACAGGCGTCATGGGACATTGTGTTGACAGTGGACATGGAGCATTGTTAGAAATGGAACATGGAGCAATTTGATTTCTGGGGCCATGAAAAATTGCGAATACATAGGCCATGGAGTATTCAGATGAATGTGGTCAAGGATCATTGTGACGAAAAGTGTCCTGGAATATTGTGATGACACGGTTCATGGAGCATTGCAATGACAAGGGCCATGGCGAAATGTGAAGACAGGTGTCATGGGGCATTGTGATGACAGGAGTCATGGGGCATTGTGATGACACGGCCATGGAACATTATGAAGACAAGAATTCTGGAGCATTGTGATAAAAAGGGCATGGACCATTGTGATTAGAGGGGCCAAGGAGCATTCTGATGACAACGGCATGGAGCATTGTGATGAAAAGGGTCATCGAGCATTGTGATGACAGTGGTCATGAAGCATTGTGATGAATGTGGTCATGGATCATTGTGATGACAAGTGTCGTGGAGCATTGTGATGACAGGGGTCATAGAGCATTGTGATGAAACGGTTATGGAATATTGTGATGACCAGAATTCTGTAGCACAGTGATGAAAAGGGAATGGAGCATTGTGATTACAGGGGTCATGGAGCATTGTGATGACAATTGTTCTAGAACATTGTGATGACAGGGATCATGGATCATAGTGATTAAAGGGTCCATGGAGCTTTGTGATGACAGGCGCCATGGGACATTGTGTTGACAGTGGTCATGGAGCATTGTTAGAAAGGGAACATGGAGCAATTTGATTTTAGGGGCCATGAAAAATTGTGAATACAAAAACCATGGAGTATTCAGATGAATGTGGTCAAGGATCATTGTGACGACAAGTGTCCTGGAATATTGTGATGACACGGTTCATGGAGCATTGCGATGACAAGGGCCATGGCGAAATGTGAAGACAGGTGTCATGGGGCATTGTGATGACAGTGGTCATCTAGAATTGTGAAGGAAGATATCATGGAGCACTGGGATGACAGGGGCCATGGAGCATTGTGATGACAGGGGTCATGGGGCATTGTGATGACACGGCCATGGAACATTATGATGACAAGAATTCTGGAGCATTGTGATAAAAAGGGCATGGACCATTGTGATTAGAGGGGCCAAGGAGCATTCTGATGACAACGGCATGGAGCATTGTGATGACAAGGGTCATCGAGCATTGTGATGACAGTGGTCATGAAGCATTGTGATAAATGTGGTCATGGATCATTGTGATGACAAGTGTCGTAGAGCATTGTGATGACACGGTTATGGAATATTGTGATGACCAGAATTCTGTAGCACTGTGATGAAAAGGGAATGGAGCATTGTGATTACAGGGGTCATGGAGCATTGTGATGACAATTGTTCTAGAACATTGTGAAGACAGTGATCATGGAGCATAGTGATGAATGGGGCCATGGAGCATTGTGATGACAGGCGTCATGGGACAATGTGTTGACAGTGGTCATGGAACCTTGTTAGAAAGGGAACATGGAGCAATTTGATTTCAGGGGTCATGAAAAATTGTGAAAACATAGGCCATGGAGTATTCAGATGAATGTGGTCAAGGATCATTGTGACGAAAATTGTCCTGGAATATTGTGATGACACGGTTCATGGAGCATTGGGATGACAAGGGCCATGGCGAAATGTGAAGACAGGTGTCATGGGGCATTGTGATGACAGTGGTCATCTAGAATTGTGAAGAAAGATATCATGGAGCACTGGGATGACAGGGGCCATGGAACATTGTGATGACAGGGGTCATGGGGCACTGTGATGACACGACCATGGAACATTATGATGACAAGTATTCTGGAGCATTGTGATAAAAAGGTCATGGACCATTGTGATTATAGGGGCCAAGGAGCATTCTGATGACAACGGCATGGAGAATTGTGATGACAAGGGTCATCGAGCATTGTGATGACAGTGGTCATGAAGCATTGTGATGAATGTGGTCATGGATCATTGTGATGACAAGTGTCGTGGAGCATTGTGATGACAGGGGTCATAGAGCATTGTGATGACACGGTTATGGAATATTGTGATGACCAGAATTCTGTAGCACAGTGATGAAAAGGGCATGGAGCATTGTGATTACAGGGGTCATGGAGCATTGTGATGACAATTGTTTTAGAACATTATGATGACAGGGATCATGGAGTATAGTGATGAAAGGGGCCATGGAGAATTGTGATGACAGGCGTCATGGGACATTGTGTTGACAGTGGTCATGGAGCATTGTTAGAAAGGGCACTTGGAGCAATTTGATTTCAGGGGCCATGAACAATTGTGAATACATAGGCCATGGAGTATTCAGATGAATGTGGTCAAGGATCATTGTGACGAAAAGTGTACTGGAATATTGTGATGACACGGTTCATGGAGCATTGCGATGACAAGGGCCATGGCGAAATGTGAAGACAGGTGTCATGGGGCATTGTGATGACAGGAGTCATGGGGCATTGTGATGACACGGCCATGGAACATTATGATGACAAGTATTCTGGAGCATTGTGATAAAAAGGGCATGGACCATTGTGATTAGAGGGGCCAAGGATCATTCTGATGACAACGGCATGGAGCATTGTGATGACAAGGGTCATCGAGCATTGTGATGACAGTGGTCATGAAGCATTGTGATGAATGTGGTCATGGATCATTGTGATGACAAGTGTCGTGGAGCATTGTGATGACAGGGGTCATAGAGCATTGTGATGACACGGATATGGAATATTGTGATGACCAGAATCCTGTAGCACTGTGATGAAAAGGGAATGGAGCATTGTGATTACAGGGGTCATGGAGCATTGTGAGGACAATTGTTCTAGAACATTGTGATGACAGGGATCATGGAGCATAGTTATGAAAGGGTCCATGGAGCATTGTGATGACAGGCGCCATGGGATATTGTGTTGACAGTGGTCATGGAGCATTGTTAGAAAGGGAACATGGAGCAATTTGATTTCAGGGGCCATGAAAAATTGCGAATACATAGGCCATGGAGTATTCAGATGAATGTGGTCAAGAATCATTGTGACGAAAAGTGTCCTGGAATATTGTGATGACACGGTTCATGGAGCATTGCGATGACAAGGGCCATGGCGAAATGTGAAGACAGGTGTCATGGGGCTTTGTGATGACAGGGGTCAAGGTGCATTGTGATGACACGGCCATGGAACATTATGATGACAAGAATTCTGGAGCATTGTGATAAAAAGGGCATGGACCATTGTGATTAGAGGGGCCAAGGAGCATTCTGATGACAACGGCATGGAGCATTGTGATGACAAGGGTCATCGAGCATTGTGATGACAGTGGTCATGAAGCATTGTGATGAATGTGGTCATGGATCATTGTGATGACAAGTGTCGTGGAGCATTGTGATGACAGGGGTCATAGAGCATTGTGATGACACGGTTATGGAATATTGTGATGACCAGAATTCTGTAGCACTGTGATGAAAAGGGAATGGAGCATTGTGATTACAGGGGTCATGGAGCATTGTGATGACAATTGTTCTAGAACATTGTGATGACAGGGATCATGGAGCATAGTGATGAAAGGGTCCATGGAGCATTGTGATGACAGGTGCCATGGGATATTGTGTTGACAGTGGTCAAGGAGCATTGTTAGAAAGGGAACATGGAGCAATTTGATTTCAGGGGCCATGAAAAATTGTGAATACATAGGCCATGGAGTATTCAGATGAATGTGGTCAAGGATCATTGTGACGACAAGTGTCCTGGAATATTGTGATGACACGGTTCATGGAGCATTGCGATGACAAGGGCCATGGCGAAATGTGAAGACAGGTGTCATGGGGCATTGTGATGACAGTGGTCATCTAGAATTGTGAAGGAAGATATCATGGAGCACTGGGATGACAGGGGCCATGGAGCATTGTGATGACAGGGGTCATGGGGCATTGTGATGACACGGCCATGGAACATTATGATGACAAGAATTCTGGAGCATTGTGATAAAAAGGGCATGGACCATTGTGATTAGAGGGGCCAAAGAGCATTCTCATGACAACGGCATGGAGCATTGTGATGACAAGGGTCATCGAGCATTGTGATGACAGTGGTCATGAAGCATTGTGATGAATGTGGTCATGGATCATTGTGATGACAAGTCTCGTGGAGCATTGTGATGACAGGGGTCATAGAGCATTGTGATGACACGGTTATGGAATATTGTGATGACCAGAATTCTGTAGCACTGTGATGAAAAGGGAATGGAGCATTGTGATTACAGGGGTCATGGAGCATTGTGATGACAATTGTTCTAGAACATTGTGAAGACAGGGATCATGGAGCATAGTGATGAAAGGGGCCATGGAGCATTGTGATGACAGGCTTCATGGGACAATGTGTTGACAGTGGTCATGGAGCCTTGTTAGAAAGGGAACATGGAGCAATTTGATTTCAGGGGTCAAGAAAAATTGTGAATACATAGGCCATGGAGTATTCAGATGAATGTGGTCAAGGATCATTGTGACGAAAATTGTCCTGGAATATTGTGATGACACGGTTCATGGAGCATTGGGATGACAAGGGCCATGGCGAAATGTGAAGACAGGTGTCATGGGGCATTGTGATGACAGGAGTCATGGGGCATTGTGATGACACGGCCATGGAACATTATGATGACAAGATTTCTGGAGCATTGTGATAAAAATGGCATGGACCATTGTGATTAGAGGGGCCAAGGAGCATTCTGATGACAACGGCATGGAGCATTGTGATGACAAGGGTCATCGAGCATTGTGATGACAGTGGTCATGAAGCATTGTGATGAATGTGGTCATGGATCATTGTGATGACAAGTGTCGTGGAGCATTGTGATGACAGGGGTCATAGAGCATTGTGATGACACGGTTATGGAATATTGTGATGACCAGAATTCTGTAGCACAGTGATGAATAGGGCATGGAGCATTGTGATTACAGGGGTCATGGAGCATTGTGATGACAATTGTTCTAGAACATTGTGATGACAGGGATCATGGAGCATAGTGATGAAAGGGGCAATGGAGCATTGTGTTGAAAGGAGTCATGGGACATTGTGTTGACAGTGGACATGGAGCATTGTTAGAAATGGAACATGGAGCAATTTGATTTCAGGGGCCATGAAAAATTGCGAATACATAGGCCATGGAGTATTCAGATGAATGTGGTCAAGGATCATTGTGACGAAAAGTGTCCTGGAATATTGTGATGACACGGTTCATGGAGCATTGCGATGAAAAGGGCCATGGCGAAATGTGAAGACAGGTGTCATGAGGCATTGTGATGACAGTGGTCATCTAGAATTGTGAAGAAAGATATCATGGAGCACTGGGATGACAGGGGCCATGGAACATTGTGATGACAGGGGTCATGGGGCATTGTGATGACACGGCCATGGAACATTATGATGACAAGAATTCTGGAGCATTGTGATAAAAAGGGCATGGACCATTGTGATTATAGGGGCCAAGGAGCATTCTGATGACAAGGTCATGGAGCACTGTGATGACAAGGGTCATCGAGCTTTGTGATGACAGTGGTCATGAAGCATTGTGATGAATGTGGTCATGGATCATTGTGATGACAAGTGTCGTGGAGCATTGTGATGACAGGGGTCATAGAGCATTGTGATGACACGGTTATGGAATATTGTGATGACCAGAATTCTGTAGCACAGTGATGAAAAGGGCATGGAGCATTGTGATTACAGGGGTCATGGAGCATTGTGATGACAATTGTTCTAGAACATTGTGATGACAGGGATCATGGAGCATAGTGATGTAAGGGGCAATGGAGCATTCTGTTGACAGGCGTCATGGGACATTGTGTTGACAGTGGACATGGAGCATTGTTAGAAAAGGAACATGGAGCAATTTGATTTCAGGGGCCATGAACAATTGCGATTACATAGGCCATGGAGTATTCAGATGAATGTGGTCAAGGATCATTGTGACGAAAATTGTCCTGGAATATTGTGATGACACGGTTCATGGAGCATTGCGATGAAAAGGGCCATGGCGAAATGTGAAGACAGGTGTCATGAGGCATTGTGATGACAGTGGTCATCTAGAATTGTGAAGAAAGATATCATGGAGCACTGGGATGACAGGGGCCATGGAACATTGTGATGACAGGGGTCAAGGGGCATTGTGATGACACGGCCATGGAACATAATGATGACAAGAATTCTGGAGCATTGTGATAAAAAGGGCATGGACCATTGTGATTAGAGGGGCCAAGGAGCATTCTGATAACAAAGTCATGGAGCATTGTGATGACAAGGGTCATCGAGCTTTGTGATGACAGTGGTCATGAAGCATTGTGATGAATGTGGTCATGGATCATTGTGATGACAAGTGTCGTGGAGCATTGTGATGACAAGGGGCATATAGCATTGTGATGACACGGTTATGGAATATTGTGATGACCAGAATTCTGTAGCACTGTGATGAAAAGGGAATGGAGCACTGTGATTACAGGGGTCATGGAGCATTGTGATGACAATTGTTTTAGAACATTATGATGACAGGGATCATGGAGTATAGTGATGAAAGGGGCCATGGAGAATTGTGATGACAGGCGTCATGGGACATTGTGTTGACAGTGGTCATGGAGCATTGTTAGAAAGGGCACTTGGAGCAATTTGATTTCAGGGGCCATGAACAATTGTGAATACATAGGCCATGGAGTATTCAGATGAATGTGGTCAAGGATCATTGTGACGAAAAGTGTACTGGAATATTGTGATGACACGGTTCATGGAGCATTGCGATGACAAGGGCCATGGCGAAATGTGAAGACAGGTGTCATGGGGCATTGTGATGACAGGAGTCATGGGGCATTGTGATGACACGGCCATGGAACATTATGATGACAAGTATTCTGGAGCATTGTGATAAAAAGGGCATGGACCATTGTGATTAGAGGGGCCAAGGATCATTCTGATGACAACGGCATGGAGCATTGTGATGACAAGGGTCATCGAGCATTGTGATGACAGTGGTCATGAAGCATTGTGATGAATGTGGTCATGGATCATTGTGATGACAAGTGTCGTGGAGCATTGTGATGACAGGGGTCATAGAGCATTGTGATGACACGGATATGGAATATTGTGATGACCAGAATCCTGTAGCACTGTGATGAAAAGGGAATGGAGCATTGTGATTACAGGGGTCATGGAGCATTGTGAGGACAATTGTTCTAGAACATTGTGATGACAGGGATCATGGAGCATAGTTATGAAAGGGTCCATGGAGCATTGTGATGACAGGCGCCATGGGATATTGTGTTGACAGTGGTCATGGAGCATTGTTAGAAAGGGAACATGGAGCAATTTGATTTCAGGGGCCATGAAAAATTGCGAATACATAGGCCATGGAGTATTCAGATGAATGTGGTCAAGAATCATTGTGACGAAAAGTGTCCTGGAATATTGTGATGACACGGTTCATGGAGCATTGCGATGACAAGGGCCATGGCGAAATGTGAAGACAGGTGTCATGGGGCTTTGTGATGACAGGGGTCAAGGTGCATTGTGATGACACGGCCATGGAACATTATGATGACAAGAATTCTGGAGCATTGTGATAAAAAGGGCATGGACCATTGTGATTAGAGGGGCCAAGGAGCATTCTGATGACAACGGCATGGAGCATTGTGATGACAAGGGTCATCGAGCATTGTGATGACAGTGGTCATGAAGCATTGTGATGAATGTGGTCATGGATCATTGTGATGACAAGTGTCGTGGAGCATTGTGATGACAGGGGTCATAGAGCATTGTGATGACACGGTTATGGAATATTGTGATGACCAGAATTCTGTAGCACTGTGATGAAAAGGGAATGGAGCATTGTGATTACAGGGGTCATGGAGCATTGTGATGACAATTGTTCTAGAACATTGTGATGACAGGGATCATGGAGCATAGTGATGAAAGGGTCCATGGAGCATTGTGATGACAGGTGCCATGGGATATTGTGTTGACAGTGGTCAAGGAGCATTGTTAGAAAGGGAACATGGAGCAATTTGATTTCAGGGGCCATGAAAAATTGTGAATACATAGGCCATGGAGTATTCAGATGAATGTGGTCAAGGATCATTGTGACGACAAGTGTCCTGGAATATTGTGATGACACGGTTCATGGAGCATTGCGATGACAAGGGCCATGGCGAAATGTGAAGACAGGTGTCATGGGGCATTGTGATGACAGTGGTCATCTATAATTGTGAAGGAAGATATCATGGAGCACTGGGATGACAGGGGCCATGGAGCATTGTGATGACAGGGGTCATGGGGCATTGTGATGACACGGCCATGGAACATTATGATGACAAGAATTCTGGAGCATTGTGATAAAAAGGGCATGGACCATTGTGATTAGAGGGGCCAAAGAGCATTCTCATGACAACGGCATGGAGCATTGTGATGACAAGGGTCATCGAGCATTGTGATGACAGTGGTCATGAAGCATTGTGATGAATGTGGTCATGGATCATTGTGATGACAAGTCTCGTGGAGCATTGTGATGACAGGGGTCATAGAGCATTGTGATGACACGGTTATGGAATATTGTGATGACCAGAATTCTGTAGCACTGTGATGAAAAGGGAATGGAGCATTGTGATTACAGGGGTCATGGAGCATTGTGATGACAATTGTTCTAGAACATTGTGAAGACAGGGATCATGGAGCATAGTGATGAAAGGGGCCATGGAGCATTGTGATGACAGGCTTCATGGGACAATGTGTTGACAGTGGTCATGGAGCCTTGTTAGAAAGGGAACATGGAGCAATTTGATTTCAGGGGTCAAGAAAAATTGTGAATACATAGGCCATGGAGTATTCAGATGAATGTGGTCAAGGATCATTGTGACGAAAATTGTCCTGGAATATTGTGATGACACGGTTCATGGAGCATTGGGATGACAAGGGCCATGGCGAAATGTGAAGACAGGTGTCATGGGGCATTGTGATGACAGGAGTCATGGGGCATTGTGATGACACGGCCATGGAACATTATGATGACAAGATTTCTGGAGCATTGTGATAAAAAGGGCATGGACCATTGTGATTAGAGGGGCCAAGGAGCATTCTGATGACAACGGCATGGAGCATTGTGATGACAAGGGTCATCGAGCATTGTGATGACAGTGGTCATGAAGCATTGTGATGAATGTGGTCATGGATCATTGTGATGACAAGTGTCGTGGAGCATTGTGATGACAGGGGTCATAGAGCATTGTGATGACACGGTTATGGAATATTGTGATGACCAGAATTCTGTAGCACAGTGATGAATAGGGCATGGAGCATTGTGATTACAGGGGTCATGGAGCATTGTGATGACAATTGTTCTAGAACATTGTGATGACAGGGATCATGGAGCATAGTGATGAAAGGGGCAATGGAGCATTGTGTTGAAAGGAGTCATGGGACATTGTGTTGACAGTGGACATGGAGCATTGTTAGAAATGGAACATGGAGCAATTTGATTTCAGGGGCCATGAAAAATTGCGAATACATAGGCCATGGAGTATTCAGATGAATGTGGTCAAGGATCATTGTGACGAAAAGTGTCCTGGAATATTGTGATGACACGGTTCATGGAGCATTGCGATGAAAAGGGCCATGGCGAAATGTGAAGACAGGTGTCATGAGGCATTGTGATGACAGTGGTCATCTAGAATTGTGAAGAAAGATATCATGGAGCACTGGGATGACAGGGGCCATGGAACATTGTGATGACAGGGGTCATGGGGCATTGTGATGACACGGCCATGGAACATTATGATGACAAGAATTCTGGAGCATTGTGATAAAAAGGGCATGGACCATTGTGATTATAGGGGCCAAGGAGCATTCTGATGACAAGGTCATGGAGCACTGTGATGACAAGGGTCATCGAGCTTTGTGATGACAGTGGTCATGAAGCATTGTGATGAATGTGGTCATGGATCATTGTGATGACAAGTGTCGTGGAGCATTGTGATGACAGGAGTCATAGAGCATTGTGATGACACGGTTATGGAATATTGTGATGACCAGAATTCTGTAGCACAGTGATGAAAAGGGCATGGAGCATTGTGATTACAGGGGTCATGGAGCATTGTGATGACAATTGTTCTAGAACATTGTGATGACAGGGATCATGGAGCATAGTGATGTAAGGGGCAATGGAGCATTCTGTTGACAGGCGTCATGGGACATTGTGTTGACAGTGGACATGGAGCATTGTTAGAAAAGGAACATGGAGCAATTTGATTTCAGGGGCCATGAACAATTGCGATTACATAGGCCATGGAGTATTCAGATGAATGTGGTCAAGGATCATTGTGACGAAAATTGTCCTGGAATATTGTGATGACACGGTTCATGGAGCATTGCGATGAAAAGGGCCATGGCGAAATGTGAAGACAGGTGTCATGAGGCATTGTGATGACAGTGGTCATCTAGAATTGTGAAGAAAGATATCATGGAGCACTGGGATGACAGGGGCCATGGAACATTGTGATGACAGGGGTCAAGGGGCATTGTGATGACACGGCCATGGAACATAATGATGACAAGAATTCTGGAGCATTGTGATAAAAAGGGCATGGACCATTGTGATTAGAGGGGCCAAGGAGCATTCTGATAACAAAGTCATGGAGCATTGTGATGACAAGGGTCATCGAGCTTTGTGATGACAGTGGTCATGAAGCATTGTGATGAATGTGGTCATGGATCATTGTGATGACAAGTGTCGTGGAGCATTGTGATGACAAGGGGCATATAGCATTGTGATGACACGGTTATGGAATATTGTGATGACCAGAATTCTGTAGCACTGTGATGAAAAGGGAATGGAGCACTGTGATTACAGGGGTCATGGAGCATTGTGATGACAATTGTTTTAGAACATTATGATGACAGGGATCATGGAGTATAGTGATGAAAGGGGCCATGGAGAATTGTGATGACAGGCGTCATGGGACATTGTGTTGACAGTGGTCATGGAGCATTGTTAGAAAGGGCACTTGGAGCAATTTGATTTCAGGGGCCATGAACAATTGTGAATACATAGGCCATGGAGTATTCAGATGAATGTGGTCAAGGATCATTGTGACGAAAAGTGTACTGGAATATTGTGATGACACGGTTCATGGAGCATTGCGATGACAAGGGCCATGGCGAAATGTGAAGACAGGTGTCATGGGGCATTGTGATGACAGGAGTCATGGGGCATTGTGATGACACGGCCATGGAACATTATGATGACAAGTATTCTGGAGCATTGTGATAAAAAGGGCATGGACCATTGTGATTAGAGGGGCCAAGGATCATTCTGATGACAACGGCATGGAGCATTGTGATGACAAGGGTCATCGAGCATTGTGATGACAGTGGTCATGAAGCATTGTGATGAATGTGGTCATGGATCATTGTGATGACAAGTGTCGTGGAGCATTGTGATGACAGGGGTCATAGAGCATTGTGATGACACGGATATGGAATATTGTGATGACCAGAATCCTGTAGCACTGTGATGAAAAGGGAATGGAGCATTGTGATTACAGGGGTCATGGAGCATTGTGAGGACAATTGTTCTAGAACATTGTGATGACAGGGATCATGGAGCATAGTTATGAAAGGGTCCATGGAGCATTGTGATGACAGGCGCCATGGGATATTGTGTTGACAGTGGTCATGGAGCATTGTTAGAAAGGGAACATGGAGCAATTTGATTTCAGGGGCCATGAAAAATTGCGAATACATAGGCCATGGAGTATTCAGATGAATGTGGTCAAGAATCATTGTGACGAAAAGTGTCCTGGAATATTGTGATGACACGGTTCATGGAGCATTGCGATGACAAGGGCCATGGCGAAATGTGAAGACAGGTGTCATGGGGCTTTGTGATGACAGGGGTCAAGGTGCATTGTGATGACACGGCCATGGAACATTATGATGACAAGAATTCTGGAGCATTGTGATAAAAAGGGCATGGACCATTGTGATTAGAGGGGCCAAGGAGCATTCTGATGACAACGGCATGGAGCATTGTGATGACAAGGGTCATCGAGCATTGTGATGACAGTGGTCATGAAGCATTGTGATGAATGTGGTCATGGATCATTGTGATGACAAGTGTCGTGGAGCATTGTGATGACAGGGGTCATAGAGCATTGTGATGACACGGTTATGGAATATTGTGATGACCAGAATTCTGTAGCACTGTGATGAAAAGGGAATGGAGCATTGTGATTACAGGGGTCATGGAGCATTGTGATGACAATTGTTCTAGAACATTGTGATGACAGGGATCATGGAGCATAGTGATGAAAGGGTCCATGGAGCATTGTGATGACAGGTGCCATGGGATATTGTGTTGACAGTGGTCAAGGAGCATTGTTAGAAAGGGAACATGGAGCAATTTGATTTCAGGGGCCATGAAAAATTGTGAATACATAGGCCATGGAGTATTCAGATGAATGTGGTCAAGGATCATTGTGACGACAAGTGTCCTGGAATATTGTGATGACACGGTTCATGGAGCATTGCGATGACAAGGGCCATGGCGAAATGTGAAGACAGGTGTCATGGGGCATTGTGATGACAGTGGTCATCTAGAATTGTGAAGGAAGATATCATGGAGCACTGGGATGACAGGGGCCATGGAGCATTGTGATGACAGGGGTCATGGGGCATTGTGATGACACGGCCATGGAACATTATGATGACAAGAATTCTGGAGCATTGTGATAAAAAGGGCATGGACCATTGTGATTAGAGGGGCCAAAGAGCATTCTCATGACAACGGCATGGAGCATTGTGATGACAAGGGTCATCGAGCATTGTGATGACAGTGGTCATGAAGCATTGTGATGAATGTGGTCATGGATCATTGTGATGACAAGTCTCGTGGAGCATTGTGATGACAGGGGTCATAGAGCATTGTGATGACACGGTTATGGAATATTGTGATGACCAGAATTCTGTAGCACTGTGATGAAAAGGGAATGGAGCATTGTGATTACAGGGGTCATGGAGCATTGTGATGACAATTGTTCTAGAACATTGTGAAGACAGGGATCATGGAGCATAGTGATGAAAGGGGCCATGGAGCATTGTGATGACAGGCTTCATGGGACAATGTGTTGACAGTGGTCATGGAGCCTTGTTAGAAAGGGAACATGGAGCAATTTGATTTCAGGGGTCAAGAAAAATTGTGAATACATAGGCCATGGAGTATTCAGATGAATGTGGTCAAGGATCATTGTGACGAAAATTGTCCTGGAATATTGTGATGACACGGTTCATGGAGCATTGGGATGACAAGGGCCATGGCGAAATGTGAAGACAGGTGTCATGGGGCATTGTGATGACAGGAGTCATGGGGCATTGTGATGACACGGCCATGGAACATTATGATGACAAGATTTCTGGAGCATTGTGATAAAAAGGGCATGGACCATTGTGATTAGAGGGGCCAAGGAGCATTCTGATGACAACGGCATGGAGCATTGTGATGACAAGGGTCATCGAGCATTGTGATGACAGTGGTCATGAAGCATTGTGATGAATGTGGTCATGGATCATTGTGATGACAAGTGTCGTGGAGCATTGTGATGACAGGGGTCATAGAGCATTGTGATGACACGGTTATGGAATATTGTGATGACCAGAATTCTGTAGCACAGTGATGAATAGGGCATGGAGCATTGTGATTACAGGGGTCATGGAGCATTGTGATGACAATTGTTCTAGAACATTGTGATGACAGGGATCATGGAGCATAGTGATGAAAGGGGCAATGGAGCATTGTGTTGAAAGGAGTCATGGGACATTGTGTTGACAGTGGACATGGAGCATTGTTAGAAATGGAACATGGAGCAATTTGATTTCAGGGGCCATGAAAAATTGCGAATACATAGGCCATGGAGTATTCAGATGAATGTGGTCAAGGATCATTGTGACGAAAAGTGTCCTGGAATATTGTGATGACACGGTTCATGGAGCATTGCGATGAAAAGGGCCATGGCGAAATGTGAAGACAGGTGTCATGAGGCATTGTGATGACAGTGGTCATCTAGAATTGTGAAGAAAGATATCATGGAGCACTGGGATGACAGGGGCCATGGAACATTGTGATGACAGGGGTCATGGGGCATTGTGATGACACGGCCATGGAACATTATGATGACAAGAATTCTGGAGCATTGTGATAAAAAGGGCATGGACCATTGTGATTATAGGGGCCAAGGAGCATTCTGATGACAAGGTCATGGAGCACTGTGATGACAAGGGTCATCGAGCTTTGTGATGACAGTGGTCATGAAGCATTGTGATGAATGTGGTCATGGATCATTGTGATGACAAGTGTCGTGGAGCATTGTGATGACAAGGGGCATATAGCATTGTGATGACACGGTTATGGAATATTGTGATGACCAGAATTCTGTAGCACTGTGATGAAAAGGGAATGGAGCACTGTGATTACAGGGGTCATGGAGCATTGTGATGACAATTGTTCTAGAACATTATGATGACAGGGATCATGGAGCATAGTGATGAAAGGGGCCATGGAGAATTGTGATGACAGGCGTCATGGGACATTGTGTTGACAGTGGTCATGGAGCATTGTTAGAAAGGGCACTTGGAGCAATTTGATTTCAGGGGCCATGAACAATTGTGAATACATAGGCCATGGAGTATTCAGATGAATGTGGTCAAGGATCATTGTGACGAAAAGTGTACTGGAATATTGTGATGACACGGTTCATGGAGCATTGGGATGACAAGGGCCATGGCGAAATGTGAAGACAGGTGTCATGGGGCATTGTGATGACAGGAGTCATGGGGCATTGTGATGACACGGCCATGGAACATTATGATGACAAGAATTCTGGAGCATTGTGATAAAAAGGGCATGGACCATTGTGATTAGAGGGGCCAAGGAGCATTCTGATGACAACGGCATGGAGCATTGTGATGACAAGGGTCATCGAGCATTGTGATGACAGTGGTCATGAAGCATTGTGATGAATGTGGTCATGGATCATTGTGATGACAAGTGTCGTGGAGCATTGTGATGACAGGGGTCATAGAGCATTGTGATGACACGGTTATGGAATATTGTGATGACCAGAATTCTGTAGCACTGTGATGAAAAGGGAATGGAGCATTGTGATTACAGGGGTCATGGAGCATTGTGATGACAATTGTTCTAGAACATTGTGATGACAGGGATCATGGAGCATAGTGATGAAAGGGGCAATGGAGCATTGTGTTGAAAGGAGTCATGGGACATTGTGTTGACAGTGGACATGGAGCATTGTTAGAAATGGAACATGGAGCAATTTGATTTCAGGGGCCATGAAAAATTGCGAATACATAGGCCATGGAGTATTCAGATGAATGTGGTCAAGGATCATTGTGACGAAAAGTGTCCTGGAATATTGTGATGACACGGTTCATGGAGCATTGCGATGAAAAGGGCCATGGCGAAATGTGAAGACAGGTGTCATGAGGCATTGTGATGACAGTGGTCATCTAGAATTGTGAAGAAAGATATCATGGAGCACTGGGATGACAGGGGCCATGGAACATTGTGATGACAGGGGTCATGGGGCATTGTGATGACACGGCCATGGAACATTATGATGACAAGAATTCTGGAGCATTGTGATAAAAAGGGCATGGACCATTGTGATTAGAGGGGCCAAGGAGCATTCTGATGACAAGGTCATGGAGCACTGTGATGACAAGGGTCATCGAGCTTTGTGATGACAGTGGTCATGAAGCATTGTGATGAATGTGGTCATGGATCATTGTGATGACAAGTGTCGTGGAGCATTGTGATGACAAGGGGCATATAGCATTGTGATGACACGGTTATGGAATATTGTGATGACCAGAATTCTGTAGCACTGTGATGAAAAGGGAATGGAGCACTGTGATTACAGGGGTCATGGAGCATTGTGATGACAATTGTTCTAGAACATTATGATGACAGGGATCATGGAGCATAGTGATGAAAGGGGCCATGGATAATTGTGATGACAGGCGTCATGGGACATTGTGTTGACAGTGGTCATGGAGCATTGTTAGAAAGGGCACTTGGAGCAATTTGATTTCAGGGGCCATGAACAATTGTGAATACATAGGCCATGGAGTATTCAGATGAATGTGGTCAAGGATCATTGTGACGAAAAGTGTACTGGAATATTGTGATGACACGGTTCATGGAGCATTGGGATGACAAGGGCCATGGCGAAATGTGAAGACAGGTGTCATGGGGCATTGTGATGACAGTGGTCATCTAGAATTGTGAAGGAAGATATCATGGAGCACTGGGATGACAGGGGCCATGGAGCATTGTGATGACAGGGGTCATGGGGCATTGTGATGACACGGCCATGGAACATAATGATGACAAGAATTCTGGAGCATTGTGATAAAAAGGGCATGGACCATTGTGATTAGAGGGGCCAAGGAGCATTCTGATAACAAAGTCATGGAGCATTGTGATGACAAGGGTCATCGAGCTTTGTGATGACAGTGGTCATGAAGCATTGTGATGAATGTGGTCATGGATCATTGTGATGACAAGTGTCGTGGAGCATTGTGATGACAAGGGGCATATAGCATTGTGATGACACGGTTATGGAATATTGTGATGACCAGAATTCTGTAGCACTGTGATGAAAAGGGAATGGAGCACTGTGATTACAGGGGTCATGGAGCATTGTGATGACAATTGTTTTAGAACATTATGATGACAGGGATCATGGAGTATAGTGATGAAAGGGGCCATGGAGAATTGTGATGACAGGCGTCATGGGACATTGTGTTGACAGTGGTCATGGAGCATTGTTAGAAAGGGCACTTGGAGCAATTTGATTTCAGGGGCCATGAACAATTGTGAATACATAGGCCATGGAGTATTCAGATGAATGTGGTCAAGGATCATTGTGACGAAAAGTGTCCTGGAATATTGTGATGACACGGTTCATGGAGCATTGCGATGACAAGGGCCATGGCGAAATGTGAAGACAGGTGTCATGGGGCATTGTGATGACAGGAGTCATGGGGCATTGTGATGACACGGCCATGGAACATTATGATGACAAGTATTCTGGAGCATTGTGATAAAAAGGGCATGGACCATTGTGATTAGAGGGGCCAAGGATCATTCTGATGACAACGGCATGGAGCATTGTGATGACAAGGGTCATCGAGCATTGTGATGACAGTGGTCATGAAGCATTGTGATGAATGTGGTCATGGATCATTGTGATGACAAGTGTCGTGGAGCATTGTGATGACAGGGGTCATAGAGCATTGTGATGACACGGATATGGAATATTGTGATGACCAGAATCCTGTAGCACTGTGATGAAAAGGGAATGGAGCATTGTGATTACAGGGGTCATGGAGCATTGTGAGGACAATTGTTCTAGAACATTGTGATGACAGGGATCATGGAGCATAGTTATGAAAGGGTCCATGGAGCATTGTGATGACAGGCGCCATGGGATATTGTGTTGACAGTGGTCATGGAGCATTGTTAGAAAGGGAACATGGAGCAATTTGATTTCAGGGGCCATGAAAAATTGCGAATACATAGGCCATGGAGTATTCAGATGAATGTGGTCAAGAATCATTGTGACGAAAAGTGTCCTGGAATATTGTGATGACACGGTTCATGGAGCATTGCGATGACAAGGGCCATGGCGAAATGTGAAGACAGGTGTCATGGGGCTTTGTGATGACAGGGGTCAAGGTGCATTGTGATGACACGGCCATGGAACATTATGATGACAAGAATTCTGGAGCATTGTGATAAAAAGGGCATGGACCATTGTGATTAGAGGGGCCAAGGAGCATTCTGATGACAACGGCATGGAGCATTGTGATGACAAGGGTCATCGAGCATTGTGATGACAGTGGTCATGAAGCATTGTGATGAATGTGGTCATGGATCATTGTGATGACAAGTGTCGTGGAGCATTGTGATGACAGGGGTCATAGAGCATTGTGATGACACGGTTATGGAATATTGTGATGACCAGAATTCTGTAGCACTGTGATGAAAAGGGAATGGAGCATTGTGATTACAGGGGTCATGGAGCATTGTGATGACAATTGTTCTAGAACATTGTGATGACAGGGATCATGGAGCATAGTGATGAAAGGGTCCATGGAGCATTGTGATGACAGGTGCCATGGGATATTGTGTTGACAGTGGTCAAGGAGCATTGTTAGAAAGGGAACATGGAGCAATTTGATTTCAGGGGCCATGAAAAATTGTGAATACATAGGCCATGGAGTATTCAGATGAATGTGGTCAAGGATCATTGTGACGACAAGTGTCCTGGAATATTGTGATGACACGGTTCATGGAGCATTGCGATGACAAGGGCCATGGCGAAATGTGAAGACAGGTGTCATGGGGCATTGTGATGACAGTGGTCATCTAGAATTGTGAAGGAAGATATCATGGAGCACTGGGATGACAGGGGCCATGGAGCATTGTGATGACAGGGGTCATGGGGCATTGTGATGACACGGCCATGGAACATTATGATGACAAGAATTCTGGAGCATTGTGATAAAAAGG
Source organism: Eschrichtius robustus (assembly GCF_028021215.1). Classification (NCBI taxonomy): domain Eukaryota; kingdom Metazoa; phylum Chordata; class Mammalia; order Artiodactyla; family Eschrichtiidae; genus Eschrichtius; species Eschrichtius robustus. The sequence goes on along the minus strand of NC_090830.1, from coordinate 17,459,511 downwards.
GCATGGACCATTGTGATTAGAGGGGCCAAAGAGCATTCTCATGACAACGGCATGGAGCATTGTGATGACAAGGGTCATCGAGCATTGTGATGACAGTGGTCATGAAGCATTGTGATGAATGTGGTCATGGATCATTGTGATGACAAGTCTCGTGGAGCATTGTGATGACAGGGGTCATAGAGCATTGTGATGACACGGTTATGGAATATTGTGATGACCAGAATTCTGTAGCACTGTGATGAAAAGGGAATGGAGCATTGTGATTACAGGGGTCATGGAGCATTGTGATGACAATTGTTCTAGAACATTGTGAAGACAGGGATCATGGAGCATAGTGATGAAAGGGGCCATGGAGCATTGTGATGACAGGCTTCATGGGACAATGTGTTGACAGTGGTCATGGAGCCTTGTTAGAAAGGGAACATGGAGCAATTTGATTTCAGGGGTCAAGAAAAATTGTGAATACATAGGCCATGGAGTATTCAGATGAATGTGGTCAAGGATCATTGTGACGAAAATTGTCCTGGAATATTGTGATGACACGGTTCATGGAGCATTGGGATGACAAGGGCCATGGCGAAATGTGAAGACAGGTGTCATGGGGCATTGTGATGACAGGAGTCATGGGGCATTGTGATGACACGGCCATGGAACATTATGATGACAAGATTTCTGGAGCATTGTGATAAAAAGGGCATGGACCATTGTGATTAGAGGGGCCAAGGAGCATTCTGATGACAACGGCATGGAGCATTGTGATGACAAGGGTCATCGAGCATTGTGATGACAGTGGTCATGAAGCATTGTGATGAATGTGGTCATGGATCATTGTGATGACAAGTGTCGTGGAGCATTGTGATGACAGGGGTCATAGAGCATTGTGATGACACGGTTATGGAATATTGTGATGACCAGAATTCTGTAGCACAGTGATGAATAGGGCATGGAGCATTGTGATTACAGGGGTCATGGAGCATTGTGATGACAATTGTTCTAGAACATTGTGATGACAGGGATCATGGAGCATAGTGATGAAAGGGGCAATGGAGCATTGTGTTGAAAGGAGTCATGGGACATTGTGTTGACAGTGGACATGGAGCATTGTTAGAAATGGAACATGGAGCAATTTGATTTCAGGGGCCATGAAAAATTGCGAATACATAGGCCATGGAGTATTCAGATGAATGTGGTCAAGGATCATTGTGACGAAAAGTGTCCTGGAATATTGTGATGACACGGTTCATGGAGCATTGCGATGAAAAGGGCCATGGCGAAATGTGAAGACAGGTGTCATGAGGCATTGTGATGACAGTGGTCATCTAGAATTGTGAAGAAAGATATCATGGAGCACTGGGATGACAGGGGCCATGGAACATTGTGATGACAGGGGTCATGGGGCATTGTGATGACACGGCCATGGAACATTATGATGACAAGAATTCTGGAGCATTGTGATAAAAAGGGCATGGACCATTGTGATTATAGGGGCCAAGGAGCATTCTGATGACAAGGTCATGGAGCACTGTGATGACAAGGGTCATCGAGCTTTGTGATGACAGTGGTCATGAAGCATTGTGATGAATGTGGTCATGGATCATTGTGATGACAAGTGTCGTGGAGCATTGTGATGACAAGGGGCATATAGCATTGTGATGACACGGTTATGGAATATTGTGATGACCAGAATTCTGTAGCACTGTGATGAAAAGGGAATGGAGCACTGTGATTACAGGGGTCATGGAGCATTGTGATGACAATTGTTCTAGAACATTATGATGACAGGGATCATGGAGCATAGTGATGAAAGGGGCCATGGAGAATTGTGATGACAGGCGTCATGGGACATTGTGTTGACAGTGGTCATGGAGCATTGTTAGAAAGGGCACTTGGAGCAATTTGATTTCAGGGGCCATGAACAATTGTGAATACATAGGCCATGGAGTATTCAGATGAATGTGGTCAAGGATCATTGTGACGAAAAGTGTACTGGAATATTGTGATGACACGGTTCATGGAGCATTGGGATGACAAGGGCCATGGCGAAATGTGAAGACAGGTGTCATGGGGCATTGTGATGACAGGAGTCATGGGGCATTGTGATGACACGGCCATGGAACATTATGATGACAAGAATTCTGGAGCATTGTGATAAAAAGGGCATGGACCATTGTGATTAGAGGGGCCAAGGAGCATTCTGATGACAACGGCATGGAGCATTGTGATGACAAGGGTCATCGAGCATTGTGATGACAGTGGTCATGAAGCATTGTGATGAATGTGGTCATGGATCATTGTGATGACAAGTGTCGTGGAGCATTGTGATGACAGGGGTCATAGAGCATTGTGATGACACGGTTATGGAATATTGTGATGACCAGAATTCTGTAGCACTGTGATGAAAAGGGAATGGAGCATTGTGATTACAGGGGTCATGGAGCATTGTGATGACAATTGTTCTAGAACATTGTGATGACAGGGATCATGGAGCATAGTGATGAAAGGGGCAATGGAGCATTGTGTTGAAAGGAGTCATGGGACATTGTGTTGACAGTGGACATGGAGCATTGTTAGAAATGGAACATGGAGCAATTTGATTTCAGGGGCCATGAAAAATTGCGAATACATAGGCCATGGAGTATTCAGATGAATGTGGTCAAGGATCATTGTGACGAAAAGTGTCCTGGAATATTGTGATGACACGGTTCATGGAGCATTGCGATGAAAAGGGCCATGGCGAAATGTGAAGATAGGTGTCATGAGGCATTGTGATGACAGTGGTCATCTAGAATTGTGAAGAAAGATATCATGGAGCACTGGGATGACAGGGGCCATGGAACATTGTGATGACAGGGGTCATGGGGCATTGTGATGACACGGCCATGGAACATTATGATGACAAGAATTCTGGAGCATTGTGATAAAAAGGGCATGGACCATTGTGATTAGAGGGGCCAAGGAGCATTCTGATGACAAGGTCATGGAGCACTGTGATGACAAGGGTCATCGAGCTTTGTGATGACAGTGGTCATGAAGCATTGTGATGAATGTGGTCATGGATCATTGTGATGACAAGTGTCGTGGAGCATTGTGATGACAAGGGGCATATAGCATTGTGATGACACGGTTATGGAATATTGTGATGACCAGAATTCTGTAGCACTGTGATGAAAAGGGAATGGAGCACTGTGATTACAGGGGTCATGGAGCATTGTGATGACAATTGTTCTAGAACATTATGATGACAGGGATCATGGAGCATAGTGATGAAAGGGGCCATGGATAATTGTGATGACAGGCGTCATGGGACATTGTGTTGACAGTGGTCATGCAGCATTGTTAGAAAGGGCACTTGGAGCAATTTGATTTCAGGGGCCATGAACAATTGTGAATACATAGGCCATGGAGTATTCAGATGAATGTGGTCAAGGATCATTGTGACGAAAAGTGTACTGGAATATTGTGATGACACGGTTCATGGAGCATTGGGATGACAAGGGCCATGGCGAAATGTGAAGACAGGTGTCATGGGGCATTGTGATGACAGGAGTCATGGGGCATTGTGATGACACGGCCATGGAACATTATGATGACAAGAATTCTGGAGCATTGTGATAAAAAGGGCATGGACCATTGTGATTAGAGGGGCCAAGGAGCATTCTGATGACAACGGCATGGAGCATTGTGATGACAAGGGTCATCGAGCATTGTGATGACAGTGGTCATGAAGCATTGTGATGAATGTGGTCATGGATCATTGTGATGACAAGTGTCGTGGAGCATTGTGATGACAGGGGTCATAGAGCATTGTGATGACACGGTTATGGAATATTGTGATGACCAGAATTCTGTAGCACTGTGATGAAAAGGGAATGGAGCATTGTGATTACAGGGGTCATGGAGCATTGTGATGACAATTGTTCTAGAACATTGTGATGACAGGGATCATGGAGCATAGTGATGAAAGGGTCCATGGAGCATTGTGATGACAGGCGCCATGGGATATTCTGTTGACAGTGGTCATGGAGCATTGTTAGAAAGGGAACATGGAGCAATTTGATTTCAGGGTCCATGAAAAATTGTGAATACATAGGCCATGGAGTATTCAGATGAATGTGGTCAAGGATCATTGTGACGACAAGTGTCCTGGAATATTGTGATGACACGGTTCATGGAGCATTGCGATGACAAGGGCCATGGGGAAATGTGAAGACAGGTGTCATGAGGCATTGTGATGACAGTGGTCATCTAGAATTGTGAAGAAAGATATCATGGAGCACTGGGATGACAGGGGCCATGGAACATTGTGATGACATGTGTCATGGGGCATTGTGATGACACGGCCATGGAACATTATGATGACAAGAATTCTGGAGCATTGTGATAAAAAGGGCATGGACCATTGTGATTAGAGGGGCCAAGGAGCATTCTGATGACAAGGTCATGTAGCATTGTGATGACAAGGGTCATCGAGCTTTGTGATGACAGTGGTCATGAAGCATTGTGATGAATGTGGTCATGGATCATTGTGATGACAAGTGTCGTGGAGCATTGTGATGACAAGGGGCATATAGCATTGTGATGACACGGTTATGGAATATTGTGATGACCAGAATTCTGTAGCACTGTGATGAAAAGGGAATGGAGCACTGTGATTACAGGGGTCATGGAGCATTGTGATGACAATTGTTCTAGAACATTATGTTGACAGGGATCATGGAGCATAGTGATGAAAGGGGCCATGGAGAATTGTGATGACAGGCGTCATGGGACATTGTGTTGACAGTGGTCATGGAGCATTGTTAGAAAGGGCACTTGGAGCAATTTGATTTCAGGGGCCATGAACAATTGTGAATACATAGGCCATGGAGTATTCAGATGAATGTGGTCAAGGATCATTGTGACGAAAAGTGTCCTGGAATATTGTGATGACACGGTTCATGGAGCATTGCGATGACAAGGGCCATGGCGAAATGTGAAGACAGGTGTCATGGGGCATTGTGATGACAGTGGTCATCTAGAATTGTGAAGAAAGATATCATGGAGCACTGGGATGACAGGGGCCATGGAGCATTGTGATGACAGGGGTCATGGGGCATTGTTATGACACGGCCATGGAACATTATGATGACAAGAATTCTGGAGCATTGTGATAAAAAGGTCATGGACCATTGTGATTAGAGGGGCCAAGGAGCATTCTGATGACAACGGCATGGAGCATTGTGATGACAAGGGTCATCGAGCATTGTGATGACAGTGGTCATGAAGCATTGTGATGAATGTGGTCATGGATCATTGTGATGACAAGTGTCGTGGAGCATTGTGATGACAGGGGTCATAGAGCATTGGGATGACACGGTTATGGAATATTGTGATGACCAGAATTCTGTAGCACTGTGATGAAAAGGGAATGGAGCATTGTGATTACAGGGGTCATGGAGCATTGTAATGACAATTTTTCTAGAACATTGTGATGACAGGGATCATGGATCATAGTGATTAAAGGGTCCATGGAGCTTGGTGATGACAGGCGCCATGGGACATTGTGTTGACAGTGGTCATGGAGCATTGTTAGAAAGGGAACATGGAGCAATTTGATTTCAGGGGCCATGAAAAATTGTGAATACATAGGCCATGGAGTATTCAGATGAATGTGGTCAAGGATCATTGTGACGACAAGTGTCCTGGAATATTGTGATGACACGGTTCATGGAGCATTGCGATGACAAGGGCCATGGCGAAATGTGAAGACAGGTGTCATGGGGCATTGTGATGACAGTGGTCATCTAGAATTGTGAAGGAAGATATCATGGAGCACTGGGATGACAGGGGCCATGGAGCATTGTGATGACAGGGGTCATGGGGCATTGTGATGACACGGCCATGGAACATTATGATGACAAGAATTCTGGAGCATTGTGATAAAAAGGGCATGGACCATTGTGATTAGAGGGGCCAAGGAGCATTCTGATGACAACGGCATGGAGCATTGTGATGACAAGGGTCATCGAGCATTGTGATGACAGTGGTCATGAAGCATTGTGATAAATGTGGTCATGGATCATTGTGATGACAAGTGTCGTAGAGCATTGTGATGACACGGTTATGGAATATTGTGATGACCAGAATTCTGTAGCACTGTGATGAAAAGGGAATGGAGCATTGTGATTACAGGGGTCATGGAGCATTGTGATGACAATTGTTCTAGAACATTGTGAAGACAGGGATCATGGAGCATAGTGATGAAAGGGGCCATGGAGCATTGTGATGACAGGCGTCATGGGACAATGTGTTGACAGTGGTCATGGAACCTTGTTAGAAAGGGAACATGGAGCAATTTGATTTCAGGGGTCATGAAAAATTGTGAATACATAGGCCATGGAGTATTCAGAGGAATGTGGTCAAGGATCATTGCGACGAAAATTGTCCTGGAATATTGTGATGACACGGTTCATGGAGCATTGGGATGACAAGGGCCATGGCGAAATGTGAAGACAGGTGTCATGGGGCATTGTGATGACAGTGGTCATCTAGAATTGTGAAGAAAGATATAATGGAGCACTGGGATGACAGGGGCCATGGAACATTGTGATGACAGGGGTCATGGGGCACTGTGATGACACGACCATGGAACATTATGATGACAAGTATTCTGGAGCATTGTGATAAAAAGGTCATGGACCATTGTGATTATAGGGGCCAAGGAGCATTCTGATGACAACGGCATGGAGCATTGTGATGACAAGGGTCATCGAGCATTGTGATGATAGTGGTCATGAAGCATTGTGATGAATGTGGTCATGGATCATTGTGATGACAAGTGTCGTGGAGCATTGTGATGACAGGGGTCATAGAGCATTGTGATGACATGGTTATGGAATATTGTGATGACCAGAATTCTGTAGCACAGTGATGAAAAGGGCATGGAGCATTGTGATTACAGGGGTCATGGAGCATTGTGATGACAATTGTTCTAGAACATTGTGATGACAGGGATCATGGAGCATAGTGATGAAAGGGGCAATGGAGCATTGTGTTGACAGGCGTCATGGGACATTGTGTTGACAGTGGACATGGAGCATTGTTAGAAATGGAACATGGAGCAATTTGACTTCAGGGGCCATGAAAAATTGCGAATACATAGGCCATGGAGTATTCAGATGAATGTGGTCAAGGATCATTGTGACGAAAAGTGTTCTGGAATATTGTGATGACACGGTTCATGGAGCATTGCGATGAAAAGGGCCATGGCGAAATGTGAAGACAGGTGTCATGAGGCATTGTGATGACAGTGGTCATCTAGAATTGTGAAGAAAGATATCATGGAGCACTGGGATGACAGGGGCCATGGAACATTGTGATGACATGTGTCATGGGGCATTGTGATGACACGGCCATGGAACATTATGATGACAAGAATTCTGGAGCATTGTGATAAAAAGGGCATGGACCATTGTGATTAGAGGGGCCAAGGAGCATTCTGATGACAAGGTCATGTAGCATTGTGATGACAAGGGTCATCGAGCTTTGTGATGACAGTGGTCATGAAGCATTGTGATGAATGTGGTCATGGATCATTGTGATGACAAGTGTCGTGGAGCATTGTGATGACAGGGGTCATAGAGCATTGTGATGACACGGTTATGGAATATTGTGATGACCAGAATTCTGTAGCACAGTGATGAAAAGGGAATGGAGCATTGTGATTACATGAGTCATAGAGCATTGTGATTACAAATGTTCTAGAACATTGTGATGACAGGGATCATGGAGCATAGTAATGAAAGGGGCAATGGAGATTTGTGTTGACAGGCGTCATGGGACATTGGTTTGACAGTGGACATGGAGCTTTGTTAGAAAGGGAACATGGAGCAATTTGATTTCATGGGCCATGAAAAATTGCAAATACATACGCCATGGAGTATTCAGATGAATGTGGTCAAGGATCATTGTGACGAAAATTGTCCTGGAATAATGTGATGACACGGTACATGGAGCATTGCGATGACAAGGGCCATGGCGAAATATTAAGACAGATGTCATGGGGCATTGTGAAGACAGTGGTCATGTAGTATTGTGAAGAAAGATATCATGGTGCACTGGGATGACAGGGGCCAAGGAGCATTGTGATGACAGGGGTCATGGGGCATTGTGATGACACGGCCATGGAACATTATGATGACAAGAATTCTGGAGCATTGTGATAAACAGGGCATGGACCATTGTGATTAGAGGGGCCAAGGAGCATTCTGATGACAATGGCATGGAGCATTGCGATGACAAGCGTCATCGAGCATTGTGATGACAAGTGTCGTGGAGCATTGTGATGACAGGGGTCATAGAGCATTGTGATGACACGGTTATGGAATATTGTGATGACCAGAATTCTGTAGCACTGTGATGAAAAGGGAATGGAGCATTGTGATTACAGGGGTCATGGAGCATTGTGATGACAATTGTTCTAGAACATTGTGAAGACAGGGATCATGGAGCATAGTGATGAAAGGGGCCATGGAGCATTGTGATGACAGGCGTCATGGGACAATGTGTTGACAGTGGTCATGGAACCTTGTTAGAAAGGGAACATGGAGCAATTTGATTTCAGGGGTCATGAAAAATTGTGAATACATAGGCCATGGAGTATTCAGAGGAATGTGGTCAAGGATCATTGCGACGAAAATTGTCCTGGAATATTGTGATGACACGGTTCATGGAGCATTGGGATGACAAGGGCCATGGCGAAATGTGAAGACAGGTGTCATGGGGCATTGTGATGACAGTGGTCATCTAGAATTGTGAAGAAAGATATAATGGAGCACTGGGATGACAGGGGCCATGGAACATTGTGATGACAGGGGTCATGGGGCACTGTGATGACACGACCATGGAACATTATGATGACAAGTATTCTGGAGCATTGGGATAAAAAGGTCATGGACCATTGTGATTATAGGGGCCAAGGAGCATTCTGATGACAACGGCATGGAGCATTGTGATGACAAGGGTCATCGAGCATTGTGATGATAGTGGTCATGAAGCATTGTGATGAATGTGGTCATGGATCATTGTGATGACAAGTGTCGTGGAGCATTGTGATGACAGGGGTCATAGAGCATTGTGATGACATGGTTATGGAATATTGTGATGACCAGAATTCTGTAGCACAGTGATGAAAAGGGCATGGAGCATTGTGATTACAGGGGTCATGGAGCATTGTGATGACAATTGTTCTAGAACATTGTGATGACAGGGATCATGGAGCATAGTGATGAAAGGGGCAATGGAGCATTGTGTTGACAGGCGTCATGGGACATTGTGTTGACAGTGGACATGGAGCATTGTTAGAAATGGAACATGGAGCAATTTGACTTCAGGGGCCATGAAAAATTGCGAATACATAGGCCATGGAGTATTCAGATGAATGTGGTCAAGGATCATTGTGACGAAAAGTGTTCTGGAATATTGTGATGACACGGTTCATGGAGCATTGCGATGAAAAGGGCCATGGCGAAATGTGAAGACAGGTGTCATGAGGCATTGTGATGACAGTGGTCATCTAGAATTGTGAAGAAAGATATCATGGAGCACTGGGATGACAGGGGCCATGGAACATTGTGATGACATGTGTCATGGGGCATTGTGATGACACGGCCATGGAACATTATGATGACAAGAATTCTGGAGCATTGTGATAAAAAGGGCATGGACCATTGTGATTAGAGGGGCCAAGGAGCATTCTGATGACAAGGTCATGTAGCATTGTGATGACAAGGGTCATCGAGCTTTGTGATGACAGTGGTCATGAAGCATTGTGATGAATGTGGTCATGGATCATTGTGATGACAAGTGTCGTGGAGCATTGTGATGACAGGGGTCATAGAGCATTGTGATGACACGGTTATGGAATATTGTGATGACCAGAATTCTGTAGCACAGTGATGAAAAGGGAATGGAGCATTGTGATTACATGAGTCATAGAGCATTGTGATTACAAATGTTCTAGAACATTGTGATGACAGGGATCATGGAGCATAGTAATGAAAGGGGCAATGGAGATTTGTGTTGACAGGCGTCATGGGACATTGGTTTGACAGTGGACATGGAGCTTTGTTAGAAAGGGAACATGGAGCAATTTGATTTCATGGGCCATGAAAAATTGCAAATACATACGCCATGGAGTATTCAGATGAATGTGGTCAAGGATCATTGTGACGAAAATTGTCCTGGAATAATGTGATGACACGGTACATGGAGCATTGCGATGACAAGGGCCATGGCGAAATATTAAGACAGATGTCATGGGGCATTGTGAAGACAGTGGTCATGTAGTATTGTGAAGAAAGATATCATGGTGCACTGGGATGACAGGGGCCAAGGAGCATTGTGATGACAGGGGTCATGGGGCATTGTGATGACACGGCCATGGAACATTATGATGACAAGAATTCTGGAGCATTGTGATAAACAGGGCATGGACCATTGTGATTAGAGGGGCCAAGGAGCATTCTGATGACAATGGCATGGAGCATTGCGATGACAAGCGTCATCGAGCATTGTGATGACAAGTGTCGTGGAGCATTGTGATGACAGGGGTCATAGAGCATTGTGATGACACGGTTATGGAATATTGTGATGACCAGAATTCTGTAGCCCTGTGATGAAAAGGGAATGGAGCATTGTGATTACAGGGGTCATGGAGCATTGTGATGACAATTGTTCTAGAACATTGTGAAGACAGGGATCATGGAGCATAGTGATGAAAGGGGCAATGGAGCATTGTGTTGACAGGCGTCATGGGACATTGTGTTGACAGTGGTCATGGAGCATTGTTAGAAAGAGAACATGGAGCAATTTGATTTCAGGGGCCATGAAAAATTGCGAATACATAGGCCATGGAATATTCAGATGAATGTGGTCAAGGATCATTGTGACGAAAAGTGTCCTGGAATATTGTGATGACACGGTTCTTGGAGCATTGCGATGACAAGGGCCATAGCGAAATGTGAAGACAGGTGTCATGGGGCATTGTGATGACAGTGGTCCTCTAGAATTGTGAAGAAAGATATCATGGAGCAGTGGGATGACAGGGGCCATGGAGCATTGTGATGACAGGGGTCATGGGGCATTGTGATGACACGGCCATGGAACATTATGATGACAAGTAGTCTGGAGCATTGTGATAAAATGGGCATGGACCATTGTGATTAGAGGGGCCAAGGAGCAATGTGATGACAACGGCATGGAGCATTGTGATGACAAGGTTTATCGAGCATTGTGATGACAGTGGTCATGAAGCATTGTGATGAATGTGGTCATGCATCATTGTGATGACAAGTGTCGTGGAGCATTGTGATGACAGGGGTGATAGAGCATTGTGATGACACGGTTATGGAATATTGTGATGACCAGAATTCTGTACCACAGTGATGAAAAGGGAATGGAGCATTGTGATTACAGTGGTCATGGAGCATTTTGATGACAATTGTTCTAGAACATTGTGAACACAGGGATCATGGACCATAGTGATGAAAGGGGCCATGGAGCATTGTGTTGACAGGCGTCATGCGACATTGTGTTGACAGTGGTCATGGAGCATTGTTAGAAAGAGAACATGGAGCAATTTGATTTCAGCGGCCATGGAAAATTGCGAATACATAGGCCATGGAGTATTCAGATGAATGTGGTCAAGGATCATTGTGACGAAAAGTGTCCTGGAATATTGTGATGACACGGTTCATGGAGCATTGCGATGACAAGGGCCATGGCGAAATGTGAAGACAGGTGTCATGGGGCATTGTGATGACAGGGTTCATGGGGCATTGTGATGACACGGCCATGGAACATTATGATGACAAGAATTCTGGAGCATTGTGATAAAAAGGGCATGGACCATTGTGATTAGAGGGGCCAAGGAGCATTCTGATGACAACGGCATGGAGCATTGTGATGACAAGGTTTATCGAGCATTGTGATGACAGTGGTCATGAAGCATTGTGATGAATGTGGTCATGGATCTTTGTGATGAAAAGTGTCGTGTAGCATTGTGATGACAGTGGTCATAGAGCATTGTGATCACACGGTTATGGAATATTGTGATGACCAGAATTCTGTAGCACTCTGATGAAAAGGGAAAGGAGTATTGTGATTACAGGGGTCATGGAGCATTGTGATGACAAATGTTCTAGAACATTGTGATGAAAGGGGCAATGGAGATTTGTGTTGACAGGCGTCATGGGACATTGTGTTGACAGTGGACATGGAGCTTTGTTAGAAAGGGAACATGGAGCAATTTGATTTCAGGGGCCATGAAATATTGCGAATACATACGCCATGGAGTATTCAGATGAATGTGGTCAAGGATCATTGTGACGAAAAGTGTCCTGGAATAATGTGATGACACGGTACATGGAGCATTGCAATCACAAGGGTCATGGCGAAAAGTGAAGACAAGTGTCATGGGGCATTGTGATGACAGTGGCCCTCTAGAATTGTGAAGAAAGATATCATGGAGCACTGGGATGACAGGGGCCATGGAGCATTGTGATGACAGGGGTCATGGGGCATTGTGATGACACGGCCATGGAACATTATGATGACAAGTAGTCTGGAGCATTGTGATAAAAAGGTCATGGACCATTGTGATTAGAGGGGCCAAGGAGCATTCTGATGACAACGGCATGGAGCATTGTGATGACAAGCGTCATTGAGCATTGTGATGACAAGTGTCGTGGAGCATTGTGATGACAGGGGTCATAGAGCATTGTGATGACACGGTTATGGAATATTGTGATGACCAGAATTCTGTAGCACTGTGATGAAAAGGGAATGGAGCATTGTGATTACAGGGGTCATGGAGCAGTGTGATGACAATTGTTCTAGAACATTGTGAAGACAGGGATCATGGAGCATAGTGATGAAAGGGGCAATGGAGCTTTGTGTGGACAGGCGTCATGGGACATTGTGATGACAGTGGTCATGGAGCATTGTTAGAAAGAGAACATGGAGCAATTTGATTTCAGGGGCCATGAAAAATTGCGAATACATAGGCCATGGAGTATTCAGATGAATGTGGTCAAGGATCATTGTGACGAAAAGTGTCCTGGAATATTGTGATGACACGGTTCATGGAGCATTGCGATGACAAGGGCCATGGCGAAATGTGAAGACAGGTGTCATGGGGCATTGTGATGACAGTGGTCCTCTAGAATTGTGAAGAAAGATATCATTGAGCACTGGGATGACAGGGGCCATGGAGCATTGTGATGACAGGGGTCATGGGGCATTGTGATGACACGGCCATGGAACATTATGATGACAAGTAGTCTGGAGCATTGTGATAAAATGGGCATGGACCATTGTGATTAGAGGGGCCAAGGAGCAATGTGATGACAACGGCATGGAGCATTGTGATGACAAGGGTCATCGAGCATTGTGATGACAGTGGTCATGAAGCATTGTGATGAATGTGGTCATGCATCATTGTGATGACAAGTGTCGTGGAGCATTTTGATGACAGGGGTCATATAGAATTCTGATGACACGGTTATAGAATATTGTGATGACCAGAATTCTGTAGCACTGTGATGAAAAGGGAATGGAGCATTGTGATTACAGGGGTCATGGAGCATTTTGATGACAATTGTTTAGAACATTGTGAAGACAGGGATCATGGAGCATAGTGATGAAAGGGGCCATGGAGCATTGTGTTGACAGGCGTCATGGGACATTGTGTTGACAGTGGTCATGGAGCATTGTTAGAAAGAGAACATGGAGCAATTTGATTTCAGGGGCCATGAAAAATTGCGAATACATAGGCCATGGAGTATTCAGATGAATGTGGTCAAGAATCATTTTGACGAAAAGTGTCCTGGAATATTGTGATGACACGGTTCATGGAGCATTGCGATGACAAGGGCCATGGCGAAATGTGAAGACAGGTGTCATGGGGCTTTGTGATGACAGGGGTCATGGGGCATTGTGATGACACGGCCATGGAACATTATGATGACAAGAATTCTGGAGCATTGTGATAAAAAGGGCATGGACCATTGTGATTAGAGGGGCCAAGGAGCATTCTGATGACAACGGCATGGAGCATTGTGATGACAAAGTTTATCGAGCATTGTGATGACAGTGGTCATGAAGCATTGTGATGAATGTGGTCATGGATCATTGTGATGAAAAGTGTCGTGTAGCATTGTGATGACAGGGGTCATAGAGCATTGTGATCACACGGTTATGGAATATTGTGATGACCAGAATTCTGTAGCACTGTGATGAAAAGGGAATGGAGTATTGTGATTACAGGGGTCATGGAGCATTGTGATGACAATTGTTCTAGAACATTGTGATGACAGGGATCATGGAGCATAGTGATGAAAGGGTCCATGGAGCATTGTGATGACAGGCGTCATGGGACAATGTGTTGACAGTGGTCATGGAGCATTGTTAGAAAGGGAACATGGAGCAATTTGATTTCAGGGGTCATGAAAAATTGTGAATACATAGGCCATGGAGTATTCAGATGAATTTGGTCAAGGATCATTGTGACGAAAATTGTCCTGGAATATTGTGATGACACGGTTCATGGAGCATTGCGATGACAAGGGCCATGGGGAAATGTGAAGACAGGTGTCATGGGGCAATGTGATGACAGTGGTCATCTAGAATTGTGAAGAAAGATATCATGGAGAACAGAGATGACAGGGGCCATGGAGCACTGTGATGACAGGGGTCATGGGGCATTGTGATGACACGGCCATGGAACATTATGATGACAAGAATTCTGGAGCATTGTGATAAAAAGGGCATGGACCATTGTGATTAGAGGGGCCATGGAGCATTCTGATGACAACGGCATGGAGCATTGTGATGACAAGGGTCATCGAGCATTGTGATGACAGTGGTCATGAAGCATTGCGATGAATGTGGTCATGGATCATTGTGATGATAAGTGTCGTGGAGCATTGTGATGACTGGGGTCATAGAGCATTGTGATGACACGGTTATGGAATATTGTGATGACCAGAATTCTGTGGCACTGTGATGAAAAGGGAATGGAGCATTGTGATTACAGGGGTCATGGAGCATTGTGATGACAATTGTTCTAGAACATTGTGAAGACAGGGATCATGGAGCACAGTGATGAAAGAGGCCATGGAGAATTGTGATGACAGGCGTCATGGGACAATGTGTTGACAGTGGTCATGGAGCATTGTTAGAAAGGGAACATGGAGCAAAGTGATTTCAGGGGCCATGAAAATTTGTGAATACATAGGCCATGGAGTATCCAGATGAATGTCATCATGGATCATTGTGACAAAAAGTGTCCTGGAATATTGTGATGACACGGTTCATGGAGCATTGCGATGACAAGGGCCATGGCGAAATGTGAAGACAGGTGTCATGGGGCATTGTGATGACAGTGGTCATCTAGAATTGTAGAGAAAGATATCATGGAGCACTGGGATGACAGGGGCCATGGAGCATTGTGATTACAGGGGTCATGGGGCTTTGTGATGACACGGCCATGGAACATTATGATGACAAGAATTCTGGAGCATTGTGATAAAAAGGTCATGGACCATTGTGATTAGAGGGGCCAAGGAGCATTCTGATGACAATGTCATGGAGCATTGTGATGACAAGGGTCATCGAGCTTTGTGATGACAGTGGTCATGAAGCATTGTGATGAATGTGGTCATGGATCATTGTGATGACAAGTGTCGTGGAGCATTGTGATGACAACTGGCATAAAGCATTGTTATGACACGGTTATGGAATATTGTGATGACCAGAATTCTGTAGCACTGTGATGAAACGGGAATGTAGCATTGTGATTACAGGGGTATTGGAGCATTGTGATGACAATTATTCTAGAACATTGTGATGACAGGGATCATGGAGCATAGTGATGAAAGGGGCCATGGAGCATTGTGATGACAGGCATCATGGGACATTGTGTTGACAGTGGTCATGGAGCATTGTTAGAAAGGGAACATGGAGCAATTTGATTTCAGGGGCCATGAACAATTGTGAATACATAGGCCATGGAGTATTCAGATGAATGTGGTCAAGGATCATTGTGACGAAAAGTGTCCTGGAATATTGTGATGGCACGGTTAATGGAGCATTGCGATGACAGGGGCCATGGCGAAATGTAAAGACAGGTGTCATGGGGCATTGTGATGACAGTGGTCCTCTAGAATTGTGAAGAGAGATATCATGGAGCACTGGGATGACAGGGGCCATGGAGCATTGTGATGACAGGGGTCATGGGGCATTGTGGTGACACGGCCATGGAACATTATGATGACAAGAATTCTGGAGCATTGTGATAAAAAGGGCATGGACCATTGTGATTAGAGGGGCCACGGAGCATTCTGATGACAACGGCATGGAGCATTGTGATGACAAGGGTCATCGAGCATTGTGATGACAGTGGTCATGAAGCATTGTGATGAATGTGGTAAATGGATCATTGTGATGACAAGTGTCGTGGAGCATTGTGATGACAGGGGTCATAGAGCATTGTGATGACACGGTTATGGAATATTGTGATGACCAGAATTCTGTAGCACTGTGATGAAAAGGGAATGGAGCATTGTGATTAGAGGGGTCATGGAGCATTGTGATGACAATTGTTCTAGAACATTGTGATGACAGGGATCATGGAGCATAGTGATGAAAGGTGCCATAGAGCATTGTGATTACAGGCGTCATGGGACATTGTGTTGACAGTGGTCATGGAGCATTGTTAGAAAGGGAACATGGAGCAATTTGATTTCAGGGGCCATGAAAAATTGTGAATACATAGGCCATGGAGTATTCAGATGAATGTGGTCAAGGATCATTGTGACAAAAAGTGTCCTGGAATATTGTGATGACACGGTTCATGGAGCATTGCGATGACAAGGGCAATGGCGAAATGTGAAGACAGGTGTCATGGGGCATTGTGATGACAGTGGTCCTCTAGAATTGTGAAGAAAGATATCATGGAGCACTGGGATGATAGGGGACATGGAACATTGTGATGACAGGGGTCATGGGGCATTGTGGTGACACGGCCATGGAATTATGATGACAAGAATTCTGGAGCATTGTGATAAAAAGGGCATGGACCATTGTGATTAGAGGGGCCAAGGAGCATTCTGATGACAGCGGCATGGAGCATTGTGATGACAGTGGTCATGAAGCATTGTGATGAATGTGGTCATGCATCATTGTGATGACAAGTGTCGTGGAGCATTGTGATGACAGGGGTCATAGAGCATTGTGATGACACGGTTATGGAATATTGTGATGACCAGAATTCTATACCACAGTGATGAAAATGGAATGGAGCATTGTGATTACAGGGGTCATGGAGCATTGTGATGACAATTATTTAGAACATTGTGAAGACAGTGATCATGGAGCCTAGTGATGAAAGGGGCCATGGAGCATTGTGATGACAGGCGTCATGGGACATTGTGTTGACAGTGGTCATGGAGCATTGTTAGAAAGGGAACATGGAGCAATTTGATTTCTGGGGCCATGAACAATTGTGAATACATAGGCCATGGAGTATTCAGATGAATGTGGTCAAGGATCTTTGTGACGAAAAGTGTAATGGAATATTGTGATGAAACGGTTCATGGAGCATTGCGATGACAAGGGCCATGGCGAAATGTGAAGACAGGTGTCATGGGGCATTGTGATGACAGTGGTCATCTAGAATTGTGAAGAAAGATATCATGGAGCACTGGGATGACAGGGGCCATGGAGCATTGTGATGACAGGGGTCATGGGGCAGTGTGATGAAACGACCATGGAACATTATGATGACAAGAATTCTGGAGCATTGTGATAAAATGGGCATGGACCATTGAGATTAGAGGGGCCAAGGAGCATTCTGATGACAACGGCATGGAGCATTGTGATGACAAGGGTCATCGAGCTTTGTGATGACAGTGGTCATGAAGCATTGTGATGAATGTGGTCATGCATCATTGTGATGACAAGTGTCGTGGAGCATTGTGATGACAGGGGTCATAGAGCATTGTGATGACACGGTTATGGAATATTGTGATGACCAGAATTCTGTACCACAGTGATGAAAATGGCATGGAGCATTGTGATTACAGGGGTCATGGAGCATTGTGATGACAATTGTTCTAGAACATTGTGATGACAGTGATCATGGAGCATAGTGATGCAACGGGCAATGGAGCATTGTGTTGAGAGGCATCATGGGACATTGTGTTGACAGTGGTCATGGAGCATAGTGATGAAACGGGCAATGGAGCATTGTGTTGACAGGCGTCATGGGACATTGTGTTGACAGTGGTCATGGAGCATTGTTAGAAAGGGAACATGGAGCAATTTGATTTCAGGGGCCATGAAAAATTGCAAATACATAGGCCATGGAGTATTCAGATGAATGTGGTCAAGGATCATTGTGACGAAAAGTGTCCTGGAATATTGTGATGACACGGTTCATGGAGCATTGCGATGACAAGGGCCATGGCGAAATGTGAAGACAGGTGTCATGGGGCATTGTGTTGACAGGGGTCATGGGGCATTGTGATGACACGGCCATAGAACATTATGATGACAAGAATTCTGGAGCATTGTGATAAAATGGGCATGGACCTTTGAG
Source organism: Eschrichtius robustus (assembly GCF_028021215.1). Taxonomy (NCBI): domain Eukaryota; kingdom Metazoa; phylum Chordata; class Mammalia; order Artiodactyla; family Eschrichtiidae; genus Eschrichtius; species Eschrichtius robustus. The sequence continues at coordinate 17,440,874 of NC_090830.1, read as the reverse complement.
ATTAGAGGGGCCAAGGAGCATTCTGATGACAACGGCATGGAGCATTGTGATGACAAGGGTCATCGAGCTTTGTGATGACAGTGGTCATGAAGCATTGTGATGAATGTGGTCATGCATCATTGTGATGACAAGTGTCGTGGAGCATTGTGATGACAGGGGTCATAGAGCATTGTGATGACACGGTTATGGAATATTGTGATGACCAGAATTCTGTACCACAGTGATGAAAATGGCATGGAGCATTGTGATTACAGGGGTCATGGAGCATTGTGATGACAATTGTTCTAGAACATTGTGATGACAGTGATCATGGAGCATAGTGATGCAACGGGCAATGGAGCATTGTGTTGACAGGCATCATGGGACATTGTGTTGACAGTGGTCATGGAGCATAGTGATGAAACGGGCAATGGAGCATTGTGTTGACAGGCGTCATGGGACATTTTGTTGACAGTGGTCATGGAGCATTGTTAGAAAGGGAACATGGAGCAATTTGTTTTCAGGGGCCATGAAAAATTGCAAATACATAGGCCATGGAGTATTCAGATGAATGTGGTCAAGGATCATTGTGACGAAAAGTGTCCTGGAATATTGTGATGACACGGTTCATGGAGCATTGCGATGACAAGGGCCATGGCGAAATGTGAAGACAGGTGTCATGGGGCATTGTGTTGACAGGGGTCATGGGGCATTGTGATGACACGGCCATAGAATATTATGATGACATGAATTCTAGAGCATTGTGATAAAAATTCATGGACAATTGTGATTAGAGGGGCCAAGGAGCATTCTGATGACAACGGCATGGAGCATTGTGATGACAAGGGTCATCGAGCATTTTGATGACAGTGGTCATGAAGCATTGTGATGAATGTGGTCATGGATCATTGTGATGACAAGTGTCGTGGAACATTGTGATGACAGGGGTCATAGAGCATTGTGATGACATGGTTATGGAATATTGTGATGACCAGAATTCTGTAGCACTGTGATGAAAAGGGAATGGAGCATTGTGATTACAGGGGTCATGGAGCATTGTGATGACAATTGTTCTGGAATATTGTGATGACAGGGATCATGGAGCGTAGTGTTGAAAGGGGCCATGGAGCATTGTGATGATAGGCGTCATGGGACATTGTTTTGACAGTGGTCATGGAGCATTGTTAGAAAGGGAACATGGAGCAAATTGATTTCAGTGGCCATGAAAAATTGTGAATACATAGGCCATGGAGTATTCAGATTAATGTGGTCAAGGATCATTGTGACGAAAAGTGTCCTGGAATATTGTGATGACACGGTTCATGGAGCATTCCGATGACAAGGGCCATGGCGAAATGTGAAGACAGGTGTCATGGGGCATTGTGATGACAGTGGTCCTCTAGAATTGTGAAGAAAGATATCATGGAGCACTGGGATGACAGGGGCCATGGAGCATTGTGATGACAGGGGTCATGGGGCATTGTGATGACACGGCCATGGAACATTATGATGACAAGAATTCTGGAGCATTGTGATAAAAAGTGCATGGGCCATTGTGATTAGAAGGGCCAAGGAGCATTCTGATGACAACGGCATGGAGCATGGTGATGACAAGTGTCATCGAGCATTGTGATGACAGTGGTCATGAAGCATTGTGATGAATGTGGTCATGGATCATTGTGATGACAAGTGTCGTGGAACATTGTGATGACAGGGGTCATAGAACATTGTGATGACACGGTTATGGAATATTGTGATGACCAGAATTCTGTAGCACTGTGATGAAAAGGGAATGGAGCATTGTGATTACAGGGGTCATGGAGCATTGTGATGACAATTGTTCTAGAACATTGTGATGACAGGGATTATGGAGCATAGTGATGAAAGGGGCCATGGAGCATTGTGATGACAGGCGTCATGGGACATTGTGTTGACAGTGGTCATGGAGCATTGTTAGAAATGGAACATGGAGCAATTTGATTTCAGGGGCCATGAAAAATTGTGAATACATAGGCCATGGAGTATTCAGATGAATGTGGTCAAGGATCATTGTGATGACAAGTGTCCTGGAATATTGTGATGACACGGTTCATGGAGCATTGCGATGACAAGGGCCATGGCGAAATGTGAAGACAGGTGTCATGGGGCATTGTGATGACAGTGGTCATCTAGAATTGTGAAGAAAGATATCATGGAGCACTGGGATGACAGGGGCCATGGAACATTGTGATGACAGGGGTCATGGGGCATTTTGATGACACGGCCATGGAACATTATGATGACAAGAATTCTGGAGCATTATGATAAAAAGGGCATGGACCATTGTGATTAGAGGGGCCAAGGAGCATTCTGATGACAACGGCATGGAGCATTGTGATGACAAGGGTCATCGAGCATTGTGATGACAGTGGTCATGAAGCATTGTGATGAATGTGGTCATGGATCATTGTGATGACAAGTGTCGTGGAACATTGTGATGACAGGGGTCATAGAGCATTTTGAAGACACGGTTATGGAATATTGTGATGACCAGAATTCTGTAGCACTGTGATGAAAAGGGAATGGAGCATTGTGATTAAAGGGGTCATGGAGCATTGTGTTGACAATTGTTCTAGAACATTGTGATGACAGGGAACATGGAGCATAGTGTTGAAAGGGGCCATGGAGCATTGTGATGACAGACGTCATGGGACATTGTGTTGACAGTGGTCATGGAGCATTGTTAGAAAGGGAACATTTAGCAATTTGATTTCAGGGGCCATGAAAAATTGGGAATACATAGGCCATGGAGTATTCAGATGAATGTGGTCAAGGATCATTGTGACGAAAAGTGTCCTGGAATATTGTGATGGCACGGTTCATGGAGCATTGCGATGACAAGGGCAATGGCGAAATGTGAAGACAGTTGTCATGGGGCATTGTGATGACAGTGGTCCTCTAGAATTGTGAAGGAAGATATCATGGAGCACTGGGATGATAGGGGACATGGAGCATTGTGATGACAGGGGTCATGGGGCATTGTGATGACACGGCCATGGAATTATGATGACAAGAATTCTGGAGCATTGTGATAAAAAGGGCATGGACCATTGTGATTAGAGGGGTCAAGGAGCATTCTGATGACAACGGCATGGAGCATTGTGATGACAAGGGTCATTGAGCATTGTGATGACAGTGGTCATGAAGCATTGTGATGAATGTGGTCATGGATCATTGTGATGAAAAGTGTCATGGAGCATTGTGATGACAGGGGTCATAGAGCATTGTGATGACACGGTTATGGAATATTGTGATGACCAGAATTCTGTAGCACTGTGATGAAAAGGGAATGGAGCATTGTGATTACAGGGGTCATGGAGCATTGTGATGACAATTGTTCTAGAACATTGTGATGACAGGGATCATGGAGCATAGTGATGAAACGGGCAATGGAGCATTGTGTTGACAGGCGTCATGGGACATTTTGTTGACAGTGGTCATGGAGCATTGTTAGAAAGGGAACATGGAGCAATTTGATTTCAGGGGCCATGAAAAATTGCGAATACATAGGCCATGGAGTATTCAGATGAATGTGGTCAAGGATCATTATGACAAAAAGTGTCCTGGAATATTGTGATGACACGGTTCATGGAGCATTGCGATGACAAGGGCCATGGCGAAAAGTGAAGACAGGTGTCATGGGGCATTGTGATGACAGTGGTCATCTAGAATTGTGAAGAAAGATATCATGGAGCACTGGGATGATAGGGGCCATGGAACATTGTGATGACAGGGGTCATGGGGCATTGTGATGACACGGACATGGAATATTATGATGACAAAAATTCTGGAGAATTGTGATAAAAAGGGCATGGACCATTGTGATTAGAGGGCCATGGAGCATTCTGATGACAACGGCATGGAGCATTGTGATGACAATTGTCATCGAGCATTTGATGACAGTTGTCATGAAGCATTGTGATGAATGTGGTCATGGATCATTGTGATGACAAGTGTCGTGGAGCATTGTGATGAGAGGGGTCATAGAGCATTGTGATGACACGGTTATGGAATATTGTGATGACCATAATTCTGTAGCACTGTGATGAAAAGGGAATGGAGCATTGAGATTACAGGGGTCATGGAGCATTGTGATGACAATTTTTTAGAACATTGTGAAGACAGGGATCATGGAGCATAGTGATGAAAGTGGCCATGGAGCATTGTGATGACAGGCTTCATGGGACATTGTGTTGACAGTGGTCATGGATCATTGTTAGAAAGGGAACATGGAGCAATTTGATTTCAGGGGTCATGAACAACTGTGAATTCATAGGCCATGGAGTATTCAGATGAATGTGGTCAAGGATCATTGTGACGACAAGTGTCCTGGAATATTGTGATGACACGGTTCATGGAGCATTGCGATGACAAGGGCAATGGCGAAATGTGAAGACAGGTGTCATGGGGCATTGTGATGACAGTGGTCATCTAGAATTGTGAAGAAAGATATCATGGAGCAATGGGATGATAGGGAACATGGAACATTGTGATGACAGGGGTCATGGGGCCTTGTGATGACACGGCCATGGAACATTATGATGACAAGAATTCTGGAGCATTGTGATAAAAAGGTCATGGACCATTGTGATTAGAGGGGCCAAGGAGCATTCTGATGACAACGGCATGGAGCATTGTGATGACAAGGGTCATCGAGCATTGTGATGACAGTGGTCATGAAGCATTGTGATGAATGTAGTCATGGATCATTGTGATGACAAGTGTGGTGGAGCATTGTGATGACAGGGGTCATAGAGCATTGTGATGACACGGTTATGGAATATTGTGATGACCAGAATTCTGTAGCACAGTGATGAAAAGGGAATGGAGCATTGTGATTACAGGGGTCATGGAGCATTGTGATGACAATTGTTCTAGAACATTGTGATAACAGGGATCATGGAGCATAGTGATGAAAGGGGCAATGGAGCAATGTGTTGACAGGCGTCATGGGACATTGTGTTGACAGTGGTCATGGAGCATTGTTTTGAAAGGTAACATGGAGCAATTTGATTTCAGGGGCCATGAAAAACTGCGAATACATACGCCACGGAGTATTCAGATGAATGTGGTCAAGGATCATTGTGACGAAAAGTGTCCTGGAATATTGTGATGACACGGTTCATGGAGCATTGCGATGACAAGGGCCATGGCGAAATGTGAAGACAGCTGTCATGCGGCATTGTGATGACAGTGGTCATTTATAATTGTGAAGAAAGATATCATGGAGCACTGGGATGACAGGGGCCATGGAGCATTGTGATGACAGGGGTCATGGGGCATTGTGATGACACGGCCAGGGAACATTATTATGACAAGAATTCTGGAGCATTGTGATAAAAAGGGCATGGACCATTGTGATTAGAGGGGCCAAGGAGCATTCTGATGACAACGGCATGGAGCATTGTGATGACAAGGGTCATCGAGCATTGTGATGACAGTGGTCATGCATCATTGTGATGAATGTGGTCATGTATCTTTGTGATGACAAGTGTCGTGGAGCATTGTGATGACAGGGGACATAGAGCATTGTGATGACACGGTTATGGAATATTGTGATGACCAGAATTCTGTAGCACTGTGATGAAAAGGGAATGGAGCATTGTGATTACAGGGGTCATGGAGCATTGTGATGACAATTGTTCTAGAACATTGTGATGACAGGGATCATGGAGCATAGTGATGAAAGGGGCCATGGAGCATTGTGATGACAGGCGTCATGGGACATTGTGTTGACAATGGTCATGGAGCATTGTTAGAAATGGAACATGGAGCAATTTGATTTCAGGGGCCATGAAAAATTGCGAATACATAGGCCATGGAGTATTCAGATGAATGTGGTCAAGGATCATTGTGACGAAAAGTGTCCTGGAATATTGTGATGACACGGTTCATGGAACATTGCGATGACAAGGGCAATGGCGAAATGTGAAGACAGGTGTCATGGGGCATTGTGATGACAGTGGTCATCTAGAATTGTGAAGAAAGATATCATGGAGCAATGGGATGATAGGGAACATGGAACATTTTGATGACAGGGGTCATGGGGCATTGTGATGACACGGCCATGGAACATTATGATGACAAGAATTCTGGAGCATTGTGATAAAAAGGGCATGGACCATTGTGATTAGAGGGGCCAAGGAGCATTCTGATGACAACGGCATGGAGCATTGTGATGACAAGGGTCATCGAGCATTGTGATGACAGTGGTCATGAAGCATTGTGATGAATGTGGTCATGTATCATTGTGATGAAAAGTGTCGTGGAGCATTGTGATGACAGGGGTCATAGAGCATTGTGATGACACGGTTATGGAATATTGTGATGACCAGAATTCTGTAGCACTGTGATGAAAAGGGAATGGAGCATTGTGGTTACAGGGGTCATGGAGCATTGTGATGACAATTGTTCTAGAACATTGTGATGACAGGGATCATGGAGCATAGTGATGAAAGGGGCCATGGAGCATTGTGATGACAGGCGTCATGGGACATTGTGTTGACAATGGTCATGGAGCATTGTTAGAAAGGGAACATGGAGCAATTTGATTTCAGGGGCCATGAAAAATTGCGAATACATAGGCCATGGAGTATTCAGATGAATGTGGTCAAGGATCATTGTGACAAAAAGTGTCCTGGAATATTGTGATGACACGGTTCATGGAGCATTGCGATGACAAGGGCCATGGCGAAATGTGAAGACAGGTGTCATGGGGCATTGTGATGACAGTGGTCATCTAGAATTGTGAAGAAAGATATCATGGAGCACTGGGATGACAGGGGCCATGGAGCATTGTGATGACAGGGGTCATGGGGCATTGTGATGACACGGCCATGGAACATTATGATGACAAGAATTCTGGAGAATTGTGATAAAATGGGCATGGACCATTGAGATTAGAGGGGCCAAGGAGCATTCTGATGACAACGGCATGGAGCATTGTGATGAAAAGTGTCATCGAGCTTTGTGATGACAGTGGTCATGAAGCATTGTGATGAATGTGGTCATGCATCATTGTGATGACAAGTGTCGTGGAGCATTGTGATGACAGGGGTCATAGAGCATTGTGATGACACGGTTATGGAATATTGTGATGACCATAATTCTGTAGCACTGTGATGAAAAGGGAATGGAGCATTGTGATTACAGGGTTCATGGAGAATTGTGATGACAATTGTTTAGAACATTGTGAAGACATGGATCATGGAGCATAGTGATGAAAGGGGCCATGGAGCATTGTGATGACAGGCTTCATGGGACATTGTGTTGACAGTGGTCATGGAGCATTGTTAGAAAGGGAACATGGAGAAATTTGATTTCAGGGGCCATGAACAATTGTGAATTCATAGGCCATGGAGTATTCAGATGAATGTGGTCAAGGATCATTGTGACGACAAGTGTGGTGGAGCATTGTGATGACAGGGGTCATAGAGCATTGTGATGACACGGTTATGGAATATTGTGATGACCAGAATTCTGTAGCACAGTGATGAAAAGGGAATGGAGCATTGTGATTACAGGGGTCATGGAGCATTGTGATGACAATTGTTCTAGAACATTGTGATAACAGGGATCATGGAGCATAGTGATGAAAGGGGCAATGGAGCAATGTGTTGACAGGCGTCATGGGACATTGTGTTGACAGTGGTCATGGAGCATTGTTTTGAAAGGTAACATGGAGCAATTTGATTTCAGGGGCCATGAAAAACTGCCAATACATACGCCACGGAGTATTCAGATGAATGTGGTCAAGGATCATTGTGACGAAAAGTGTCCTGGAATATTGTGATGACACGGTTCATGGAGCATTGCGATGACAAGGGCCATGGCGAAATGTGAAGACAGCTGTCATGCGGCATTGTGATGACAGTGGTCATCTATAATTGTGAAGAAAGATATCATGGAGCACTGGGATGACAGGGGCCATGGAGCATTGTGATGACAGGGGTCATGGGGCATTGTGATGACACGGCCAGGGAACATTATGATGACAAGAATTCTGGAGCATTGTGATAAAAAGGTCATGGACCATTGTGATTAGAGGGGCCAAGGAGCATTCTGATGACAACGGCATGGAGCATTGTGATGACAGTGGTCATGAAGCATTGTGATGAATGTGGTCATGCATCATTGTGATGACAAGTGTCGTGGAGCATTGTGATGACAGGGTCATAGAGCATTGTGATGACACGGTTATGGAATATTGTGATCACCAGAATTCTATACCACAGTGATGAAAATGGAATGGAGCATTGTGATTACAGGGGTCATGGAGCATTGTGATGAGAATTGTTCTAGAACATTGTGATGAGAGGGATCATGGAGCATAGTGATGAAACGGACAATGGAGCATTGCGTTGACAGGCGTCATGGGATATTGTGTTGACAGTGGTCATGGAGCATTGTTAGAAAGGGAACATGGAGCAATTTGATATCAGGGGCCATGAAAAATTGCGAATACATAGGCCATGGAGTATTCAGATGAATGTGGTCAAGGATCATTGTGACGAAAAGTGTCCTGGAATATTGTGATGACACGGTTCATGGAGCATTGCGATGACAAGGGCCATGGCGAAATGTGTAGACAGGTGTCATGGGGCATTGTGATGACAGTGGTCATCTAGAATTGTGAAGAAAGATATCATGGAGCAATGAGATGATAGGGGACATGGAACATTGTGATGAGAGGTGTCATGGGGCATTGTGATGACACGGCCATGGAACATTATGATGACAAGTGTTCTGGAGCATTGTGATAAAAAGGGCATGGACCATTGTGATTAGAGGGGCCAAGGAGCATTCTGATGACAACGGCATGGAGCATTGTGATGACAGGGGTCATCGAGCATTGTGATGACAGTGGTCATGAAGCATTGTGATGAATGTGGTCATGGATCATTGTGATGACAAGTGTCGTGGAGCATTGTGATGACAGGGGTCATAGAGAATTGTGATGACACGGTTATGGAATATTGTGATGACCAGAATTCTGTAGCACTGTGATGAAAAGGGAATGGAGCATTGTGATTACAGGGGTCATGGAGCATTGTGATGACAATTGTTCTAGAACATTGTGATGACAGTGATCATGGAGCATAGTGATGAAAGGGGCCATGGAGCATTGTGATGACAGTCGTCATGGAACAATGTGTTCACAGTGGTCATGGAGCATTGTTAGAAAGGGAACATGGAGCAATTTGATTTCAGGGGCCATTAACAATTGTGAATACATAGGCCATGGAGTATTCAGATGAATGTGGTCAAGGATCATTGTGACGAAAAGTGTCCTGGAATATTGTGATGACACGGTTCATGGAGCATTGCGATTACAAGGGCAATGGCGAAATGTGAAGACAGGTGTCATGGGGCATTGTGATGACAGTGGTCATCTAGAATTGTGAAGAAAGATATCATGGAGCACTGGGATGATAGGGTACATGGAACATTGTGATGACAGGGGTCATGGGGCATTGTGATGACACGGCTATGGAACATTATGATGACAAGAATTCTGGAGCATTGTGATAAAAAGGGCATGGACCATTGTGATTAGAGGGGCCAAGGAGCATTCTGATGACAACGGCTTGGAGCATTGTGATGACAAGGGTCATCGAGCATTGTGATGACAGTGGTCATGAAGCATTGTAATGAATGTGGTCATGGATCATTGTGATGACAAGTGTCGTGGAGCATTGTGATGACAGGGGTCATAGATCATTGTGATGACACGGTTATGGAATATTGTGATGACCAGAATTCTGTAGCACTGTGATTAAAAGGGAATGGAGCATTGTGATTACAAGGGTCATGGAGCATTGTGATGACAATTGTTCTAGAACATTGTGATGACATGGATCATGGAGCATACTGATGAAACGGGCCATGGAGCATTGTGATGACAGGCGTCATGGGACATTGTGTTGACAGAGGTCATGGAGCATTGTTAGAAAGGGAACATGGAGCAATTTGATTTCAGGGGCCATGAACAATTGTGAATACATAGGCCATGGAGTATTCAGATGAATGTGGTCAAGGATCATTGTGACGAAAAGTGTCCTGGAATATTGTGATGACACGGTTCATGGAGCATTGCGATGACAAGGGCCATGGCGAAATGTGAAGACAGGTGTCATGGGGCATTGTGATGACAGTGGTCATCTAGAATTGTGAAGAAAGATATCATGAAGCACAGGAATGACAGGGGCCATGGAGCATTGTGATGACAGGGGTCATGGGGCATTGTGATGACACGGCCATAGAACATTATGATGACAAGAATTCAGGAGCATTGTGATAAAAAGGTCATGGACAATTGTGATTAGAGGGGCCAAGGAGCATTCTGATGACAACGGCTTGGAGCATTGTGATGACAAGGGTCATCGAGCATTGTGATGACAGTGGTCATGAAGCATTGTGATGAATGTGGTCATGGATCATTGTGATGAAAAGTGTCGTGGAGCATTGTGATGACAGGGGTCATAGAGCATTGTGATGACACGGTTATGGAATATTGTGATGACCAGAATTCTGTAGCACTGTAATGAAAAGGGAATGGAGCATTGTGATTACAGGGGTCATGGAGCATTGTGATGACAATTGTTCTAGAACATTGTGAAGACAGGGATCATGGAGCATAGTGATGAAAGGGGCCATGGAGCATTGTGATGACAGGCGTCATGGGACAATGTGTTGACTGTGGTCATGGAGCATTGTTAGAAAGGGAACATGGAGAATAGTGATTTCAGGGGCATTGAAAAATTGTGAATACATAGGCCATGGAGTATTCAGATGAATGTGGTCAAGGATCATTGTGACAAAAAGTGTCCTGGAATATTGTGATGACATGGTTCATGGAGCATTGCGATGACCAGTGCCATGGCGAAATGTGAAGACAGGTGTCATGGGGCATTGTGATGACAGTGGTCATCTAGAATTGTGAAGAAAGATATCATGGAGCACTGGGATGACAGGGGCCATGGAGCATTGTGATGACAGGGGTCATGGGGCATTGTGATGACACGGCCATGGAACATTATGATGACAAGAATTCTGGAGCATTGTGATAATAAGGGCATGAACCATTGTGATTAGAGGGGCCAAGGAGCATTCTGATGACAACGGCATGGAGCATTGTGATGACAAGGGTCATCGACCATTGTGATGACAGTGGTCATGAAGCATTGTGATGAATGTGGTCATGGATCATTGTGATGACAAGTGTCGTGGAGCATTGTGATGCCAGGGGTCATAGAGCATTGTGATGACACGGTTATGGAATATTGTGATGACTAGAATTCTGTAGCACTGTGATGAAAAGGGAATGGAGCATTGTGATTACAGGGGTCATGGAGCATTGTGATGACAATTGTTCTAGAACATTGTGAAGACAGGGATCATGGAGCATAGTGATGAAAGGGGCCATGGAGCATTGTGATGACAGGCGTCATGGGACAATGTGTTGACAGTTGTCATGGAGCCTTGTTAGAAAGGGAACATGGAGCAATTTGATTTCAGGGGTCATGAAAAATTGTGAATACATAGGCCATGGAGTATTCAGATGAATGTGGTCAAGGATCATTGTGACGAAAAGTGTCCTGGAATATTGTGATGACACGGTTCATGGAGCATTGCGATGAAAAGGGCCATGGCGAAATGTGAAGACAGGTGTCATGAGGCATTGTGATGACAGTGGTCATCTAGAATTGTGAAGAAAGATATCATGGAGCACTGGGATGACAGGGGCGATGGAACATTGTGATGACAGGGGTCATGGGGCATTGTGATGACACGGCCATGGAACATTATGATGACAAGAATTCTGGAGCATTGTGATAAAAAGGGCATGGACCATTGTGATTAGAGGGGCCAAGGAGCATTCTGATGACAACGGCATGGAGCATTGTGATGACAAGGGTCATCGAGCATTGTGATGACAGTGGTCATGAAGCATTGTGATGAATGTGGTCATGGATCATTGTGATGACAAGTGTCGTGGAGCATTGTGATGACAGGGGTCATAGAGCATTGTGATTACACGGTTATGGAATATTGTGATGACCAGAATTCTGTAGCACTGTGATGAAAAGGGAATGGAGCATTGTGATTACAGGGGTCATGGAGCATTGTGATGACAATTGTTCTAGAACATTGTGATGACAGGGATCATGGAGCATAGTGATGAAAGGGTCCATGGAGCATTGTGATGACAGGCGCCATGGGACATTGTGTTGACAGTGGTCATGGAGCATTGTTAGAAAGGGAACATGGAGCAATTTGATTTCAGGGGCCATGAAAAATTGTGAATACATAGGCCATGGAGTATTCAGATGAATGTGTTCAAGGATCATTGTGACGACAAGTGTCCTGGAATATTGTGATGACACGGTTCATGGAGCATTGCGATGACAAGGGCCATGGCGAAATGGGAAGACAGGTGTCATGGGGCATTGAGATGACAGTCGTCATCTAGAATTGTGAAGGAAGATATCATGGAGCACTGGGATGACAGGGGCCATGGAGCATTGTGATGACAGGGGTCATGGGGCATTGTGATGACACGGCCATGGAACATTATGATGACAAGAATTCTGGAGCATTGTGATAAAAAGGGCATGGACCATTGTGATTAGAGGGGCCAAGGAGCATTCTGAAGACAACTGCATGGAGCATTGTGAAGACAAGGGTCATCGAGCATTGTGATGACAGTGGTCATGAAGCATTGTGATAAATGTGGTCATGGATCATTGTGATGACAAGTGTCGTAGAGCATTGTGATGACACGGTTATGGAATATTGTGATGACCAGAATTCTGTAGCACTGTGATGAAAAGGGAATGGAGCATTGTGATTACAGGGGTCATGGAGCATTGTGATGACAATTGTTCTAGAACATTGTGAAGACAGGGATCATGGAGCATAGTGATGAAAGGGGCCATGGAGCATTGTGATGACAGGCGTCATGGGACAATGTGTTGACAGTGGTCATGGAACCTTGTTAGAAAGGGAACATGGAGCAATTTGATTTCAGGGGTCATGAAAAATTGTGAATACATAGGCCATGGAGTATTCAGAGGAATGTGGTCAAGGATCATTGCGACGAAAATTGTCCTGGAATATTGTGATGACACGGTTCATGGAGCATTGGGATGACAAGGGCCATGGCGAAATGTGAAGACAGGTGTCATGGGGCATTGTGATGACAGTGGTCATCTAGAATTGTGAAGAAAGATATAATGGAGCACTGGGATGACAGGGGCCATGGAACATTGTGATGACAGGGGTCATGGGGCACTGTGATGACACGACCATGGAACATTATGATGACAAGTATTCTGGAGCATTGGGATAAAAAGGTCATGGACCATTGTGATTATAGGGGCCAAGGAGCATTCTGATGACAACGGCATGGAGCATTGTGATGACAAGGGTCATCGAGCATTGTGATGATAGTGGTCATGAAGCATTGTGATGAATGTGGTCATGGATCATTGTGATGACAAGTGTCGTGGAGCATTGTGATGACAGGGGTCATAGAGCATTGTGATGACATGGTTATGGAATATTGTGATGACCAGAATTCTGTAGCACAGTGATGAAAAGGGCATGGAGCATTGTGATTACAGGGGTCATGGAGCATTGTGATGACAATTGTTCTAGAACATTGTGATGACAGGGATCATGGAGCATAGTGATGAAAGGGGCAATGGAGCATTGTGTTGACAGGCGTCATGGGACATTGTGTTGACAGTGGACATGGAGCATTGTTAGAAATGGAACATGGAGCAATTTGACTTCAGGGGCCATGAAAAATTGCGAATACATAGGCCATGGAGTATTCAGATGAATGTGGTCAAGGATCATTGTGACGAAAAGTGTTCTGGAATATTGTGATGACACGGTTCATGGAGCATTGCGATGAAAAGGGCCATGGCGAAATGTGAAGACAGGTGTCATGAGGCATTGTGATGACAGTGGTCATCTAGAATTGTGAAGAAAGATATCATGGAGCACTGGGATGACAGGGGCCATGGAACATTGTGATGACATGTGTCATGGGGCATTGTGATGACACGGCCATGGAACATTATGATGACAAGAATTCTGGAGCATTGTGATAAAAAGGGCATGGACCATTGTGATTAGAGGGGCCAAGGAGCATTCTGATGACAAGGTCATGTAGCATTGTGATGACAAGGGTCATCGAGCTTTGTGATGACAGTGGTCATGAAGCATTGTGATGAATGTGGTCATGGATCATTGTGATGACAAGTGTCGTGGAGCATTGTGATGACAGGGGTCATAGAGCATTGTGATGACACGGTTATGGAATATTGTGATGACCAGAATTCTGTAGCACAGTGATGAAAAGGGAATGGAGCATTGTGATTACATGAGTCATAGAGCATTGTGATTACAAATGTTCTAGAACATTGTGATGACAGGGATCATGGAGCATAGTAATGAAAGGGGCAATGGAGATTTGTGTTGACAGGCGTCATGGGACATTGGTTTGACAGTGGACATGGAGCTTTGTTAGAAAGGGAACATGGAGCAATTTGATTTCATGGGCCATGAAAAATTGCAAATACATACGCCATGGAGTATTCAGATGAATGTGGTCAAGGATCATTGTGACGAAAATTGTCCTGGAATAATGTGATGACACGGTACATGGAGCATTGCGATGACAAGGGCCATGGCGAAATATTAAGACAGATGTCATGGGGCATTGTGAAGACAGTGGTCATGTAGTATTGTGAAGAAAGATATCATGGTGCACTGGGATGACAGGGGCCAAGGAGCATTGTGATGACAGGGGTCATGGGGCATTGTGATGACACGGCCATGGAACATTATGATGACAAGAATTCTGGAGCATTGTGATAAACAGGGCATGGACCATTGTGATTAGAGGGGCCAAGGAGCATTCTGATGACAAGGTCATGGAGCACTGTGATGACAAGGGTCATCGAGCTTTGTGATGACAGTGGTCATGAAGCATTGTGATGAATGTGGTCATGGATCATTGTGATGACAAGTGTCGTGGAGCATTGTGATGACAAGGGGCATATAGCATTGTGATGACACGGTTATGGAATATTGTGATGACCAGAATTCTGTAGCACTGTGATGAAAAGGGAATGGAGCACTGTGATTACAGGGGTCATGGAGCATTGTGATGACAATTGTTTTAGAACATTATGATGACAGGGATCATGGAGTATAGTGATGAAAGGGGCCATGGAGAATTGTGATGACAGGCGTCATGGGACATTGTGTTGACAGTGGTCATGGAGCATTGTTAGAAAGGGCACTTGGAGCAATTTGATTTCAGGGGCCATGAACAATTGTGAATACATAGGCCATGGAGTATTCAGATGAATGTGGTCAAGGATCATTGTGACGAAAAGTGTACTGGAATATTGTGATGACACGGTTCATGGAGCATTGCGATGACAAGGGCCATGGCGAAATGTGAAGACAGGTGTCATGGGGCATTGTGATGACAGGAGTCATGGGGCATTGTGATGACACGGCCATGGAACATTATGATGACAAGTATTCTGGAGCATTGTGATAAAAAGGGCATGGACCATTGTGATTAGAGGGGCCAAGGATCATTCTGATGACAACGGCATGGAGCATTGTGATGACAAGGGTCATCGAGCATTGTGATGACAGTGGTCATGAAGCATTGTGATGAATGTGGTCATGGATCATTGTGATGACAAGTGTCGTGGAGCATTGTGATGACAGGGGTCATAGAGCATTGTGATGACACGGATATGGAATATTGTGATGACCAGAATCCTGTAGCACTGTGATGAAAAGGGAATGGAGCATTGTGATTACAGGGGTCATGGAGCATTGTGAGGACAATTGTTCTAGAACATTGTGATGACAGGGATCATGGAGCATAGTTATGAAAGGGTCCATGGAGCATTGTGATGACAGGCGCCATGGGATATTGTGTTGACAGTGGTCATGGAGCATTGTTAGAAAGGGAACATGGAGCAATTTGATTTCAGGGGCCATGAAAAATTGCGAATACATAGGCCATGGAGTATTCAGATGAATGTGGTCAAGAATCATTGTGACGAAAAGTGTCCTGGAATATTGTGATGACACGGTTCATGGAGCATTGCGATGACAAGGGCCATGGCGAAATGTGAAGACAGGTGTCATGGGGCTTTGTGATGACAGGGGTCAAGGTGCATTGTGATGACACGGCCATGGAACATTATGATGACAAGAATTCTGGAGCATTGTGATAAAAAGGGCATGGACCATTGTGATTAGAGGGGCCAAGGAGCATTCTGATGACAACGGCATGGAGCATTGTGATGACAAGGGTCATCGAGCATTGTGATGACAGTGGTCATGAAGCATTGTGATGAATGTGGTCATGGATCATTGTGATGACAAGTGTCGTGGAGCATTGTGATGACAGGGGTCATAGAGCATTGTGATGACACGGTTATGGAATATTGTGATGACCAGAATTCTGTAGCACTGTGATGAAAAGGGAATGGAGCATTGTGATTACAGGGGTCATGGAGCATTGTGATGACAATTGTTCTAGAACATTGTGATGACAGGGATCATGGAGCATAGTGATGAAAGGGTCCATGGAGCATTGTGATGACAGGTGCCATGGGATATTGTGTTGACAGTGGTCAAGGAGCATTGTTAGAAAGGGAACATGGAGCAATTTGATTTCAGGGGCCATGAAAAATTGTGAATACATAGGCCATGGAGTATTCAGATGAATGTGGTCAAGGATCATTGTGACGACAAGTGTCCTGGAATATTGTGATGACACGGTTCATGGAGCATTGCGATGACAAGGGCCATGGCGAAATGTGAAGACAGGTGTCATGGGGCATTGTGATGACAGTGGTCATCTAGAATTGTGAAGGAAGATATCATGGAGCACTGGGATGACAGGGGCCATGGAGCATTGTGATGACAGGGGTCATGGGGCATTGTGATGACACGGCCATGGAACATTATGATGACAAGAATTCTGGAGCATTGTGATAAAAAGGGCATGGACCATTGTGATTAGAGGGGCCAAAGAGCATTCTCATGACAACGGCATGGAGCATTGTGATGACAAGGGTCATCGAGCATTGTGATGACAGTGGTCATGAAGCATTGTGATGAATGTGGTCATGGATCATTGTGATGACAAGTCTCGTGGAGCATTGTGATGACAGGGGTCATAGAGCATTGTGATGACACGGTTATGGAATATTGTGATGACCAGAATTCTGTAGCACTGTGATGAAAAGGGAATGGAGCATTGTGATTACAGGGGTCATGGAGCATTGTGATGACAATTGTTCTAGAACATTGTGAAGACAGGGATCATGGAGCATAGTGATGAAAGGGGCCATGGAGCATTGTGATGACAGGCTTCATGGGACAATGTGTTGACAGTGGTCATGGAGCCTTGTTAGAAAGGGAACATGGAGCAATTTGATTTCAGGGGTCAAGAAAAATTGTGAATACATAGGCCATGGAGTATTCAGATGAATGTGGTCAAGGATCATTGTGACGAAAATTGTCCTGGAATATTGTGATGACACGGTTCATGGAGCATTGGGATGACAAGGGCCATGGCGAAATGTGAAGACAGGTGTCATGGGGCATTGTGATGACAGGAGTCATGGGGCATTGTGATGACACGGCCATGGAACATTATGATGACAAGATTTCTGGAGCATTGTGATAAAAAGGGCATGGACCATTGTGATTAGAGGGGCCAAGGAGCATTCTGATGACAACGGCATGGAGCATTGTGATGACAAGGGTCATCGAGCATTGTGATGACAGTGGTCATGAAGCATTGTGATGAATGTGGTCATGGATCATTGTGATGACAAGTGTCGTGGAGCATTGTGATGACAGGGGTCATAGAGCATTGTGATGACACGGTTATGGAATATTGTGATGACCAGAATTCTGTAGCACAGTGATGAATAGGGCATGGAGCATTGTGATTACAGGGGTCATGGAGCATTGTGATGACAATTGTTCTAGAACATTGTGATGACAGGGATCATGGAGCATAGTGATGAAAGGGGCAATGGAGCATTGTGTTGAAAGGAGTCATGGGACATTGTGTTGACAGTGGACATGGAGCATTGTTAGAAATGGAACATGGAGCAATTTGATTTCAGGGGCCATGAAAAATTGCGAATACATAGGCCATGGAGTATTCAGATGAATGTGGTCAAGGATCATTGTGACGAAAAGTGTCCTGGAATATTGTGATGACACGGTTCATGGAGCATTGCGATGAAAAGGGCCATGGCGAAATGTGAAGACAGGTGTCATGAGGCATTGTGATGACAGTGGTCATTTAGAATTGTGAAGAAAGATATCATGGAGCACTGGGATGACAGGGGCCATGGAACATTGTGATGACAGGGGTCATGGGGCATTGTGATGACACGGCCATGGAACATTATGATGACAAGAATTCTGGAGCATTGTGATAAAAAGGGCATGGACCATTGTGATTAGAGGGGCCAAGGAGCATTCTGATGACAAGGTCATGGAGCACTGTGATGACAAGGGTCATCGAGCTTTGTGATGACAGTGGTCATGAAGCATTGTGATGAATGTGGTCATGGATCATTGTGATGACAAGTGTCGTGGAGCATTGTGATGACAAGGGGCATATAGCATTGTGATGACACGGTTATGGAATATTGTGATGACCAGAATTCTGTAGCACTGTGATGAAAAGGGAATGGAGCACTGTGATTACAGGGGTCATGGAGCATTGTGATGACAATTGTTCTAGAACATTATGATGACAGGGATCATGGAGAATAGTGATGAAAGGGGCCATGGATAATTGTGATGACAGGCGTCATGGGACATTGTGTTGACAGTGGTCATGCAGCATTGTTAGAAAGGGCACTTGGAGCAATTTGATTTCAGGGGCCATGAACAATTGTGAATACATAGGCCATGGAGTATTCAGATGAATGTGGTCAAGGATCATTGTGACGAAAAGTGTACTGGAATATTGTGATGACACGGTTCATGGAGCATTGGGATGACAAGGGCCATGGCGAAATGTGAAGACAGGTGTCATGGGGCATTGTGATGACAGGAGTCATGGGGCATTGTGATGACACGGCCATGGAACATTATGATGACAAGAATTCTGGAGCATTGTGATAAAAAGGGCATGGACCATTGTGATTAGAGGGGCCAAGGAGCATTCTGATGACAACGGCATGGAGCATTGTGATGACAAGGGTCATCGAGCATTGTGATGACAGTGGTCATGAAGCATTGTGATGAATGTGGTCATGGATCATTGTGATGACAAGTGTCGTGGAGCATTGTGATGACAGGGGTCATAGAGCATTGTGATGACACGGTTATGGAATATTGTGATGACCAGAATTCTGTAGCACTGTGATGAAAAGGGAATGGAGCATTGTGATTACAGGGGTCATGGAGCATTGTGATGACAATTGTTCTAGAACATTGTGATGACAGGGATCATGGAGCATAGTGATGAAAGGGTCCATGGAGCATTGTGATGACAGGCGCCATGGGATATTCTGTTGACAGTGGTCATGGAGCATTGTTAGAAAGGGAACATGGAGCAATTTGATTTCAGGGTCCATGAAAAATTGTGAATACATAGGCCATGGAGTATTCAGATGAATGTGGTCAAGGATCATTGTGACGACAAGTGTCCTGGAATATTGTGATGACACGGTTCATGGAGCATTGCGATGACAAGGGCCATGGGGAAATGTGAAGACAGGTGTCATGAGGCATTGTGATGACAGTGGTCATCTAGAATTGTGAAGAAAGATATCATGGAGCACTGGGATGACAGGGGCCATGGAACATTGTGATGACATGTGTCATGGGGCATTGTGATGACACGGCCATGGAACATTATGATGACAAGAATTCTGGAGCATTGTGATAAAAAGGGCATGGACCATTGTGATTAGAGGGGCCAAGGAGCATTCTGATGACAAGGTCATGTAGCATTGTGATGACAAGGGTCATCGAGCTTTGTGATGACAGTGGTCATGAAGCATTGTGATGAATGTGGTCATGGATCATTGTGATGACAAGTGTCGTGGAGCATTGTGATGACAAGGGGCATATAGCATTGTGATGACACGGTTATGGAATATTGTGATGACCAGAATTCTGTAGCACTGTGATGAAAAGGGAATGGAGCACTGTGATTACAGGGGTCATGGAGCATTGTGATGACAATTGTTCTAGAACATTATGTTGACAGGGATCATGGAGCATAGTGATGAAAGGGGCCATGGAGAATTGTGATGACAGGCGTCATGGGACATTGTGTTGACAGTGGTCATGGAGCATTGTTAGAAAGGGCACTTGGAGCAATTTGATTTCAGGGGCCATGAACAATTGTGAATACATAGGCCATGGAGTATTCAGATGAATGTGGTCAAGGATCATTGTGACGAAAAGTGTCCTGGAATATTGTGATGACACGGTTCATGGAGCATTGCGATGACAAGGGCCATGGCGAAATGTGAAGACAGGTGTCATGGGGCATTGTGATGACAGTGGTCATCTAGAATTGTGAAGAAAGATATCATGGAGCACTGGGATGACAGGGGCCATGGAGCATTGTGATGACAGGGGTCATGGGGCATTGTTATGACACGGCCATGGAACATTATGATGACAAGAATTCTGGAGCATTGTGATAAAAAGGTCATGGACCATTGTGATTAGAGGGGCCAAGGAGCATTCTGATGACAACGGCATGGAGCATTGTGATGACAAGGGTCATCGAGCATTGTGATGACAGTGGTCATGAAGCATTGTGATGAATGTGGTCATGGATCATTGTGATGACAAGTGTCGTGGAGCATTGTGATGACAGGGGTCATAGAGCATTGGGATGACACGGTTATGGAATATTGTGATGACCAGAATTCTGTAGCACTGTGATGAAAAGGGAATGGAGCATTGTGATTACAGGGGTCATGGAGCATTGTGATGACAATTTTTCTAGAACATTGTGATGACAGGGATCATGGATCATAGTGATTAAAGGGTCCATGGAGCTTGGTGATGACAGGCGCCATGGGACATTGTGTTGACAGTGGTCATGGAGCATTGTTAGAAAGGGAACATGGAGCAATTTGATTTCAGGGGCCATGAAAAATTGTGAATACATAGGCCATGGAGTATTCAGATGAATGTGGTCAAGGATCATTGTGACGACAAGTGTCCTGGAATATTGTGATGACACGGTTCATGGAGCATTGCGATGACAAGGGCCATGGCGAAATGTGAAGACAGGTGTCATGGGGCATTGTGATGACAGTGGTCATCTAGAATTGTGAAGGAAGATATCATGGAGCACTGGGATGACAGGGGCCATGGAGCATTGTGATGACAGGGGTCATGGGGCATTGTGATGACACGGCCATGGAACATTATGATGACAAGAATTCTGGAGCATTGTGATAAAAAGGGCATGGACCATTGTGATTAGAGGGGCCAAGGAGCATTCTGATGACAACGGCATGGAGCATTGTGATGACAAGGGTCATCGAGCATTGTGATGACAGTGGTCATGAAGCATTGTGATAAATGTGGTCATGGATCATTGTGATGACAAGTGTCGTAGAGCATTGTGATGACACGGTTATGGAATATTGTGATGACCAGAATTCTGTAGCACTGTGATGAAAAGGGAATGGAGCATTGTGATTACAGGGGTCATGGAGCATTGTGATGACAATTGTTCTAGAACATTGTGAAGACAGGGATCATGGAGCATAGTGATGAAAGGGGCCATGGAGCATTGTGATGACAGGCGTCATGGGACAATGTGTTGACAGTGGTCATGGAACCTTGTTAGAAAGGGAACATGGAGCAATTTGATTTCAGGGGTCATGAAAAATTGTGAATACATAGGCCATGGAGTATTCAGAGGAATGTGGTCAAGGATCATTGCGACGAAAATTGTCCTGGAATATTGTGATGACACGGTTCATGGAGCATTGGGATGACAAGGGCCATGGCGAAATGTGAAGACAGGTGTCATGGGGCATTGTGATGACAGTGGTCATCTAGAATTGTGAAGAAAGATATAATGGAGCACTGGGATGACAGGGGCCATGGAACATTGTGATGACAGGGGTCATGGGGCACTGTGATGACACGACCATGGAACATTATGATGACAAGTATTCTGGAGCATTGTGATAAAAAGGTCATGGACCATTGTGATTATAGGGGCCAAGGAGCATTCTGATGACAACGGCATGGAGCATTGTGATGACAAGGGTCATCGAGCATTGTGATGATAGTGGTCATGAAGCATTGTGATGAATGTGGTCATGGATCATTGTGATGACAAGTGTCGTGGAGCATTGTGATGACAGGGGTCATAGAGCATTGTGATGACATGGTTATGGAATATTGTGATGACCAGAATTCTGTAGCACAGTGATGAAAAGGGCATGGAGCATTGTGATTACAGGGGTCATGGAGCATTGTGATGACAATTGTTCTAGAACATTGTGATGACAGGGATCATGGAGCATAGTGATGAAAGGGGCAATGGAGCATTGTGTTGACAGGCGTCATGGGACATTGTGTTGACAGTGGACATGGAGCATTGTTAGAAATGGAACATGGAGCAATTTGACTTCAGGGGCCATGAAAAATTGCGAATACATAGGCCATGGAGTATTCAGATGAATGTGGTCAAGGATCATTGTGACGAAAAGTGTTCTGGAATATTGTGATGACACGGTTCATGGAGCATTGCGATGAAAAGGGCCATGGCGAAATGTGAAGACAGGTGTCATGAGGCATTGTGATGACAGTGGTCATCTAGAATTGTGAAGAAAGATATCATGGAGCACTGGGATGACAGGGGCCATGGAACATTGTGATGACATGTGTCATGGGGCATTGTGATGACACGGCCATGGAACATTATGATGACAAGAATTCTGGAGCATTGTGATAAAAAGGGCATGGACCATTGTGATTAGAGGGGCCAAGGAGCATTCTGATGACAAGGTCATGTAGCATTGTGATGACAAGGGTCATCGAGCTTTGTGATGACAGTGGTCATGAAGCATTGTGATGAATGTGGTCATGGATCATTGTGATGACAAGTGTCGTGGAGCATTGTGATGACAGGGGTCATAGAGCATTGTGATGACACGGTTATGGAATATTGTGATGACCAGAATTCTGTAGCACAGTGATGAAAAGGGAATGGAGCATTGTGATTACATGAGTCATAGAGCATTGTGATTACAAATGTTCTAGAACATTGTGATGACAGGGATCATGGAGCATAGTAATGAAAGGGGCAATGGAGATTTGTGTTGACAGGCGTCATGGGACATTGGTTTGACAGTGGACATGGAGCTTTGTTAGAAAGGGAACATGGAGCAATTTGATTTCATGGGCCATGAAAAATTGCAAATACATACGCCATGGAGTATTCAGATGAATGTGGTCAAGGATCATTGTGACGAAAATTGTCCTGGAATAATGTGATGACACGGTACATGGAGCATTGCGATGACAAGGGCCATGGCGAAATATTAAGACAGATGTCATGGGGCATTGTGAAGACAGTGGTCATGTAGTATTGTGAAGAAAGATATCATGGTGCACTGGGATGACAGGGGCCAAGGAGCATTGTGATGACAGGGGTCATGGGGCATTGTGATGACACGGCCATGGAACATTATGATGACAAGAATTCTGGAGCATTGTGATAAACAGGGCATGGACCATTGTGATTAGAGGGGCCAAGGAGCATTCTGATGACAATGGCATGGAGCATTGCGATGACAAGCGTCATCGAGCATTGTGATGACAAGTGTCGTGGAGCATTGTGATGACAGGGGTCATAGAGCATTGTGATGACACGGTTATGGAATATTGTGATGACCAGAATTCTGTAGCACTGTGATGAAAAGGGAATGGAGCATTGTGATTACAGGGGTCATGGAGCATTGTGATGACAATTGTTCTAGAACATTGTGAAGACAGGGATCATGGAGCATAGTGATGAAAGGGGCCATGGAGCATTGTGATGATAGGCGTCATGGGACAATGTGTTGACAGTGGTCATGGAACCTTGTTAGAAAGGGAACATGGAGCAATTTGATTTCAGGGGTCATGAAAAATTGTGAATACATAGGCCATGGAGTATTCAGAGGAATGTGGTCAAGGATCATTGCGACGAAAATTGTCCTGGAATATTGTGATGACACGGTTCATGGAGCATTGGGATGACAAGGGCCATGGCGAAATGTGAAGACAGGTGTCATGGGGCATTGTGATGACAGTGGTCATCTAGAATTGTGAAGAAAGATATAATGGAGCACTGGGATGACAGGGGCCATGGAACATTGTGATGACAGGGGTCATGGGGCACTGTGATGACACGACCATGGAACATTATGATGACAAGTATTCTGGAGCATTGGGATAAAAAGGTCATGGACCATTGTGATTATAGGGGCCAAGGAGCATTCTGATGACAACGGCATGGAGCATTGTGATGACAAGGGTCATCGAGCATTGTGATGATAGTGGTCATGAAGCATTGTGATGAATGTGGTCATGGATCATTGTGATGACAAGTGTCGTGGAGCATTGTGATGACAGGGGTCATAGAGCATTGTGATGACATGGTTATGGAATATTGTGATGACCAGAATTCTGTAGCACAGTGATGAAAAGGGCATGGAGCATTGTGATTACAGGGGTCATGGAGCATTGTGATGACAATTGTTCTAGAACATTGTGATGACAGGGATCATGGAGCATAGTGATGAAAGGGGCAATGGAGCATTGTGTTGACAGGCGTCATGGGACATTGTGTTGACAGTGGACATGGAGCATTGTTAGAAATGGAACATGGAGCAATTTGACTTCAGGGGCCATGAAAAATTGCGAATACATAGGCCATGGAGTATTCAGATGAATGTGGTCAAGGATCATTGTGACGAAAAGTGTTCTGGAATATTGTGATGACACGGTTCATGGAGCATTGCGATGAAAAGGGCCATGGCGAAATGTGAAGACAGGTGTCATGAGGCATTGTGATGACAGTGGTCATCTAGAATTGTGAAGAAAGATATCATGGAGCACTGGGATGACAGGGGCCATGGAACATTGTGATGACATGTGTCATGGGGCATTGTGATGACACGGCCATGGAACATTATGATGACAAGAATTCTGGAGCATTGTGATAAAAAGGGCATGGACCATTGTGATTAGAGGGGCCAAGGAGCATTCTGATGACAAGGTCATGTAGCATTGTGATGACAAGGGTCATCGAGCTTTGTGATGACAGTGGTCATGAAGCATTGTGATGAATGTGGTCATGGATCATTGTGATGACAAGTGTCGTGGAGCATTGTGATGACAGGGGTCATAGAGCATTGTGATGACACGGTTATGGAATATTGTGATGACCAGAATTCTGTAGCACAGTGATGAAAAGGGAATGGAGCATTGTGATTACATGAGTCATAGAGCATTGTGATTACAAATGTTCTAGAACATTGTGATGACAGGGATCATGGAGCATAGTAATGAAAGGGGCAATGGAGATTTGTGTTGACAGGCGTCATGGGACATTGGTTTGACAGTGGACATGGAGCTTTGTTAGAAAGGGAACATGGAGCAATTTGATTTCATGGGCCATGAAAAATTGCAAATACATACGCCATGGAGTATTCAGATGAATGTGGTCAAGGATCATTGTGACGAAAATTGTCCTGGAATAATGTGATGACACGGTACATGGAGCATTGCGATGACAAGGGCCATGGCGAAATATTAAGACAGATGTCATGGGGCATTGTGAAGACAGTGGTCATGTAGTATTGTGAAGAAAGATATCATGGTGCACTGGGATGACAGGGGCCAAGGAGCATTGTGATGACAGGGGTCATGGGGCATTGTGATGACACGGCCATGGAACATTATGATGACAAGAATTCTGGAGCATTGTGATAAACAGGGCATGGACCATTGTGATTAGAGGGGCCAAGGAGCATTCTGATGACAATGGCATGGAGCATTGCGATGACAAGCGTCATCGAGCATTGTGATGACAAGTGTCGTGGAGCATTGTGATGACAGGGGTCATAGAGCATTGTGATGACACGGTTATGGAATATTGTGATGACCAGAATTCTGTAGCCCTGTGATGAAAAGGGAATGGAGCATTGTGATTACAGGGGTCATGGAGCATTGTGATGACAATTGTTCTAGAACATTGTGAAGACAGGGATCATGGAGCATAGTGATGAAAGGGGCAATGGAGCATTGTGTTGACAGGCGTCATGGGACATTGTGTTGACAGTGGTCATGGAGCATTGTTAGAAAGAGAACATGGAGCAATTTGATTTCAGGGGCCATGAAAAATTGCGAATACATAGGCCATGGAATATTCAGATGAATGTGGTCAAGGATCATTGTGACGAAAAGTGTCCTGGAATATTGTGATGACACGGTTCTTGGAGCATTGCGATGACAAGGGCCATAGCGAAATGTGAAGACAGGTGTCATGGGGCATTGTGATGACAGTGGTCCTCTAGAATTGTGAAGAAAGATATCATGGAGCAGTGGGATGACAGGGGCCATGGAGCATTGTGATGACAGGGGTCATGGGGCATTGTGATGACACGGCCATGGAACATTATGATGACAAGTAGTCTGGAGCATTGTGATAAAATGGGCATGGACCATTGTGATTAGAGGGGCCAAGGAGCAATGTGATGACAACGGCATGGAGCATTGTGATGACAAGGTTTATCGAGCATTGTGATGACAGTGGTCATGAAGCATTGTGATGAATGTGGTCATGCATCATTGTGATGACAAGTGTCGTGGAGCATTGTGATGACAGGGGTGATAGAGCATTGTGATGACACGGTTATGGAATATTGTGATGACCAGAATTCTGTACCACAGTGATGAAAAGGGAATGGAGCATTGTGATTACAGTGGTCATGGAGCATTTTGATGACAATTGTTCTAGAACATTGTGCACACAGGGATCATGGACCATAGTGATGAAAGGGGCCATGGAGCATTGTGTTGACAGGCGTCATGCGACATTGTGTTGACAGTGGTCATGGAGCATTGTTAGAAAGAGAACATGGAGCAATTTGATTTCAGCGGCCATGGAAAATTGCGAATACATAGGCCATGGAGTATTCAGATGAATGTGGTCAAGGATCATTGTGACGAAAAGTGTCCTGGAATATTGTGATGACACGGTTCATGGAGCATTGCGATGACAAGGGCCATGGCGAAATGTGAAGACAGGTGTCATGGGGCATTGTGATGACAGGGTTCATGGGGCATTGTGATGACACGGCCATGGAACATTATGATGACAAGAATTCTGGAGCATTGTGATAAAAAGGGCATGGACCATTGTGATTAGAGGGGCCAAGGAGCATTCTGATGACAACGGCATGGAGCATTGTGATGACAAGGTTTATCGAGCATTGTGATGACAGTGGTCATGAAGCATTGTGATGAATGTGGTCATGGATCATTGTGATGAAAAGTGTCGTGTAGCATTGTGATGACAGTGGTCATAGAGCATTGTGATCACACGGTTATGGAATATTGTGATGACCAGAATTCTGTAGCACTCTGATGAAAAGGGAAAGGAGTATTGTGATTACAGGGGTCATGGAGCATTGTGATGACAAATGTTCTAGAACATTGTGATGAAAGGGGCAATGGAGATTTGTGTTGACAGGCGTCATGGGACATTGTGTTGACAGTGGACATGGAGCTTTGTTAGAAAGGGAACATGGAGCAATTTGATTTCAGGGGCCATGAAATATTGCGAATACATACGCCATGGAGTATTCAGATGAATGTGGTCAAGGATCATTGTGACGAAAAGTGTCCTGGAATAATGTGATGACACGGTACATGGAGCATTGCAATCACAAGGGTCATGGCGAAAAGTGAAGACAAGTGTCATGGGGCATTGTGATGACAGTGGCCCTCTAGAATTGTGAAGAAAGATATCATGGAGCACTGGGATGACAGGGGCCATGGAGCATTGTGATGACAGGGGTCATGGGGCATTGTGATGACACGGCCATGGAACATTATGATGACAAGTAGTCTGGAGCATTGTGATAAAAAGGTCATGGACCATTGTGATTAGAGGGGCCAAGGAGCATTCTGATGACAACGGCATGGAGCATTGTGATGACAAGCGTCATTGAGCATTGTGATGACAAGTGTCGTGGAGCATTGTGATGACAGGGGTCATAGAGCATTGTGATGACACGGTTATGGAATATTGTGATGACCAGAATTCTGTAGCACTGTGATGAAAAGGGAATGGAGCATTGTGATTACAGGGGTCATGGAGCAGTGTGATGACAATTGTTCTAGAACATTGTGAAGACAGGGATCATGGAGCATAGTGATGAAAGGGGCAATGGAGCTTTGTGTGGACAGGCGTCATGGGACATTGTGATGACAGTGGTCATGGAGCATTGTTAGAAAGAGAACATGGAGCAATTTGATTTCAGGGGCCATGAAAAATTGCGAATACATAGGCCATGGAGTATTCAGATGAATGTGGTCAAGGATCATTGTGACGAAAAGTGTCCTGGAATATTGTGATGACACGGTTCATGGAGCATTGCGATGACAAGGGCCATGGCGAAATGTGAAGACAGGTGTCATGGGGCATTGTGATGACAGTGGTCCTCTAGAATTGTGAAGAAAGATATCATTGAGCACTGGGATGACAGGGGCCATGGAGCATTGTGATGACAGGGGTCATGGGGCATTGTGATGACACGGCCATGGAACATTATGATGACAAGTAGTCTGGAGCATTGTGATAAAATGGGCATGGACCATTGTGATTAGAGGGGCCAAGGAGCAATGTGATGACAACGGCATGGAGCATTGTGATGACAAGGGTCATCGAGCATTGTGATGACAGTGGTCATGAAGCATTGTGATGAATGTGGTCATGCATCATTGTGATGACAAGTGTCGTGGAGCATTTTGATGACAGGGGTCATATAGAATTCTGATGACACGGTTATAGAATATTGTGATGACCAGAATTCTGTAGCACTGTGATGAAAAGGGAATGGAGCATTGTGATTACAGGGGTCATGGAGCATTTTGATGACAATTGTTTAGAACATTGTGAAGACAGGGATCATGGAGCATAGTGATGAAAGGGGCCATGGAGCATTGTGTTGACAGGCGTCATGGGACATTGTGTTGACAGTGGTCATGGAGCATTGTTAGAAAGAGAACATGGAGCAATTTGATTTCAGGGGCCATGAAAAATTGCGAATACATAGGCCATGGAGTATTCAGATGAATGTGGTCAAGAATCATTTTGACGAAAAGTGTCCTGGAATATTGTGATGACACGGTTCATGGAGCATTGCGATGACAAGGGCCATGGCGAAATGTGAAGACAGGTGTCATGGGGCTTTGTGATGACAGGGGTCATGGGGCATTGTGATGACACGGCCATGGAACATTATGATGACAAGAATTCTGGAGCATTGTGATAAAAAGGGCATGGACCATTGTGATTAGAGGGGCCAAGGAGCATTCTGATGACAACGGCATGGAGCATTGTGATGACAAAGTTTATCGAGCATTGTGATGACAGTGGTCATGAAGCATTGTGATGAATGTGGTCATGGATCATTGTGATGAAAAGTGTCGTGTAGCATTGTGATGACAGGGGTCATAGAGCATTGTGATCACACGGTTATGGAATATTGTGATGACCAGAATTCTGTAGCACTGTGATGAAAAGGGAATGGAGTATTGTGATTACAGGGGTCATGGAGCATTGTGATGACAATTGTTCTAGAACATTGTGATGACAGGGATCATGGAGCATAGTGATGAAAGGGTCCATGGAGCATTGTGATGACAGGCGTCATGGGACAATGTGTTGACAGTGGTCATGGAGCATTGTTAGAAAGGGAACATGGAGCAATTTGATTTCAGGGGTCATGAAAAATTGTGAATACATAGGCCATGGAGTATTCAGATGAATTTGGTCAAGGATCATTGTGACGAAAATTGTCCTGGAATATTGTGATGACACGGTTCATGGAGCATTGCGATGACAAGGGCCATGGGGAAATGTGAAGACAGGTGTCATGGGGCAATGTGATGACAGTGGTCATCTAGAATTGTGAAGAAAGATATCATGGAGAACAGAGATGACAGGGGCCATGGAGCACTGTGATGACAGGGGTCATGGGGCATTGTGATGACACGGCCATGGAACATTATGATGACAAGAATTCTGGAGCATTGTGATAAAAAGGGCATGGACCATTGTGATTAGAGGGGCCATGGAGCATTCTGATGACAACGGCATGGAGCATTGTGATGACAAGGGTCATCGAGCATTGTGATGACAGTGGTCATGAAGCATTGCGATGAATGTGGTCATGGATCATTGTGATGATAAGTGTCGTGGAGCATTGTGATGACTGGGGTCATAGAGCATTGTGATGACACGGTTATGGAATATTGTGATGACCAGAATTCTGTGGCACTGTGATGAAAAGGGAATGGAGCATTGTGATTACAGGGGTCATGGAGCATTGTGATGACAATTGTTCTAGAACATTGTGAAGACAGGGATCATGGAGCACAGTGATGAAAGAGGCCATGGAGAATTGTGATGACAGGCGTCATGGGACAATGTGTTGACAGTGGTCATGGAGCATTGTTAGAAAGGGAACATGGAGCAAAGTGATTTCAGGGGCCATGAAAATTTGTGAATACATAGGCCATGGAGTATCCAGATGAATGTCATCATGGATCATTGTGACAAAAAGTGTCCTGGAATATTGTGATGACACGGTTCATGGAGCATTGCGATGACAAGGGCCATGGCGAAATGTGAAGACAGGTGTCATGGGGCATTGTGATGACAGTGGTCATCTAGAATTGTAGAGAAAGATATCATGGAGCACTGGGATGACAGGGGCCATGGAGCATTGTGATTACAGGGGTCATGGGGCTTTGTGATGACACGGCCATGGAACATTATGATGACAAGAATTCTGGAGCATTGTGATAAAAAGGTCATGGACCATTGTGATTAGAGGGGCCAAGGAGCATTCTGATGACAATGTCATGGAGCATTGTGATGACAAGGGTCATCGAGCTTTGTGATGACAGTGGTCATGAAGCATTGTGATGAATGTGGTCATGGATCATTGTGATGACAAGTGTCGTGGAGCATTGTGATGACAACTGGCATAAAGCATTGTTATGACACGGTTATGGAATATTGTGATGACCAGAATTCTGTAGCACTGTGATGAAACGGGAATGTAGCATTGTGATTACAGGGGTATTGGAGCATTGTGATGACAATTATTCTAGAACATTGTGATGACAGGGATCATGGAGCATAGTGATGAAAGGGGCCATGGAGCATTGTGATGACAGGCATCATGGGACATTGTGTTGACAGTGGTCATGGAGCATTGTTAGAAAGGGAACATGGAGCAATTTGATTTCAGGGGCCATGAACAATTGTGAATACATAGGCCATGGAGTATTCAGATGAATGTGGTCAAGGATCATTGTGACGAAAAGTGTCCTGGAATATTGTGATGGCACGGTTAATGGAGCATTGCGATGACAGGGGCCATGGCGAAATGTAAAGACAGGTGTCATGGGGCATTGTGATGACAGTGGTCCTCTAGAATTGTGAAGAGAGATATCATGGAGCACTGGGATGACAGGGGCCATGGAGCATTGTGATGACAGGGGTCATGGGGCATTGTGGTGACACGGCCATGGAACATTATGATGACAAGAATTCTGGAGCATTGTGATAAAAAGGGCATGGACCATTGTGATTAGAGGGGCCACGGAGCATTCTGATGACAACGGCATGGAGCATTGTGATGACAAGGGTCATCGAGCATTGTGATGACAGTGGTCATGAAGCATTGTGATGAATGTGGTAAATGGATCATTGTGATGACAAGTGTCGTGGAGCATTGTGATGACAGGGGTCATAGAGCATTGTGATGACACGGTTATGGAATATTGTGATGACCAGAATTCTGTAGCACTGTGATGAAAAGGGAATGGAGCATTGTGATTAGAGGGGTCATGGAGCATTGTGATGACAATTGTTCTAGAACATTGTGATGACAGGGATCATGGAGCATAGTGATGAAAGGTGCCATAGAGCATTGTGATTACAGGCGTCATGGGACATTGTGTTGACAGTGGTCATGGAGCATTGTTAGAAAGGGAACATGGAGCAATTTGATTTCAGGGGCCATGAAAAATTGTGAATACATAGGCCATGGAGTATTCAGATGAATGTGGTCAAGGATCATTGTGACAAAAAGTGTCCTGGAATATTGTGATGACACGGTTCATGGAGCATTGCGATGACAAGGGCAATGGCGAAATGTGAAGACAGGTGTCATGGGGCATTGTGATGACAGTGGTCCTCTAGAATTGTGAAGAAAGATATCATGGAGCACTGGGATGATAGGGGACATGGAACATTGTGATGACAGGGGTCATGGGGCATTGTGGTGACACGGCCATGGAATTATGATGACAAGAATTCTGGAGCATTGTGATAAAAAGGGCATGGACCATTGTGATTAGAGGGGCCAAGGAGCATTCTGATGACAGCGGCATGGAGCATTGTGATGACAGTGGTCATGAAGCATTGTGATGAATGTGGTCATGCATCATTGTGATGACAAGTGTCGTGGAGCATTGTGATGACAGGGGTCATAGAGCATTGTGATGACACGGTTATGGAATATTGTGATGACCAGAATTCTATACCACAGTGATGAAAATGGAATGGAGCATTGTGATTACAGGGGTCATGGAGCATTGTGATGACAATTATTTAGAACATTGTGAAGACAGTGATCATGGAGCCTAGTGATGAAAGGGGCCATGGAGCATTGTGATGACAGGCGTCATGGGACATTGTGTTGACAGTGGTCATGGAGCATTGTTAGAAAGGGAACATGGAGCAATTTGATTTCTGGGGCCATGAACAATTGTGAATACATAGGCCATGGAGTATTCAGATGAATGTGGTCAAGGATCTTTGTGACGAAAAGTGTAATGGAATATTGTGATGAAACGGTTCATGGAGCATTGCGATGACAAGGGCCATGGCGAAATGTGAAGACAGGTGTCATGGGGCATTGTGATGACAGTGGTCATCTAGAATTGTGAAGAAAGATATCATGGAGCACTGGGATGACAGGGGCCATGGAGCATTGTGATGACAGGGGTCATGGGGCAGTGTGATGAAACGACCATGGAACATTATGATGACAAGAATTCTGGAGCATTGTGATAAAATGGGCATGGACCATTGAGATTAGAGGGGCCAAGGAGCATTCTGATGACAACGGCATGGAGCATTGTGATGACAAGGGTCATCGAGCTTTGTGATGACAGTGGTCATGAAGCATTGTGATGAATGTGGTCATGCATCATTGTGATGACAAGTGTCGTGGAGCATTGTGATGACAGGGGTCATAGAGCATTGTGATGACACGGTTATGGAATATTGTGATGACCAGAATTCTGTACCACAGTGATGAAAATGGCATGGAGCATTGTGATTACAGGGGTCATGGAGCATTGTGATGACAATTGTTCTAGAACATTGTGATGACAGTGATCATGGAGCATAGTGATGCAACGGGCAATGGAGCATTGTGTTGAGAGGCATCATGGGACATTGTGTTGACAGTGGTCATGGAGCATAGTGATGAAACGGGCAATGGAGCATTGTGTTGACAGGCGTCATGGGACATTGTGTTGACAGTGGTCATGGAGCATTGTTAGAAAGGGAACATGGAGCAATTTGATTTCAGGGGCCATGAAAAATTGCAAATACATAGGCCATGGAGTATTCAGATGAATGTGGTCAAGGATCATTGTGACGAAAAGTGTCCTGGAATATTGTGATGACACGGTTCATGGAGCATTGCGATGACAAGGGCCATGGCGAAATGTGAAGACAGGTGTCATGGGGCATTGTGTTGACAGGGGTCATGGGGCATTGTGATGACACGGCCATAGAACATTATGATGACAAGAATTCTGGAGCATTGTGATAAAATGGGCATGGACCTTTGAGATTAGAGGGGCCAAGGAGCATTCTGATGACAACGGCATGGAGCATTGTGATGACAAGGGTCATCGAGCTTTGTGATGACAGTGGTCATGAAGCATTGTGATGAATGTGGTCATGCATCATTGTGATGACAAGTGTCGTGGAGCATTGTGATGACAGGGGTCATAGAGCATTGTGATGACACGGTTATGGAATATTGTGATGACCAGAATTCTGTACCACAGTGATGAAAATGGCATGGAGCATTGTGATTACAGGGGTCATGGAGCATTGTGATGACAATTGTTCTAGAACATTGTGATGACAGTGATCATGGAGCATAGTGATGCAACGGGCAATGGAGCATTGTGTTGACAGGCATCATGGGACATTGTGTTGACAGTGGTCATGGAGCATAGTGATGAAACGGGCAATGGAGCATTGTGTTGACAGGCGTCATGGGACATTTTGTTGACAGTGGTCATGGAGCATTGTTAGAAAGGGAACATGGAGCAATTTGTTTTCAGGGGCCATGAAAAATTGCAAATACATAGGCCATGGAGTATTCAGATGAATGTGGTCAAGGATCATTGTGACGAAAAGTGTCCTGGAATATTGTGATGACACGGTTCATGGAGCATTGCGATGACAAGGGCCATGGCGAAATGTGAAGACAGGTGTCATGGGGCATTGTGTTGACAGGGGTCATGGGGCATTGTGATGACACGGCCATAGAATATTATGATGACATGAATTCTAGAGCATTGTGATAAAAATTCATGGACAATTGTGATTAGAGGGGCCAAGGAGCATTCTGATGACAACGGCATGGAGCATTGTGATGACAAGGGTCATCGAGCATTTTGATGACAGTGGTCATGAAGCATTGTGATGAATGTGGTCATGGATCATTGTGATGACAAGTGTCGTGGAACATTGTGATGACAGGGGTCATAGAGCATTGTGATGACATGGTTATGGAATATTGTGATGACCAGAATTCTGTAGCACTGTGATGAAAAGGGAATGGAGCATTGTGATTACAGGGGTCATGGAGCATTGTGATGACAATTGTTCTGGAATATTGTGATGACAGGGATCATGGAGCGTAGTGTTGAAAGGGGCCATGGAGCATTGTGATGATAGGCGTCATGGGACATTGTTTTGACAGTGGTCATGGAGCATTGTTAGAAAGGGAACATGGAGCAAATTGATTTCAGTGGCCATGAAAAATTGTGAATACATAGGCCATGGAGTATTCAGATTAATGTGGTCAAGGATCATTGTGACGAAAAGTGTCCTGGAATATTGTGATGACACGGTTCATGGAGCATTCCGATGACAAGGGCCATGGCGAAATGTGAAGACAGGTGTCATGGGGCATTGTGATGACAGTGGTCCTCTAGAATTGTGAAGAAAGATATCATGGAGCACTGGGATGACAGGGGCCATGGAGCATTGTGATGACAGGGGTCATGGGGCATTGTGATGACACGGCCATGGAACATTATGATGACAAGAATTCTGGAGCATTGTGATAAAAAGTGCATGGGCCATTGTGATTAGAAGGGCCAAGGAGCATTCTGATGACAACGGCATGGAGCATGGTGATGACAAGTGTCATCGAGCATTGTGATGACAGTGGTCATGAAGCATTGTGATGAATGTGGTCATGGATCATTGTGATGACAAGTGTCGTGGAACATTGTGATGACAGGGGTCATAGAACATTGTGATGACACGGTTATGGAATATTGTGATGACCAGAATTCTGTAGCACTGTGATGAAAAGGGAATGGAGCATTGTGATTACAGGGGTCATGGAGCATTGTGATGACAATTGTTCTAGAACATTGTGATGACAGGGATTATGGAGCATAGTGATGAAAGGGGCCATGGAGCATTGTGATGACAGGCGTCATGGGACATTGTGTTGACAGTGGTCATGGAGCATTGTTAGAAATGGAACATGGAGCAATTTGATTTCAGGGGCCATGAAAAATTGTGAATACATAGGCCATGGAGTATTCAGATGAATGTGGTCAAGGATCATTGTGATGACAAGTGTCCTGGAATATTGTGATGACACGGTTCATGGAGCATTGCGATGACAAGGGCCATGGCGAAATGTGAAGACAGGTGTCATGGGGCATTGTGATGACAGTGGTCATCTAGAATTGTGAAGAAAGATATCATGGAGCACTGGGATGACAGGGGCCATGGAACATTGTGATGACAGGGGTCATGGGGCATTGTGATGACACGGCCATGGAACATTATGATGACAAGAATTCTGGAGCATTATGATAAAAAGGGCATGGACCATTGTGATTAGAGGGGCCAAGGAGCATTCTGATGACAACGGCATGGAGCATTGTGATGACAAGGGTCATCGAGCATTGTGATGACAGTGGTCATGAAGCATTGTGATGAATGTGGTCATGGATCATTGTGATGACAAGTGTCGTGGAACATTGTGATGACAGGGGTCATAGAGCATTTTGAAGACACGGTTATGGAATATTGTGATGACCAGAATTCTGTAGCACTGTGATGAAAAGGGAATGGAGCATTGTGATTAAAGGGGTCATGGAGCATTGTGTTGACAATTGTTCTAGAACATTGTGATGACAGGGAACATGGAGCATAGTGTTGAAAGGGGCCATGGAGCATTGTGATGACAGACGTCATGGGACATTGTGTTGACAGTGGTCATGGAGCATTGTTAGAAAGGGAACATTTAGCAATTTGATTTCAGGGGCCATGAAAAATTGGGAATACATAGGCCATGGAGTATTCAGATGAATGTGGTCAAGGATCATTGTGACGAAAAGTGTCCTGGAATATTGTGATGGCACGGTTCATGGAGCATTGCGATGACAAGGGCAATGGCGAAATGTGAAGACAGTTGTCATGGGGCATTGTGATGACAGTGGTCCTCTAGAATTGTGAAGGAAGATATCATGGAGCACTGGGATGATAGGGGACATGGAGCATTGTGATGACAGGGGTCATGGGGCATTGTGATGACACGGCCATGGAATTATGATGACAAGAATTCTGGAGCATTGTGATAAAAAGGGCATGGACCATTGTGATTAGAGGGGTCAAGGAGCATTCTGATGACAACGGCATGGAGCATTGTGATGACAAGGGTCATTGAGCATTGTGATGACAGTGGTCATGAAGCATTGTGATGAATGTGGTCATGGATCATTGTGATGAAAAGTGTCATGGAGCATTGTGATGACAGGGGTCATAGAGCATTGTGATGACACGGTTATGGAATATTGTGATGACCAGAATTCTGTAGCACTGTGATGAAAAGGGAATGGAGCATTGTGATTACAGGGGTCATGGAGCATTGTGATGACAATTGTTCTAGAACATTGTGATGACAGGGATCATGGAGCATAGTGATGAAACGGGCAATGGAGCATTGTGTTGACAGGCGTCATGGGACATTTTGTTGACAGTGGTCATGGAGCATTGTTAGAAAGGGAACATGGAGCAATTTGATTTCAGGGGCCATGAAAAATTGCGAATACATAGGCCATGGAGTATTCAGATGAATGTGGTCAAGGATCATTATGACAAAAAGTGTCCTGGAATATTGTGATGACACGGTTCATGGAGCATTGCGATGACAAGGGCCATGGCGAAAAGTGAAGACAGGTGTCATGGGGCATTGTGATGACAGTGGTCATCTAGAATTGTGAAGAAAGATATCATGGAGCACTGGGATGATAGGGGCCATGGAACATTGTGATGACAGGGGTCATGGGGCATTGTGATGACACGGACATGGAATATTATGATGACAAAAATTCTGGAGAATTGTGATAAAAAGGGCATGGACCATTGTGATTAGAGGGCCATGGAGCATTCTGATGACAACGGCATGGAGCATTGTGATGACAATTGTCATCGAGCATTTGATGACAGTTGTCATGAAGCATTGTGATGAATGTGGTCATGGATCATTGTGATGACAAGTGTCGTGGAGCATTGTGATGAGAGGGGTCATAGAGCATTGTGATGACACGGTTATGGAATATTGTGATGACCATAATTCTGTAGCACTGTGATGAAAAGGGAATGGAGCATTGAGATTACAGGGGTCATGGAGCATTGTGATGACAATTTTTTAGAACATTGTGAAGACAGGGATCATGGAGCATAGTGATGAAAGTGGCCATGGAGCATTGTGATGACAGGCTTCATGGGACATTGTGTTGACAGTGGTCATGGATCATTGTTAGAAAGGGAACATGGAGCAATTTGATTTCAGGGGTCATGAACAACTGTGAATTCATAGGCCATGGAGTATTCAGATGAATGTGGTCAAGGATCATTGTGACGACAAGTGTCCTGGAATATTGTGATGACACGGTTCATGGAGCATTGCGATGACAAGGGCAATGGCGAAATGTGAAGACAGGTGTCATGGGGCATTGTGATGACAGTGGTCATCTAGAATTGTGAAGAAAGATATCATGGAGCAATGGGATGATAGGGAACATGGAACATTGTGATGACAGGGGTCATGGGGCCTTGTGATGACACGGCCATGGAACATTATGATGACAAGAATTCTGGAGCATTGTGATAAAAAGGTCATGGACCATTGTGATTAGAGGGGCCAAGGAGCATTCTGATGACAACGGCATGGAGCATTGTGATGACAAGGGTCATCGAGCATTGTGATGACAGTGGTCATGAAGCATTGTGATGAATGTAGTCATGGATCATTGTGATGACAAGTGTGGTGGAGCATTGTGATGACAGGGGTCATAGAGCATTGTGATGACACGGTTATGGAATATTGTGATGACCAGAATTCTGTAGCACAGTGATGAAAAGGGAATGGAGCATTGTGATTACAGGGGTCATGGAGCATTGTGATGACAATTGTTCTAGAACATTGTGATAACAGGGATCATGGAGCATAGTGATGAAAGGGGCAATGGAGCAATGTGTTGACAGGCGTCATGGGACATTGTGTTGACAGTGGTCATGGAGCATTGTTTTGAAAGGTAACATGGAGCAATTTGATTTCAGGGGCCATGAAAAACTGCGAATACATACGCCACGGAGTATTCAGATGAATGTGGTCAAGGATCATTGTGACGAAAAGTGTCCTGGAATATTGTGATGACACGGTTCATGGAGCATTGCGATGACAAGGGCCATGGCGAAATGTGAAGACAGCTGTCATGCGGCATTGTGATGACAGTGGTCATTTATAATTGTGAAGAAAGATATCATGGAGCACTGGGATGACAGGGGCCATGGAGCATTGTGATGACAGGGGTCATGGGGCATTGTGATGACACGGCCAGGGAACATTATTATGACAAGAATTCTGGAGCATTGTGATAAAAAGGGCATGGACCATTGTGATTAGAGGGGCCAAGGAGCATTCTGATGACAACGGCATGGAGCATTGTGATGACAAGGGTCATCGAGCATTGTGATGACAGTGGTCATGCATCATTGTGATGAATGTGGTCATGTATCTTTGTGATGACAAGTGTCGTGGAGCATTGTGATGACAGGGGACATAGAGCATTGTGATGACACGGTTATGGAATATTGTGATGACCAGAATTCTGTAGCACTGTGATGAAAAGGGAATGGAGCATTGTGATTACAGGGGTCATGGAGCATTGTGATGACAATTGTTCTAGAACATTGTGATGACAGGGATCATGGAGCATAGTGATGAAAGGGGCCATGGAGCATTGTGATGACAGGCGTCATGGGACATTGTGTTGACAATGGTCATGGAGCATTGTTAGAAATGGAACATGGAGCAATTTGATTTCAGGGGCCATGAAAAATTGCGAATACATAGGCCATGGAGTATTCAGATGAATGTGGTCAAGGATCATTGTGACGAAAAGTGTCCTGGAATATTGTGATGACACGGTTCATGGAACATTGCGATGACAAGGGCAATGGCGAAATGTGAAGACAGGTGTCATGGGGCATTGTGATGACAGTGGTCATCTAGAATTGTGAAGAAAGATATCATGGAGCAATGGGATGATAGGGAACATGGAACATTTTGATGACAGGGGTCATGGGGCATTGTGATGACACGGCCATGGAACATTATGATGACAAGAATTCTGGAGCATTGTGATAAAAAGGGCATGGACCATTGTGATTAGAGGGGCCAAGGAGCATTCTGATGACAACGGCATGGAGCATTGTGATGACAAGGGTCATCGAGCATTGTGATGACAGTGGTCATGAAGCATTGTGATGAATGTGGTCATGTATCATTGTGATGAAAAGTGTCGTGGAGCATTGTGATGACAGGGGTCATAGAGCATTGTGATGACACGGTTATGGAATATTGTGATGACCAGAATTCTGTAGCACTGTGATGAAAAGGGAATGGAGCATTGTGGTTACAGGGGTCATGGAGCATTGTGATGACAATTGTTCTAGAACATTGTGATGACAGGGATCATGGAGCATAGTGATGAAAGGGGCCATGGAGCATTGTGATGACAGGCGTCATGGGACATTGTGTTGACAATGGTCATGGAGCATTGTTAGAAAGGGAACATGGAGCAATTTGATTTCAGGGGCCATGAAAAATTGCGAATACATAGGCCATGGAGTATTCAGATGAATGTGGTCAAGGATCATTGTGACAAAAAGTGTCCTGGAATATTGTGATGACACGGTTCATGGAGCATTGCGATGACAAGGGCCATGGCGAAATGTGAAGACAGGTGTCATGGGGCATTGTGATGACAGTGGTCATCTAGAATTGTGAAGAAAGATATCATGGAGCACTGGGATGACAGGGGCCATGGAGCATTGTGATGACAGGGGTCATGGGGCATTGTGATGACACGGCCATGGAACATTATGATGACAAGAATTCTGGAGAATTGTGATAAAATGGGCATGGACCATTGAGATTAGAGGGGCCAAGGAGCATTCTGATGACAACGGCATGGAGCATTGTGATGAAAAGTGTCATCGAGCTTTGTGATGACAGTGGTCATGAAGCATTGTGATGAATGTGGTCATGCATCATTGTGATGACAAGTGTCGTGGAGCATTGTGATGACAGGGGTCATAGAGCATTGTGATGACACGGTTATGGAATATTGTGATGACCATAATTCTGTAGCACTGTGATGAAAAGGGAATGGAGCATTGTGATTACAGGGTTCATGGAGAATTGTGATGACAATTGTTTAGAACATTGTGAAGACATGGATCATGGAGCATAGTGATGAAAGGGGCCATGGAGCATTGTGATGACAGGCTTCATGGGACATTGTGTTGACAGTGGTCATGGAGCATTGTTAGAAAGGGAACATGGAGAAATTTGATTTCAGGGGCCATGAACAATTGTGAATTCATAGGCCATGGAGTATTCAGATGAATGTGGTCAAGGATCATTGTGACGACAAGTGTGGTGGAGCATTGTGATGACAGGGGTCATAGAGCATTGTGATGACACGGTTATGGAATATTGTGATGACCAGAATTCTGTAGCACAGTGATGAAAAGGGAATGGAGCATTGTGATTACAGGGGTCATGGAGCATTGTGATGACAATTGTTCTAGAACATTGTGATAACAGGGATCATGGAGCATAGTGATGAAAGGGGCAATGGAGCAATGTGTTGACAGGCGTCATGGGACATTGTGTTGACAGTGGTCATGGAGCATTGTTTTGAAAGGTAACATGGAGCAATTTGATTTCAGGGGCCATGAAAAACTGCCAATACATACGCCACGGAGTATTCAGATGAATGTGGTCAAGGATCATTGTGACGAAAAGTGTCCTGGAATATTGTGATGACACGGTTCATGGAGCATTGCGATGACAAGGGCCATGGCGAAATGTGAAGACAGCTGTCATGCGGCATTGTGATGACAGTGGTCATCTATAATTGTGAAGAAAGATATCATGGAGCACTGGGATGACAGGGGCCATGGAGCATTGTGATGACAGGGGTCATGGGGCATTGTGATGACACGGCCAGGGAACATTATGATGACAAGAATTCTGGAGCATTGTGATAAAAAGGTCATGGACCATTGTGATTAGAGGGGCCAAGGAGCATTCTGATGACAACGGCATGGAGCATTGTGATGACAGTGGTCATGAAGCATTGTGATGAATGTGGTCATGCATCATTGTGATGACAAGTGTCGTGGAGCATTGTGATGACAGGGTCATAGAGCATTGTGATGACACGGTTATGGAATATTGTGATCACCAGAATTCTATACCACAGTGATGAAAATGGAATGGAGCATTGTGATTACAGGGGTCATGGAGCATTGTGATGAGAATTGTTCTAGAACATTGTGATGAGAGGGATCATGGAGCATAGTGATGAAACGGACAATGGAGCATTGCGTTGACAGGCGTCATGGGATATTGTGTTGACAGTGGTCATGGAGCATTGTTAGAAAGGGAACATGGAGCAATTTGATATCAGGGGCCATGAAAAATTGCGAATACATAGGCCATGGAGTATTCAGATGAATGTGGTCAAGGATCATTGTGACGAAAAGTGTCCTGGAATATTGTGATGACACGGTTCATGGAGCATTGCGATGACAAGGGCCATGGCGAAATGTGTAGACAGGTGTCATGGGGCATTGTGATGACAGTGGTCATCTAGAATTGTGAAGAAAGATATCATGG
The DNA here is from genome assembly GCF_028021215.1 of Eschrichtius robustus. Taxonomy (NCBI): domain Eukaryota; kingdom Metazoa; phylum Chordata; class Mammalia; order Artiodactyla; family Eschrichtiidae; genus Eschrichtius; species Eschrichtius robustus. The sequence goes on along the minus strand of NC_090830.1, from coordinate 17,397,963 downwards.
AGCAATGAGATGATAGGGGACATGGAACATTGTGATGAGAGGTGTCATGGGGCATTGTGATGACACGGCCATGGAACATTATGATGACAAGTGTTCTGGAGCATTGTGATAAAAAGGGCATGGACCATTGTGATTAGAGGGGCCAAGGAGCATTCTGATGACAACGGCATGGAGCATTGTGATGACAGGGGTCATCGAGCATTGTGATGACAGTGGTCATGAAGCATTGTGATGAATGTGGTCATGGATCATTGTGATGACAAGTGTCGTGGAGCATTGTGATGACAGGGGTCATAGAGAATTGTGATGACACGGTTATGGAATATTGTGATGACCAGAATTCTGTAGCACTGTGATGAAAAGGGAATGGAGCATTGTGATTACAGGGGTCATGGAGCATTGTGATGACAATTGTTCTAGAACATTGTGATGACAGTGATCATGGAGCATAGTGATGAAAGGGGCCATGGAGCATTGTGATGACAGTCGTCATGGAACAATGTGTTCACAGTGGTCATGGAGCATTGTTAGAAAGGGAACATGGAGCAATTTGATTTCAGGGGCCATTAACAATTGTGAATACATAGGCCATGGAGTATTCAGATGAATGTGGTCAAGGATCATTGTGACGAAAAGTGTCCTGGAATATTGTGATGACACGGTTCATGGAGCATTGCGATTACAAGGGCAATGGCGAAATGTGAAGACAGGTGTCATGGGGCATTGTGATGACAGTGGTCATCTAGAATTGTGAAGAAAGATATCATGGAGCACTGGGATGATAGGGTACATGGAACATTGTGATGACAGGGGTCATGGGGCATTGTGATGACACGGCTATGGAACATTATGATGACAAGAATTCTGGAGCATTGTGATAAAAAGGGCATGGACCATTGTGATTAGAGGGGCCAAGGAGCATTCTGATGACAACGGCTTGGAGCATTGTGATGACAAGGGTCATCGAGCATTGTGATGACAGTGGTCATGAAGCATTGTAATGAATGTGGTCATGGATCATTGTGATGACAAGTGTCGTGGAGCATTGTGATGACAGGGGTCATAGATCATTGTGATGACACGGTTATGGAATATTGTGATGACCAGAATTCTGTAGCACTGTGATTAAAAGGGAATGGAGCATTGTGATTACAAGGGTCATGGAGCATTGTGATGACAATTGTTCTAGAACATTGTGATGACATGGATCATGGAGCATACTGATGAAACGGGCCATGGAGCATTGTGATGACAGGCGTCATGGGACATTGTGTTGACAGAGGTCATGGAGCATTGTTAGAAAGGGAACATGGAGCAATTTGATTTCAGGGGCCATGAACAATTGTGAATACATAGGCCATGGAGTATTCAGATGAATGTGGTCAAGGATCATTGTGACGAAAAGTGTCCTGGAATATTGTGATGACACGGTTCATGGAGCATTGCGATGACAAGGGCCATGGCGAAATGTGAAGACAGGTGTCATGGGGCATTGTGATGACAGTGGTCATCTAGAATTGTGAAGAAAGATATCATGAAGCACAGGAATGACAGGGGCCATGGAGCATTGTGATGACAGGGGTCATGGGGCATTGTGATGACACGGCCATAGAACATTATGATGACAAGAATTCAGGAGCATTGTGATAAAAAGGTCATGGACAATTGTGATTAGAGGGGCCAAGGAGCATTCTGATGACAACGGCTTGGAGCATTGTGATGACAAGGGTCATCGAGCATTGTGATGACAGTGGTCATGAAGCATTGTGATGAATGTGGTCATGGATCATTGTGATGAAAAGTGTCGTGGAGCATTGTGATGACAGGGGTCATAGAGCATTGTGATGACACGGTTATGGAATATTGTGATGACCAGAATTCTGTAGCACTGTAATGAAAAGGGAATGGAGCATTGTGATTACAGGGGTCATGGAGCATTGTGATGACAATTGTTCTAGAACATTGTGAAGACAGGGATCATGGAGCATAGTGATGAAAGGGGCCATGGAGCATTGTGATGACAGGCGTCATGGGACAATGTGTTGACTGTGGTCATGGAGCATTGTTAGAAAGGGAACATGGAGAATAGTGATTTCAGGGGCATTGAAAAATTGTGAATACATAGGCCATGGAGTATTCAGATGAATGTGGTCAAGGATCATTGTGACAAAAAGTGTCCTGGAATATTGTGATGACATGGTTCATGGAGCATTGCGATGACCAGTGCCATGGCGAAATGTGAAGACAGGTGTCATGGGGCATTGTGATGACAGTGGTCATCTAGAATTGTGAAGAAAGATATCATGGAGCACTGGGATGACAGGGGCCATGGAGCATTGTGATGACAGGGGTCATGGGGCATTGTGATGACACGGCCATGGAACATTATGATGACAAGAATTCTGGAGCATTGTGATAATAAGGGCATGAACCATTGTGATTAGAGGGGCCAAGGAGCATTCTGATGACAACGGCATGGAGCATTGTGATGACAAGGGTCATCGACCATTGTGATGACAGTGGTCATGAAGCATTGTGATGAATGTGGTCATGGATCATTGTGATGACAAGTGTCGTGGAGCATTGTGATGCCAGGGGTCATAGAGCATTGTGATGACACGGTTATGGAATATTGTGATGACTAGAATTCTGTAGCACTGTGATGAAAAGGGAATGGAGCATTGTGATTACAGGGGTCATGGAGCATTGTGATGACAATTGTTCTAGAACATTGTGAAGACAGGGATCATGGAGCATAGTGATGAAAGGGGCCATGGAGCATTGTGATGACAGGCGTCATGGGACAATGTGTTGACAGTTGTCATGGAGCCTTGTTAGAAAGGGAACATGGAGCAATTTGATTTCAGGGGTCATGAAAAATTGTGAATACATAGGCCATGGAGTATTCAGATGAATGTGGTCAAGGATCATTGTGACGAAAAGTGTCCTGGAATATTGTGATGACACGGTTCATGGAGCATTGCGATGAAAAGGGCCATGGCGAAATGTGAAGACAGGTGTCATGAGGCATTGTGATGACAGTGGTCATCTAGAATTGTGAAGAAAGATATCATGGAGCACTGGGATGACAGGGGCGATGGAACATTGTGATGACAGGGGTCATGGGGCATTGTGATGACACGGCCATGGAACATTATGATGACAAGAATTCTGGAGCATTGTGATAAAAAGGGCATGGACCATTGTGATTAGAGGGGCCAAGGAGCATTCTGATGACAACGGCATGGAGCATTGTGATGACAAGGGTCATCGAGCATTGTGATGACAGTGGTCATGAAGCATTGTGATGAATGTGGTCATGGATCATTGTGATGACAAGTGTCGTGGAGCATTGTGATGACAGGGGTCATAGAGCATTGTGATTACACGGTTATGGAATATTGTGATGACCAGAATTCTGTAGCACTGTGATGAAAAGGGAATGGAGCATTGTGATTACAGGGGTCATGGAGCATTGTGATGACAATTGTTCTAGAACATTGTGATGACAGGGATCATGGAGCATAGTGATGAAAGGGTCCATGGAGCATTGTGATGACAGGCGCCATGGGACATTGTGTTGACAGTGGTCATGGAGCATTGTTAGAAAGGGAACATGGAGCAATTTGATTTCAGGGGCCATGAAAAATTGTGAATACATAGGCCATGGAGTATTCAGATGAATGTGTTCAAGGATCATTGTGACGACAAGTGTCCTGGAATATTGTGATGACACGGTTCATGGAGCATTGCGATGACAAGGGCCATGGCGAAATGGGAAGACAGGTGTCATGGGGCATTGAGATGACAGTCGTCATCTAGAATTGTGAAGGAAGATATCATGGAGCACTGGGGTGACAGGGGCCATGGAGCATTGTGATGACAGGGGTCATGGGGCATTGTGATGACACGGCCATGGAACATTATGATGACAAGAATTCTGGAGCATTGTGATAAAAAGGGCATGGACCATTGTGATTAGAGGGGCCAAGGAGCATTCTGAAGACAACTGCATGGAGCATTGTGAAGACAAGGGTCATCGAGCATTGTGATGACAGTGGTCATGAAGCATTGTGATAAATGTGGTCATGGATCATTGTGATGACAAGTGTCGTAGAGCATTGTGATGACACGGTTATGGAATATTGTGATGACCAGAATTCTGTAGCACTGTGATGAAAAGGGAATGGAGCATTGTGATTACAGGGGTCATGGAGCATTGTGATGACAATTGTTCTAGAACATTGTGAAGACAGGGATCATGGAGCATAGTGATGAAAGGGGCCATGGAGCATTGTGATGACAGGCGTCATGGGACAATGTGTTGACAGTGGTCATGGAACCTTGTTAGAAAGGGAACATGGAGCAATTTGATTTCAGGGGTCATGAAAAATTGTGAATACATAGGCCATGGAGTATTCAGAGGAATGTGGTCAAGGATCATTGCGACGAAAATTGTCCTGGAATATTGTGATGACACGGTTCATGGAGCATTGGGATGACAAGGGCCATGGCGAAATGTGAAGACAGGTGTCATGGGGCATTGTGATGACAGTGGTCATCTAGAATTGTGAAGAAAGATATAATGGAGCACTGGGATGACAGGGGCCATGGAACATTGTGATGACAGGGGTCATGGGGCACTGTGATGACACGACCATGGAACATTATGATGACAAGTATTCTGGAGCATTGGGATAAAAAGGTCATGGACCATTGTGATTATAGGGGCCAAGGAGCATTCTGATGACAACGGCATGGAGCATTGTGATGACAAGGGTCATCGAGCATTGTGATGATAGTGGTCATGAAGCATTGTGATGAATGTGGTCATGGATCATTGTGATGACAAGTGTCGTGGAGCATTGTGATGACAGGGGTCATAGAGCATTGTGATGACATGGTTATGGAATATTGTGATGACCAGAATTCTGTAGCACAGTGATGAAAAGGGCATGGAGCATTGTGATTACAGGGGTCATGGAGCATTGTGATGACAATTGTTCTAGAACATTGTGATGACAGGGATCATGGAGCATAGTGATGAAAGGGGCAATGGAGCATTGTGTTGACAGGCGTCATGGGACATTGTGTTGACAGTGGACATGGAGCATTGTTAGAAATGGAACATGGAGCAATTTGACTTCAGGGGCCATGAAAAATTGCGAATACATAGGCCATGGAGTATTCAGATGAATGTGGTCAAGGATCATTGTGACGAAAAGTGTTCTGGAATATTGTGATGACACGGTTCATGGAGCATTGCGATGAAAAGGGCCATGGCGAAATGTGAAGACAGGTGTCATGAGGCATTGTGATGACAGTGGTCATCTAGAATTGTGAAGAAAGATATCATGGAGCACTGGGATGACAGGGGCCATGGAACATTGTGATGACATGTGTCATGGGGCATTGTGATGACACGGCCATGGAACATTATGATGACAAGAATTCTGGAGCATTGTGATAAAAAGGGCATGGACCATTGTGATTAGAGGGGCCAAGGAGCATTCTGATGACAAGGTCATGTAGCATTGTGATGACAAGGGTCATCGAGCTTTGTGATGACAGTGGTCATGAAGCATTGTGATGAATGTGGTCATGGATCATTGTGATGACAAGTGTCGTGGAGCATTGTGATGACAGGGGTCATAGAGCATTGTGATGACACGGTTATGGAATATTGTGATGACCAGAATTCTGTAGCACAGTGATGAAAAGGGAATGGAGCATTGTGATTACATGAGTCATAGAGCATTGTGATTACAAATGTTCTAGAACATTGTGATGACAGGGATCATGGAGCATAGTAATGAAAGGGGCAATGGAGATTTGTGTTGACAGGCGTCATGGGACATTGGTTTGACAGTGGACATGGAGCTTTGTTAGAAAGGGAACATGGAGCAATTTGATTTCATGGGCCATGAAAAATTGCAAATACATACGCCATGGAGTATTCAGATGAATGTGGTCAAGGATCATTGTGACGAAAATTGTCCTGGAATAATGTGATGACACGGTACATGGAGCATTGCGATGACAAGGGCCATGGCGAAATATTAAGACAGATGTCATGGGGCATTGTGAAGACAGTGGTCATGTAGTATTGTGAAGAAAGATATCATGGTGCACTGGGATGACAGGGGCCAAGGAGCATTGTGATGACAGGGGTCATGGGGCATTGTGATGACACGGCCATGGAACATTATGATGACAAGAATTCTGGAGCATTGTGATAAACAGGGCATGGACCATTGTGATTAGAGGGGCCAAGGAGCATTCTGATGACAATGGCATGGAGCATTGCGATGACAAGCGTCATCGAGCATTGTGATGACAAGTGTCGTGGAGCATTGTGATGACAGGGGTCATAGAGCATTGTGATGACACGGTTATGGAATATTGTGATGACCAGAATTCTGTAGCACTGTGATGAAAAGGGAATGGAGCATTGTGATTACAGGGGTCATGGAGCATTGTGATGACAATTGTTCTAGAACATTGTGAAGACAGGGATCATGGAGCATAGTGATGAAAGGGGCAATGGAGCATTGTGTTGACAGGCGTCATGGGACATTGTGTTGACAGTGGTCATGGAGCATTGTTAGAAAGAGAACATGGAGCAATTTGATTTCAGGGGCCATGAAAAATTGCGAATACATAGGCCATGGAATATTCAGATGAATGTGGTCAAGGATCATTGTGACGAAAAGTGTCCTGGAATATTGTGATGACACGGTTCTTGGAGCATTGCGATGACAAGGGCCATAGCGAAATGTGAAGACAGGTGTCATGGGGCATTGTGATGACAGTGGTCCTCTAGAATTGTGAAGAAAGATATCATGGAGCAGTGGGATGACAGGGGCCATGGAGCATTGTGATGACAGGGGTCATGGGGCATTGTGATGACACGGCCATGGAACATTATGATGACAAGTAGTCTGGAGCATTGTGATAAAATGGGCATGGACCATTGTGATTAGAGGGGCCAAGGAGCAATGTGATGACAACGGCATGGAGCATTGTGATGACAAGGTTTATCGAGCATTGTGATGACAGTGGTCATGAAGCATTGTGATGAATGTGGTCATGCATCATTGTGATGACAAGTGTCGTGGAGCATTGTGATGACAGGGGTGATAGAGCATTGTGATGACACGGTTATGGAATATTGTGATGACCAGAATTCTGTACCACAGTGATGAAAAGGGAATGGAGCATTGTGATTACAGTGGTCATGGAGCATTTTGATGACAATTGTTTAGAACATTGTGAACACAGGGATCATGGACCATAGTGATGAAAGGGGCCATGGAGCATTGTGTTGACAGGCGTCATGCGACATTGTGTTGACAGTGGTCATGGAGCATTGTTAGAAAGAGAACATGGAGCAATTTGATTTCAGCGGCCATGGAAAATTGCGAATACATAGGCCATGGAGTATTCAGATGAATGTGGTCAAGAATCATTGTGACGAAAAGTGTCCTGGAATATTGTGATGACACGGTTCATGGAGCATTGCGATGACAAGGGCCATGGCGAAATGTGAAGACAGGTGTCATGGGGCATTGTGATGACAGGGTTCATGGGGCATTGTGATGACACGGCCATGGAACATTATGATGACAAGAATTCTGGAGCATTGTGATAAAAAGGGCATGGACCATTGTGATTAGAGGGGCCAAGGAGCATTCTGATGACAACGGCATGGAGCATTGTGATGACAAGGTTTATCTAGCATTGTGATGACAGTGGTCATGAAGCATTGTGATGAATGTGGTCATGGATCATTGTGATGAAAAGTGTCGTGTAGCATTGTGATGACAGTGGTCATAGAGCATTGTGATCACACGGTTATGGAATATTGTGATGACCAGAATTCTGTAGCACTCTGATGAAAAGGGAAAGGAGTATTGTGATTACAGGGGTCATGGAGCATTGTGATGACAAATGTTCTAGAACATTGTGATGAAAGGGGCAATGGAGATTTGTGTTGACAGGCGTCATGGGACATTGTGTTGACAGTGGACATGGAGCTTTGTTAGAAAGGGAACATGGAGCAATTTGATTTCAGGGGCCATGAAATATTGCGAATACATACGCCATGGAGTATTCAGATGAATGTGGTCAAGGATCATTGTGACGAAAAGTGTCCTGGAATAATGTGATGACACGGTACATGGAGCATTGCAATCACAAGGGTCATGGCGAAAAGTGAAGACAAGTGTCATGGGGCATTGTGATGACAGTGGCCCTCTAGAATTGTGAAGAAAGATATCATGGAGCACTGGGATGACAGGGGCCATGGAGCATTGTGATGACAGGGGTCATGGGGCATTGTGATGACACGGCCATGGAACATTATGATGACAAGTAGTCTGGAGCATTGTGATAAAAAGGTCATGGACCATTGTGATTAGAGGGGCCAAGGAGCATTCTGATGACAACGGCATGGAGCATTGTGATGACAAGCGTCATTGAGCATTGTGATGACAAGTGTCGTGGAGCATTGTGATGACAGGGGTCATAGAGCATTGTGATGACACGGTTATGGAATATTGTGATGACCAGAATTCTGTAGCACTGTGATGAAAAGGGAATGGAGCATTGTGATTACAGGGGTCATGGAGCAGTGTGATGACAATTGTTCTAGAACATTGTGAAGACAGGGATCATGGAGCATAGTGATGAAAGGGGCAATGGAGCTTTGTGTGGACAGGCGTCATGGGACATTGTGTTGACAGTGGTCATGGAGCATTGTTAGAAAGAGAACATGGAGCAATTTGATTTCAGGGGCCATGAAAAATTGCGAATACATAGGCCATGGAGTATTCAGATGAATGTGGTCAAGGATCATTGTGACGAAAAGTGTCCTGGAATATTGTGATGACACGGTTCATGGAGCATTGCGATGACAAGGGCCATGGCGAAATGTGAAGACAGGTGTCATGGGGCATTGTGATGACAGTGGTCCTCTAGAATTGTGAAGAAAGATATCATTGAGCACTGGGATGACAGGGGCCATGGAGCATTGTGATGACAGGGGTCATGGGGCATTGTGATGACACGGCCATGGAACATTATGATGACAAGTAGTCTGGAGCATTGTGATAAAATGGGCATGGACCATTGTGATTAGAGGGGCCAAGGAGCAATGTGATGACAACGGCATGGAGCATTGTGATGACAAGGGTCATCGAGCATTGTGATGACAGTGGTCATGAAGCATTGTGATGAATGTGGTCATGCATCATTGTGATGACAAGTGTCGTGGAGCATTTTGATGACAGGGGTCATATAGAATTCTGATGACACGGTTATAGAATATTGTGATGACCAGAATTCTGTAGCACTGTGATGAAAAGGGAATGGAGCATTGTGATTACAGGGGTCATGGAGCATTTTGATGACAATTGTTTAGAACATTGTGAAGACAGGGATCATGGAGCATAGTGATGAAAGGGGCCATGGAGCATTGTGTTGACAGGCGTCATGGGACATTGTGTTGACAGTGGTCATGGAGCATTGTTAGAAAGAGAACATGGAGCAATTTGATTTCAGGGGCCATGAAAAATTGCGAATACATAGGCCATGGAGTATTCAGATGAATGTGGTCAAGAATCATTTTGACGAAAAGTGTCCTGGAATATTGTGATGACACGGTTCATGGAGCATTGCGATGACAAGGGCCATGGCGAAATGTGAAGACAGGTGTCATGGGGCTTTGTGATGACAGGGGTCATGGGGCATTGTGATGACACGGCCATGGAACATTATGATGACAAGAATTCTGGAGCATTGTGATAAAAAGGGCATGGACCATTGTGATTAGAGGGGCCAAGGAGCATTCTGATGACAACGGCATGGAGCATTGTGATGACAAAGTTTATCGAGCATTGTGATGACAGTGGTCATGAAGCATTGTGATGAATGTGGTCATGGATCATTGTGATGAAAAGTGTCGTGTAGCATTGTGATGACAGGGGTCATAGAGCATTGTGATGACACGGTTATGGAATATTGTGATGACCAGAATTCTGTAGCACTGTGATGAAAAGGGAATGGAGTATTGTGATTACAGGGGTCATGGAGCATTGTGATGACAATTGTTCTAGAACATTGTGATGACAGGGATCATGGAGCATAGTGATGAAAGGGTCCATGGAGCACTGTGATGACAGGCGTCATGGGACAATGTGTTGACAGTGGTCATGGAGCATTGTTAGAAAGGGAACATGGAGCAATTTGATTTCAGGGGTCATGAAAAATTGTGAATACATAGGCCATGGAGTATTCAGATGAATTTGGTCAAGGATCATTGTGACGAAAATTGTCCTGGAATATTGTGATGACACGGTTCATGGAGCATTGCGATGACAAGGGCCATGGCGAAATGTGAAGACAGGTGTCATGGGGCAATGTGATGACAGTGGTCATCTAGAATTGTGAAGAAAGATATCATGGAGAACAGAGATGACAGGGGCCATGGAGCACTGTGATGACAGGGGTCATGGGGCATTGTGATGACACGGCCCTGGAACATTATGATGACAAGAATTCTGGAGCATTGTGATAAAAAGGGCATGGACCATTGTGATTAGAGGGGCCATGGAGCATTCTGATGACAACGGCATGGAGCATTGTGATGACAAGGGTCATCGAGCATTGTGATGACAGTGGTCATGAAGCATTGCGATGAATGTGGTCATGGATCATTGTGATGATAAGTGTCGTGGAGCATTGTGATGACTGGGGTCATAGAGCATTGTGATGACACGGTTATGGAATATTGTGATGACCAGAATTCTGTAGCACTGTGATGAAAAGGGAATGGAGCATTGTGATTACAGGGGTCATGGAGCATTGTGATGACAATTGTTCTAGAACATTGTGAAGACAGGGATCATGGAGCACAGTGATGAAAGAGGCCATGGAGAATTGTGATGACAGGCGTCATGGGACAATGTGTTGACAGTGGTCATGGAGCATTGTTAGAAAGGGAACATGGAGCAAAGTGATTTCAGGGGCCATGAAAATTTGTGAATACATAGGCCATGGAGTATCCAGATGAATGTCATCATGGATCATTGTGACAAAAAGTGTCCTGGAATATTGTGATGACACGGTTCATGGAGCATTGCGATGACAAGGGCCATGGCGAAATGTGAAGACAGGTGTCATGGGGCATTGTGATGACAGTGGTCATCTAGAATTGTAGAGAAAGATATCATGGAGCACTGGGATGACAGGGGCCATGGAGCATTGTGATTACAGGGGTCATGGGGCTTTGTGATGACACGGCCATGGAACATTATGATGACAAGAATTCTGGAGCATTGTGATAAAAAGGTCATGGACCATTGTGATTAGAGGGGCCAAGGAGCATTCTGATGACAATGTCATGGAGCATTGTGATGACAAGGGTCATCGAGCTTTGTGATGACAGTGGTCATGAAGCATTGTGATGAATGTGGTCATGGATCATTGTGATGACAAGTGTCGTGGAGCATTGTGATGACAACTGGCATAAAGCATTGTTATGACACGGTTATGGAATATTGTGATGACCAGAATTCTGTAGCACTGTGATGAAACGGGAATGTAGCATTGTGATTACAGGGGTATTGGAGCATTGTGATGACAATTATTCTAGAACATTGTGATGACAGGGATCATGGAGCATAGTGATGAAAGGGGCCATGGAGCATTGTGATGACAGGCATCATGGGACATTGTGTTGACAGTGGTCATGGAGCATTGTTAGAAAGGGAACATGGAGCAATTTGATTTCAGGGGCCATGAACAATTGTGAATACATAGGCCATGGAGTATTCAGATGAATGTGGTCAAGGATCATTGTGACGAAAAGTGTCCTGGAATATTGTGATGGCACGGTTAATGGAGCATTGCGATGACAGGGGCCATGGCGAAATGTAAAGACAGGTGTCATGGGGCATTGTGATGACAGTGGTCCTCTAGAATTGTGAAGAGAGATATCATGGAGCACTGGGATGACAGGGGCCATGGAGCATTGTGATGACAGGGGTCATGGGGCATTGTGGTGACACGGCCATGGAACATTATGATGACAAGAATTCTGGAGCATTGTGATAAAAAGGGCATGGACCATTGTGATTAGAGGGGCCACGGAGCATTCTGATGACAACGGCATGGAGCATTGTGATGACAAGGGTCATCGAGCATTGTGATGACAGTGGTCATGAAGCATTGTGATGAATGTGGTAAATGGATCATTGTGATGACAAGTGTCGTGGAGCATTGTGATGACAGGGGTCATAGAGCATTGTGATGACACGGTTATGGAATATTGTGATGACCAGAATTCTGTAGCACTGTGATGAAAAGGGAATGGAGCATTGTGATTACAGGGGTCATGGAGCATTGTGATGACAATTGTTCTAGAACATTGTGATGACAGGGATCATGGAGCATAGTGATGAAAGGTGCCATAGAGCATTGTGATTACAGGCGTCATGGGACATTGTGTTGACAGTGGTCATGGAGCATTGTTAGAAAGGGAACATGGAGCAATTTGATTTCAGGGGCCATGAACAATTGTGAATACATAGGCCATGGAGTATTCAGATGAATGTGGTCAAGGATCATTGTGACAAAAAGTGTCCTGGAATATTGTGATGACACGGTTCATGGAGCATTGCGATGACAAGGGCAATGGCGAAATGTGAAGACAGGTGTCATGGGGCATTGTGATGACAGTGGTCCTCTAGAATTGTGAAGAAAGATATCATGGAGCACTGGGATGATAGGGGACATGGAACATTGTGATGACAGGGGTCATGGGGCATTGTGGTGACACGGCCATGGAATTATGATGACAAGAATTCTGGAGCATTGTGATAAAAAGGGCATGGACCATTGTGATTAGAGGGGCCAAGGAGCATTCTGATGACAGCGGCATGGAGCATTGTGATGACAGTGGTCATGAAGCATTGTGATGAATGTGGTCATGCATCATTGTGATGACAAGTGTCGTGGAGCATTGTGATGACAGGGGTCATAGAGCATTGTGATGACACGGTTATGGAATATTGTGATGACCAGAATTCTATACCACAGTGATGAAAATGGAATGGAGCATTGTGATTACAGGGGTCATGGAGCATTGTGATGACAATTATTTAGAACATTGTGAAGACAGTGATCATGGAGCCTAGTGATGAAAGGGGCCATGGAGCATTGTGATGACAGGCGTCATGGGACATTGTGTTGACAGTGGTCATGGAGCATTGTTAGAAAGGGAACATGGAGCAATTTGATTTCTGGGGCCATGAACAATTGTGAATACATAGGCCATGGAGTATTCAGATGAATGTGGTCAAGGATCTTTGTGACGAAAAGTGTAATGGAATATTGTGATGAAACGGTTCATGGAGCATTGCGATGACAAGGGCCATGGCGAAATGTGAAGACAGGTGTCATGGGGCATTGTGATGACAGTGGTCATCTAGAATTGTGAAGAAAGATATCATGGAGCACTGGGATGACAGGGGCCATGGAGCATTGTGATGACAGGGGTCATGGGGCAGTGTGATGACACGACCATGGAACATTATGATGACAAGAATTCTGGAGCATTGTGATAAAATGGGCATGGACCATTGAGATTAGAGGGGCCAAGGAGCATTCTGATGACAACGGCATGGAGCATTGTGATGACAAGGGTCATCGAGCTTTGTGATGACAGTGGTCATGAAGCATTGTGATGAATGTGGTCATGCATCATTGTGATGACAAGTGTCGTGGAGCATTGTGATGACAGGGGTCATAGAGCATTGTGATGACACGGTTATGGAATATTGTGATGACCAGAATTCTGTACCACAGTGATGAAAATGGCATGGAGCATTGTGATTACAGGGGTCATGGAGCATTGTGATGACAATTGTTCTAGAACATTGTGATGACAGTGATCATGGAGCATAGTGATGCAACGGGCAATGGAGCATTGTGTTGAGAGGCATCATGGGACATTGTGTTGACAGTGGTCATGGAGCATAGTGATGAAACGGGCAATGGAGCATTGTGTTGACAGGCGTCATGGGACATTGTGTTGACAGTGGTCATGGAGCATTGTTAGAAAGGGAACATGGAGCAATTTGATTTCAGGGGCCATGAAAAATTGCAAATACATAGGCCATGGAGTATTCAGATGAATGTGGTCAAGGATCATTGTGACGAAAAGTGTCCTGGAATATTGTGATGACACGGTTCATGGAGCATTGCGATGACAAGGGCCATGGCGAAATGTGAAGACAGGTGTCATGGGGCATTGTGTTGACAGGGGTCATGGGGCATTGTGATGACACGGCCATAGAACATTATGATGACAAGAATTCTGGAGCATTGTGATAAAATGGGCATGGACCTTTGAGATTAGAGGGGCCAAGGAGCATTCTGATGACAACGGCATGGAGCATTGTGATGACAAGGGTCATCGAGCTTTGTGATGACAGTGGTCATGAAGCATTGTGATGAATGTGGTCATGCATCATTGTGATGACAAGTGTCGTGGAGCATTGTGATGACAGGGGTCATAGAGCATTGTGATGACACGGTTATGGAATATTGTGATGACCAGAATTCTGTACCACAGTGATGAAAATGGCATGGAGCATTGTGATTACAGGGGTCATGGAGCATTGTGATGACAATTGTTCTAGAACATTGTGATGACAGTGATCATGGAGCATAGTGATGCAACGGGCAATGGAGCATTGTGTTGACAGGCATCATGGGACATTGTGTTGACAGTGGTCATGGAGCATAGTGATGAAACGGGCAATGGAGCATTGTGTTGACAGGCGTCATGGGACATTTTGTTGACAGTGGTCATGGAGCATTGTTAGAAAGGGAACATGGAGCAATTTGTTTTCAGGGGCCATGAAAAATTGCAAATACATAGGCCATGGAGTATTCAGATGAATGTGGTCAAGGATCATTGTGACGAAAAGTGTCCTGGAATATTGTGATGACACGGTTCATGGAGCATTGCGATGACAAGGGCCATGGCGAAATGTGAAGACAGGTGTCATGGGGCATTGTGTTGACAGGGGTCATGGGGCATTGTGATGACACGGCCATAGAATATTATGATGACATGAATTCTGGAGCATTGTGATAAAAATTCATGGACAATTGTGATTAGAGGGGCCAAGGAGCATTCTGATGACAACGGCATGGAGCATTGTGATGACAAGGGTCATTGAGCATTTTGATGACAGTGGTCATGAAGCATTGTGATGAATGTGGTCATGGATCATTGTGATGAAAAGTGTCATGGAGCATTGTGATGACAGGGGTCATAGAGCATTGTGATGACACGGTTATGGAATATTGTGATGACCAGAATTCTGTAGCACTGTGATGAAAAGGGAATGGAGCATTGTGATTACAGGGGTCATGGAGCATTGTGATGACAATTGTTCTAGAACATTGTGATGACAGGGATCATGGAGCATAGTGATGAAACGGGCAATGGAGCATTGTGTTGACAGGCGTCATGGGACATTTTGTTGACAGTGGTCATGGAGCATTGTTAGAAAGGGAACATGGAGCAATTTGATTTCAGGGGCCATGAAAAATTGCGAATACATAGGCCATGGAGTATTCAGATGAATGTGGTCAAGGATCATTATGACAAAAAGTGTCCTGGAATATTGTGATGACACGGTTCATGGAGCATTGCGATGACAAGGGCCATGGCGAAAAGTGAAGACAGGTGTCATGGGGCATTGTGATGACAGTGGTCATCTAGAATTGTGAAGAAAGATATCATGGAGCACTGGGATGATAGGGGCCATGGAACATTGTGATGACAGGGGTCATGGGGCATTGTGATGACACGGACATGGAATATTATGATGACAAAAATTCTGGAGAATTGTGATAAAAAGGGCATGGACCATTGTGATTAGAGGGCCATGGAGCATTCTGATGACAACGGCATGGAGCATTGTGATGACAATTGTCATCGAGCATTTGATGACAGTTGTCATGAAGCATTGTGATGAATGTGGTCATGGATCATTGTGATGACAAGTGTCGTGGAGCATTGTGATGAGAGGGGTCATAGAGCATTGTGATGACACGGTTATGGAATATTGTGATGACCATAATTCTGTAGCACTGTGATGAAAAGGGAATGGAGCATTGAGATTACAGGGGTCATGGAGCATTGTGATGACAATTTTTTAGAACATTGTGAAGACAGGGATCATGGAGCATAGTGATGAAAGTGGCCATGGAGCATTGTGATGACAGGCTTCATGGGACATTGTGTTGACAGTGGTCATGGATCATTGTTAGAAAGGGAACATGGAGCAATTTGATTTCAGGGGTCATGAACAACTGTGAATTCATAGGCCATGGAGTATTCAGATGAATGTGGTCAAGGATCATTGTGACGACAAGTGTCCTGGAATATTGTGATGACACGGTTCATGGAGCATTGCGATGACAAGGGCAATGGCGAAATGTGAAGACAGGTGTCATGGGGCATTGTGATGACAGTGGTCATCTAGAATTGTGAAGAAAGATATCATGGAGCAATGGGATGATAGGGAACATGGAACATTGTGATGACAGGGGTCATGGGGCCTTGTGATGACACGGCCATGGAACATTATGATGACAAGAATTCTGGAGCATTGTGATAAAAAGGTCATGGACCATTGTGATTAGAGGGGCCAAGGAGCATTCTGATGACAACGGCATGGAGCATTGTGATGACAAGGGTCATCGAGCATTGTGATGACAGTGGTCATGAAGCATTGTGATGAATGTAGTCATGGATCATTGTGATGACAAGTGTGGTGGAGCATTGTGATGACAGGGGTCATAGAGCATTGTGATGACACGGTTATGGAATATTGTGATGACCAGAATTCTGTAGCACAGTGATGAAAAGGGAATGGAGCATTGTGATTACAGGGGTCATGGAGCATTGTGATGACAATTGTTCTAGAACATTGTGATAACAGGGATCATGGAGCATAGTGATGAAAGGGGCAATGGAGCAATGTGTTGACAGGCGTCATGGGACATTGTGTTGACAGTGGTCATGGAGCATTGTTTTGAAAGGTAACATGGAGCAATTTGATTTCAGGGGCCATGAAAAACTGCGAATACATACGCCACGGAGTATTCAGATGAATGTGGTCAAGGATCATTGTGACGAAAAGTGTCCTGGAATATTGTGATGACACGGTTCATGGAGCATTGCGATGACAAGGGCCATGGCGAAATGTGAAGACAGCTGTCATGCGGCATTGTGATGACAGTGGTCATCTATAATTGTGAAGAAAGATATCATGGAGCACTGGGATGACAGGGGCCATGGAGCATTGTGATGACAGGGGTCATGGAGCATTGTGATGACAATTGTTCTAGAACATTGTGATGACAGGGATCATGGAGCATAGTGATGAAAGGGGCCATGGAGCATTGTGATGACAGGCGTCATGGGACATTGTGTTGACAATGGTCATGGAGCATTGTTAGAAATGGAACATGGAGCAATTTGATTTCAGGGGCCATGAAAAATTGCGAATACATAGGCCATGGAGTATTCAGATGAATGTGGTCAAGGATCATTGTGACGAAAAGTGTCCTGGAATATTGTGATGACACGGTTCATGGAACATTGCGATGACAAGGGCAATGGCGAAATGTGAAGACAGGTGTCATGGGGCATTGTGATGACAGTGGTCATCTAGAATTGTGAAGAAAGATATCATGGAGCAATGGGATGATAGGGAACATGGAACATTTTGATGACAGGGGTCATGGGGCATTGTGATGACACGGCCATGGAACATTATGATGACAAGAATTCTGGAGCATTGTGATAAAAAGGGCATGGACCATTGTGATTAGAGGGGCCAAGGAGCATTCTGATGACAACGGCATGGAGCATTGTGATGACAAGGGTCATCGAGCATTGTGATGACAGTGGTCATGAAGCATTGTGATGAATGTGGTCATGTATCATTGTGATGAAAAGTGTCGTGGAGCATTGTGATGACAGGGGTCATAGAGCATTGTGATGACACGGTTATGGAATATTGTGATGACCAGAATTCTGTAGCACTGTGATGAAAAGGGAATGGAGCATTGTGGTTACAGGGGTCATGGAGCATTGTGATGACAATTGTTCTAGAACATTGTGATGACAGGGATCATGGAGCATAGTGATGAAAGGGGCCATGGAGCATTGTGATGACAGGCGTCATGGGACCTTGTGTTGACAATGGTCATGGAGCATTGTTAGAAAGGGAACATGGAGCAATTTGATTTCAGGGGCCATGAAAAATTGCGAATACATAGGCCATGGAGTATTCAGATGAATGTGGTCAAGGATCATTGTGACAAAAAGTGTCCTGGAATATTGTGATGACACGGTTCATGGAGCATTGCGATGACAAGGGCCATGGCGAAATGTGAAGACAGGTGTCATGGGGCATTGTGATGACAGTGGTCATCTAGAATTGTGAAGAAAGATATCATGGAGCACTGGGATGACAGGGGCCATGGAGCATTGTGATGACAGGGGTCATGGGGCATTGTGATGACACGGCCATGGAACATTATGATGACAAGAATTCTGGAGAATTGTGATAAAATGGGCATGGACCATTGAGATTAGAGGGGCCAAGGAGCATTCTGATGACAACGGCATGGAGCATTGTGATGACAAGTGTCATCGAGCTTTGTGATGACAGTGGTCATGAAGCATTGTGATGAATGTGGTCATGCATCATTGTGATGACAAGTGTCGTGGAGCATTGTGATGACAGGGGTCATAGAGCATTGTGATGACACGGTTATGGAATATTGTGATGACCATAATTCTGTAGCACTGTGATGAAAAGGGAATGGAGCATTGTGATTACAGGGTTCATGGAGAATTGTGATGACAATTGTTTAGAACATTGTGAAGACATGGATCATGGAGCATAGTGATGAAAGGGGCCATGGAGCATTGTGATGACAGGCTTCATGGGACATTGTGTTGACAGTGGTCATGGAGCATTGTTAGAAAGGGAACATGGAGAAATTTGATTTCAGGGGCCATGAACAATTGTGAATTCATAGGCCATGGAGTATTCAGATGAATGTGGTCAAGGATCATTGTGACGACAAGTGTGGTGGAGCATTGTGATGACAGGGGTCATAGAGCATTGTGATGACACGGTTATGGAATATTGTGATGACAAGAATTCTGTAGCACAGTGATGAAAAGGGAATGGAGCATTGTGATTACAGGGGTCATGGAGCATTGTGATGACAATTGTTCTAGAACATTGTGATAACAGGGATCATGGAGCATAGTGATGAAAGGGGCAATGGAGCAATGTGTTGACAGGCGTCATGGGACATTGTGTTGACAGTGGTCATGGAGCATTGTTTTGAAAGGTAACATGGAGCAATTTGATTTCAGGGGCCATGAAAAACTGCCAATACATACGCCACGGAGTATTCAGATGAATGTGGTCAAGGATCATTGTGACGAAAAGTGTCCTGGAATATTGTGATGACACGGTTCATGGAGCATTGCGATGACAAGGGCCATGGCGAAATGTGAAGACAGCTGTCATGCGGCATTGTGATGACAGTGGTCATCTATAATTGTGAAGAAAGATATCATGGAGCACTGGGATGACAGGGGCCATGGAGCATTGTGATGACAGGGGTCATGGGGCATTGTGATGACACGGCCAGGGAACATTATGATGACAAGAATTCTGGAGCATTGTGATAAAAAGGTCATGGACCATTGTGATTAGAGGGGCCAAGGAGCATTCTGATGACAACGGCATGGAGCATTGTGATGACAGTGGTCATGAAGCATTGTGATGAATGTGGTCATGCATCATTGTGATGACAAGTGTCGTGGAGCATTGTGATGACAGGGGTCATAGAGCATTGTGATGACACGGTTATGGAATATTGTGATCACCAGAATTCTATACCACAGTGATGAAAATGGAATGGAGCATTGTGATTACAGGGGTCATGGAGCATTGTGATGAGAATTGTTCTAGAACATTGTGATGAGAGGGATCATGGAGCATAGTGATGAAACGGACAATGGAGCATTGCGTTGACAGGCGTCATGGGATATTGTGTTGACAGTGGTCATGGAGCATTGTTAGAAAGGGAACATGGAGCAATTTGATATCAGGGGCCATGAAAAATTGCGAATACATAGGCCATGGAGTATTCAGATGAATGTGGTCAAGGATCATTGTGACGAAAAGTGTCCTGGAATATTGTGATGACACGGTTCATGGAGCATTGCGATGACAAGGGCCATGGCGAAATGTGTAGACAGGTGTCATGGGGCATTGTGATGACAGTGGTCATCTAGAATTGTGAAGAAAGATATCATGGAGCACTGAGATGATAGGGGACATGGAACATTGTGATGAGAGGTGTCATGGGGCATTGTGATGACACGGCCATGGAACATTATGATGACAAGTGTTCTGGAGCATTGTGATAAAAAGGGCATGGACCATTGTGATTAGAGGGGCCAAGGAGCATTCTGATGACAACGGCATGGAGCATTGTGATGACAGGGGTCATCGAGCATTGTGATGACAATGGTCATGAAGCATTGTGATGAATGTGGTCATGGATCATTGTGATGACAAGTGTCGTGGAGCATTGTGATGACAGGGGTCATAGAGAATTGTGATGACACGGTTATGGAATATTGTGATGACCAGAATTCTGTAGCACTGTGATGAAAAGGGAATGGAGCATTGTGATTACAGGGGTCATGGAGCATTGTGATGACAATTGTTCTAGAACATTGTGATGACAGTGATCATGGAGCATAGTGATGAAAGGGGCCATGGAGCATTGTGATGACAGTCGTCATGGAACAATGTGTTCACAGTGGTCATGGAGCATTGTTAGAAAGGGAACATGGAGCAATTTGATTTCAGGGGCCATTAACAATTGTGAATACATAGGCCATGGAGTATTCAGATGAATGTGGTCAAGGATCATTGTGACGAAAAGTGTCCTGGAATATTGTGATGACACGGTTCATGGAGCATTGCGATTACAAGGGCAATGGCGAAATGTGAAGACAGGTGTCATGGGGCATTGTGATGACAGTGGTCATCTAGAATTGTGAAGAAAGATATCATGGAGCACTGGGATGATAGGGTACATGGAACATTGTGATGACAGGGGTCATGGGGCATTGTGATGACACGGCTATGGAACATTATGATGACAAGAATTCTGGAGCATTGTGATAAAAAGGGCATGGACCATTGTGATTAGAGGGGCCAAGGAGCATTCTGATGACAACGGCTTGGAGCATTGTGATGACAAGGGTCATCGAGCATTGTGATGACAGTGGTCATGAAGCATTGTAATGAATGTGGTCATGGATCATTGTGATGACAAGTGTCGTGGAGCATTGTGATGACAGGGGTCATAGATCATTGTGATGACACGGTTATGGAATATTGTGATGACCAGAATTCTGTAGCACTGTGATTAAAAGGGAATGGAGCATTGTGATTACAAGGGTCATGGAGCATTGTGATGACAATTGTTCTAGAACATTGTGATGACATGGATCATGGAGCATACTGATGAAACGGGCCATGGAGCATTGTGATGACAGGCGTCATGGGACATTGTGTTGACAGAGGTCATGGAGCATTGTTAGAAAGGGAACATGGAGCAATTTGATTTCAGGGGCCATGAACAATTGTGAATACATAGGCCATGGAGTATTCAGATGAATGTGGTCAAGGATCATTGTGAGGAAAATTGTACTGGAATATTGTGATGACACGGTTCATGGAGCATTGCGATGACAAGGGCCATGGCGAAATGTGAAGACAGGTGTCATGGGGCATTGTGATGACAGTGGTCATCTAGAATTGTGAAGAAAGATATCATGGAGCACAGGAATGACAGGGGCCATGGAGCATTGTGATGACAGGGGTCATGGGGCATTGTGATGACACGGCCATAGAACATTATGATGACAATAATTCAGGAGCATTGTGATAAACAGGTCATGGACAATTGTGATTAGAGGGGCCAAGGAGCATTCTGATGACAACGGCTTGGAGCATTGTGATGACAAGGGTCATCGAGCATTGTGATGACAGTGGTCATGAAGCATTGTGATGAATGTGGTCATGGATCATTGTGATGAAAAGTGTCGTGGAGCATTGTGATGACAGGGGTCATAGAGCATTGTGATGACACGGTTATGGAATATTGTGATGACCAGAATTTTGTAGCACTGTAATGAAAAGGGAATGGA
Organism: Eschrichtius robustus; assembly: GCF_028021215.1. Lineage (NCBI taxonomy): Eukaryota > Metazoa > Chordata > Mammalia > Artiodactyla > Eschrichtiidae > Eschrichtius > Eschrichtius robustus. The sequence continues at coordinate 17,375,621 of NC_090830.1, read as the reverse complement.
GCATTGTGATTACAGGGGTCATGGAGCATTGTGATGACAATTGTTCTAGAACATTGTGAAGACAGGGATCATGGAGCATAGTGATGAAAGGGGCCATGGAGCATTGTGATGACAGGCGTCATGGGACAATGTGTTGACTGTGGTCATGGAGCATTGTTAGAAAGGGAACATGGAGAATAGTGATTTCAGGGGCATTGAAAAATTGTGAATACATAGGCCATGGAGTATTCAGATGAATGTGGTCAAGGATCATTGTGACAAAAAGTGTCCTGGAATATTGTGATGACATGGTTCATGGAGCATTGCGATGACCAGTGCCATGGCGAAATGTGAAGACAGGTGTCATGGGGCATTGTGATGACAGTGGTCATCTAGAATTGTGAAGAAAGATATCATGGAGCACTGGGATGACAGGGGCCATGGAGCATTGTGATGACAGGGGTCATGGGGCATTGTGATGACACGGCCATGGAACATTATGATGACAAGAATTCTGGAGCATTGTGATAATAAGGGCATGAACCATTGTGATTAGAGGGGCCAAGGAGCATTCTGATGACAACGGCATGGAGCATTGTGATGACAAGGGTCATCGAGCATTGTGATGACAGTGGTCATGAAGCATTGTGATGAATGTGGTCATGGATCATTGTGATGACAAGTGTCGTGGAGCATTGTGATGCCAGGGGTCATAGAGCATTGTGATGACACGGTTATGGAATATTGTGATGACTAGAATTCTGTAGCACTGTGATGAAAAGGGAATGGAGCATTGTGATTACAGGGGTCATGGAGCATTGTGATGACAATTGTTCTAGAACATTGTGAAGACAGGGATCATGGAGCATAGTGATGAAAGGGGCCATGGAGCATTGTGATGACAGGCGTCATGGGACAATGTGTTGACAGTTGTCATGGAGCCTTGTTAGAAAGGGAACATGGAGCAATTTGATTTCAGGGGTCATGAAAAATTGTGAATACATAGGCCATGGAGTATTCAGATGAATGTGGTCAAGGATCATTGTGACGAAAAGTGTCCTGGAATATTGTGATGACACGGTTCATGGAGCATTGCGATGAAAAGGGCCATGGCGAAATGTGAAGACAGGTGTCATGAGACATTGTGATGACAGTGGTCATCTAGAATTGTGAAGAAAGATATCATGGAGCACTGGGATGACAGGGGCGATGGAACATTGTGATGACAGGGGTCATGGGGCATTGTGATGACACGGCCAGGGAACATTATGATGACAAGAATTCTGGAGCATTGTGATAAAAAGGGCATGGACCATTGTGATTAGAGGGGCCAAGGAGCATTCTGATGACAACGGCATGGAGCATTGTGATGACAAGGGTCATCGAGCATTGTGATGACAGTGGTCATGAAGCATTGTGATGAATGTGGTCATGGATCATTGTGATGACAAGTGTCGTGGAGCATTGTGATGACAGGGGTCATAGAGCATTGTGATTACACGGTTATGGAATATTGTGATGACCAGAATTCTGTAGCACTGTGATGAAAAGGGAATGGAGCATTGTGATTACAGGGGTCATGGAGCATTGTGATGACAATTGTTCTAGAACATTGTGATGACAGGGATCATGGAGCATAGTGATGAAAGGGTCCATGGAGCATTGTGATGACAGGCGCCATGGGACATTGTGTTGACAGTGGTCATGGAGCATTGTTAGAAAGGGAACATGGAGCAATTTGATTTCAGGGGCCATGAAAAATTGTGAATACATAGGCCATGGAGTATTCAGATGAATGTGTTCAAGGATCATTGTGACGACAAGTGTCCTGGAATATTGTGATGACACGGTTCATGGAGCATTGCGATGACAAGGGCCATGGCGAAATGTGAAGACAGGTGTCATGGGGCATTGAGATGACAGTCGTCATCTAGAATTGTGAAGGAAGATATCATGGAGCACTGGGATGACAGGGGCCATGGAGCATTGTGATGACAGGGGTCATGGGGCATTGTGATGACACGGCCATGGAACATTATGATGACAAGAATTCTGGAGCATTGTGATAAAAAGGGCATGGACCATTGTGATTAGAGGGGCCAAGGAGCATTCTGAAGACAACTGCATGGAGCATTGTGAAGACAAGGGTCATCGAGCATTGTGATGACAGTGGTCATGAAGCATTGTGATGAATGTGGTCATGGATCATTGTGATGACAAGTGTCGTGGAGCATTGTGATGACAGGGGTCATAGAGCATTGTGATGACACGGTTATGGAATATTGTGATGACCAGAATTCTGTAGCACAGTGATGAAAATGGCATGGAGCATTGTGATTACAGTGGTCATGGAGCATTGTGATGACAATTATTCTAGAACATTGTGATGACAGGGATCATGGAGCATAGTGATGAAAGGGGCCACGGAGCATTGTGATGACAGGCGTCATGGGACAATGTGTTGACAGTTGTCATGGAGCCTTGTAAGAAAGGGAACATGGAGCAATTTGATTTCAGGGGTCATGAAAAATTGTGAATACATAGGCCATGGAGTATTCAGATGAATGTGGTCAAGGATCATTGTGACGAAAAGTGTCCTGGAATATTGTGATGACACGGTTCATGGAGCATTGCGATGAAAAGGGCCATGGCGAAATGTGAAGACAGGTGTCATGAGGCATTGTGATGACAGTGGTCATCTAGAATTGTGAAGAAAGATATCATGGAGCACTGGGATGACAGGGGCGATGGAACATTGTGATGACAGGGGTCATGGGGCATTGTGATGACACGGCCATGGAACATTATGATGACAAGAATTCTGGAGCATTGTGATAAAAAGGTCATGGACCATTGTGATTAGAGGGGCCAAGGAGCATTCTGATGACAACGGCATGGAGCATTGTGATGACAAGGGTCATCGAGCATTGTGATGACAGTGGTCATGAAGCATTGTGATGAATGTGGTCATGGATCATTGTGATGACAAGTGTCGTGGAGCATTGTGATGACAGGGGTCATAGAGCATTGTGATGACACGGTTATGGAATATTGTGATGACCAGAATTCTGTAGCACTGTGATGAAAAGGGAATGGAGCATTGTGATTACAGGGGTCATGGAGCATTGTGATGACAATTGTTCTAGAACATTGTGATGACAGGGATCATGGAGCATAGTGATGAAAGGGTCCATGGAGCATTGTGATGACAGGCGCCATGGGACATTGTGTTGACAGTGGTAATGGAGCATTGTTAGAAAGGGAACATGGAGAAATTTGATTTCAGGGGCCATGAACAATTGTGAATACATAGGCCATGGAGTATTCAGATGAATGTGGTCAAGGATCATTGTGAGGAAAAGTGTCCTGGAATATTGTGATGACACGGTTCATGGAGCATTGCGAAGACAAGGGCCATGTCGAAATGTGAAGACAGGTGTCATGGGGCATTGTGATGACAGGAGTCATGGGGCATTGTGATGACACGGCCATGGAACATTATGATGACAAGAATTCTGGAGCATTGTGATAAAAAGGGCATGGACCATTGTGATTAGAGGGGCCAAGGAGCATTCTGATGACAACGGCATGGAGCATTGTGATGACAAGGGTCATCGAGCATTGTGATGACAGTGGTCATGAAGCATTGTGATGAATGTGGTCATGGATCATTGTGATGACAAGTGTCGTGGAGCATTGTGATGACAGGGGTCATAGAGCATTGTGATGACACTGTTATGGAATATTGTGATGACCAGAATTCTGTAGCACTGTGATGAAAAGGGAATGGAGCATTGTGATTACAGGGGTCATGGAGCATTGTGATGACAATTGTTCTAGAACATTGTGATGACAGGGATCATGGAGCATAGTGATGAAAGGGTCCATGGAGCATTGTGATGACAGGCGCCATGGGACATTGTGTTGACAGTGGTCATGGAGCATTGTTAGAAAGGGAACATGGAGCAATTTGATTTCAGGGGCCATGAAAAATTGTGAATACATAGGCCATGGAGTATTCAGATGAATGTGGTCAAGGATCATTGTGACGACAAGTGTCCTGGAATATTGTGATGACACGGTTCATGGAGCATTGCGATGACAAGGGCAATTGCGAAATGTGAAGACAGGTGTCATGGGGCATTGTGATGACAGTGGTCATCTAGAATTGTGAAGAAAGATATCATGGAGCACTGGGATGACAGGGGCCATGGAGCATTGTGATGACAGGGGTCATGGGGCATTGTGATGACACGGCCATGGAACATTATGATGACAAGAATTCTGGAGAATTGTGATAAAATGGGCATGTACCATTGAGATTAGAGGGGCCAAGGAGCATTCTGATGACAACGGCATGGAGCATTGTGATGACAAGTGTCATCGAGCTTTGTGATGACAGTGGTCATGAAGCATTGTGATGAATGTGGTCATGCATCATTGTGATGACAAGTGTCGTGGAGCATTGTGATGACAGGGTTCATAGAGCATTGTGATGACACGGTTATGGAATATTGTGATGACCATAATTCTGTAGCACTGTGATGAAAAGGGAATGGAGCATTGTGATTAGAGGGTTCATGGAGAATTGTGATGACAATTGTTTAGAACATTGTGAAGACATGGATCATGGAGCATAGTGATGAAAGGGGCCATGGAGCATTGTGATGACAGGCTTCATGGGACATTGTGTTGACAGTGGTCATGGAGCATTGTTAGAAAGGGAACATGGAGAAATTTGATTTCAGGGGCCATGAACAATTGTGAATTCATAGGCCATGGAGTATTCAGATGAATGTGGTCAAGGATCATTGTGACGACATGTGTCCTGGAATATTGTGATGACACGGTTCATGGAGCATTGCGATGACAAGGGCCATGGCGAAAGTTGAAGACAGGTGTCATGCGGCATTGTGATGACAGTGGTCATCTAGAATTGTGAAGAAAGATATCATGGAGCACTGGGATGACAGGGGCCATGGAGCATTGTGATGACAGGGGTCATGGGGCCTTGTGATGACACGGCCATGGAACATTATGATGACAAGAATTCTGGAGCATTGTGATAAAAAGGTCATGGACCATTGTGATTAGAGGGGCCAAGGAGCATTCTGATGACAACGGCATGGAGCATTGTGATGACAAGGGTCATCGAGCATTGTGATGACAGTGGTCATGAAGCATTGTGATGAATGTAGTCATGGATCATTGTGATGACAAGTGTGGTGGAGCATTGTGATGACAGGGGTCATAGAGCATTGTGATGACACGGTTATGGAATATTGTGATGACCAGAATTCTGTAGCACAGTGATGAAAAGGGAATGGAGCATTGTGATTACAGGGGTCATGGAGCATTGTGATGATAATTGTTCTAGAACATTGTGATAAAAGGGATCATGGAGCATAGTGATGAAAGGGGCAATGGAGCAATGTGTTGACAGGCGTCATGGGACATTGTGTTGACAGTGGTCATGGAGCATTGTTTTGAAAGGTAACATGGAGCAATTTGATTTCAGGGGCCATGAAAAACTGCGAATACATACGCCACGGAGTATTCAGATGAATGTGGTCAAGGATCATTGTGACGAAAAGTGTCCTGGAATATTGTGATGACACGGTTCATGGAGCATTGCGATGACAAGGGCCATGGCGAAATGTGAAGACAGCTGTCATGCGGCATTGTGATGACAGTGGTCATCTATAATTGTGAAGAAAGATATCATGGAGCACTGGGATGACAGGGGCCATGGAGCATTGTGATGACAGGGGTCATGGGGCATTGTGATGACACGGCCAGGGAACATTATTATGACAAGAATTCTGGAGCATTGTGATAAAAAGGTCATGGACCATTGTGATTAGAGGGGCCAAGGAGCATTCTGATGACAACGGCATGGAGCATTGTGATGACAGTGGTCATGAAGCATTGTGATGAATATGGTCATGCATCATTGTGATGACAAGTGTCGTGGAGCATTGTGATGACAGGGGTCATAGAGCATTGTGATGACACGGTTATGGAATATTGTGATCACCAGAATTCTATACCACAGTGATGAAAATGGAATGGAGCATTGTGATTACAGGGGTCATGGAGCATTGTGATGAGAATTGTTGTAGAACATTGTGATGAGAGGGATCATGGAGCATAGTGATGAAACGGACAATGGAGCATTGCGTTGACAGGCGTCATGGGATATTGTGTTGACAGTGGTCATGGAGCATTGTTAGAAAGGGAACATGGAGCAATTTGATTTCAGGGGCCATGAAAAATTGCGAATACATAGTCCATGGAGTATTCAGATGAATGTGGTCAAGGATCATTGTGACGAAAAGTGTCCTGGAATATTTTGATGACACGGTTCATGGAGCATTGCGATGACAAGGGCCATGGCGAATTGTGAAGACAGGTGTCATGGGGCATTGTGATGACAGTGGTCCTCTAGAATTGTGAAGAAAGATATCATGGAGCACTGGGATGACAGGGGACATGGAGCATTGTGATGACAGGGGTCATGGGGCATTGTGATGACACGGTCATGGAACATTATGATGACATGAATTCTGGAGCATTGTGATAAAAAGGGCATGGACCATTGTGATTAGAGGGGCCAAGGAGCATTCTGATGACAACGGCATGGAGCATTGTGATGACAAGGGTCATCGAGCATTGTGATGACAGTGGTCATGAAACATTGTGATGAATGTGGTCATGCATCATTGTGATGACAAGTGTCGTGGAGCATTGTGATGACAGGGGTCATAGAGCATTGTGATGACACGGTTATGGAATATTGTGATGACCAGAATTCTGTACCACAGTGATGAAAAGGGCATGGAGCATTGTGATTACAGGGGTCATGGAGCATTGTGATGACAATTGTTCTAGAACATTGTGATGACAGGGATCATGGAGCATAGTGATGAAAGGGGCCATGGAGCATTGTGATGACAGGCGTCATGGAACAATGTGTTCACAGTGGTCATGGAGCATTGTTAGAAAGGGAACATGGAGCAATTTGATATCAGGGGCCATGAAAAATTGCGAATACATAGGCCATGGAGTATTCAGATGAATGTGGTCAAGGATCATTGTGACGAAAAGTGTCCTGGAATATTGTGATGACACGGTTCATGGAGCATTGCGATGACAAGGGCCATGGCGAAATGTGTAGACAGGTGTCATGGGGCATTGTGATGACAGTGGTCATCTAGAATTGTGAAGAAAGATATCATGGAGCACTGAGATGATAGGGGACATGGAACATTGTGATGAGAGGTGTCATGGGGCATTGTGATGACACGGCCATGGAACATTATGATGACAAGTGTTCTGGAGCATTGTGATAAAAAGGGCATGGACCATTGTGATTAGAGGGGCCAAGGAGCATTCTGATGACAACGGCATGGAGCATTGTGATGACAAGTGTCATCGAGCATTGTGATGACAGTGGTCATGAAGCATTGTGATGAATGTGGTCATGGATCATTGTGATGACAAGTGTCGTGGAGCATTGTGATGACAGGGGTCATAGAGAATTGTGATGACACGGTTATGGAATATTGTGATGACCAGAATTCTGTAGCACTGTGATGAAAAGGGAATGGAGCATTGTGATTACAGGGGTCATGGAGCATTGTGATGACAATTGTTCTAGAACATTGTGATGACAGTGATCATGGAGCATAGTGATGAAAGGGGCCACGGAGCATTGTGATGACAGTCGTCATGGAACAATGTGTTCACAGTGGTCATGGAGCATTGTTAGAAAGGGAACATGGAGCAATTTGATTTCAGGGGCCATTAACAATTGTGAATACATAGGCCATGGAGTATTCAGATGAATGTGGTCAAGGATCATTGTGACGAAAAGTGTCCTGGAATATTGTGATGACACGGTTCATGGAGCATTGCGATGAAAAGGGCCATGGCGAAATGTGAAGACAGGTGTCATGAGGCATTGTGATGACAGTGGTCATCTAGAATTGTTAAGAAAGATATCATGGAGCACTGGGATGACAGGGGCGATGGAACATTGTGATGACAGTGGTCATGGGGCATTGTGATGACACGGCCATGGAACATTATGATGAAAAGAATTCTGGAGCATTGTGATAAAAAGGGCATGGACCATTGTGATTAGAGGGGCCAAGGAGCATTTTGATGACAACGGCATGGAGCATTGTGATGACAAGGGTCATCGAGCATTGTGATGACAGTGGTCATGAAGCATTGTGATGAATGTGGTCATGGATCATTGTGATGACAAGTGTCGTGGAGCATTGTGATGACAGGGGTCATAGAGCATTGTGATGACACGGTTATGGAATACTGTGATGACCAGAATTCTGTAGCACTGTGATGAAAAGGGAATGGAGCATTGTGATTACAAGGGTCATGGAGCATTGTGATGACAATTGTTCTAGAACATTGTGATGACATGGATCATGGAGCATACTGATGAAACGGGCCATGGAGCATTGTGATGACAGGCGTCATGGGACATTGTGTTGACAGTGGTCATGGAGCATTGTTAGAAAGGGCACTTGGAGCAATTTGATTTCAGGGGCCATGAACAATTGTGAATACATAGGCCATGGAGTATTCAGATGAATGTGGTCAAGGATCATTGTGACGAAAAGTGTCCTGGAATATTGCGATGACACGGTTCATGGAGCATTGCGATGACAAGGGCCATGGCGAAATGTGAAGACAGGTGTCATGGGGCTTTGTGATGACAGTGGTCATCTAGAATTGTGAAGAAAGATATCATGGAGCACTGGGATGACAGGGGCCTTGGAGCATTGCGATGACAGGGGTCATGGGGCATTGTGATGACACGGTTATGGAATATTGTGATGACCAGAATTCTGTAGCACTGTGACGAAAAGGGAATGGAGCATTGTGATTACAGGGGTCATGGAGCATTGTGATGACAATTGTTCTAGAACATTGTGAAGACAGGGATCATGGAGCATAGTGATGAAAGGGGCCATGGAGCATTGTGATGACAGGCGTCATGGGACAATGTGTTGACTGTGGTCATGGAGCATTGTTAGAAAGGGAACATGGAGAAAAGTGATTTCAGGGGCATTGAAAAATTGTGAATACATAGGCCATGGAGTATTCAGATGAATGTGGTCAAGGAACATTGTGACAAAAAGTGTCCTGGAATATTGTGATGACATGGTTCATGGAGCATTGCGATGACCAGTGCCATGGCGAAATGTGAAGACAGGAGTCAGGGGGCATTGTGATGACAGTGGTCATCTAGAATTGTGAAGAAAGATATCATGGAGCACTGGGATGACAGGGGCCATGGAGCATTGTGATGACAGGGGTCATGGGGCATTGTGATGACACGGCCATGGAACATTATGATGACAAGAATTCTGGAGCATTGTGATAATAAGGGCATGAACCATTGTGATTAGAGGGGCCAAGGAGCATTCTGATGACAACGGCATGGAGCATTGTGATGACAAGGGTCATCGAGCATTGTGATGACAGTGGTCATGAAGCATTGTGATGAATGTGGTCATGGATCATTGTGATGACAAGTGTCGTGGAGCATTGTGATGCCAGGGGTCATAGAGCATTGTGATGACACGGTTATGGAATATTGTGATGACCAGAATTCTGTAGCACTGTGATGAAAAGGGAATGGAGCATTGTGATTACAGGGGTCATGGAGCATTGTGATGACAATTGTTCTAGAACATTGTGAAGACAGGGATCATGGAGCATAGTGATGAAAGGGGCCATGGAGCATTGTGATGACAGGCGTCATGGGACAATGTGTTGACAGTTGTCATGGAGCCTTGTTAGAAAGGGAACATGGAGCATTTTGATTTCAGGGGTCATGAAAAATTGTGAATACATAGGCCATGGAGTATTCAGATGAATGTGGTCAAGGATCATTGTGACGAAAAGTGTCCTGGAATATTGTGATGACACGCTTCATGGAGCATTGCGATGAAAAGGGCCATGGCGAAATGTGAAGACAGGTGTCATGAGGCATTGTGATGACAGTGGTCATCTAGAATTGTGAAGAAAGATATCATGGAGCACTGGGATGACAGGGGCGATGGAACATTGTGATGACAGGGGTCATGGGGCATTGTGATGACACGGCCATGGAACATTATGATGACAAGAATTCTGGAGCATTGTGATAAAAAGGGCATGGACCATTGTGATTAGAGGGGCCAAGGAGCATTCTGATGACAACGGCATGGAGCATTGTGATGACAAGGGTCATCGAGCATTGTGATGACAGTGGTCATGAAGCATTGTGATGAATGTGGTCATGGATCATTGTGATGACAAGTGTCGTGGAGCATTGTGATGACAGGGGTCATAGAGCATTGTGATTACACGGTTATGGAATATTGTGATGACCAGAATTCTGTAGCACTGTGATGAAAAGGGAATGGAGCATTGTGATTACAGGGGTCATGGAGCATTGTGATGACAATTGTTCTAGAACATTGTGATGACAGGGATCATGGAGCATAGTGATGAAAGGGTCCATGGAGCATTGTGATGACAGGCGCCATGGGACATTGTGTTGACAGTGGTCATGGAGCATTGTTAGAAAGGGAACATGGAGCAATTTGATTTCAGGGGCCATGAAAAATTGTGAATACATAGGCCATGGAGTATTCAGATGATTGTGTTCAAGGATCATTGTGACTACAAGTGTCCTGGAATATTGTGATGACACGGTTCATGGAGCATTGCGATGACAAGGGCCATGGCGAAATGTGAAGACAGGTGTCATGGGGCATTGAGATGACAGTCGTCATCTAGAATTGTGAAGGAAGATATCATGGAGCACTGGGATGACAGGGGCCATGGAGCATTGTGATGACAGGGGTCATGGGGCATTGTGATGACACGGCCATGGAACATTATGATGACAAGAATTCTGGAGCATTGTGATAAAAAGGGCATGGACCATATTGATTAGAGGGGCCAAGGAGCATTCTGAAGACAACTGCATGGAGCATTGTGAAGACAAGGGTCATCGAGCATTGTGATGACAGTGGTCATGAAGCATTGTGATGAATGTGGTCATGGATCATTGTGATGACAAGTGTCGTGGAGCATTGTGATGACAGGGGTCATAGAGCATTGTGATGACACGGTTATGGAATATTGTGATGACCAGAATTCTGTAGCACAGTGATGAAAATGGCATGGAGCATTGTGATTACAGTGGTCATGGAGCATTGTGATGACAATTATTCTAGAACATTGTGATGACAGGGATCATGGAGCATAGTGATGAAAGGGGCCACGGAGCATTGTGATGACAGGCGTCATGGGACAATGTGTTGACAGTTGTCATGGAGCCTTGTTAGAAAGGGAACATGGAGCAATTTGATTTCAGGGGTCATGAAAAATTGTGAATACATAGGCCATGGAGTATTCAGATGAATGTGGTCAAGGATCATTGTGACGAAAAGTGTCCTGGAATATTGTGATGACACGGTTCATGGAGCATTGCGATGAAAAGGGCCATGGCGAAATGTGAAGACAGGTGTCATGAGGCATTGTGATGACAGTGGTCATCTAGAATTGTGAAGAAAGATATCATGGAGCACTGGGATGACAGGGGCGATGGAACATTGTGATGACAGTGGTCATGGGGCATTGTGATGACACGGCCATGGAACATTATGATGAAAAGAATTCTGGAGCATTGTGATAAAAAGGGCATGGACCATTGTGATTAGAGGGGCCAAGGAGCATTCTGATGACAACGGCATGGAGCATTGTGATGACAAGGGTCATCGAGCATTGTGATGACAGTGGTCATGAAGCATTGTGATGAATGTGGTCATGGATCATTGTGATGACAAGTGTCGTGGAGCATTGTGATGACAGGGGTCATAGAGCATTGTGATGACACGGTTATGGAATACTGTGATGACCAGAATTCTGTAGCACTGTGATGAAAAGGGAATGGAGCATTGTGATTACAGGGGTCATGGAGCATTGGGATGACAATTGTTCTAGAACATTGTGATGACAGGGATCATGGAGCATAGTGATGAAAGGGTCCATGGAGCATTGTGATGACAGGCGCCATGGGACATTGTGTTGACAGTGGTCATGGAGCATTGTTAGAAAGGGAACATGGAGCAATTTGATTTCAGGGGCCATGAACAATTGTGAATACATAGGCCATGGAGTATTCACATGAATGTGGTCAAGGATCATTGTGAGGAAAAGTGTCCTGGAATATTGTGATGACACGGTTCATGGAGCATTGCGATGACAAGGGCCATGTCGAAATGTGAAGACAGGTGTCATGGGGCATTGTGATGACAGGAGTCATGGGGCATTGTGATGACACGGCCATGGAACATTATGATCACAAGAATTCTGGAGCATTGTGATAAAAAGGGCATGGACCATTGTGATTAGAGGGGCCAAGGAGCATTCTGATGACAACGGCATGGAGCATTGTGATGACAAGGGTCATCGAGCATTGTGATGACAGTGGTCATGAAGCATTGTGATGAATGTGGTCATGGATCATTGTGATGACAAGTGTCGTGGAGCATTGTGATGACAGGGGTCATAGAGCATTGTGATGACACGGTTATGGAATATTGTGATGACCAGAATTCTGTAGCACTGTGATGAAAAGGGAATGGAGCATTGTGATTACAGGGGTCATGGAGCATTGTGATGACAATTGTTCTAGAACATTGTGATGACAGGGATCATGGAGCATAGTGATGAAAGGGTCCATGGAGCATTGTGATGACAGGCGCCATGGGACATTGTGTTGACAGTGGTCATGGAGCATTGTTAGAAAGGGAACATGGAGCAATTTGATTTCAGGGGCCATGAAAAATTGTGAATACATAGGCCATGGAGTATTCAGATGAATGTGGTCAAGGATCATTGTGACGACAAGTGTCCTGGAATATTGTGATGACACGGTTCATGGAGCATTGCGATGACAAGGGCCATGGCGAAATGTGAAGACAGGTGTCATGGGGCATTGAGATGACAGTCGTCATCTAGAATTGTGAAGGAAGATATCATGGAGCACTGGGATGACAGGGGCCATGGAGCATTGTGATGACAGGGGTCATGGGGCATTGTGATGACACGGCCATGGAACATTATGATGACAAGAATTCTGGAGCATTGTGATAAAAAGGGCATGGACCATTGTGATTAGAGGGGCCAAGGAGCATTCTGAAGACAACTGCATGGAGCATTGTGAAGACAAGGGTCATCGAGCATTGTGATGACAGTGGTCATGAAGCATTGTGATGAATGTGGTCATGGATCATTGTGATGACAAGTGTCGTGGAGCATTGTGATGACAGGGGTCATAGAGCATTGTGATGACACGGTTATGGAATATTGTGATGACCAGAATTCTGTAGCACAGTGATGAAAAGGGCATGGAGCATTGTGATTACAGTGGTCATGGAGCATTGTGATGACAATTATTCTAGAACATTGTGATGACAGGGATCATGGAGCATAGTGATGAAAGGGGCAATGGAGATTTGTGTTGACAGGCGTCATGGGACATTGTGTTGACAGTGGACATGGAGCATTGTTAGAAATGGAACATGGAGCAATTCGATTTCAGGGGCCATGAAAAATTGCGAATACATAGGCCATGGAGTATTCAGATGAATGTGGTCAAGGATCATTGTGACGAAAAGTGTCCTGGAATATTGTGATGACACGGTTCATGCAGCATTGCGATGAAAAGGGCCATGGCGAAATGTGAAGACAGGTGTCATGGGGCATTGTGATGACAGTGGTCATCTAGAATTGTGAAGAAAGATATCATGGAGCACTGGGATGACAGGGGCCATGGAACATTGTGATGACAGGGGTCATGGGGCACTGTGATGACACGACCATGGAACATTATGATGACAAGTATTCTGGAGCATTGTGATAAAAAGGTCATGGACCATTGTGATTATAGGGGCCAAGGAGCATTCTGATGACAACGGCATGGAGCATTGTGATGACAAGGGTCATCGAGCATTGTGATGACAGTGGTCATGAAGCATTGTGATGAATGTGGTCATGGATCATTGTGATGACAAGTCTCGTGGAGCATTGTGATGCCAGGGGTCATAGAGCATTGTGATGACACGGTTATGGAATATTGTGATGACCAGAATTCTGTAGCACTGTGATGAAAAGGGAATGGAGCATTGTGATTACAGGGGTCATGGAGCATTGTGATGACAATTGTTCTAGAATATTGAGAAGACAGGGATCATGGAGCATAGTGATGAAAGGGGCCATGGAGCATTGTGATGACAGGCGTCATGGGACAATGTGTTGACAGTTGTCATGGAGCCTTGTTAGAAAGGGAACATGGAGCAATTTGATTTCAGGGGTCATGAAAAATTGTGAATACATAGGCCATGGAGTATTCAGATGAATGTGGTCAAGGATCATTGTGACGAAAAGTGTCCTGGAATATTGTGATGACACGGTTCATGGAGCATTGCGATGAAAAGGGCCATGGCGAAATGTGAAGACAGGTGTCATGAGGCATTGTGATGACAGTGGTCATCTAGAATTGTGAAGAAAGATATCATGGAGCACTGGGATGACAGGGGCGATGGAACATTGTGATGACAGGGGTCATGGGGCATTGTGATGACACGGCCATGGAACATTATGATGACAAGAATTCTGGAGCATTGTGATAAAAAGGGCATGGACTATTGTGATTAGAGGGGCCAAGGAGCATTCTGATGACAACGGCATGGAGCATTGTGATGACAAGGGTCATCGAGCATTGTGATGACAGTGGTCATGAAGCATTGTGATGAATGTGGTCATGGATCATTGTGATGACAAGTGTCGTGGAGCATTGTGATGACAGGGGTCATAGAGCATTGTGATTACACGGTTATGGAATATTGTGATGACCAGAATTCTGTAGCACTGTGATGAAAAGGGAATGGAGCATTGTGATTACAGGGGTCATGGAGCATTGTGATGACAATTGTTCTAGAACATTGTGATGACAGGGATCATGGAGCATAGTGATGAAAGGGTCCATGGAGCATTGTGATGACAGGCGCCATGGGACATTGTGTTGACAGTGGTCATGGAGCATTGTTAGAAAGGGAACATGGAGCAATTTGATTTCAGGGGCCATGAAAAATTGTGAATACATAGGCCATGGAGTATTCAGATGAATGTGTTCAAGGATCATTGTGACTACAAGTGTCCTGGAATATTGTGATGACACGGTTCATGGAGCATTGCGATGACAAGGGCCATGGCGAAATGTGAAGACAGGTGTCATGGGGCATTGAGATGACAGTCGTCATCTAGAATTGTGAAGGAAGATATCATGGAGCACTGGGATGACAGGGGCCATGGAGCATTGTGATGACAGGGGTCATGGGGCATTGTGATGACACGGCCATGGAACATTATGATGACAAGAATTCTGGAGCATTGTGATAAAAAGGGCATGGACCATTGTGATTAGAGGGGCCAAGGAGCATTCTGAAGACAACTGCATGGAGCATTGTGAAGACAAGGGTCATCGAGCATTGTGATGACAGTGGTCATGAAGCATTGTGATGAATGTGGTCATGGATCATTGTGATGACAAGTGTCGTGGAGCATTGTGATGACAGGGGTCATAGAGCATTGTGATGACACGGTTATGGAATATTGTGATGACCAGAATTCTGTAGCACAGTGATGAAAATGGCATGGAGCATTGTGATTACAGTGGTCATGGAGCATTGTGATGACAATTATTCTAGAACATTGTGATGACAGGGATCATGGAGCATAGTGATGAAAGGGGCCACGGAGCATTGTGATGACAGGCGTCATGGGACAATGTGTTGACAGTTGTCATGGAGCCTTGTTAGAAAGGGAACATGGAGCAATTTGATTTCAGGGGTCATGAAAAATTGTGAATACATAGGCCATGGAGTATTCAGATGAATGTGGTCAAGGATCATTGTGACGAAACGTGTCCTGGAATATTGTGATGACACGGTTCATGGAGCATTGCGATGAAAAGGGCCATGGCGAAATGTGAAGACAGGTGTCATGAGACATTGTGATGACAGTGGTCATCTAGAATTGTGAAGAAAGATATCATGGAGCACTGGGATGACAGGGGCGATGGAACATTGTGATGACAGGGGTCATGGGGCATTGTGATGACACGGCCATGGAACATTATGATGACAAGAATTCTGGAGCATTGTGATAAAAAGGGCATGGACCATTGTGATTAGAGGGGCCAAGGAGCATTCTGATGACAACGGCATGGAGCATTGTGATGACAAGGGTCATCGAGCATTGTGATGACAGTGGTCATGAAGCATTGTGATGAATGTGGTCATGGATCATTGTGATGACAAGTGTCGTGGAGCATTGTGATGACAGGGGTCATAGAGCATTGTGATGACACGGTTATGGAATATTGTGATGACCAGAATTCTGTAGCACTGTGATGAAAAGGGAATGGAGCATTGTGATTACAGGGGTCATGGAGCATTGTGATGACAATTGTTCTAGAACATTGTGATGACAGGGATCATGGAGCATAGTGATGAAAGGGTCCATGGAGCATTGTGATGACAGGCGCCATGGGACATTGTGTTGACAGTGGTCATGGAGCATTGTTAGAAAGGGAACATGGAGCAATTTGATTTCAGGGGCCATGAACAATTGTGAATACATAGGCCATGGAGTATTCAGATGAATGTGGTCAAGGATCATTGTGAGGAAAAGTGTCCTGGAATATTGTGATGACACGGTTCATGGAGCATTGCGATGACAAGGGCCATGTCGAAATGTGAAGACAGGTGTCATGGGGCATTGTGATGACACGGCCATGGAACATTATGATCACAAGAATTCTGGAGCATTGTGATAAAAAGGGCATGGACCATTGTGATTAGAGGGGCCAAGGAGCATTCTGATGACAACGGCATGGAGCATTGTGATGACAAGGGTCATCGAGCATTGTGATGACAGTGGTCATGAAGCATTGTGATGAATGTGGTCATGGATCATTGTGATGACAAGTGTCGTGGAGCATTGTGATGACAGGGGTCATAGAGCATTGTGATGACACGGTTATGGAATATTGTGATGACCAGAATTCTGTAGCACTGTGATGAAAAGGGAATGGAGCATTGTGATTACAGGGGTCATGGAGCATTGTGATGACAATTGTTCTAGAACATTGTGATGACAGGGATCATGGAGCATAGTGATGAAAGGGTCCATGGAGCATTGTGATGACAGGCGCCATGGGACATTGTGTTGACAGTGGTCATGGAGCATTGTTAGAAAGGGAACATGGAGCAATTTGATTTCAGGGGCCATGAAAAATTGTGAATACATAGGCCATGGAGTATTCAGATGAATGTGGTCAAGGATCATTGTGACGACAAGTGTCCTGGAATATTGTGATGACACGGTTCATGGAGCATTGCGATGACAAGGGCCATGGCGAAATGTGAAGACAGGTGTCATGGGGCATTGAGATGACAGTCGTCATCTAGAATTGTGAAGGAAGATATCATGGAGCACTGGGATGACAGGGGCCATGGAGCATTGTGATGACAGGGGTCATGGGGCATTGTGATGACACGGCCATGGAACATTATGATGACAAGAATTCTGGAGCATTGTGATAAAAAGGGCATGGACCATTGTGATTAGAGGGGCCAAGGAGCATTCTGAAGACAACTGCATGGAGCGTTGTGAAGACAAGGGTCATCGAGCATTGTGATGACAGTGGTCATGAAGCATTGTGATGAATGTGGTCATGGATCATTGTGATGACAAGTGTCGTGGAGCATTGTGATGACAGGGGTCATAGAGCATTGTGATGACACGGTTATGGAATATTGTGATGACCAGAATTCTGTAGCACAGTGATGAAAAGGGCATGGAGCATTGTGATTACAGTGGTCATGGAGCATTGTGATGACAATTGTTCTAGAACATTGTGATGACAGGGATCATGGAGCATAGTGATGAAAGGGGCAATGGAGATTTGTGTTGACAGGCGTCATGGGACATTGTGTTGACAGTGGACATGGAGCATTGTTAGAAATGGAACATGGAGCAATTTGATATCAGGGGCCATGAAAAATTGCGAATACATAGGCCATGGAGTATTCAGATGAATGTGGTCAAGGATCATTGTGACGAAAAGTGTCCTGGAATATTGTGATGACACGGTTCATGCAGCATTGCGATGAAAAGGGCCATGGCGAAATGTGAAGACAGGTGTCATGGGGCATTGTGATGACAGTGGTCATCTAGAATTGTGAAGAAAGATATCATGGAGCACTGGGATGACAGGAGCCATGGAACATTGTGATGACAGGGGTCATGGGGCACTGTGATGACACGACCATGGAACATTATGATGACAAGTATTCTGGAGCATTGTGATAAAAAGGTCATGGACCATTGTGATTATAGGGACCAAGAAGCATTCTGATGACAACGGCATGGAGCATTGTGATGACAAGGGTCATCGAGCATTGTGATGAAAGTGGTCAAGAAGCATTGTGATGAATGTGGTCATGGATCATTGTGATGACAAGTGTCGTGGAGCATTGTGATGACAGGGGTCATAGAGCATTGTGATGACACGGTTATGGAATATTGTGATGACCAGAATTCTGTAGCACAGTGATGAAAAGGGCATGGAGCATTGTGATTACAGTGGTCATGGTGCATTGTGATGACAATTGTTCTAGAACATTGTGATGACAGGGATCATGGAGCATAGTGATGAAAGGGGCAATGGAGCATTGTTTTGACAGGCGTCATGGGACATTGTGTTGACAGTGGACATGGAGCATTGTTAGAAATGGAACATGGAGCAATTTGATTTCAGGGGCCATGAAAAATTGCGAATACATAGGCCATGGAGTATTCAAATGAATGTGGTAAAGGATCATTGTGACGAAAAGTGTCCTGGAATATTGTGATGACACGGTTCATGGAGCATTGCGATGAAAAGGGCCATGGCGAAATGTGAAGACAGGTGTCATGAGGCATTGTGATGACAGTGGTCATCTAGAATTGTGAAGAAAGATATCATGGAGCACTGGGATGACAGGGGCGATGGAACATTGTGATGACAGGGGTCATGGGGCATTGTGATGACACGGCCATGGAACATTATGATGACAAGAATTCTGAAGCATTGTGATAAAAAGGGCATGGACCATTGTGATTAGAGGGGCCAAGGAGCATTCTGATGACAACGGCATGGAGCATTGTGATGACAAGGGTCATTGAGCATTGTGAAGACAGTGGTCATGAAGCATTGTGATGAATGTGGTCATGGATCATTGTGATGACAAGTGTCGTGGAGCATTGAGATGACAGGGGTCATAGAGCATTGTGATGACACGGTTATGGAATATTGTGATGACCAGAATTCTGTAGCACTGTGATGAAAAGGGAATGGAGCATTGTGATTACAGGGGTCATGGAGCATTGTGATGACAATTGTTCTAGAACATTGTGATGACAGGGATCATGGAGCATAGTGAAGAAAGGGTCCATCGAGCATTGTGATGACAGGCGCCATGGGACATTGTGTTGACAGTGGTCATGGAGCATTGTTAGAAAGGGAACATGGAGCAATTTGATTTCAGGGGCCATGAACAATTGTGAATACATAGGCCATGGAGTATTCAGATGAATGTGGTCAAGGATCATTGTGACGAAAAGTGTCCTGGAATATTGTGATGACACGGTTCATGGAGCATTGCGATGACAAGGGCCATGGCGAAATGTGAAGACAGGTGTCATGGGGCATTGTTATGACAGTGGTCATCTAGAATTGTGAAGAAAGATATCATGGAGCACTGGGATGACAGGGGCCATCGAGCATTGTGATGACAGGGGTCATGGGGCATTGTGATGACACGGCCATGGAACATTATGATGACAAGAATTCTGGAGCATTGTGATAAAAAGGGCATGGACCATTGTGATTAGAGGGGCCAAGGAGCATTCTGATGACAACGGCATGGAGCATTGTGATGACAGTGGTGATGAAGCATTGTGATAAATGTGGTCATGGATCATTGTGATGACAAGTGTCGTAGAGCATTGTGATGACACGGTTATGGAATATTGTGATGACCAGAATTCTGTAGCACTGTGATGAAAAGGGAATGGAGCATTGTGATTATAGGGGTCATGGAGCATTGTGATGACAATTGTTCTAGAACATTGTGAAGACATGGATCATGGAGCATAGTGATGAAAGGGGTCATGGAGCATTGTGATGACAGGCGTCATGGGACAATGTGTTGACAGTGGTCATGGAGCCTTGTTAGAAAGGGAACATGGAGCAATTTGATTTCAGGGGTCATGAAAAATTGTGAATACATAGACCATGGAGTATTCAGATGAATGTGGTCAAGGATCATTGTGACGAAAATTGTCCTGGAATATTGTGAAGACACGGATCATGGAGAATTGGGATGACAAGGGCCATGGCGAAATGTGAAGACAGGTGTCATGGGGCATTGTGATGACAGTGGTCATCTAGAATTGTGAAGAAAGATATCATGGAGCACTGGGATGACAGGGGCCATGGAACATTGTGATGACAGGGGTCATGGGGCACTGTGATGACACGACCATGGAACATTATGATGACAAGTATTCTGGAGCATTGTGATTAAAAGGTCATGGACCATTGTGATTATAGGGGCCAAGGAGCATTCTGATGACAACGGCATGGAGCATTGTGATGACAAGGGTCATCGAGCATTGTGATGATAGTGGTCATGAAGCATTGTGATGAATGTGGTCATGGATCATTGTGATGACAAGTGTCGTGGAGCATTGTGATGACAGGGATCATAGAGCATTGTGATGACACAGTTATGGAATATTGTGATGACCAGAATTCTGTAGCACAGTGATGAAAAGGGCATGGAGCATTGTGATTACAGGGGTCATGGAGCATTGTGATGACAATTGTTCTAGAACATTGTGATGACAGGGATCATGGAGCATAGTGATGAAAGGGGCAATGGAGCATTGTGTTGACAGGCGTCATGGGACATTGTGTTGACAGTGGACATGGAGCATTGTTAGAAATGGAACATGGAGCAATTTGATTTCAGGGGCCATGAAAAATTGCGAATACATAGGCCATGGAGTATTCAGATGAATGTGGTCAAGGATCATTGTGACGAAAAGTGTCCTGGAATATTGTGATGACACGGTTCATGGAGCATTGCGATGAAAAGGGCCATGGCGAAATGTGAAGACAGGTGTCATGAGGCATTGTGATGACAGTGGTTATCTAGAATTGTGAAGAAAGATATCATGGAGCACTGGGATGAGAGGGGCCATGGAACATTGTGATGACAGGTGTCATGGGGCATTGTGATGACACGGCCATGGAACATTATGATGACAAGAATTCTGGAGCATTGTGATAAAAAGGTCATGGACCATTGTGATTAGAGGGGCCAAGGAGCATTCTGATGACAACGGCATGGAGCATTGTGATGACAAGGGTCATCGAGCATTGTGATGACAGTGGTCATGAAGCATTGTGATGAATGTGGTCATTGATCTTTGTGATGACAAGTGTCGTGGAGCATTATGATGACAGGGGTCATAGAGCATTGTGATGACACGGTTATGGAATATTGTGATGACCAGAATTCTGTAGCACTGTGATGAAAAGGGAATGGATCATTGTGATTACAGGTGTCATGGAGCATTGTGATGACACGGTTATGGAATATTGTGATGACCAGAATTCTGTAGCACTGAAATGAAAGGGGAATGGAGCACTGTGATTAGAGGGGTCATGGAGCATTGTGATGACAATTGTTCTAGAACATTGTGATGACAGGGATCATGGAGCATAGTGATGAATGGTGCCATGGAGAATTGTGATGACAGGCGTCATGGGACATTGTGTTGACAGTGGTCATGGAGCATTGTTAGAAAGGGCACTTGGAGCAATTTGATTTCAGGGGCCATGAACAATTGTGAATACATTGGCCATGGAGTATTCAGATGAATGTGGTCAAGGATCATTGTGACGAAAAGTGTCCTGGAATATTGTTATGACACGGTTCATGGAGCATTGCGATGACAAGGGCCATGGCGAAATGTGAAGACAGGTGTCATGGGGCATTGTGATGACAGGGTTCATGGGGCATTGTGATGACACGGCCATGGAACATTATGATGACAAGAATTCTGGAGCATTGTGATAAAAAGGGCATGGACCATTGTGATTAGAGGGGCCAAGGAGCATTCTGATGACAACGGCATGGAGCATTGTGATGACAAGGTTTATCGAGCATTGTGATGACAGTGGTCATGAAGCATTGTGATGAATGTGGTCATGGATCATTGTAATGAAAAGTGTCGTGTAGCATTGTGATGACAGGGGTCATAGAGCATTGTGATCACATGGTTATGGAATATTGTGATGACCAGAATTCTGTAGCACTGTGATGAAAATGGAATGGAGTATTGTGATTACAGGGGTCATGGAGCATTGTGATGACAATTGTTCTAGAACATTGTGATGACAGGGATCATGGAGCATAGTGATGAAAGGGTCCATGGAGCATTGTGATGACAGGCGTCATGGGATATTGTGTTGACAGTGGTCATGGAGCATTCTTAGAAAGGGAACATGGAGAAATTTGATTTCAGGGGCCATGAAAAATTGTGAATACATAGGCCATGGAGTATTCAGATGAATGTGGTCAAGGATCATTGTGACGACAATTGTCCTGGAATATTGTGATGACACGGTTCATGGAGCATTGCGATGACAAGGGCCATGGCGAAATGTGAAGACAGGTGTCATGGGGCATTGTGATGACAGTGGTCATCTAGAAATGTGAAGAAAGATATCATGGAGCACTTGGATGAAAGGGGCCATGGAGCATTGTGATGACAGGGGTCATGGGGCATTGTGATGACACGGCCATGGAACATTATGATGACAAGAATTCTGGAGCATTTTGATAAAAAGGTCATGGACCATTGTGATTAGAGGGGCCAAGGAGCATTCTGATGACAACGGCATGGAGCATTGTGATGACAAGCGTCATCGAGCATTGTGATGACAAGTGTCGTGGAGCATTGTGATGACAGGGGTCATAGATCATTGTGATGACACGGTTATGGAATATTGTGATGACCAGAATTCTGTAGCACTGTGATGAAAAGGGAATGGAGCATTGTGATTACAGGGGTCATGGAGCAGTGTGATGACAATTGTTTAGAACATTGTGATGACAGGGATCATGGAGCATAGTGATGAATGGTGCCATGGAGAATTGTGATGACAGGCGTCATGGGACATTGTGTTGACAGTGGTCATGGAACATTGTTAGAAAGGGCACTTGGAGCAATTTGATTTCAGGGGCCATGAACAATTGTGAATACATAGGCCATGGAGTATTCAGATGAATGTGGTCAAGGATCATTGTGACGAAAAGTGTCCTGGAATATTGTGATGACACGGTTCATGGAGCATTGCGATGACAAGGGCCATGGCGAAATGTGAAGACAGGTGTCATGGGGCATTGTGATGACAGTGGTCCTCTAGAATTGTGAAGAAAGATATCATGGAGCACTGGGATGACAGGGGCCATGGAGCATTGTGATGACAGGGGTCATGGGGCATTGTGATGACACGGCCATGGAACATTATGATGACAAGAATTCTGGAGCATTGTGATAAAAAGGGCATGGACCATTGTGATTAGAGGGGCCAAGGAGCATTCTGATGACAATGTCATGGAGCATTGTGATGACAAGGGTCATCGAGCTTTGTGATGACAGTGGTCATGAAGCATTGTGATGAATGTGGTCATGGATCATTGTGATGACAAGTGTCGTGGATCATTGTGATGACAAGGGGCATAAAGCATTGTGATGACACGGTTATGGAATATTGTGATGACCAGAATTCTGTAGCACTGAAATGAAAAGGGAATGGAGCACTGTGATTACAGTGGTCATGGAGCATTGAGATGACAATTGTTCTAGAACATTGTGATGACAGGGATCATGGAGCATAGTGATGAATGGTGCCATGGAGAAATGTGATGACAGGCGTCATGGGACATTGTGTTGACAGTGGTCATGGAGCATTGTTAGAAAGGGCACTAGGAGCAATTTGATTTCAGGGGCCATGAACAATTGTGAATACATTGGCCATGGAGTATTCAGATGAATGTGGTCAAGGATCATTGTGACGAAAAGTGTCCTGGAATATTGTTATGACACGGTTCATGGAGCATTGCGATGACAAGGGCCATGGCGAAATGTGAAGACAGGTGACATGGGGCATTGTGATGACAGTGGTCATCTAGAATTGTGAAGAAAGATATCATGGAGCACTGGGATGACAGGGGCCATGGAGCATTGTGATGACAGGTGTCATGGGGCATTGTGATGACACGGCCATGTAACATTATGATGACAAGAATTCTGGAGCATTGTGATAAAAAGGTCATGGACCATTGTGATTAGAGGGGCCAAGGAGCATTCTGATGACAACGGCATGGAGCATTGTGATGACAAGGTTCATCGAGCATTGTGATGATAGTGGTCATGAAGCATTGTGATGAATGTGGTCATGCATCATTGTGATGACAAGTATCGTGGAGCATTGTGATGACAGGGGTCATAGAGCATTGTGATGACACGGTTATGGAATATTGTGATGACCAGAATTCTGTAGCACAGTGATGAAAATGCAATGGAGCATTGTGATTACATGAGTCATGGAGCATTGTGATGACAAATGTTCTAGAACATTGTGATGACAGGGATCATGGAGCATAGTAATGAAAGGGGCAATGGAGATTTGTGTTGACAGGCGTCATGGGACATTGGTTTGACAGTGGACATGGAGCATTGTTAGAAAGGGAACATGGAGCAATTTGATTTCAGGGGCCATGAAAAATTGCAAATACATACGCCATGGAGTATTCAGATGAATGTGGTCAAGGATCATTGTGACGAAAAGTGTCCTGGAATAATGTGATGACACTGTACATGGAGCATTGCGATGACAAGGGCCATGGCGAAATGTGAAGACAGGTGTCATGGGGCATTGTGAAGACAGTGGTCATGTAGTATTGTGAAGAAAGATATCATGGAGCACTGGGATGACAGTGGCCATGGAGCATTGTGATGACAGGGGTCATGGGGCATTGTGATGACACGGCCATGGAACATTATGATGACAAGAATTCTGGAGCATTGGGATAAAATGGGCATGGACCATTGTGATTAGAGGGGCCAATGAGCAATGTGATGACAACGGCATGGAGCATTGTGATGACAAGGGTCATCGAGCATTGTGATGACAGTGGTCATGAAGTATTGTGATGAATGTTGTCATGCATCTTTGTGATGACAAGTGTCGTGGAGCATTGTGATGTCAGGGGTCATAGAGCATTGTGATGACACGGTTATGGAATATTGTGATGACCAGAATTCTGTAGCACTGTGATGAAAAGGAATGGAGCATTGTGATTACAGCGTTCATGGAGCATTGTGATGACAATTGTTCTAGAACATTGTGAAGACAGGGATCATGGAGCATAGTGATGAAAGGGGCCATGGAGCATTGTGATGACAGGCGTCATGGGACAATGTGTTGGCAGTGGTCATGGAGCCTTGTTAGAAAGGGAACATGGAGCAATTTGATTTCAGGGGTCATGAAAAATTGTGAATACATAGGCCATGGAGTATTCAGATGAATTTGGTCAAGGATCATTGTGACGAAAATTGTCCTGGAATATTGTGATGACACGGTTCATGGAGCATTGCGATGACAAGAGCCATGGCAAAATGTGAAGACAGGTTTCATGGGGCAATGTGATGACAGTGGTCATCTAGAATTGTGAAGAAAGATATCATGGAGCACAGAGATGACAGGGGCCATGGAGCACAGTGATGACAGGGGTCATGGGGCATTGTGATGACACGGCCATGGAACATTATGATGACAAGAATTCTGGAGCATTTTGATAAAAAGGGCATGGACCATTGTGATTAGAGGGGCCATGGAGCATTGTGATGACAAGGGTCATCGAGCATTGTGATGACAGTGGTCATGAAGCATTGTGATGAATGTGGTCATGGATCATTGTGATGATAAGTGTCGTGGAGCATTGTGATGAATGGGGTCATAGAGCATTGTGATGACACGGTTATGGAATATTGTGATGACCAGAATTCTGTAGCACTGTGATGAAAAGGGAATGGAGCTTTGTGATTACAGGGGTCATGGAGCATTGTGATGACAATTGTTCTAGAACATTGTGAAGACAGGGATCATGGAGCACAGTGATGAAAGGGGCCATGGAGAATTGTGATGACAGGCGTCATGGGACAATGTGTTGACAGTGGTCATGGAGCATTGTTAGAAAGGGAACATGGAGCAAAGTGATTTCAGGGGCCATGAAAATTTGTGAATACATAGGCCATGGAGTATTCAGATGAATGTCGTCATGGATCATTGTGACAAAAAGTGTCCTGGAATATTGTGATGACACGGTTCATGGAGCATTGCGATGACAAGGGCCATGGCGAAATGTGAAGACAGGTGTCATGGGGCATTGTGATGACAGTGGTCATCTAGAATTGTAGAGAAAGATATCATGGAGCACTGGGATGACAGGGGCCATGGAGCATTGTGATTACAGGGGTCATGCGGCTTTGTAACGACACGGCCATGGAACATTATGATGACAAGAATTCTGGAGCATTGTGATAAAAAGGTCATGGACAATTGTGATTAGAGGGGAAAAGGAACATTCTGATGACAAAGGCATGGAGCATTGTGACGACAAGTGTCATCGAGCATTGTGATGACAGTGGTCATGAAGCATTGTGTTGAATGTGGTCATGGATCATTGTGATGACAAGTGTCGTGGAGCATTGTGATGACAGGGGTCATAGAGCACTGTGATGACACGGTTATGGAATATTGTGATGACCAGAATTCTGTAGCACTGTGATGAAAAGGGGATGGAGCATTGTGATTACAGGGGTCATGGATCATTGTGATGACAATTGTTCTAGAACATTGTGATGACAGGGATCATGGAGCATAGTGATGAAAGGGGCCATGGAGCATTGTGATGATAGGCGTCATGGGACATTGTGTTGACAGTGGTCATGGAGCATTGTTAGAAAGGGAACATGGAGCAAATTGATTTCAGTGGCCATGAAAAATTGTGAATACATAGGCCATGGAGTATTCAGATTAATGTGGTCAAGGATCATTGTGACGAAAAGTGTCCTGGAATATTGTGATGACACATTTCATGGAGCATTCCGATGACAAGGGCCATGGCGAAATGTGAAGACAGGTGTCATGGGGCATTGTGATGACAGTGGTCCTCTAGAATTGTGAAGAAATATATCATGGAGCACTGGGATGACAGGGGCTATGGAGCATTGTGATGACAGGGGTCATGGGGCATTGTGATGACACGGCCATGGAACATTATGATGACAAGAATTCTGGAGCATTGTGATAAAATGGGCATGGACCATTGAGATTAGAGGGGCCAAGGAGCATTCTGATGACAACGGCATGGAGCATTGTGATGACAAGGGTCATCGAGCTTTGTGATGACAGTGGTCATGAAGCATTGTGATGAATGTGGTCATGCATCATTGTGATGACAAATGTCGTGGAGCATTCTGATGACAGGGGTCATAGAGCATTGTGATGACACGGTTATGGAATATTGTGATGACCAGAATTCTGTAGCACTGTGATGAAAAGGGAATGGAGCATTGTGATTACAGGGGTCATGGAGTATTGTGATGACAATTGTTCTAGAACATTGTGATGACAGGGATCATGGAGCATAGTGATGAAAGGGGCCATGGAGCATTGTAATGACAGGCGACATGGGACATTGTGTTGACAGTGGTCATGGAGCATTGTTAGAAAGAGAACATGGAGCAATTTGATTTCAGGGGTCATGAAAAATTGCGAATACATAGGCCATGGAGTATTCAGATGAATGTGGTCAAGGATCATTGTGACGAAAAGTGTCCTGGAATATAGTGATGACATGGTTCATGGAGCATTGCGATGACCAGTGCCATGGCGAAATGTGAAGACAGGTGTCATGGGGCATTGTGATGACAGTGGTCATCTAGAATTGTGAAGAAAGATATCATGGAGCACTGGGATGAAAGGGGCCATGGAACATTGTGATGACAGGGGTCATGGGGCATTGTGATGATACGGCCATGGAACATTATGATGAAAAGAATTCTGGAGCATTGTGATAAAAAGGGCATGGACCATTGTGATTAGAGGGGCCAAGGAGCATTCTGATGACAACGGCATGGAGCATTGTGATGACAATGGTCATCGAGCATTGTGATGACAGTGGTCATGAAGCATTGTGATGAAAGTGGTCATGGATCATTGTGATGACAAGTGTCGTGGAGCATTGTGATGACAGGGGTCATAGAGCATTGTGATGACACGGTTATGGAATATTGTACTGACCAGAATTCTGTAGCACAGTGATGAAAAGGGAATGGAGCATTGTGATTACAGGGGTCATGGAGCATTGTGATGACAAATGTTCTAGAACATTGTGATGACAGGGATCATGGAGCATAGTGATGAAAGGGGCCATGGAGCATTGTGATGACAGGCGTCATGGGACATTGTGTGGACAGTGGTCATGGAGCATTGTTAGAAAGGGAAAATGGAGCAATTAGATTTCAGGGGCCATGAACAATTGTGAATACATAGGCCATGGAGTATTCAGATGAATGTGGTCAAGGATCATTGTGACGAAAAGTGTCCTGGAATATTGTGATGACACGGTTCATGGAGTATTGCGATGACAAGGGCCATGGCGAAATGTGAAGACAGGTGTCATGGGGCATTGTGATGACAGGGGTCATGGGGCATTGTGATGACAGTGGTCATCTAGAAATGTGAAGAAAGATATCATGGAGCACTTGGATGAAAGGGGCCATGGAGCATTGTGATGACAGGGGTCATGGGGCATTGTGATGACACGGCCATGGAACATTATGATGACAAGAATTCTGGAGCATTTTGATAAAAAGGTCATGGACCATTGTGATTAGAGGGGCCAAGGAGCATTCTGATGACAACGGCATGGAGCATTGTGATGACAAGCGTCATCGAGCATTGTGATGACAAGTGTCGTGGAGCATTGTGATGACAGGGGTCATAGATCATTGTGATGACACGGTTATGGAATATTGTGATGACCAGAATTCTGTAGCACTGTGATGAAAAGGGAATGGAGCATTGTGATTACAGGGGTCATGGAGCAGTGTGATGACAATTGTTTAGAACATTGTGATGACAGGGATCATGGAGCATAGTGATGAATGGTGCCATGGAGAATTGTGATGACAGGCGTCATGGGACATTGTGTTGACAGTGGTCATGGAACATTGTTAGAAAGGGCACTTGGAGCAATTTGATTTCAGGGGCCATGAACAATTGTGAATACATAGGCCATGGAGTATTCAGATGAATGTGGTCAAGGATCATTGTGACGAAAAGTGTCCTGGAATATTGTGATGACACGGTTCATGGAGCATTGCGATGACAAGGGCCATGGCGAAATGTGAAGACAGGTGTCATGGGGCATTGTGATGACAGTGGTCCTCTAGAATTGTGAAGAAAGATATCATGGAGCACTGGGATGACAGGGGCCATGGAGCATTGTGATGACAGGGGTCATGGGGCATTGTGATGACACGGCCATGGAACATTATGATGACAAGAATTCTGGAGCATTGTGATAAAAAGGGCATGGACCATTGTGATTAGAGGGGCCAAGGAGCATTCTGATGACAATGTCATGGAGCATTGTGATGACAAGGGTCATCGAGCTTTGTGATGACAGTGGTCATGAAGCATTGTGATGAATGTGGTCATGGATCATTGTGATGACAAGTGTCGTGGATCATTGTGATGACAAGGGGCATAAAGCATTGTGATGACACGGTTATGGAATATTGTGATGACCAGAATTCTGTAGCACTGAAATGAAAAGGGAATGGAGCACTGTGATTACAGTGGTCATGGAGCATTGAGATGACAATTGTTCTAGAACATTGTGATGACAGGGATCATGGAGCATAGTGATGAATGGTGCCATGGAGAAATGTGATGACAGGCGTCATGGGACATTGTGTTGACAGTGGTCATGGAGCATTGTTAGAAAGGGCACTAGGAGCAATTTGATTTCAGGGGCCATGAACAATTGTGAATACATTGGCCATGGAGTATTCAGATGAATGTGGTCAAGGATCATTGTGACGAAAAGTGTCCTGGAATATTGTTATGACACGGTTCATGGAGCATTGCGATGACAAGGGCCATGGCGAAATGTGAAGACAGGTGACATGGGGCATTGTGATGACAGTGGTCATCTAGAATTGTGAAGAAAGATATCATGGAGCACTGGGATGACAGGGGCCATGGAGCATTGTGATGACAGGTGTCATGGGGCATTGTGATGACACGGCCATGTAACATTATGATGACAAGAATTCTGGAGCATTGTGATAAAAAGGTCATGGACCATTGTGATTAGAGGGGCCAAGGAGCATTCTGATGACAACGGCATGGAGCATTGTGATGACAAGGTTCATCGAGCATTGTGATGATAGTGGTCATGAAGCATTGTGATGAATGTGGTCATGCATCATTGTGATGACAAGTATCGTGGAGCATTGTGATGACAGGGGTCATAGAGCATTGTGATGACACGGTTATGGAATATTGTGATGACCAGAATTCTGTAGCACAGTGATGAAAATGCAATGGAGCATTGTGATTACATGAGTCATGGAGCATTGTGATGACAAATGTTCTAGAACATTGTGATGACAGGGATCATGGAGCATAGTAATGAAAGGGGCAATGGAGATTTGTGTTGACAGGCGTCATGGGACATTGGTTTGACAGTGGACATGGAGCATTGTTAGAAAGGGAACATGGAGCAATTTGATTTCAGGGGCCATGAAAAATTGCAAATACATACGCCATGGAGTATTCAGATGAATGTGGTCAAGGATCATTGTGACGAAAAGTGTCCTGGAATAATGTGATGACACTGTACATGGAGCATTGCGATGACAAGGGCCATGGCGAAATGTGAAGACAGGTGTCATGGGGCATTGTGAAGACAGTGGTCATGTAGTATTGTGAAGAAAGATATCATGGAGCACTGGGATGACAGTGGCCATGGAGCATTGTGATGACAGGGGTCATGGGGCATTGTGATGACACGGCCATGGAACATTATGATGACAAGAATTCTGGAGCATTGGGATAAAATGGGCATGGACCATTGTGATTAGAGGGGCCAATGAGCAATGTGATGACAACGGCATGGAGCATTGTGATGACAAGGGTCATCGAGCATTGTGATGACAGTGGTCATGAAGTATTGTGATGAATGTTGTCATGCATCTTTGTGATGACAAGTGTCGTGGAGCATTGTGATGTCAGGGGTCATAGAGCATTGTGATGACACGGTTATGGAATATTGTGATGACCAGAATTCTGTAGCACTGTGATGAAAAGGAATGGAGCATTGTGATTACAGCGTTCATGGAGCATTGTGATGACAATTGTTCTAGAACATTGTGAAGACAGGGATCATGGAGCATAGTGATGAAAGGGGCCATGGAGCATTGTGATGACAGGCGTCATGGGACAATGTGTTGGCAGTGGTCATGGAGCCTTGTTAGAAAGGGAACATGGAGCAATTTGATTTCAGGGGTCATGAAAAATTGTGAATACATAGGCCATGGAGTATTCAGATGAATTTGGTCAAGGATCATTGTGACGAAAATTGTCCTGGAATATTGTGATGACACGGTTCATGGAGCATTGCGATGACAAGAGCCATGGCAAAATGTGAAGACAGGTTTCATGGGGCAATGTGATGACAGTGGTCATCTAGAATTGTGAAGAAAGATATCATGGAGCACAGAGATGACAGGGGCCATGGAGCACAGTGATGACAGGGGTCATGGGGCATTGTGATGACACGGCCATGGAACATTATGATGACAAGAATTCTGGAGCATTTTGATAAAAAGGGCATGGACCATTGTGATTAGAGGGGCCATGGAGCATTGTGATGACAAGGGTCATCGAGCATTGTGATGACAGTGGTCATGAAGCATTGTGATGAATGTGGTCATGGATCATTGTGATGATAAGTGTCGTGGAGCATTGTGATGAATGGGGTCATAGAGCATTGTGATGACACGGTTATGGAATATTGTGATGACCAGAATTCTGTAGCACTGTGATGAAAAGGGAATGGAGCTTTGTGATTACAGGGGTCATGGAGCATTGTGATGACAATTGTTCTAGAACATTGTGAAGACAGGGATCATGGAGCACAGTGATGAAAGGGGCCATGGAGAATTGTGATGACAGGCGTCATGGGACAATGTGTTGACAGTGGTCATGGAGCATTGTTAGAAAGGGAACATGGAGCAAAGTGATTTCAGGGGCCATGAAAATTTGTGAATACATAGGCCATGGAGTATTCAGATGAATGTCGTCATGGATCATTGTGACAAAAAGTGTCCTGGAATATTGTGATGACACGGTTCATGGAGCATTGCGATGACAAGGGCCATGGCGAAATGTGAAGACAGGTGTCATGGGGCATTGTGATGACAGTGGTCATCTAGAATTGTAGGGAAAGATATCATGGAGCACTGGGATGACAGGGGCCATGGAGCATTGTGATTACAGGGGTCATGCGGCTTTGTAACGACACGGCCATGGAACATTATGATGACAAGAATTCTGGAGCATTGTGATAAAAAGGTCATGGACAATTGTGATTAGAGGGGAAAAGGAACATTCTGATGACAAAGGCATGGAGCATTGTGACGACAAGTGTCATCGAGCATTGTGATGACAGTGGTCATGAAGCATTGTGTTGAATGTGGTCATGGATCATTGTGATGACAAGTGTCGTGGAGCATTGTGATGACAGGGGTCATAGAGCACTGTGATGACACGGTTATGGAATATTGTGATGACCAGAATTCTGTAGCACTGTGATGAAAAGGGGATGGAGCATTGTGATTACAGGGGTCATGGATCATTGTGATGACAATTGTTCTAGAACATTGTGATGACAGGGATCATGGAGCATAGTGATGAAAGGGGCCATGGAGCATTGTGATGATAGGCGTCATGGGACATTGTGTTGACAGTGGTCATGGAGCATTGTTAGAAAGGGAACATGGAGCAAATTGATTTCAGTGGCCATGAAAAATTGTGAATACATAGGCCATGGAGTATTCAGATTAATGTGGTCAAGGATCATTGTGACGAAAAGTGTCCTGGAATATTGTGATGACACATTTCATGGAGCATTCCGATGACAAGGGCCATGGCGAAATGTGAAGACAGGTGTCATGGGGCATTGTGATGACAGTGGTCCTCTAGAATTGTGAAGAAATATATCATGGAGCACTGGGATGACAGGGGCTATGGAGCATTGTGATGACAGGGGTCATGGGGCATTGTGATGACACGGCCATGGAACATTATGATGACAAGAATTCTGGAGCATTGTGATAAAATGGGCATGGACCATTGAGATTAGAGGGGCCAAGGAGCATTCTGATGACAACGGCATGGAGCATTGTGATGACAAGGGTCATCGAGCTTTGTGATGACAGTGGTCATGAAGCATTGTGATGAATGTGGTCATGCATCATTGTGATGACAAATGTCGTGGAGCATTCTGATGACAGGGGTCATAGAGCATTGTGATGACACGGTTATGGAATATTGTGATGACCAGAATTCTGTAGCACTGTGATGAAAAGGGAATGGAGCATTGTGATTACAGGGGTCATGGAGTATTGTGATGACAATTGTTCTAGAACATTGTGATGACAGGGATCATGGAGCATAGTGATGAAAGGGGCCATGGAGCATTGTAATGACAGGCGACATGGGACATTGTGTTGACAGTGGTCATGGAGCATTGTTAGAAAGAGAACATGGAGCAATTTGATTTCAGGGGTCATGAAAAATTGCGAATACATAGGCCATGGAGTATTCAGATGAATGTGGTCAAGGATCATTGTGACGAAAAGTGTCCTGGAATATAGTGATGACATGGTTCATGGAGCATTGCGATGACCAGTGCCATGGCGAAATGTGAAGACAGGTGTCATGGGGCATTGTGATGACAGTGGTCATCTAGAATTGTGAAGAAAGATATCATGGAGCACTGTGATGAAAGGGGCCATGGAACATTGTGATGACAGGGGTCATGGGGCATTGTGATGATACGGCCATGGAACATTATGATGAAAAGAATTCTGGAGCATTGTGATAAAAAGGGCATGGACCATTGTGATTAGAGGGGCCAAGGAGCATTCTGATGACAACGGCATGGAGCATTGTGATGACAATGGTCATCGAGCATTGTGATGACAGTGGTCATGAAGCATTGTGATGAAAGTTGTCATGGATCATTGTGATGACAAGTGTCGTGGAGCATTGTGATGACAGGGGTCATAGAGCATTGTGATGACACGGTTATGGAATATTGTAATGACCAGAATTCTGTAGCACAGTGATGAAAAGGGAATGGAGCATTGTGATTACAGGGGTCATGGAGCATTGTGATGACAAATGTTCTAGAACATTGTGATGACAGGGATCATGGAGCATAGTGATGAAAGGGGCCATGGAGCATTGTGATGACAGGCGTCATGGGACATTGTGTGGACAGTGGTCATGGAGCATTGTTAGAAAGGGAAAATGGAGCAATTAGATTTCAGGGGCCATGAACAATTGTGAATACATAGGCCATGGAGTATTCAGATGAATGTGGTCAAGGATCATTGTGACGAAAAGTGTCCTGGAATATTGTGATGACACGGTTCATGGAGTATTGCGATGACAAGGGCCATGGCGAAATGTGAAGACAGGTGTCATGGGGCATTGTGATGACAGGGGTCATGGGGCATTGTGATGACACGGCCATAGAACATTATGATGACAAGAATTCTGGAGCATTGTGATAAAAAGGTCATGGACAATTGTGATTAGAGGGGCCAAGGAGCATTCTGATGACAAAGGCATGGAGCATTGTGACGACAAGGGTCATCGAGCATTGTGATGACAGTGGTCATGAAGCATTGTGTTGAATGTGCTCATGGATCATTGTGATGACAAGTGTCGTGGAGCATTGTGATGACAGGGGTCATAGAGCATTGTGATGACACGGTTATGGAATATTGTGATGACCAGAATTCTGTAGCACTGTGATGAAAAGGGAATGGAGCATTGTGATTACAGGGGTCATGGATCATTGTGATGACAATTGTTCTAGAACATTGTGATGACAGGGATCATGGAGCATAGTGATGAAAGGGGCCATGGAGCATTGTGATGATACGCGTCATGGGACATTGTTTTGACAGTGGTCATGGAGCATTGTTAGAAAGGGAACATGGAGCAAATTGATTTCAGTGGCCATGAAAAATTGTGAATACATAGGCCATGGTGTATTCAGATTAATGTGGTCAAGGATCATTGTGACGAAAAGTGTCCTGGAATATTGTGATGACACATTTCATGGAGCATTCCGATGACAAGGGCCATGGCGAAATGTGAAGACAGGTGTCATGGGGCATTGTGATGACAGTGGTCCTCTAGAATTGTGAAGAAAGATATCATGGAGCACTGGGATGACAGGGGCCAAGGATCATTGTGATGACAGGGGTCATGGGGCATTGTGATGACACGGCCATGGAACATTATGATGAGAAGAATTCTGGAGCATTGTGATAAAATGGGCATGGACCATTGAGATTAGAGGGGCCAAGGAGCATTCTGATGACAACGGCATGGAGCATTGTAATGACAAGGGTCATCGAGCTTTGTGATGACAGTGGTCATGAAGCATTGTGATGAATGTGGTCATGCATCATTGTGATGACAAGTGTCGTGGAGCATTCTGATGACAGGGGTCATAGAGCATTGTGATGACACGGTTATGGAATATTGTGATGACCACAATCCTGTAGCACTGTGATGAAAAGGGAATGGAGCATTGTGATTACAGGGGTCATGGAGCATTGTGATGACAATTGTTCTAGAACATTGTGATGACAGGGATCATGGAGCATAGTGATGAAAGGGGCCATGGAGCATTGTGATGACAGGCGTCATGGGACATTGTGTTGACAGTGGTCATGAAGCATTGTTAGAAAGGGAACATTTAGCAATTTGATTTCACGGGCCATGAAAAATTGTGAATACATAGGCCATGGAATATTCAGATGAATGTGGTCAAGGATCATTGTGACGAAAAGTGTCCTGGAATATTGTGATGGCACGGTTAATGGAGCATTGCGATGACAGGGGCCATGGCGAAATGTGAAGACAGGTGTCATGGGGCATTGTGATGACAGTGGTCCTCTAGAATTGTGAAGAAAGATATCATGGAGCACTGGGAGGACAGGGGCCATGGATCATTGTGATGACAGGGGTCATGGGGCATTGTGATGTCACGGCCATGGAACATTATGATGACAAGAATTCTGGAGCATTGTGATAAAATGGGCATGGACCATTGAGATTAGAGGGGCCAAGGAGCATTCTGATGACAACGGCATGGAGCATTGTGATGAAAAGGGTCATCGAGCATTGTGATGAAAGTGGTCATGAAGCATTGTGATGAATGTGGTCATGGATCATTGTGATGACAAGTGTCGTGGAGCATTGTAATGACAGGGGTCATAAAGCATTGTGATGACACAGTTATTGAATATTGTGATGACCAGAATTCTGTAGCACTCTGATGAAAAGGGAATGGAGCATTGTGTTTACAGGGTTCATGGAGCATTGTGATGACATTTGTTCTAGAACATTGTGATGACAGGGATCCTGGAGCATAGTGAGGAAAGGGGCCATGGAGCATTGTGATGACAGGCGTCATGGGACATTGGGTTGACAGTTGTCATGGAGCATTGTTAGAAAGGGAACATGGTGCAATTTGATTTCAGGGGCCATGAAAAATTGTGAAAACATAGGCCATGGAGTATTCAGATGAATGTGGTCAAGGATCATTGTGACGACAAGTGTCCTGGAATATTGTGATGACACGGTTCATGGAGCATTGCGATGACAAGGGCCATGGCGAAATGTGAAGACAGGTGACATGAGGCATTGTGATGACAGTGGTCATCTAGAGTTGTGAAGAAAGATATCATGGAGCACTGGGATGATAGGGGACATGGAACATTGTGATGACAGGGGTCATGGGGCATTGTGATGACACAGCCATGGAACATTATTATGACAAGAATTCTGGAGCATTGTGATAAAATGGGCATGGACCATTGAGATTAGAGGGGCCAAGGAGCATTCTGATGACAACGGCATGGAGCATTGTGATGACAAGGGTCATCGAACATTGTGATGACAGTGGTCATGAAGCATTGTGATGAATGTGGTCATGGATCATTGTGATGACAAGTTTCGTGGAGCATTGTGATGACACGGTTATGGAATATTGTGATGACCAGAATTCTGTAGCACAGTGATGAAAAGGGCATGGAGCATTGTGATTACAGGGGTCATGGAGCATTGTGATGACAATTGTTCTAGAACATTTTGATGACAGGTATCATGGAGCATAGTGATGAAACGGGCAATGGAGCATTGTGTTGACAGGCGTCATGGGACATTGTGTTGACAGTGGTCATGGAGCATTGTTAGAAAGGGAACATGGAGCAATTTGATTTCAGGGGCCATGAAAAATTGCAAATACATAGGCCATGGAGTATTCAGATGAATGTGGTCAAGGATCATTGTGACGAAAAGTGTCCTGGAATATTGTGATGACACGGTTCATGGAGCATTGCGATGACAAGGGCCATGGCGAAATGTGAAGACAGGTGTCATGGGGCATTGTGATGACAGTGGTCATGTAGAATTGTGAAGAAAGATATCATGGAGCACTGGGATGACAGGGGTCATGGGGCATTGTGATGACACGGCCATGGAACATTATGATGACAAGAATTCTGGAGCATTGTGATAAAATGGGCATGGACCATTGAGATTAGAGGGGCCAAGGAGCATTCTGATGACAACGGCATGGAGCATTGTGATGACAAGGGTCATCGAGCTTTGTGATGACAGTGGTCATGAAGCATTGTGATGAATGTGGTCATGCATCATTGTGATGACAAGTGTCGTGGAGCATTCTGATGACAGGGGTCATAGAGCATTGTGATGACACGGTTATGGAATATTGTGATGACCAGAATTCTGTAGCACTGTGATGAAAAGGGAATGGAGCATTGTGATTACAGTGGTCATGGAGCATTGTGATGACAATTGTTTAGAACATTGTGAAGACAGTGATCATGGAGCCTAGTGATGAAAGGGGCCATGGAGCATTGTGATGACAGGCGTCATGGGACATTTTGTTGACAGTGGTCATGGAGCATTGTTAGAAAGAGAACATGGAGCAATTTGATTTCAGGGGTCATGAAAAATTGCGAATACATAGGCCATGGAGTATTCAGATGAATGTGGTCAAGGTTCATTGTGACGAAAAGTGTCCTGGAATTTTGTGATGACATGGTTCATGGAGCATTGCGATGACCAGTGCCAGGGCGAAATGTGAAGACAGGTGTCATGGGGCATTGTGATGACAGGTGTCATGGGGCATTGTGATGACAGTGGTCCTCTAGAATTGTGAAGAAAGATATCATGGAGCACTGGGATAAAAGGGGCCATGGAACATTGCGATGACAAGGGCCATGGCGAAATGTGAAGACAGGTGTCATGGGGCATTGTGATGACAGGGGTCATGGGGCATTGTGATGACACGGCCATAGAACATTATGATGACAAGAATTCTGGAGCATTGTGATAAAAAGGTCATGGACAATTGTGATTAGAGGGGCCAAGGAGCATTCTGATGACAAAGTCATGGAGAATTGTGACGACAAGGGTCATCGAGCATTGTGATGACAGTGGTCATGAAGCATTGTGATGAATGTGGTCATGGATCATTGTGATGACAAGTGTCGTGGAGCATTGTGATGACAGGGGTCATAGAGCATTGTGATGACACGGTTATGGAATATTGTGATGACCAGAATTCTGCAGCACTGTGATGAAAAGTGAATGGAGCATTGTGATTACAGGGGTCATGGAGCATTGTGATTACAATTGTTCTAGAACATTGTGATGACAGGGATCACGGAGCATAATGATGAAAGGGCCCATGGAGCATTGTGATGATAGGCGTCATGGGACATTGTTTTGACAGTGGTCATGGAGCATTGTTAGAAAGGGAACATGGAGCAAATTGATTTCAGTGGCCATGAAAAATTGTGAATACATAGGCCATGGAGTATTCAGATTAATGTGGTCAAGGATCATTGTGACGAAAAGTGTCCTGGAATATTGTGATGACACATTTCATGGAGCATTCCGATGACAAGGGCCATGGCGAAATGTGAAGACAGGTGTCATGGGGCATTGTGATGACAGTGGTCCTCTAGAATTGTGAAGAAAGATATCATGGAGCACTGGGATGACAGGGGCCATGGAGCATTGTGATGACAGGGGTCATGGGGCATGGTGATGACACGGCCATGGAACATTATGATGACAAGAATTCTGGAGCATTGTGATAAAATGGGCATGGACCATTGAGATTAGAGGGGCCAAGGAGCATTCTGATGACAACGGCATGGAGCATTGTGATGACAAAGGTCATCGAGCTTTGTGATGACAGTGGTCATGAATTATTGTGATGAATGTGGTCATGCATCATTGTGATGACAAGTGTCGTGGAGCATTCTGATGACAGTTGTCATAGAGCATTGTGATGACACGGTTATGGAATATTGTGATGACCAGAATTCTGTAGCACTGTGATGAAAAGGGAATGGAGCATTGTGATTACAGGGGTCATGGAGCATTGTGATGACAATTGTTCTAGAACATTGTGATGACAGGGATCATGGAGCATAGTGATGAAAGGGGCCATGGAGCATTGTGATGACAGGCGTCATGGGACATTGTGTTGACAGTGGTCATGGAGCATTGTTAGAAAGGGAACATTTAGCAATTTGATTTCAGGGGCCATGAAAAATTGTGCATACATAGGCCATGGAGTATTCAGATGAATGTGGTCAAGGATCATTGTGACGAAATGTGTCCTGGAATATTGTGATGGCACGGTTAATGGAGCATTGCGATGACAGGGGCCATGGCGAAATGTGAAGACAGGTGTCATGGGGCATTGTGATGACAGTGGTCCTCTAGAATTGTGAAGAAAGATATCATGGAGCACTGGGATGACAGGGGCAATGGATCATTGTGACGACAGGGGTCATGGGACATTGTGATGTCACGGCCATGGAACATTATGATGACAAGAATTCTGGAGCATTGTGATAAAATGGGCATGGACCATTGAGATTAGAGGGGCCAAGGAGCATTCTGATGACAACGGCATGGAGCATTGTGATGAAAAGTGTCATCGAGCATTGTGATGACAGTGGTCATGAAGCATTGTGATGAATGTGGTCATGGATCATTGTGATGACAAGTGTCGTGGAGCATTGTGATGAAAGGGGTCATAGAGCATTGTGATGACACGGTTATGGAATATTGTGATGACCAGAATTCTGTAGCACTGTGATGAAAAGGGAATGGAGCATTGTGATTAGAGGGGTCATGGAGCATTGTGATGACAATTGTTTAGAACATTGTGAAGACAGTGATCATGGAGCCTAGTGATGAAAGGGGCCATGGAGCATTGTGATGACAGGCGTCATGGGACATTGTGTTGACAGTGGTCATGGAGCCTTGTTAGAAAGGGAACATGGTGCAATTTGATTTCTGGGGCCATGAACAATTGTGAATACATAGGCCATGGAGTATTCAGATGAATGTGGTCAAGGATCATTGTGACGAAAAGTGTACTGGAATATTGTGATGACACGGTTCATGGAGCATTGCGATGACAAGGGCCATGGTGAAATGTGAAGACAGGTGTCATGGGGCATTGTGATGACAGTGGTCATCTAGAATTGTGAAGAAAGATATCATGGAGCACTGGGATGACAGGGGCTATGGAGCATTGTGATGACAGGGGTCATGGGGCATTGTGATGACACGGCCATGGAACATTATGATGACAAGAATTCTGGAGCATTGTGATAAAATGGGCATGGACCATTGAGATTAGAGGGGCCAAGGAGCATTCTGATGACAACGGCATGGAGCAATGTGATGACAAGGGTCATCGAGCTTTGTGATGACAGTGGTCATGAAGCATTGTGATGAATGTGGTCATGGATCATTGTGATGACAAGTGTCGTGGAGCATTGTGATGACAGGGGTCATAGAGCATTGTGATGACACGGTTATGGAATATTGTGAAGACCAGAAATCTGTAGCACAGTGATGAAAATGGAATGGAGCATTGTGATTACAAGGGTCATGGAGCATTGTGATGACAAATGTTCTAGAATATTGTGAAGACAGGGATCATGGAGCATAGTGATGAAAGGGGCCATGGAGGATTGTGAAGACAGGTGTCATGGGACATTGTGTTGACAGTGGACATGGAGCTTTGTTAGAAAGGGAACATGGAGCAATTTGATTTCAGGGGCCATGAAAAATTGCGAATACATAGGCCATGGAGTATTCAGATGAATGTGGTCAAGGATCATTATGACAAAAAGTGTCCTGGAATATTGTGATGACACGGTTCATGGAGCATTGCGATGACAAGGGCCATGGCGAAATGTGAAGACAGGTGTCATGGGGCATTGTGATGACAGTGGTCATCTAGAATTGTGAAGAAAGATATCATGGAGCACTGGGATGATAGGGGCCATGGAACATTGTGATGACAGGGGTCATGGGGCATTGTGATGACACGGCCATGGAACATTATGATGACAAAAATTCTGGAGAATTGTGATAAAAAGGGCATGGACCATTGTGATTAGAGGGCCATGGAGCATTCTGATGACAACGGCATGGAGCATTGTGATGACAATTGTCATCGAGCATTGTGATGACAGTGGTC
This sequence comes from Eschrichtius robustus, assembly GCF_028021215.1. Classification (NCBI taxonomy): domain Eukaryota; kingdom Metazoa; phylum Chordata; class Mammalia; order Artiodactyla; family Eschrichtiidae; genus Eschrichtius; species Eschrichtius robustus. Next base: position 17,333,439 of record NC_090830.1, on the reverse strand, counting down.
ATGAAGCATTTTGATGAATGTGGGCATGCATCATTGTGATGACAAGTGTCGTGGAGCATTGTGATGACAGGGGTCATAGAGCATTGTGATGACACGGTTATGGAATATTGTGATGACCAGAATTCTGTAGCACTGTGATGAAAAGGGAATGGAGCATTGTGATTACAGGGGTCATGGAGCATTGTGATGACAATTGTTCTAGAACATTGTGATGACAGGAATCATGGAGCATAGTGATGAAAGGGGACATGGAGCATTGTGATGACAATTGTTCTAGAACATTTGATGACAGTGATCATGGAGCATAGTGATGCAACGGGCAATGGAGCATTGTGTTGACAGGCATCATGGGACATTGTGTTGACAGTGGTCATGGAGCATTTTTAGAAATGGAACGTGGAACAATTTGATTTCAGGGGCCATGAAAAATTGCGAATACATAGGCCATGGAGTATTCAGATGAATGTGGTCAAGGATCATTGTGACGAAAAGTGTACTGGAATATTGTGATGACACGGTTCATGGAGCATTGCGATGACAAGGGCCATGGCGAAATGTGAAGACAGGTGTCATGGGGCATTGTGATGACAGTGGTCATCTAGAATTGTGAAGAAAGATATCATGGAGCACTGGGATGACAGGGGCCATGGAGCATTGTGATGACAGGGGTCATGGGGCATTGTGATGACACGGCCATGGCACATTATGATGACAAGAATTCTGGAGAATTGTGATAAAATGGGCATTGACCATTGAGATTAGAGGGGCCAAGGAGCATTCTGATGACAACGGCATGGAGCATTGTGATGACAAGGGTCATCGAGCTTTGTGATGACAGTGGTCATGAAGCATTGTGATGAATGTGGTCATGCATCATTGTGATGACAAGTGTCGTGGAGCATTGTGATGACAGGGGTCATAGAGCATTGTGATGACACGGTTATGGAATATTGTGATGACCAGAATTCTGTACCACAGTGATGAAAAGGGCATGGAGCATTGTGATTACAGGGGTCATGGAGCATTGTGATGACAATTATTCTAGAACATTTGATGACAGTGATCATGTAGCATAGTGATGCAACGGGCAATGGAGCATTGTGTTGACACGCATCATGGGACATTGTGTTGACAGTGGTCATGGAGCATTTTTAGAAAGGGAACGTGGAGCAATTTGATTTCAGGGGCCATGAAAAATTGCGAATACATAGGCCATGGAGTATTCAAATGAATGTGGTCAAGGATCATTATGACGAAAAGTGTCCTGGAATATTGTGATGACACGGTTCATGGAGCATTGCGATGACAAGGGAAATGGCGAAATGTGAAGACAGGTGTCATGGGGCATTGTGATGACAGTGGTCCTCTAGAATTGTGAAGAAAGATATCATGGAGCACTGGGATGATAGGGGACATGGAACACTGTGATGACAGGGGTCATGGGGCATTGTGATGACACGGCCATGGAATTATGATGACAAGAATTCTGGAGCATTGTGATAAAAAGGGCATGGACCATTGTGATTAGAGTGGCCAAGGAGCATTCTGATGACAACGGCATGGAGCATTGTGATGACAAGGGTCATCGAGCATTGTGATGACAGTGGTCATGAAGCATTGTGATGAATGTAGTCATGGATCATTGTGATGACAAGTGTGGTGGAGCATTGTGATGACAGGGGTCATAGAGCATTGTGATGACACGGTTATGGAATATTGTGATGACCAGAATTCTGTAGCACAGTGATGAAAAGGGAATGGAGCATTGTGATTACAGGGGTCATGGAGCATTGTGATGACAATTGTTCTAGAACATTGTGATGACAGGGATCATGGAGCATAGTGATGAAAGGGGCAATGGAGCAATGTGTTGACAGGCGTCATGGGACATTGTGTTGACAGTGGTCATGGAGCATTGTTTTGAAAGGTAACATGGAGCAATTTGATTTCAGGGGCCATGAAAAATTGCAAATACATACGCCATGGAGTATTCAGATGAATGTGGTCAAGGATCATTGTGACGAAAAGTGTCCTGGAATATTGTGATGACACGGTTCATGGAGCATTGCGATGACAAGGGCCATGGCGAAATGTGAAGACAGGTGTCATGCGGCATTGTGATGACAGTGGTCATCTAGAATTGTGAAGAAAGATATCATGGAGCACTGGGATGACAGGGGCCATGGAGCATTGTGATGACAGGAGTCATGGGGCATTGTGATGACATGGCCAGGGAACATTATTATGACAAGAATTCTGGAGCATTGTGATAAAAAGGTCATGGACCATTGTGATTAGAGGGGCCAAGGAGCATTCTGATGACAACGGCATGGAGCATTGTGATGACAGTGGTCATGAAGCATTGTGATGAATGTGGTCATGCATCATTGTGATGACAAGTGTCGTGGAGCATTGTGATGACAGGGGTCATAGAGCATTGTGATGACACGGTTATGGAATATTGTGATGACCAGAATTCTATACAACAGTGATGGAAATGGAATGGAGCATTGTGATTACAGGGGTCATGGAGCATTGTGATGACAATTGTTCTAGAACATTGTGATGACAGTGATCATGGAGCATAGTGATGCAACGGGCAATGGAGCATTGTGTTGACAGGCATCATGGGACATTGTGTTGACAGTGGTCATGGAGCATTGTTAGAAAGATAACATGGAGCAATTTGATTTCAGGGGCCATGAAAAATTCTGAATACATAGGCCATGGAGTATTCAGATGAATGTGGTCAAGGATCATTGTGACGAAAAGTGTCCTGAAATATTGTGATGACACGGTTCATGGAGCATTGCGATGACAAGGGCAATGGCGAAATGTGAAGACAGGTGTCATGGGGCATTGTGATGACAGTGGTCATCTAGAATTGTGAAGAAAGATATCATGGAGCACTGGGATGATAGGGGACATGGAACATTGTGATGACAGGGGTCATGGGGCATTGTGATGACACGGTCATGGAACATTATGATGACATGAATTCTGGAGCATTGTGATAAAAAGGGCATGGACCATTGTGATTAGAGGGGCCAAGGAGCATTCTGATGACAACGGCATGGAGCATTGTGATGACAAGGGTCATCGAGCATTGTGATGACAGTGGTCATGAAGCATTGTGATGAATGTGGTCATGGATCATTGTGATGACAAGTGTCGTGGAGCATTGTGATGACAGGGGTCATAGAGCATTGTGATGACACGGGTATGGAATATTGTGATGACCAGAATTCTGTAGCATTGTGATGAAAAGGGAATGGAGCATTGTGATTACAGGGATAATGGAGCATTGTGATGACAATTGTTCTAGAACATTGTGATGACAGGGATCATGGAGCATAGTGATGAAAGGGGCCATGGAGCATTGTGATGACAGGCGTCATGGGACATTGTGTTGACAGTGGTCATGGAGCATTGTTAGAAAGGGAACATGGAGCAATTTGATTTCAGGGGCCATGAAAAATTGTGAATACATAGGCCATGGATTATTCAGATGAATGTGGTCAAGGATCATTGTGACAAAAAGTGTCCTGGAATATTGTGATGACACGGTTCATGGAGCATTGCGATGACAAGGGCCATGGCGAAATGTGAAGACAGGTGTCATGGGGCATTGTGATGACAGTGGTCCTCTAGTATTGTGAAGAAAGATATCATGGAGCAGAGGGATGACAGGGGCCATGGAGCATTGTGATGACAGGGGTCATGTGGCTTTGTGATGACACCGCCACGGAGCATTATGATGACAAGAATTCTGGAACATTGTGATAAAATGGGCATGGACCATTGTGATTAGAGGGGCCAAGTAGCATTCTGATGACAACGCCATGGAGCATTGTGATGACAAGGGTCATCGAGCATTGTGATGACAGTGGTCATGAAGCATTGTGATGAATGTGGTCATGCATCATTGTGATGACAAGTGTCGTGGAGCATTGTGATGACAGGGGTCATAGAGCATTGTGATGACACGGTTATGGAATATTGTGATGACCAGAATTCTGCAGCACTGTGATGAAAAGTGAATGGAGCATTGTGATTACAGGGGTCATGGAGCATTGTGATTACAATTGTTCTAGAACATTGTGATGACAGGGATCACGGAGCATAATGATGAAAGGGCCCATGGAGCATTGTGATGATAGGCGTCATGGGACATTGTTTTGACAGTGGTCATGGAGCATTGTTAGAAAGGGAACATGGAGCAAATTGATTTCAGTGGCCATGAAAAATTGTGAATACATAGGCCATGGAGTATTCAGATTAATGTGGTCAAGGATCATTGTGACGAAAAGTGTCCTGGAATATTGTGATGACACATTTCATGGAGCATTCCGATGACAAGGGCCATGGCGAAATGTGAAGACAGGTGTCATGGGGCATTGTGATGACAGTGGTCCTCTAGAATTGTGAAGAAAGATATCATGGAGCACTGGGATGACAGGGACCATGGAGCATTGTGATGACAGGGGTCATGGGGCATGGTGATGACACGGCCATGGAACATTATGATGACAAGAATTCTGGAGCATTGTGATAAAATGGGCATGGACCATTGAGATTAGAGGGGCCAAGGAGCATTCTGATGACAACGGCATGGAGCATTGTGATGACAAAGGTCATCGAGCTTTGTGATGACAGTGGTCATGAATTATTGTGATGAATGTGGTCATGCATCATTGTGATGACAAGTGTCGTGGAGCATTCTGATGACAGTTGTCATAGAGCATTGTGATGACACGGTTATGGAATATTGTGATGACCAGAATTCTGTAGCACTGTGATGAAAAGGGAATGGAGCATTGTGATTACAGGGGTCATGGAGCATTGTGATGACAATTGTTCTAGAACATTGTGATGACAGGGATCATGGAGCATAGTGATGAAAGGGGCCATGGAGCATTGTGATGACAGGCGTCATGGGACATTGTGTTGACAGTGGTCATGGAGCATTGTTAGAAAGGGAACATTTAGCAATTTGATTTCAGGGGCCATGAAAAATTGTGCATACATAGGCCATGGAGTATTCAGATGAATGTGGTCAAGGATCATTGTGACGAAATGTGTCCTGGAATATTGTGATGGCACGGTTAATGGAGCATTGCAATGACAGGGGCCATGGCGAAATGTGAAGACAGGTGTCATGGGGCATTGTGATGACAGTGGTCCTCTAGAATTGTGAAGAAAGATATCATGGAGCACTGGGATGACAGGGGCAATGGATCATTGTGACGACAGGGGTCATGGGACATTGTGATGTCACGGCCATGGAACATTATGATGACAAGAATTCTGGAGCATTGTGATAAAATGGGCATGGACCATTGAGATTAGAGGGGCCAATGAGCATTCTGATGACAACGGCATGGAGCATTGTGATGAAAAGTGTCATCGAGCATTGTGATGACAGTGGTCATGAAGCATTGTGATGAATGTGGTCATGGATCATTGTGATGACAAGTGTCGTGGAGCATTGTGATGAAAGGGGTCATAGAGCATTGTGATGACACGGTTATGGAATATTGTGATGACCAGAATTCTGTAGCACTGTGATGAAAAGGGAATGGAGCATTGTGATTAGAGGGGTCATGGAGCATTGTGATGACAATTGTTTAGAACATTGTGAAGACAGTGATCATGGAGCCTAGTGATGAAAGGGGCCATGGAGCATTGTGATGACAGGCGTCATGGGACATTGTGTTGACAGTGGTCATGGAGCCTTGTTAGAAAGGGAACATGGAGCAATTTGATTTCTGGGGCCATGAACAATTGTGAATACATAGGCCATGGAGTATTCAGATGAATGTGGTCAAGGATCATTGTGACGAAAAGTGTACTGGAATATTGTGATGACACGGTTCATGGAGCATTGCGATGACAAGGGCCATGGTGAAATGTGAAGACAGGTGTCATGGGGCATTGTGATGACAGTGGTCATCTAGAATTGTGAAGAAAGATATCATGGAGCACTGGGATGACAGGGGCCATGGAGCATTGTGATGACAGGGGTCATGGGGCATTGTGATGACACGGCCATGGAACATTATGATGACAAGAATTCTGGAGCATTGTGATAAAATGGGCATGGACCATTGAGATTAGAGGGGCCAAGGAGCATTCTGATGACAACGGCATGGAGCATTGTGATGACAAGGGTCATCGAGCTTTGTGATGACAGTGGTCATGAAGCATTGTGATGAATGTGGTCATGCATCATTGTGATGACAAGTGTCGTGGAGCATTCTGATGACAGGGGTCATAGAGCATTGTGATGACACGGTTATGGAATATTGTGATGACCAGAATTCTGTAGCACTGTGATGAAAAGGGAATGGAGCATTGTGATTACAGTGGTCATGGAGCATTGTGATGACAATTGTTTAGAACATTGTGAAGACAGTGATCATGGAGCCTAGTGATGAAAGGGGCCATGGAGCATTGTGATGACAGGCGTCATGGGACATTGTGTTGACAGTGGTCATGGAGCATTGTTAGAAAGAGAACATGGAGCAATTTGATTTCAGGGGTCATGAAAAATTGCGAATACATAGGCCATGGAGTATTCAGATGAATGTGGTCAAGGTTCATTGTGACGAAAAGTGTCCTGGAATTTTGTGATGACATGGTTCATGGAGCATTGCGATGACCAGTGCCAGGGCGAAATGTGAAGACAGGTGTCATGGGGCATTGTGATGACAGTGGTCCTCTAGAATTGTGAAGAAAGATATCATGGAGCACTGGGATAAAAGGGGCCATGGAACATTGCGATGACAAGGGCCATGGCGAAATGTGAAGACAGGTGTCATGGGGCATTGTGATGACAGGGGTCATGGGGCATTGTGATGACACGGCCATAGAACATTATGATGACAAGAATTCTGGAGCATTGTGATAAAAAGGTCATGGACAATTGTGATTAGAGGGGCCAAGGAGCATTCTGATGACAAAGTCATGGAGAATTGTGACGACAAGGGTCATCGAGCATTGTGATGACAGTGGTCATGAAGCATTGTGATGAATGTGGTCATGGATCATTGTGATGACAAGTGTCGTGGAGCATTGTGATGACAGGGGTCATAGAGCATTGTGATGACACGGTTATGGAATATTGTGATGACCAGAATTCTGCAGCACTGTGATGAAAAGTGAATGGAGCATTGTGATTACAGGGGTCATGGAGCATTGTGATTACAATTGTTCTAGAACATTGTGATGACAGGGATCACGGAGCATAATGATGAAAGGGCCCATGGAGCATTGTGATGATAGGCGTCATGGGACATTGTTTTGACAGTGGTCATGGAGCATTGTTAGAAAGGGAACATGGAGCAAATTGATTTCAGTGGCCATGAAAAATTGTGAATACATAGGCCATGGAGTATTCAGATTAATGTGGTCAAGGATCATTGTGACGAAAAGTGTCCTGGAATATTGTGATGACACATTTCATGGAGCATTCCGATGACAAGGGCCATGGCGAAATGTGAAGACAGGTGTCATGGGGCATTGTGATGACAGTGGTCCTCTAGAATTGTGAAGAAAGATATCATGGAGCACTGGGATGACAGGGGCCATGGAGCATTGTGATGACAGGGGTCATGGGGCATGGTGATGACACGGCCATGGAACATTATGATGACAAGAATTCTGGAGCATTGTGATAAAATGGGCATGGACCATTGAGATTAGAGGGGCCAAGGAGCATTCTGATGACAACGGCATGGAGCATTGTGATGACAAAGGTCATCGAGCTTTGTGATGACAGTGGTCATGAATTATTGTGATGAATGTGGTCATGCATCATTGTGATGACAAGTGTCGTGGAGCATTCTGATGACAGTTGTCATAGAGCATTGTGATGACACGGTTATGGAATATTGTGATGACCAGAATTCTGTAGCACTGTGATGAAAAGGGAATGGAGCATTGTGATTACAGGGGTCATGGAGCATTGTGATGACAATTGTTCTAGAACATTGTGATGACAGGGATCATGGAGCATAGTGATGAAAGGGGCCATGGAGCATTGTGATGACAGGCGTCATGGGACATTGTGTTGACAGTGGTCATGGAGCATTGTTAGAAAGGGAACATTTAGCAATTTGATTTCAGGGGCCATGAAAAATTGTGCATACATAGGCCATGGAGTATTCAGATGAATGTGGTCAAGGATCATTGTGACGAAATGTGTCCTGGAATATTGTGATGGCACGGTTAATGGAGCATTGCGATGACAGGGGCCATGGCGAAATGTGAAGACAGGTGTCATGGGGCATTGTGATGACAGTGGTCCTCTAGAATTGTGAAGAAAGATATCATGGAGCACTGGGATGACAGGGGCAATGGATCATTGTGACGACAGGGGTCATGGGACATTGTGATGTCACGGCCATGGAACATTATGATGACAAGAATTCTGGAGCATTGTGATAAAATGGGCATGGACCATTGAGATTAGAGGGGCCAAGGAGCATTCTGATGACAACGGCATGGAGCATTGTGATGAAAAGTGTCATCGAGCATTGTGATGACAGTGGTCATGAAGCATTGTGATGAATGTGGTCATGGATCATTGTGATGACAAGTGTCGTGGAGCATTGTGATGAAAGGGGTCATAGAGCATTGTGATGACACGGTTATGGAATATTGTGATGACCAGAATTCTGTAGCACTGTGATGAAAAGGGAATGGAGCATTGTGATTAGAGGGGTCATGGAGCATTGTGATGACAATTGTTTAGAACATTGTGAAGACAGTGATCATGGAGCCTAGTGATGAAAGGGGCCATGGAGCATTGTGATGACAGGCGTCATGGGACATTGTGTTGACAGTGGTCATGGAGCCTTGTTAGAAAGGGAACATGGAGCAATTTGATTTCTGGGGCCATGAACAATTGTGAATACATAGGCCATGGAGTATTCAGATGAATGTGGTCAAGGATCATTGTGACGAAAAGTGTACTGGAATATTGTGATGACACGGTTCATGGAGCATTGCGATGACAAGGGCCATGGTGAAATGTGAAGACAGGTGTCATGGGGCATTGTGATGACAGTGGTCATCTAGAATTGTGAAGAAAGATATCATGGAGCACTGGGATGACAGGGGCTATGGAGCATTGTGATGACAGGGGTCATGGGGCATTGTGATGACACGGCCATGGAACATTATGATGACAAGAATTCTGGAGCATTGTGATAAAATGGGCATGGACCATTGAGATTAGAGGGGCCAAGGAGCATTCTGATGACAACGGCATGGAGCATTGTGATGACAAGGGTCATCGAGCTTTGTGATGACAGTGGTCATGAAGCATTGTGATGAATGTGGTCATGCATCATTGTGATGACAAGTGTCGTGGAGCATTGTGATGACAGGGGTCATAGAGCATTGTGATGACACGGTTATGGAATATTGTGATGACCAGAATTCTGTACCACAGTGATGAAAAGGGCATGGAGCATTGTGATTACAGGGGTCATGGAGCATTGTGATGACAATTGTTCTGGAACATTTGATGACAGTGATCATGGAGCATAGTGATGCAACGGGCAATGGAGCATTGTGTTGACAGGCATCATGGGACATTGTGTTGACAGTGGTCATGGAGCATTTTTAGAAAGGGAACGTGGAGCAATTTGATTTCAGGGGCCATGAAAAATTGCGAATACATAGGCCATGGAGTATTCAGATGAATGTGGTCAAGGATCATTGTGACGAAAAGTGTCCTGGAATATTGTGATGACACGGTTCATGGAGCATTGCGATGACAAGGGCAATGGCGAAATGTGAAGACAGGTGTCATAGGGCATTGTGATGACAGTGGTCCTCTAGAATTGTGAAGAAAGATATCATGGAGCACTGGGATGATAGGGGACATGGAACATTGTGATGACAGGGGTTATGGGGCATTGTGATGACACGGCCATGGAATTATGATGACAAGAATTCTGGAGCATTGTGATAAAAAGGGCATGGACCATTGTGATTAGAGGGGCCAAGGAGCATTCTGATGACAACGGCATGGAGCATTGTGATGACAAGGTTCATCGAGCATTGTGATGACAGTGGTGATGAAGCATTGTGATGAATGTTGTCATGGATCATTGTGATGACAAGTGTCGTGGAGCATTGTGATGACAGGGGTCATAGAGCATTGTGATGACACGGTTATGGAATATTGTGATGACCAGAATTCTGTAGCACTGTGATGAAAAGGGAATGGAGCACTGTGATTACAGGGGTCATGGAGCATTGTGATGACAATTGTTCTAGAACATTGTGATCACAGGGATCATGGAGCATAGTGATGAAACGGGCAATGGAGCATTGCGTTGACAGGCGTCATGGGACATTGTGTTGACAGTGGTCATGGAGCATTGTTAGAAAGGGAACATGGAGCAATTTGATTTCAGGGGCCATGAAAAATTGCGAATACATAGGCCATGGAGTATTCAGATGAATGTGGTCAAGGATCATTATGACAAAAAGTGTCCTGGAATATTGTGATGACACGGTTCATGGAGCATTGCGATGACAAGGGCCATGGCGAAATGTGAAGACAGGTGTCATGGGGCATTGTGATGACAGTGGTCATCTAGAATTGTGAAGAAAGATATCATGGAGCACTGGGATGATAGGGGCCATGGAACATTGTGATGACAGGGGTCATGGGGCATTGTGATGACACGGCCATGGAACATTATGATGACAAAAATTCTGGAGAATTGTGATAAAAAGGGCATGGACCATTGTGATTAGAGGGCCATGGAGCATTCTGATGACAACGGCATGGAGCATTGTGATGACAATTGTCATCGAGCATTGTGATGACAGTGGTCATGAAGCATTTTGATGAATGTGGTCATGCATCATTGTGATGACAAGTGTCGTGGAGCATTGTGATGACAGGGGTCATAGAGCATTGTGATGACACGGTTATGGAATATTGTGATGACCAGAATTCTGTAGCACTGTGATGAAAAGGGAATGGAGCATTGTGATTACAGGGGTCATGGAGCATTGTGATGACAATTGTTCTAGAACATTGTGATGACAGGAATCATGGAGCATAGTGATGAAAGGGGACATGGAGCATTGTGATGACAATTGTTCTAGAACATTTGATGACAGTGATCATGGAGCATAGTGATGCAACGGGCAATGGAGCATTGTGTTGACAGGCATCATGGGACATTGTGTTGACAGTGGTCATGGAGCATTTTTAGAAATGGAACGTGGAACAATTTGATTTCAGGGGCCATGAAAAATTGCGAATACATAGGCCATGGAGTATTCAGATGAATGTGGTCAAGGATCATTGTGACGAAAAGTGTACTGGAATATTGTGATGACACGGTTCATGGAGCATTGCGATGACAAGGGCCATGGCGAAATGTGAAGACAGGTGTCATGGGGCATTGTGATGACAGTGGTCATCTAGAATTGTGAAGAAAGATATCATGGAGCACTGGGATGACAGGGGCCATGGAGCATTGTGATGACAGGGGTCATGGGGCATTGTGATGACACGGCCATGGCACATTATGATGACAAGAATTCTGGAGAATTGTGATAAAATGGGCATTGACCATTGAGATTAGAGGGGCCAAGGAGCATTCTGATGACAACGGCATGGAGCATTGTGATGACAAGGGTCATCGAGCTTTGTGATGACAGTGGTCATGAAGCATTGTGATGAATGTGGTCATGCATCATTGTGATGACAAGTGTCGTGGAGCATTGTGATGACAGGGGTCATAGAGCATTGTGATGACACGGTTATGGAATATTGTGATGACCAGAATTCTGTACCACAGTGATGAAAAGGGCATGGAGCATTGTGATTACAGGGGTCATGGAGCATTGTGATGACAATTATTCTAGAACATTTGATGACAGTGATCATGTAGCATAGTGATGCAACGGGCAATGGAGCATTGTGTTGACACGCATCATGGGACATTGTGTTGACAGTGGTCATGGAGCATTTTTAGAAAGGGAACGTGGAGCAATTTGATTTCAGGGGCCATGAAAAATTGCGAATACATAGGCCATGGAGTATTCAAATGAATGTGGTCAAGGATCATTATGACGAAAAGTGTCCTGGAATATTGTGATGACACGGTTCATGGAGCATTGCGATGACAAGGGAAATGGCGAAATGTGAAGACAGGTGTCATGGGGCATTGTGATGACAGTGGTCCTCTAGAATTGTGAAGAAAGATATCATGGAGCACTGGGATGATAGGGGACATGGAACACTGTGATGACAGGGGTCATGGGGCATTGTGATGACACGGCCATGGAATTATGATGACAAGAATTCTGGAGCATTGTGATAAAAAGGGCATGGACCATTGTGATTAGAGTGGCCAAGGAGCATTCTGATGACAACGGCATGGAGCATTGTGATGACAAGGGTCATCGAGCATTGTGATGACAGTGGTCATGAAGCATTGTGATGAATGTAGTCATGGATCATTGTGATGACAAGTGTGGTGGAGCATTGTGATGACAGGGGTCATAGAGCATTGTGATGACACGGTTATGGAATATTGTGATGACCAGAATTCTGTAGCACAGTGATGAAAAGGGAATGGAGCATTGTGATTACAGGGGTCATGGAGCATTGTGATGACAATTGTTCTAGAACATTGTGATGACAGGGATCATGGAGCATAGTGATGAAAGGGGCAATGGAGCAATGTGTTGACAGGCGTCATGGGACATTGTGTTGACAGTGGTCATGGAGCATTGTTTTGAAAGGTAACATGGAGCAATTTGATTTCAGGGGCCATGAAAAATTGCAAATACATACGCCATGGAGTATTCAGATGAATGTGGTCAAGGATCATTGTGACGAAAAGTGTCCTGGAATATTGTGATGACACGGTTCATGGAGCATTGCGATGACAAGGGCCATGGCGAAATGTGAAGACAGGTGTCATGCGGCATTGTGATGACAGTGGTCATCTAGAATTGTGAAGAAAGATATCATGGAGCACTGGGATGACAGTGGCCATGGAGCATTGTGATGACAGGAGTCATGGGGCATTGTGATGACATGGCCAGGGAACATTATTATGACAAGAATTCTGGAGCATTGTGATAAAAAGGTCATGGACCATTGTGATTAGAGGGGCCAAGGAGCATTCTGATGACAACGGCATGGAGCATTGTGATGACAGTGGTCATGAAGCATTGTGATGAATGTGGTCATGCATCATTGTGATGACAAGTGTCGTGGAGCATTGTGATGACAGGGGTCATAGAGCATTGTGATGACACGGTTATGGAATATTGTGATGACCAGAATTCTATACAACAGTGATGGAAATGGAATGGAGCATTGTGATTACAGGGGTCATGGAGCATTGTGATGACAATTGTTCTAGAACATTGTGATGACAGTGATCATGGAGCATAGTGATGCAACGGGCAATGGAGCATTGTGTTGACAGGCATCATGGGACATTGTGTTGACAGTGGTCATGGAGCATTGTTAGAAAGATAACATGGAGCAATTTGATTTCAGGGGCCATGAAAAATTCTGAATACATAGGCCATGGAGTATTCAGATGAATGTGGTCAAGGATCATTGTGACGAAAAGTGTCCTGAAATATTGTGATGACACGGTTCATGGAGCATTGCGATGACAAGGGCAATGGCGAAATGTGAAGACAGGTGTCATGGGGCATTGTGATGACAGTGGTCATCTAGAATTGTGAAGAAAGATATCATGGAGCACTGGGATGATAGGGGACATGGAACATTGTGATGACAGGGGTCATGGGGCATTGTGATGACACGGTCATGGAACATTATGATGACATGAATTCTGGAGCATTGTGATAAAAAGGGCATGGACCATTGTGATTAGAGGGGCCAAGGAGCATTCTGATGACAACGGCATGGAGCATTGTGATGACAAGGGTCATCGAGCATTGTGATGACAGTGGTCATGAAGCATTGTGATGAATGTGGTCATGGATCATTGTGATGACAAGTGTCGTGGAGCATTGTGATGACAGGGGTCATAGAGCATTGTGATGACACGGGTATGGAATATTGTGATGACCAGAATTCTGTAGCACTGTGATGAAAAGGGAATGGAGCATTGTGATTACAGGGATAATGGAGCATTGTGATGACAATTGTTCTAGAACATTGTGATGACAGGGATCATGGAGCATAGTGATGAAAGGGGCCATGGAGCATTGTGATGACAGGCGTCATGGGACATTGTGTTGACAGTGGTCATGGAGCATTGTTAGAAAGGGAACATGGAGCAATTTGATTTCAGGGGCCATGAAAAATTGTGAATACATAGGCCATGGATTATTCAGATGAATGTGGTCAAGGATCATTGTGACAAAAAGTGTCCTGGAATATTGTGATGACACGGTTCATGGAGCATTGCGATGACAAGGGCCATGGCGAAATGTGAAGACAGGTGTCATGGGGCATTGTGATGACAGTGGTCCTCTAGTATTGTGAAGAAAGATATCATGGAGCAGAGGGATGACAGGGGCCATGGAGCATTGTGATGACAGGGGTCATGTGGCTTTGTGATGACACCGCCACGGAGCATTATGATGACAAGAATTCTGGAACATTGTGATAAAATGGGCATGGACCATTGTGATTAGAGGGGCCAAGTAGCATTCTGATGACAACGCCATGGAGCATTGTGATGACAAGGGTCATCGAGCATTGTGATGACAGTGGTCATGAAGCATTGTGATGAATGTGGTCATGCATCATTGTGATGACAAGTGTCGTGGAGCATTGTGATGACAGGGGTCATAGAGCATTGTGATGACACGGTTATGGAATATTGTGATGACCAGAATTCTGCAGCACTGTGATGAAAAGTGAATGGAGCATTGTGATTACAGGGGTCATGGAGCATTGTGATTACAATTGTTCTAGAACATTGTGATGACAGGGATCACGGAGCATAATGATGAAAGGGCCCATGGAGCATTGTGATGATAGGCGTCATGGGACATTGTTTTGACAGTGGTCATGGAGCATTGTTAGAAAGGGAACATGGAGCAAATTGATTTCAGTGGCCATGAAAAATTGTGAATACATAGGCCATGGAGTATTCAGATTAATGTGGTCAAGGATCATTGTGACGAAAAGTGTCCTGGAATATTGTGATGACACATTTCATGGAGCATTCCGATGACAAGGGCCATGGCGAAATGTGAAGACAGGTGTCATGGGGCATTGTGATGACAGTGGTCCTCTAGAATTGTGAAGAAAGATATCATGGAGCACTGGGATGACAGGGACCATGGAGCATTGTGATGACAGGGGTCATGGGGCATGGTGATGACACGGCCATGGAACATTATGATGACAAGAATTCTGGAGCATTGTGATAAAATGGGCATGGACCATTGAGATTAGAGGGGCCAAGGAGCATTCTGATGACAACGGCATGGAGCATTGTGATGACAAAGGTCATCGAGCTTTGTGATGACAGTGGTCATGAATTATTGTGATGAATGTGGTCATGCATCATTGTGATGACAAGTGTCGTGGAGCATTCTGATGACAGTTGTCATAGAGCATTGTGATGACACGGTTATGGAATATTGTGATGACCAGAATTCTGTAGCACTGTGATGAAAAGGGAATGGAGCATTGTGATTACAGGGGTCATGGAGCATTGTGATGACAATTGTTCTAGAACATTGTGATGACAGGGATCATGGAGCATAGTGATGAAAGGGGCCATGGAGCATTGTGATGACAGGCGTCATGGGACATTGTGTTGACAGTGGTCATGGAGCATTGTTAGAAAGGGAACATTTAGCAATTTGATTTCAGGGGCCATGAAAAATTGTGCATACATAGGCCATGGAGTATTCAGATGAATGTGGTCAAGGATCATTGTGACGAAATGTGTCCTGGAATATTGTGATGGCACGGTTAATGGAGCATTGCGATGACAGGGGCCATGGCGAAATGTGAAGACAGGTGTCATGGGGCATTGTGATGACAGTGGTCCTCTAGAATTGTGAAGAAAGATATCATGGAGCACTGGGATGACAGGGGCAATGGATCATTGTGACGACAGGGGTCATGGGACATTGTGATGTCACGGCCATGGAACATTATGATGACAAGAATTCTGGAGCATTGTGATAAAATGGGCATGGACCATTGAGATTAGAGGGGCCAATGAGCATTCTGATGACAACGGCATGGAGCATTGTGATGAAAAGTGTCATCGAGCATTGTGATGACAGTGGTCATGAAGCATTGTGATGAATGTGGTCATGGATCATTGTGATGACAAGTGTCGTGGAGCATTGTGATGAAAGGGGTCATAGAGCATTGTGATGACACGGTTATGGAATATTGTGATGACCAGAATTCTGTAGCACTGTGATGAAAAGGGAATGGAGCATTGTGATTAGAGGGGTCATGGAGCATTGTGATGACAATTGTTTAGAACATTGTGAAGACAGTGATCATGGAGCCTAGTGATGAAAGGGGCCATGGAGCATTGTGATGACAGGCGTCATGGGACATTGTGTTGACAGTGGTCATGGAGCCTTGTTAGAAAGGGAACATGGAGCAATTTGATTTCTGGGGCCATGAACAATTGTGAATACATAGGCCATGGAGTATTCAGATGAATGTGGTCAAGGATCATTGTGACGAAAAGTGTACTGGAATATTGTGATGACACGGTTCATGGAGCATTGCGATGACAAGGGCCATGGTGAAATGTGAAGACAGGTGTCATGGGGCATTGTGATGACAGTGGTCATCTAGAATTGTGAAGAAAGATATCATGGAGCACTGGGATGACAGGGGCCATGGAGCATTGTGATGACAGGGGTCATGGGGCATTGTGATGACACGGCCATGGAACATTATGATGACAAGAATTCTGGAGCATTGTGATAAAATGGGCATGGACCATTGAGATTAGAGGGGCCAAGGAGCATTCTGATGACAACGGCATGGAGCATTGTGATGACAAGGGTCATCGAGCTTTGTGATGACAGTGGTCATGAAGCATTGTGATGAATGTGGTCATGCATCATTGTGATGACAAGTGTCGTGGAGCATTGTGATGACAGGGGTCATAGAGCATTGTGATGACACGGTTATGGAATATTGTGATGACCAGAATTCTGTACCACAGTGATGAAAAGGGCATGGAGCATTGTGATTACAGGGGTCATGGAGCATTGTGATGACAATTGTTCTGGAACATTTGATGACAGTGATCATGGAGCATAGTGATGCAACGGGCAATGGAGCATTGTGTTGACAGGCATCATGGGACATTGTGTTGACAGTGGTCATGGAGCATTTTTAGAAAGGGAACGTGGAGCAATTTGATTTCAGGGGCCATGAAAAATTGCGAATACCTAGGCCATGGAGTATTCAGATGAATGTGGTCAAGGATCATTGTGACGAAAAGTGTCCTGGAATATTGTGATGACACGGTTCATGGAGCATTGCGATGACAAGGGCAATGGCGAAATGTGAAGACAGGTGTCATAGGGCATTGTGATGACAGTGGTCCTCTAGAATTGTGAAGAAAGATATCATGGAGCACTGGGATGATAGGGGACATGGAACATTGTGATGACAGGGGTTATGGGGCATTGTGATGACACGGCCATGGAATTATGATGACAAGAATTCTGGAGCATTGTGATAAAAAGGGCATGGACCATTGTGATTAGAGGGGCCAAGGAGCATTCTGATGACAACGGCATGGAGCATTGTGATGACCAGGGTCATCGAGCATTGTGATGACAGTGGTGATGAAGCATTGTGATGAATGTTGTCATGGATCATTGTGATGACAAGTGTCGTGGAGCATTGTGATGACAGGGGTCATAGAGCATTGTGATGACACGGTTATGGAATATTGTGATGACCAGAATTCTGTAGCACTGTGATGAAAAGGGAATGGAGCACTGTGATTACAGGGGTCATGGAGCATTGTGATGACAATTGTTCTAGAACATTGTGATCACAGGGATCATGGAGCATAGTGATGAAACGGGCAATGGAGCATTGCGTTGACAGGCGTCATGGGACATTGTGTTGACAGTGGTCATGGAGCATTGTTAGAAAGGGAACATGGAGCAATTTGATTTCAGGGGCCATGAAAAATTGCGAATACATAGGCCATGGAGTATTCAGATGAATGTGGTCAAGGATCATTATGACAAAAAGTGTCCTGGAATATTGTGATGACACGGTTCATGGAGCATTGCGATGACAAGGGCCATGGCGAAATGTGAAGACAGGTGTCATGGGGCATTGTGATGACAGTGGTCATCTAGAATTGTGAAGAAAGATATCATGGAGCACTGGGATGATAGGGGCCATGGAACATTGTGATGACAGGGGTCATGGGGCATTGTGATGACACGGCCATGGAACATTATGATGACAAAAATTCTGGAGAATTGTGATAAAAAGGGCATGGACCATTGTGATTAGAGGGCCATGGAGCATTCTGATGACAACGGCATGGAGCATTGTGATGACAATTGTCATCGAGCATTGTGATGACAGTGGTCATGAAGCATTTTGATGAATGTGGTCATGCATCATTGTGATGACAAGTGTCGTGGAGCATTGTGATGACAGGGGTCATAGAGCATTGTGATGACACGGTTATGGAATATTGTGATGACCAGAATTCTGTAGCACTGTGATGAAAAGGGAATGGAGCATTGTGATTACAGGGGTCATGGAGCATTGTGATGACAATTGTTCTAGAACATTGTGATGACAGGAATCATGGAGCATAGTGATGAAAGGGGACATGGAGCATTGTGATGACAATTGTTCTAGAACATTTGATGACAGTGATCATGGAGCATAGTGATGCAACGGGCAATGGAGCATTGTGTTGACAGGCATCATGGGACATTGTGTTGACAGTGGTCATGGAGCATTTTTAGAAATGGAACGTGGAACAATTTGATTTCAGGGGCCATGAAAAATTGCGAATACATAGGCCATGGAGTATTCAGATGAATGTGGTCAAGGATCATTGTGACGAAAAGTGTACTGGAATATTGTGATGACACGGTTCATGGAGCATTGCGATGACAAGGGCCATGGCGAAATGTGAAGACAGGTGTCATGGGGCATTGTGATGACAGTGGTCATCTAGAATTGTGAAGAAAGATATCATGGAGCACTGGGATGACAGGGGCCATGGAGCATTGTGATGACAGGGGTCATGGGGCATTGTGATGACACGGCCATGGCACATTATGATGACAAGAATTCTGGAGAATTGTGATAAAATGGGCATTGACCATTGAGATTAGAGGGGCCAAGGAGCATTCTGATGACAACGGCATGGAGCATTGTGATGACAAGGGTCATCGAGCTTTGTGATGACAGTGGTCATGAAGCATTGTGATGAATGTGGTCATGCATCATTGTGATGACAAGTGTCGTGGAGCATTGTGATGACAGGGGTCATAGAGCATTGTGATGACACGGTTATGGAATATTGTGATGACCAGAATTCTGTACCACAGTGATGAAAAGGGCATGGAGCATTGTGATTACAGGGGTCATGGAGCATTGTGATGACAATTATTCTAGAACATTTGATGACAGTGATCATGTAGCATAGTGATGCAACGGGCAATGGAGCATTGTGTTGACACGCATCATGGGACATTGTGTTGACAGTGGTCATGGAGCATTTTTAGAAAGGGAACGTGGAGCAATTTGATTTCAGGGGCCATGAAAAATTGCGAATACATAGGCCATGGAGTATTCAAATGAATGTGGTCAAGGATCATTATGACGAAAAGTGTCCTGGAATATTGTGATGACACGGTTCATGGAGCATTGCGATGACAAGGGAAATGGCGAAATGTGAAGACAGGTGTCATGGGGCATTGTGATGACAGTGGTCCTCTAGAATTGTGAAGAAAGATATCATGGAGCACTGGGATGATAGGGGACATGGAACACTGTGATGACAGGGGTCATGGGGCATTGTGATGACACGGCCATGGAATTATGATGACAAGAATTCTGGAGCATTGTGATAAAAAGGGCATGGACCATTGTGATTAGAGTGGCCAAGGAGCATTCTGATGACAACGGCATGGAGCATTGTGATGACAAGGGTCATCGAGCATTGTGATGACAGTGGTCATGAAGCATTGTGATGAATGTAGTCATGGATCATTGTGATGACAAGTGTGGTGGAGCATTGTGATGACAGGGGTCATAGAGCATTGTGATGACACGGTTATGGAATATTGTGATGACCAGAATTCTGTAGCACAGTGATGAAAAGGGAATGGAGCATTGTGATTACAGGGGTCATGGAGCATTGTGATGACAATTGTTCTAGAACATTGTGATGACAGGGATCATGGAGCATAGTGATGAAAGGGGCAATGGAGCAATGTGTTGACAGGCGTCATGGGACATTGTGTTGACAGTGGTCATGGAGCATTGTTTTGAAAGGTAACATGGAGCAATTTGATTTCAGGGGCCATGAAAAATTGCAAATACATACGCCATGGAGTATTCAGATGAATGTGGTCAAGGATCATTGTGACGAAAAGTGTCCTGGAATATTGTGATGACACGGTTCATGGAGCATTGCGATGACAAGGGCCATGGCGAAATGTGAAGACAGGTGTCATGCGGCATTGTGATGACAGTGGTCATCTAGAATTGTGAAGAAAGATATCATGGAGCACTGGGATGACAGTGGCCATGGAGCATTGTGATGACAGGAGTCATGGGGCATTGTGATGACATGGCCAGGGAACATTATTATGACAAGAATTCTGGAGCATTGTGATAAAAAGGTCATGGACCATTGTGATTAGAGGGGCCAAGGAGCATTCTGATGACAACGGCATGGAGCATTGTGATGACAGTGGTCATGAAGCATTGTGATGAATGTGGTCATGCATCATTGTGATGACAAGTGTCGTGGAGCATTGTGATGACAGGGGTCATAGAGCATTGTGATGACACGGTTATGGAATATTGTGATGACCAGAATTCTATACAACAGTGATGGAAATGGAATGGAGCATTGTGATTACAGGGGTCATGGAGCATTGTGATGACAATTGTTCTAGAACATTGTGATGACAGTGATCATGGAGCATAGTGATGCAACGGGCAATGGAGCATTGTGTTGACAGGCATCATGGGACATTGTGTTGACAGTGGTCATGGAGCATTGTTAGAAAGATAACATGGAGCAATTTGATTTCAGGGGCCATGAAAAATTCTGAATACATAGGCCATGGAGTATTCAGATGAATGTGGTCAAGGATCATTGTGACGAAAAGTGTCCTGAAATATTGTGATGACACGGTTCATGGAGCATTGCGATGACAAGGGCAATGGCGAAATGTGAAGACAGGTGTCATGGGGCATTGTGATGACAGTGGTCATCTAGAATTGTGAAGAAAGATATCATGGAGCACTGGGATGATAGGGGACATGGAACATTGTGATGACAGGGGTCATGGGGCATTGTGATGACACGGTCATGGAACATTATGATGACATGAATTCTGGAGCATTGTGATAAAAAGGGCATGGACCATTGTGATTAGAGGGGCCAAGGAGCATTCTGATGACAACGGCATGGAGCATTGTGATGACAAGGGTCATCGAGCATTGTGATGACAGTGGTCATGAAGCATTGTGATGAATGTGGTCATGGATCATTGTGATGACAAGTGTCGTGGAGCATTGTGATGACAGGGGTCATAGAGCATTGTGATGACACGGGTATGGAATATTGTGATGACCAGAATTCTGTAGCACTGTGATGAAAAGGGAATGGAGCATTGTGATTACAGGGATAATGGAGCATTGTGATGACAATTGTTCTAGAACATTGTGATGACAGGGATCATGGAGCATAGTGATGAAAGGGGCCATGGAGCATTGTGATGACAGGCGTCATGGGACATTGTGTTGACAGTGGTCATGGAGCATTGTTAGAAAGGGAACATGGAGCAATTTGATTTCAGGGGCCATGAAAAATTGTGAATACATAGGCCATGGATTATTCAGATGAATGTGGTCAAGGATCATTGTGACAAAAAGTGTCCTGGAATATTGTGATGACACGGTTCATGGAGCATTGCGATGACAAGGGCCATGGCGAAATGTGAAGACAGGTGTCATGGGGCATTGTGATGACAGTGGTCCTCTAATATTGTGAAGAAAGATATCATGGAGCAGAGGGATGACAGGGGCCATGGAGCATTGTGATGACAGGGGTCATGTGGCTTTGTGATGACACCGCCACGGAGCATTATGATGACAAGAATTCTGGAACATTGTGATAAAATGGGCATGGACCATTGTGATTAGAGGGGCCAAGTAGCATTCTGATGACAACGCCATGGAGCATTGTGATGACAAGGGTCATCGAGCATTGTGATGACAGTGGTCATGAAGCATTGTGATGAATGTGGTCATGCATCATTGTGATGACAAGTGTCGTGGAGCATTGTGATGACAGGGGTCATAGAGCATTGTGATGACACGGTTATGGAATATTGTGATGACCAGAATTCTGCAGCACTGTGATGAAAAGTGAATGGAGCATTGTGATTACAGGGGTCATGGAGCATTGTGATTACAATTGTTCTAGAACATTGTGATGACAGGGATCACGGAGCATAATGATGAAAGGGCCCATGGAGCATTGTGATGATAGGCGTCATGGGACATTGTTTTGACAGTGGTCATGGAGCATTGTTAGAAAGGGAACATGGAGCAAATTGATTTCAGTGGCCATGAAAAATTGTGAATACATAGGCCATGGAGTATTCAGATTAATGTGGTCAAGGATCATTGTGACGAAAAGTGTCCTGGAATATTGTGATGACACATTTCATGGAGCATTCCGATGACAAGGGCCATGGCGAAATGTGAAGACAGGTGTCATGGGGCATTGTGATGACAGTGGTCCTCTAGAATTGTGAAGAAAGATATCATGGAGCACTGGGATGACAGGGACCATGGAGCATTGTGATGACAGGGGTCATGGGGCATGGTGATGACACGGCCATGGAACATTATGATGACAAGAATTCTGGAGCATTGTGATAAAATGGGCATGGACCATTGAGATTAGAGGGGCCAAGGAGCATTCTGATGACAACGGCATGGAGCATTGTGATGACAAAGGTCATCGAGCTTTGTGATGACAGTGGTCATGAATTATTGTGATGAATGTGGTCATGCATCATTGTGATGACAAGTGTCGTGGAGCATTCTGATGACAGTTGTCATAGAGCATTGTGATGACACGGTTATGGAATATTGTGATGACCAGAATTCTGTAGCACTGTGATGAAAAGGGAATGGAGCATTGTGATTACAGGGGTCATGGAGCATTGTGATGACAATTGTTCTAGAACATTGTGATGACAGGGATCATGGAGCATAGTGATGAAAGGGGCCATGGAGCATTGTGATGACAGGCGTCATGGGACATTGTGTTGACAGTGGTCATGGAGCATTGTTAGAAAGGGAACATTTAGCAATTTGATTTCAGGGGCCATGAAAAATTGTGCATACATAGGCCATGGAGTATTCAGATGAATGTGGTCAAGGATCATTGTGACGAAATGTGTCCTGGAATATTGTGATGGCACGGTTAATGGAGCATTGCGATGACAGGGGCCATGGCGAAATGTGAAGACAGGTGTCATGGGGCATTGTGATGACAGTGGTCCTCTAGAATTGTGAAGAAAGATATCATGGAGCACTGGGATGACAGGGGCAATGGATCATTGTGACGACAGGGGTCATGGGACATTGTGATGTCACGGCCATGGAACATTATGATGACAAGAATTCTGGAGCATTGTGATAAAATGGGCATGGACCATTGAGATTAGAGGGGCCAATGAGCATTCTGATGACAACGGCATGGAGCATTGTGATGAAAAGTGTCATCGAGCATTGTGATGACAGTGGTCATGAAGCATTGTGATGAATGTGGTCATGGATCATTGTGATGACAAGTGTCGTGGAGCATTGTGATGAAAGGGGTCATAGAGCATTGTGATGACACGGTTATGGAATATTGTGATGACCAGAATTCTGTAGCACTGTGATGAAAAGGGAATGGAGCATTGTGATTAGAGGGGTCATGGAGCATTGTGATGACAATTGTTTAGAACATTGTGAAGACAGTGATCATGGAGCCTAGTGATGAAAGGGGCCATGGAGCATTGTGATGACAGGCGTCATGGGACATTGTGTTGACAGTGGTCATGGAGCCTTGTTAGAAAGGGAACATGGAGCAATTTGATTTCTGGGGCCATGAACAATTGTGAATACATAGGCCATGGAGTATTCAGATGAATGTGGTCAAGGATCATTGTGACGAAAAGTGTACTGGAATATTGTGATGACACGGTTCATGGAGCATTGCGATGACAAGGGCCATGGTGAAATGTGAAGACAGGTGTCATGGGGCATTGTGATGACAGTGGTCATCTAGAATTGTGAAGAAAGATATCATGGAGCACTGGGATGACAGGGGCCATGGAGCATTGTGATGACAGGGGTCATGGGGCATTGTGATGACACGGCCATGGAACATTATGATGACAAGAATTCTGGAGCATTGTGATAAAATGGGCATGGACCATTGAGATTAGAGGGGCCAAGGAGCATTCTGATGACAACGGCATGGAGCATTGTGATGACAAGGGTCATCGAGCTTTGTGATGACAGTGGTCATGAAGCATTGTGATGAATGTGGTCATGCATCATTGTGATGACAAGTGTCGTGGAGCATTGTGATGACAGGGGTCATAGAGCATTGTGATGACACGGTTATGGAATATTGTGATGACCAGAATTCTGTACCACAGTGATGAAAAGGGCATGGAGCATTGTGATTACAGGGGTCATGGAGCATTGTGATGACAATTGTTCTGGAACATTTGATGACAGTGATCATGGAGCATAGTGATGCAACGGGCAATGGAGCATTGTGTTGACAGGCATCATGGGACATTGTGTTGACAGTGGTCATGGAGCATTTTTAGAAAGGGAACGTGGAGCAATTTGATTTCAGGGGCCATGAAAAATTGCGAATACCTAGGCCATGGAGTATTCAGATGAATGTGGTCAAGGATCATTGTGACGAAAAGTGTCCTGGAATATTGTGATGACACGGTTCATGGAGCATTGCGATGACAAGGGCAATGGCGAAATGTGAAGACAGGTGTCATAGGGCATTGTGATGACAGTGGTCCTCTAGAATTGTGAAGAAAGATATCATGGAGCACTGGGATGATAGGGGACATGGAACATTGTGATGACAGGGGTTATGGGGCATTGTGATGACACGGCCATGGAATTATGATGACAAGAATTCTGGAGCATTGTGATAAAAAGGGCATGGACCATTGTGATTAGAGGGGCCAAGGAGCATTCTGATGACAACGGCATGGAGCATTGTGATGACCAGGGTCATCGAGCATTGTGATGACAGTGGTGATGAAGCATTGTGATGAATGTTGTCATGGATCATTGTGATGACAAGTGTCGTGGAGCATTGTGATGACAGGGGTCATAGAGCATTGTGATGACACGGTTATGGAATATTGTGATGACCAGAATTCTGTAGCACTGTGATGAAAAGGGAATGGAGCACTGTGATTACAGGGGTCATGGAGCATTGTGATGACAATTGTTCTAGAACATTGTGATCACAGGGATCATGGAGCATAGTGATGAAACGGGCAATGGAGCATTGCGTTGACAGGCGTCATGGGACATTGTGTTGACAGTGGTCATGGAGCATTGTTAGAAAGGGAACATGGAGCAATTTGATTTCAGGGGCCATGAAAAATTGCGAATACATAGGCCATGGAGTATTCAGATGAATGTGGTCAAGGATCATTATGACAAAAAGTGTTCTGGAATATTGTGATGACACGGTTCATGGAGCATTGCGATGACAAGGGCCATGGCGAAATGTGAAGACAGGTGTCATGGGGCATTGTGATGACAGTGGTCATCTAGAATTGTGAAGAAAGATATCATGGAGCACTGGGATGATAGGGGCCATGGAACATTGTGATGACAGGGGTCATGGGGCATTGTGATGACACGGCCATGGAACATTATGATGACAAAAATTCTGGAGAATTGTGATAAAAAGGGCATGGACCATTGTGATTAGAGGGCCATGGAGCATTCTGATGACAACGGCATGGAGCATTGTGATGACAATTGTCATCGAGCATTGTGATGACAGTGGTCATGAAGCATTTTGATGAATGTGGTCATGCATCATTGTGATGACAAGTGTCGTGGAGCATTGTGATGACAGGGGTCATAGAGCATTGTGATGACACGGTTATGGAATATTGTGATGACCAGAATTCTGTAGCACTGTGATGAAAAGGGAATGGAGCATTGTGATTACAGGGGTCATGGAGCATTGTGATGACAATTGTTCTAGAACATTGTGATGACAGGAATCATGGAGCATAGTGATGAAAGGGGACATGGAGCATTGTGATGACAATTGTTCTAGAACATTTGATGACAGTGATCATGGAGCATAGTGATGCAACGGGCAATGGAGCATTGTGTTGACAGGCATCATGGGACATTGTGTTGACAGTGGTCATGGAGCATTTTTAGAAATGGAACGTGGAACAATTTGATTTCAGGGGCCATGAAAAATTGCGAATACATAGGCCATGGAGTATTCAGATGAATGTGGTCAAGGATCATTGTGACGAAAAGTGTACTGGAATATTGTGATGACACGGTTCATGGAGCATTGCGATGACAAGGGCCATGGCGAAATGTGAAGACAGGTGTCATGGGGCATTGTGATGACAGTGGTCATCTAGAATTGTGAAGAAAGATATCATGGAGCACTGGGATGACAGGGGCCATGGAGCATTGTGATGACAGGGGTCATGGGGCATTGTGATGACACGGCCATGGCACATTATGATGACAAGAATTCTGGAGAATTGTGATAAAATGGGCATTGACCATTGAGATTAGAGGGGCCAAGGAGCATTCTGATGACAACGGCATGGAGCATTGTGATGACAAGGGTCATCGAGCTTTGTGATGACAGTGGTCATGAAGCATTGTGATGAATGTGGTCATGCATCATTGTGATGACAAGTGTCGTGGAGCATTGTGATGACAGGGGTCATAGAGCATTGTGATGACACGGTTATGGAATATTGTGATGACCAGAATTCTGTACCACAGTGATGAAAAGGGCATGGAGCATTGTGATTACAGGGGTCATGGAGCATTGTGATGACAATTATTCTAGAACATTTGATGACAGTGATCATGTAGCATAGTGATGCAACGGGCAATGGAGCATTGTGTTGACACGCATCATGGGACATTGTGTTGACAGTGGTCATGGAGCGTTTTTAGAAAGGGAACGTGGAGCAATTTGATTTCAGGGGCCATGAAAAATTGCGAATACATAGGCCATGGAGTATTCAAATGAATGTGGTCAAGGATCATTATGACGAAAAGTGTCCTGGAATATTGTGATGACACGGTTCATGGAGCATTGCGATGACAAGGGAAATGGCGAAATGTGAAGACAGGTGTCATGGGGCATTGTGATGACAGTGGTCCTCTAGAATTGTGAAGAAAGATATCATGGAGCACTGGGATGATAGGGGACATGGAACACTGTGATGACAGGGGTCATGGGGCATTGTGATGACACGGCCATGGAATTATGATGACAAGAATTCTGGAGCATTGTGATAAAAAGGGCATGGACCATTGTGATTAGAGTGGCCAAGGAGCATTCTGATGACAACGGCATGGAGCATTGTGATGACAAGGGTCATCGAGCATTGTGATGACAGTGGTCATGAAGCATTGTGATGAATGTAGTCATGGATCATTGTGATGACAAGTGTGGTGGAGCATTGTGATGACAGGGGTCATAGAGCATTGTGATGACACGGTTATGGAATATTGTGATGACCAGAATTCTGTAGCACAGTGATGAAAAGGGAATGGAGCATTGTGATTACAGGGGTCATGGAGCATTGTGATGACAATTGTTCTAGAACATTGTGATGACAGGGATCATGGAGCATAGTGATGAAAGGGGCAATGGAGCAATGTGTTGACAGGCGTCATGGGACATTGTGTTGACAGTGGTCATGGAGCATTGTTTTGAAAGGTAACATGGAGCAATTTGATTTCAGGGGCCATGAAAAATTGCAAATACATACGCCATGGAGTATTCAGATGAATGTGGTCAAGGATCATTGTGACGAAAAGTGTCCTGGAATATTGTGATGACACGGTTCATGGAGCATTGCGATGACAAGGGCCATGGCGAAATGTGAAGACAGGTGTCATGCGGCATTGTGATGACAGTGGTCATCTAGAATTGTGAAGAAAGATATCATGGAGCACTGGGATGACAGGGGCCATGGAGCATTGTGATGACAGGAGTCATGGGGCATTGTGATGACATGGCCAGGGAACATTATTATGACAAGAATTCTGGAGCATTGTGATAAAAAGGTCATGGACCATTGTGATTAGAGGGGCCAAGGAGCATTCTGATGACAACGGCATGGAGCATTGTGATGACAGTGGTCATGAAGCATTGTGATGAATGTGGTCATGCATCATTGTGATGACAAGTGTCGTGGAGCATTGTGATGACAGGGGTCATAGAGCATTGTGATGACACGGTTATGGAATATTGTGATGACCAGAATTCTATACAACAGTGATGAAAATGGAATGGAGCATTGTGATTACAGGGGTCATGGAGCATTGTGATGACAATTGTTCTAGAACATTGTGATGACAGTGATCATGGAGCATAGTGATGCAACGGGCAATGGAGCATTGTGTTGACAGGCATCATGGGACATTGTGTTGACAGTGGTCATGGAGCATTGTTAGAAAGATAACATGGAGCAATTTGATTTCAGGGGCCATGAAAAATTCTGAATACATAGGCCATGGAGTATTCAGATGAATGTGGTCAAGGATCATTGTGACGAAAAGTGTCCTGAAATATTGTGATGACACGGTTCATGGAGCATTGCGATGACAAGGGCAATGGCGAAATGTGAAGACAGGTGTCATGGGGCATTGTGATGACAGTGGTCATCTAGAATTGTGAAGAAAGATATCATGGAGCACTGGGATGATAGGGGACATGGAACATTGTGATGACAGGGGTCATGGGGCATTGTGATGACACGGTCATGGAACATTATGATGACATCAATTCTGGAGCATTGTGATAAAAAGGGCATGGACCATTGTGATTAGAGGGGCCAAGGAGCATTCTGATGACAACGGCATGGAGCATTGTGATGACAAGGGTCATCGAGCATTGTGATGACAGTGGTCATGAAGCATTGTGATGAATGTGGTCATGGATCATTGTGATGACAAGTGTCGTGGAGCATTGTGATGACAGGGGTCATAGAGCATTGTGATGACACGGGTATGGAATATTGTGATGACCAGAATTCTGTAGCACTGTGATGAAAAGGGAATGGAGCATTGTGATTACAGGGATAATGGAGCATTGTGATGACAATTGTTCTAGAACATTGTGATGACAGGGATCATGGAGCATAGTGATGAAAGGGGCCATGGAGCATTGTGATGACAGGCGTCATGGGACATTGTGTTGACAGTGGTCATGGAGCATTGTTAGAAAGGGAACATGGAGCAATTTGATTTCAGGGGCCATGAAAAATTGTGAATACATAGGCCATGGATTATTCAGATGAATGTGGTCAAGGATCATTGTGACAAAAAGTGTCCTGGAATATTGTGATGACACGGTTCATGGAGCATTGCGATGACAAGGGCCATGGCGAAATGTGAAGACAGGTGTCATGGGGCATTGTGATGACAGTGGTCCTCTAGTATTGTGAAGAAAGATATCATGGAGCAGAGGGATGACAGGGGCCATGGAGCATTGTGATGACAGGGGTCATGTGGCTTTGTGATGACACCGCCACGGAGCATTATGATGACAAGAATTCTGGAACATTGTGATAAAAGGGGCATGGACCATTGTGATTAGAGGGGCCAAGTAGCATTCTGATGACAACGCCATGGAGCATTGTGATGACAAGGGTCATCGAGCATTGTGATGACAGTGGTCATGAAGCATTGTGATGAATGTGGTCATGCATCATTGTGATGACAAGTGTCGTGGAGCATTGTGATGACAGGGGTCATAGAGCATTGTGATGACACGGTTATGGAATATTGTGATGACCAGAATTCTGTAGCACTGTGATGAAAAGGGAATGGAGCATTGTGATTACAGGGGTCATGGAGCATTGTGATGACAATTGTTCTAGAACATTGTGATGACAGGAATCATGGAGCATAGTGATGAAAGGGGACATGGAGCATTGTGATGACAATTGTTCTAGAACATTTGATGACAGTGATCATGGAGCATAGTGATGCAACGGGCAATGGAGCATTGTGTTGACAGGCATCATGGGACATTGTGTTGACAGTGGTCATGGAGCATTGTGAGAAAGGGAACGTGGAACAATTTGATTTCAGGGGCCATGAAAAATTGCGAATACATAGGCCATGGAGTATTCAGATGAATGTGGTCAAGGATCATTGTGACGAAAAGTGTCCTGGAATATTGTGATGACACGGTTCATGGAGCATTGCGATGACAAGGGCAATGGCGAAATGTGAAGACAGGTGTCATGGGGCATTGTGATGACAGTGGTCCTCTAGAATTGTGAAGAAAGATATCATGGAGCACTGGGATGACAGGGGCCATGGATCATTGTGATGACAGGGGTCATGGGGCATTGTGATGTCACGGCCATGGAACATTATGATGACAAGAATTCTGGAGCATTGTGATAAAATGGGCATGGACCATTGAGATTAGAGGGGCCAAGGAGCATTCTGATGACAACGGCATGGAGCATTGTGATGACAAGGGTCATCGAGCATTGTGATGACAGTGGTCATGAAGCATTGTGATGAATGTGGTCATGGATCATTGTGATGACAAGTGTCGTGGAGCATTGTGATGACAGGGGTCATAGAGCATTGTGATGACACGGTTATGGAATATTGTGATGACCAGAATTCTGTAGCACTGTGATGAAAAGGGAATGGAGCATTGTGATTAGAGGGGTCATGGAGCATTGTGATGACAATTGTTTAGAACATTGTGAAGACAGTGATCATGGAGCCTAGTGATGAAAGGTTCCATGGAGCATTGGGATGACAGGCGTCATGGGACATTGTGTTGACAGTGGTCATGGAGCATTGTTAGAAAGGGAACATGGAGCAATTTGATTTCTGGGGCCATGAACAATTGTGAATACATAGGCCATGGAGTATTCAGATGAATGTGGTCAAGGATCATTGTGACGAAAAGTGTACTGGAATATTGTGATGACACGGTTCATGGAGCATTGCGATGACAAGGGCCATGGCGAAATGTGAAGACAGGTGTCATGGGGCATTGTGATGACAGTGGTCCTCTAGAATTGTGAAGAAAGATATCATGGAGCACTGGGATGACAGGGGCCATGGAGCATTGTGATGACAGGGGTCATGGGGCATTGTGATGACACGGCCATGGCACATTATGATGACAAGAATTCTGGAGCATTGTGATAAAATGGGCATGGACCATTGATATTAGAGGGGCCAAGGAGCATTCTGATGACAACGGCATGGAGCATTGTGATGACAAGGGTCATCGAGCTTTGTGATGACAGTGGTCATGAAGCATTGTGATGAATGTGGTCATGGATCATTGTGATGACAAGTGTCGTGGAGCATTGTGATGACAGGGGTCATAGAGCATTGTGATGACACGGTTATGGAATATTGTGATGACCAGAATTCTGTAACACAGTGATGAAAAGGGCATGGAGCATTGTGATTACAGGGGTCATGGGGCATTGTGATGACAATTGTTCTAGAACATTGTGATGACAGGGATCATTCAGCATAGTGATGAAAGGGGCAATGGAGCATTGTGTTGACAGGCATCATGGGACATTGTGTTGACAGTGGTCATGGAGCATTGTTAGAAAGGGAACATGGAGCAATTTGATTTCAGGGGCCATGAAAAATTGCAAATACATAGGCCATGGAGTATTCAGATGAATGTGGTCAAGGATCATTGTGACGAAAAGTGTCCTGGAATATTGTGATGACACGGTTCATGGAGCATTGCGATGACAAGGGCAATGGCGAAATGTGAAGACAGGTGTCATGGGGCATTGTGATGACAGTGGTCATCTAGAATTGTGAAGAAAGATATCATGGAGCACTGGGATGACAGGGGCCATGGAACATTGTGATGACAGGGGTCATGGGGCATTGTGATGACACGGCCATGGAACATTATGATGACAAGTATTCTGGAGCATTGTGATAAAAAGGGCATGGACCATTGTGATTAGAGGGGCCAAGGAGCATTCTGATGACAACGGCATGGAGCATTGTGATGACAAGGGTCATCGAGCATTGTGATGACAGTGGTCATGAAGCATTGTGATGAATGTGGTCATGGATCATTGTGATGACAAGTGTCGTGGAGCATTGTGATGACAGGGGTCATAGAGCATTGTGATGACACGGTTATGGAATATTGTGATGACCAGAATTCTGTAGCACTGTGATGAAAAGGGAATGGAGCATTGTGATTACAGGGGTCATGGAGCATTGTGATGACAATTGTTCTAGAACATTGTGATGACAGGGATCATGGAGCATAGTGATGAAACGGGCAATGGAGCATTGCGTTGACAGGCGTCATGGGACATTGTGTTGACAGTGGTCATGGAGCATTGTTAGAAAGGGAACATGGAGCAATTTGATTTCAGGGGCCATGAAAAATTGCGAATACATAGGCCATGGAGTATTCAGATGAATGTGGTCAAGGATCATTATGACAAAAAGTGTCCTGGAATATTGTGATGACACGGTTCATGGAGCATTGCGATGACAAGGGCCATGGCGAAATGTGAAGACAGGTGTCATGGGGCATTGTGATGACAGTGGTCATCTAGAATTGTGAAGAAAGATATCATGGAGCACTGGGATGATAGGGGCCATGGAACATTGTGATGACAGGGGTCATGGGGCATTGTGATGACACGGCCATGGAACATTATGATGACAAAAATTCTGGAGAATTGTGATAAAAAGGGCATGGACCATTGTGATTAGAGGGCCATGGAGCATTCTGATGACAACGGCATGGAGCATTGTGATGACAATTGTCATCGAGCATTTTGATGACAGTGGTCATGAAGCATTGTGATGAATGTGGTCATGGATCATTGTGATGACAAGTGTCGTGGAGCATTGTGATGACAGGGGTCAAAGACCACTGTGATGACACGGGTATGGAATATTGTGATGACCAGAATTCTGTAGCACTGTGATGAAAAGGGAATGGAGCATTGTGATTATAGGGATCATGGAGCATTGTGATGACAATTGTTCTAGAACATTGTGATGACAGGGATCATGGAGCATAGTGATGAAAGGGGCCATGGAGCATTGTGATGACAGGCATCATGGGACATTGTGTTGACAGTGGTCATGGAGCATTGTTAGAAAGGGAACATGGAGCAATTTGATTTCAGGGGCCATGAAAAATTGTGAATACATAGGCCATGGAGTATTCAGATGAATGTGGTCAAGGATCATTGTGACGAAAAGTGTCCTGGAATATTGTGATGACACGGTTCATGGAGCATTGCGATGACAAGGGCAATGGCGAAATGTGAAGACAGGTGTCATGGGGCATTGTGATGACAGTGGTCCTCTAGAATTGTGAAGAATGATATCATGGAGCAGTGGGATTACAGGGGCCATGGAGCATTGTAATGACAGGGGTCATGTGGCTTTGTGATGACACCGCCATGGAGCATTATGATGACAAGAATTCTGGAACATTGTGATAAAATGGGCATGGACCATTGTGATTAGAGGGGCCAAGTAGCATTCTGATGACAACGCCATGGAGCATTGTGATGACAAGGGTCATCGAGCATTGTGATGACAGTGGTCATGAAGCATTGTGATGAATGTGGTCATGCATCATTGTGATGACAAGTGTCGTGGAGCATTGTGATGACAGGGGTCATAGAGCATTGTGATGACACGGTTATGGAATATTGTGATGACCAGAATTCTGTAGCACTGTGATGAAAAGGGAATGGAGCATTGTGATTACAGGGATCATGGAGCATTG
Source organism: Eschrichtius robustus (assembly GCF_028021215.1). Lineage (NCBI taxonomy): Eukaryota > Metazoa > Chordata > Mammalia > Artiodactyla > Eschrichtiidae > Eschrichtius > Eschrichtius robustus. The sequence continues at coordinate 17,299,126 of NC_090830.1, read as the reverse complement.
TGATGACAATTGTTCTAGAACATTGTGATGACAGGAATCATGGAGCATAGTGATGAAAGGGGACATGGCGCGTTGTGATGACATGCGTCATGGGACAATGTGTTGACAGTGTTAATGGAGCATTGTTAGAAAGGGAACATGGAGCAATTTGATTTCAGGGGCCATGAAAAATTGTGAATACATAGGCTATGGAGTATTCAGATGAATGTGTTCAAGGATCATTGTGACGAAAGGTGTCCTGGAATATTGTGATGACACGGTTCATGGAGCATTGTGATGACAAGGGCCATGGCGAAATGTGAAGACAGGTGTCATGGGGCATTGTGATGACAGTGGTCATCTAGAATTGTGAAGAAAGATATCATGGAGCACTGGGATGATAGGGGCCATGGAACATTGTGATGACAGGGGTCATGGGGCATTGTGATGACACGGCCATGGAACATTATGATGACAAGAATTCTGGAGAATTGTGATAAAATGGGCATGGACCATTGAGATTAGAGGGGCCAAGGAGCATTCTGATGACAACGGCATGGAGCATTGTGATGACAAGGGTCATCGAGCTTTGTGATGACAGTGGTCATGAAGCATTGTGATGAATGTGGTCATGCATCATTGTGATAACAAGTGTCGTGGAGCATTGTGATGACAGGGGTCATAGAGCATTGTGATGACACGGTTATGGAATATTGTGATGACCAGAATTCTGTACCACAGTGATGAAAAGGGCATGGAGCATTGTGATTACAGGGGTCATGGAGCATTGTGATGACAATTGTTCTAGAACATTTGATGACAGTGATCATGGAGCATAGTGATGCAACGGGCAATGGAGCATTGTGTTGACAGGCATCATGGGACATTGTGTTGACAGTGGTCATGGAGCATTTTTAGAAAGGGAACGTGGCGCAATTTGATTTCAGGGGCCATGAAAAATTGCGAATACATAGGCCATGGAGTATTCAGATGAATGTGGTCAAGGATCATTGTGACGAAAAGTGTCCTGGAATATTGTGATGACACGGTTCATGGAGCATTGCGATGACAAGGGCCATGGCGAAATGAGAAGACAGGTGTCATGGGGCATTGTGATGACAGTGGTCCTCTAGAATTGTGAAGAAAGATATCATGGAGCACTGGGATGATAGGGGACATGGAACATTGTGATAACAGGGTTCATGGGGCATTGTGATGACACGGCCATGGAATTATGATGACAAGAATTCTGGAGCATTGTGATAAAAAGGGCATGGACCATTGTGATTAGAGGGGCCAAGGAGCATTCTGATGACAACGGCATGGAGCATTGTGATGACAAGGGTCATCGAGCTTTGTGATGACAGTGGTCATGAAACATTGTGATGAATGTGGTCATGGATCATTGTGATGACAAGTGTCGTGGATCATTGTGATGACAGGGGTCATAGAGCATTGTGATGACACGGTTATGGAATATTGTGATGACCAGAATTCTGTACCACAGTGATGAAAAGGGCATGGAGCATTGTGATTACAGGGGTCATGGAGCATTGTGATGACAATTATTCTAGAACATTTGATGACAGTGATCATGTAGCATAGTGATGCAACGGGCAATGGAGCATTGTGTTGACAGGCATCATGGGACATTGTGTTGACAGTGGTCATGGAGCATTTTTAGAAAGGGAACGTGGAGCAATTTGATTTCAGGGGCCATGAAAAATTGCGAATACATAGGCCATGGAGTATTCAGATGAATGTGGTCAAGGATCATTGTGACGAAAAGTGTCCTGGAATATTGTGATGACACGGTTCATGGAGCATTGAGATGACAAGGGAAATGGCGAAATGTGAAGACAGGTGTCATGGGGCATTGTGATGACAGTGGTCCTCTAGAATTGTGAAGAAAGATATCATGGAGCACTGGGATGATAGGGGACATGGAACACTGTGATGACAGGGGTCATGGGGCATTGTGATGACACGGCCATGGAATTATGATGACAAGAATTCTGGAGAATTGTGATAAAAAGGGCATGGACCATTGTGATTAGAGGGGCCAAGGAGCATTCTGATGACAACGGCATGGAGCATTGTGATGACAAGGGTCATCGAGCATTGTGATGACAGTGGTCATGAAGCATTGTGATGAATGTAGTCATGGATCATTGTGATGACAAGTGTAGTGGAGCATTGTGATGACAGGGGTCATAGAGCATTGTGATGACACGGTTATGGAATATTGTGATGACCAGAATTCTGTAGCACAGTGATGAAAAGGGAATGGAGCATTGTGATTACAGGGGTCATGGAGCATTGTGATGACAATTGTTCTAGAACATTGTGATGACAGTGATCATGGAGCATAGTGATGCAACGGGCAATGGAGCATTGTGTTGACAGGCATCATGGGACATTGTGTTGACAGTGGTCATGGATCATTGTTAGAAAGATAACATGGAGCAATTTGATTTCAGGGGCCATGAAAAATTCTGAATACATAGGCCATGGAGTATTCAGATGAATGTGGTCAAGGATCATTGTGACGAAAAGTGTCCTGAAATATTGTGATGACACGGTTCATGGAGCATTGCGATGACAAGGGCAATGGCGAAATGTGAAGACAGGTGTCATGGGGCATTGTGATGACAGTGGTCATCTAGAATTGTGAAGAGAGATATCATGGAGCACTGGGATGATAGGGGACATGGAACATTGTGATGACAGGGGTCATGGGGCATTGTGATGACACGGTCATGGAACATTATGATGACATGAATTCTGGAGCATTGTGATAAAAAGGGCATGGACCATTGTGATTAGAGGGGCAAAGGAGCATTCTGATGACAACGGCATGGAGCATTGTGATGACAAGGGTCATCGAGCATTGTGATGACAGTGGTCATGAAGCATTGTGATGAATGTGGTCATGGATCATTGTGATGACAAGTGTCGTGGAGCATTGTGATGACAGGGGTCATAGAGCATTGTGATGACACGGGTATGGAATATTGTGATGACCAGAATTCTGTAGCACTGTGATGAAAAGGGAATGGAGCATTGTGATTACAGGGATAATGGAGCATTGTGATGACAATTGTTCTAGAACATTGTGATGACAGGGATCATGGAGCATAGTGATGAAAGGGGCCATGGAGCATTGTGATGACAGGCGTCATGGGACATTGTGTTGACAGTGGTCATGGAGCATTGTTAGAAAGGGAACATGGAGCAATTTGATTTCAGGGGCCATGAAAAATTGTGAATACATAGGCCATGGATTATTCAGATGAATGTGGTCAAGGATCATTGTGACAAAAAGTGTCCTGGAATATTGTGATGACACGGTTCATGGAGCATTGCGATGACAAGGGCCATGGCGAAATGTGAAGACAGGTGTCATGGGGCATTGTGATGACAGTGGTCCTCTAGTATTGTGAAGAAAGATATCATGGAGCAGAGGGATGACAGGGGCCATGGAGCATTGTGATGACAGGGGTCATGTGGCTTTGTGATGACACCGCCATGGAGCATTATGATGACAAGAATTCTGGAACATTGTGATAAAATGGGCATGGACCATTGTGATTAGAGGGGCCAAGTAGCATTCTGTTGAAAACGCCATGGAGCATTGTGATGACAAGGGTCATCGAGCATTGTGATGACAGTGGTCATGAAGCATTGTGATGAATGTGGTCATGCATCATTGTGATGACAAGTGTCGTGGAGCATTGTGATGACAGGGGTCATAGAGCATTGTGATGACACGGTTATGGAATATTGTGATGACCAGAATTCTGTAGCACTGTGATGAAAAGGGAATGGAGCATTGTGATTACAGGGGTCATGGAGCATTGTGATGACAATTGTTCTAGAACATTGTGATGACAGGAATCATGGAGCATAGTGATGAAAGGGGACATGGAGCATTGTGATGACAATTGTTCTAGAACATTTGATGACAGTGATCATGGAGCATAGTGATGCAACGGGCAATGGAGCATTGTGTTGACAGGCATCATGGGACATTGTGTTGACAGTGGTCATGGAGCATTGTTAGAAAGGGAACGTGGAACAATTTGATTTCAAGGGCCATGAAAAATTGCGAATACATAGGCCATGGAGTATTCAGATGAATGTGGTCAAGGATCATTGTGACGAAAAGTGTCCTGGAATATTGTGATGACACGGTTCATGGAGCATTGCGATGACAAGGGCAATGGCGAAATGTGAAGACAGGTGTCATGGGGCATTGTGATGACAGTGGTCCTCTAGAATTGTGAAGAAAGATATCATGGAGCACTGGGATGACAGGGGCCATGGATCATTGTGATGACAGGGGTCATGGGGCATTGTGATGTCACGGCCATGGAACATTATGATGACAAGAATTCTGGAGCATTGTGATAAAATGGGCATGGACCATTGAGATTAGAGGGGCCAAGGAGCATTCTGATGACAACGGCATGGAGCATTGTGATGACAAGGGTCATCGAGCATTGTGATGACAGTGGTCATGAAGCATTGTGATGAATGTGGTCATGGATCATTGTGATGACAAGTGTCGTGGAGCATTGTGATGACAGGGGTCATAGAGCATTGTGATGACACGGTTATGGAATATTGTGATGACCAGAATTCTGTAGCACTGTGATGAAAAGGGAATGGAGCATTGTGATTAGAGGGGTCATGGAGCATTGTGATGACAATTGTTTAGAACATTGTGAAGAGAGTGATCATGGAGCCTAGTGATGAAAGGGGCCATGGAGCATTGGGATGACAGGCGTCATGGGACATTGTGTTGACAGTGGTCATGGAGCATTGTTAGAAAGGGAACATGGAGCAATTTGATTTCTGGGGCCATGAACAATTGTGAATACATAGGCCATGGAGTATTCAGATGAATGTGGTCAAGGATCATTGTGACGAAAAGTGTACTGGAATATTGTGATGACACGGTTCATGGAGCATTGCGATGACAAGGGCCATGGCGAAATGTGAAGACAGGTGTCATGGGGCATTGTGATGACAGTGGTCATCTAGAATTGTGAAGAAAGATATCATGGAGCACTGGGATGACAGGGGCCATGGAGCATTGTGATGACAGGGGTCATGGGGCATTGTGATGACACAGCCATGGAACATTATGATGACAAGAATTCTGGAGCATTGTGATAAAATGGGCATGGACCTTTGATATTAGAGGGGCCAAGGAGCATTCTGATGACAACGGCATGGAGCATTGTGATGACAAGGGTCATCGAGCTTTGTGATGACAGTGGTCATGAAGCATTGCGATGAATGTGGTCATGCATCATTGTGATGACAAGTGTCGTGGAGCATTGTGATGACAGGGGTCATAGAGCATTGTGATGACACGGTTATGGAATATTGTGATGACCAGAATTCTGTAGCACTGTGATGAAAAGGGAATGGAGCATTGTGATTACAGGGGTCATGGAGCATTGTGATGACAATTGTTCTAGAACATTGTGATGACAGGGATCATGGAGCATAGTGATGAAACGGGCAATGGAGCATTGCATTGACAGGCGTCATGGGACATTGTGTTGACAGTGGTCATGGAGCATTGTTAGAAAGGGAACATGGAGCAATTTGATTTCAGGGGCCATGAAAAATTGCGAATACATAGGCCATGGAGTATTCAGATGAATGTGGTCAAGGATCATTATGACTAAAAGTGTCCTGGAATATTGTGATGACACGGTTCATGGAGCATTGCGATGACAAGGGCCATGGCGAAAAGTGAAGACAGGTGTCATGGGGCATTGTGATGACAGTGGTCATCTAGAATTGTGAAGAAAGATATCATGGAGCACTGGGATGATAGGGGGCCATGGAACATTGTGATGACAGGGGTCATGGGGCATTGTGATGACACGGCCATGGAACATTATGATGACAAAAATTCTGGAGAATTGTGATAAAAAGGGCATGGACCATTGTGATTAGAGGGCCATGGAGCATTCTGATGACAACGGCATGGAGCATTGTGATGACAATTGTCATCGAGCATTTTGATGAGAGTGGTCATGAAGCATTGTGATGAATGTGGTCATGGATAATTGTGATGACAAGTGTCGTGGAGCATTGTGATGACAGGGGTCATAGAGCATTGTGATGACACGGTTATGGAATATTGTGATGACCAGAATTCTGTAGCACAGTGATGAAAAGGGAATGGAGCATTGTGATTACAGGGGTCATGGAGCATTGTGATGACAATTGTTTAGAACATTGTGAAGACAGGGATCATGGAGCATAGTGATGAAATGGGCCATGGAGCATTGTGATGACAGGCTTCATGGGACATTGTGTTGACAGTGGTCATGGAGCATTGTTAGAAAGGGAACATGGAGCAATTTGATTTCAGGGGCCATGAACAATTGTGAATTCATAGGCCATGGAGTATTCAGATGAATGTGGTCAAGGATCATTGTGACGTCAAGTGTCCTGGAATATTGTGATGACACGGTTCATGGAGCATTGCGATGACAAGGGCCATGGCGAAAGTTGAAGACAGGTGTCATGCGGCATTGTGATGACAGTGGTCATCTAGAATTGTGAAGAAAGATATCATGGAGCACTGGGATGACAGGGGCCATGGAGCATTGTGATGACAGGGTTCATGGGGCATTGTGATGACACGGCCATGGAACATTATGATGACAAGAATTCTGGAGCATTGTGATAAAAAGGTCATGGACCATTGTGATTAGAGGGGCCAAGGAGCATTCTGATGACAACGGCATGGAGCATTGTGATGACAAGGGTCATCGAGCATTGTGATGACAGTGGTCATGAAGCATTGTGATGAATGTAGTCATGGATCATTGTGATGACAAGTGTGGTGGAGCATTGTGATGACAGGGGTCATAGAGCATTGTGATGACACGGTTATGGAATATTGTGATGACCAGAATTCTGTAGCACAGTGATGAAAAGGGAATGGAGCATTGTGATTACAGAGGTCATGGAGCATTGTGATGACAATTGTTCTAGAACATTGTGATGACAGGGATCATGGAGCATAGTGATGAAAGGGGCAATGGAGCAATGTGTTGACAGGCGTCATGGGACATTGTGTTGACAGTGGTCATGGAGCATTGTTTTGAAAGGTAACATGGAGCAATTTGATTTCAGGGGCCATGAAAAATTGCGGATACATACGCCATGGAGTATTCAGATGAATGTGGTCAAGGATCATTGTGACGAAAAGTGTCCTGGAATATTGTGATGACACGGTTCATGGAGCATTGCGATGACAAGGGCCATGGCGAAATGTGAAGACAGGTGTCATGCGGCATTGTGATGACAGTGGTCATCTAGAATTGTGAAGAAAGATATCATGGAGCACTGGGATGAAAGGGGCCATGGGGCATTGTGATGACAGGGGTCATGGGGCATTGTGATGACACGGCCAGGGAACATTATTATGACAAGAATTCTGGAGCATTGTGATAAAAAGGTCATGGACCATTGTGATTAGAGGGGCCAAGGAGCATTCTGATGACAACGGCATGGAGCATTGTGATGACAGTGGTCATGAAGCATTGTGATGAATGTGGTCATGCATCATTGTGATGACAAGTGTCGTGGAGCATTGTGATGACAGGGGTCATAGAGCATGGTGATGACACGGTTATGGAATATTGTGATGACCAGAATTCTGTAGCACTGTGATGAAAAGGGAATGGAGCATTGTGATTACAGGGGTCATGGAGCATTGTGATGACAATTGTTTAGAACATTGTGAAGACAGGGATCATGGAGCATAGTGATGAAAGGGCCATGGAGCATTGTGATGACAGGCGTCATGGGACATTGTGTTGACAGTGGTCATGGAGCATTGTTAGAAAGGGAACATGGAGCAATTTGATTTCAGGGGCCATGAAAAATTGTGAATACATAGGCCATGGAGTATTCAGATGAATGTGGTCAAGGATCATTGTGATGAAAAGTGTACTGGAATATTGTGATGACACGGTTCATGGAGCATTGCGATGACAAGGGCCATGGCGAAATGTGAAGACAGGTGTCATGGGGCATTGTGATGACAGTGGTCCTCTAGTATTGTGAAGAAAGATATCATGGAGCAGAGGGATGACAGGGGCCATGGAGCATTGTGATGACAGGGGTCATGTGGCTTTGTGATGACACCGCCATGGAGCATTATGATGACAAGAATTCTGGAACATTGTGATAAAATGGGCATGGACCATTGTGATTAGAGGGGCCAAGTAGCATTCTGATGAAAACGCCATGGAGCATTGTGATGACAAGGGTCATCGAGCATTGTGATGACAGTGGTCATGAAGCATTGTGATGAATGTGGTCATGCATCATTGTGATGACAAGTGTCGTGGAGCATTGTGATGACAGGGGTCATAGAGCATTGTGATGACACGGTTATGGAATATTGTGATGACCAGAATTCTGTAGCACTGTGATGAAAAGGGAATGGAGCATTGTGATTACAGGGGTCATGGAGCATTGTGATGACAATTGTTCTAGAACATTGTGATGACAGGAATCATGGAGCATAGTGATGAAAGGGGACATGGAGCATTGTGATGACAATTGTTCTAGAACATTTGATGACAGTGATCATGGAGCATAGTGATGCAACGGGCAATGGAGCATTGTGTTGACAGGCATCATGGGACATTTTGTTGACAGTGGTCATGGAGCATTGTTAGAAAGGGAACGTGGAACAATTTGATTTCAAGGGCCATGAAAAATTGCGAATACATAGGCCATGGAGTATTCAGATGAATGTGGTCAAGGATCATTGTGACGAAAAGTGTCCTGGAATATTGTGATGACACGGTTCATGGAGCATTGCGATGACAAGGGCAATGGCGAAATGTGAAGACAGGTGTCATGGGGCATTGTGATGACAGTGGTCCTCTAGAATTGTGAAGAAAGATATCATGGAGCACTGGGATGACAGGGGCCATGGATCATTGTGATGACAGGGGTCATGGGGCATTGTGATGTCACGGCCATGGAACATTATGATGACAAGAATTCTGGAGCATTGTGATAAAATGGGCATGGACCATTGAGATTAGAGGGGCCAAGGAGCATTCAGATGACAACGGCATGGAGCATTGTGATGACAAGGGTCATCGAGCATTGTGATGACAGTGGTCATGAAGCATTGTGATGAATGTGGTCATGGATCATTGTGATGACAAGTGTCGTGGAGCATTGTGATGCCAGGGGTCATAGAGCATTGTGATGACACGGTTATGGAATATTGTGATGACCAGAATTCTGTAGCACTGTGATGAAAAGGGAATGGAGCATTGTGATTAGAGGGGTCATGGAGCATTGTGATGACAATTGTTTAGAACATTGTGAAGAGAGTGATCATGGAGCCTAGTGATGAAAGGGGCCATGGAGAATTGGGATGACAGGCGTCATGGGACATTGTGTTGACAGTGGTCATGGAGCATTGTTAGAAATGGAACATGGAGCAATTTGATTTCTGGGGCCATGAACAATTGTGAATACATAGGCCATGGAGTATTCAGATGAATGTGGTCAAGGATCATTGTGACGAAAAGTGTACTGGAATATTGTGATGACACGGTTCATGGAGCATTGCGATGACAAGGGCCATGGCGAAATGTGAAGACAGGTGTCATGGGGCATTGTGATGACAGTGGTCATCTAGAATTGTGAAGAAAGATATCATGGAGCACTGGGATGACAGGGGCCATGGAGCATTGTGATGACAGGGGTCATGGGGCATTGTGATGACACGGCCATGGCACATTATGATGACAAGAATTCTGGAGCATTGTGATAAAATGGGCATGGACCATTGATATTAGAGGGGCCAAGGAGCATTCTGATGACAACGGCATGGAGCATTGTGATGACAAGGGTCATCGAGCTTTGTGATGACAGTGGTCATGAAGCATTGCGATGAATGTGGTCATGCATCATTGTGATGACAAGTGTCGTGGAGCATTGTGATGACAGGGGTCATAGAGCATTGTGATGACACGGTTATGGAATATTGTGATGACCAGAATTCTGTAGCACTGTGATGAAAAGGGAATGGAGCATTGTGATTACAGGGGTCATGGAGCATTGTGATGACAATTGTTCTAGAACATTGTGATGACAGGGATCATGGAGCATAGTGATGAAACGGGCAATGGAGCATTGCATTGACAGGCGTCATGGGACATTGTGTTGACAGTGGTCATGGAGCATTGTTAGAAAGGGAACATGGAGCAATTTGATTTCAGGGGCCATGAAAAATTGCGAATACATAGGCCATGGAGTATTCAGATGAATGTGGTCAAGGATCATTATGACAAAAAGTGTCCTGGAATATTGTGATGACACGGTTCATGGAGCATTGCGATGACAAGGGCCATGGCGAAAAGTGAAGACAGGTGTCATGGGGCATTGTGATGACAGTGGTCATCTAGAATTGTGAAGAAAGATATCATGGAGCACTGGGATGATAGGGGGCCATGGAACATTGTGATGACAGGGGTCATGGGGCATTGTGATGACACGGCCATGGAACATTATGATGACAAAAATTCTGGAGAATTGTGATAAAAAGGGCATGGACCATTGTGATTAGAGGGCCATGGAGCATTCTGATGACAACGGCATGGAGCATTGTGATGACAATTGTCATCGAGCATTTTGATGAGAGTGGTCATGAAGCATTGTGATGAATGTGGTCATGGATAATTGTGATGACAAGTGTCGTGGAGCATTGTGATGACAGGGGTCATAGAGCATTGTGATGACACGGTTATGGAATATTGTGATGACCAGAATTCTGTAGCACAGTGATGAAAAGGGAATGGAGCATTGTGATTACAGGGGTCATGGAGCATTGTGATGAAAATTGTTTAGAACATTGTGAAGACAGGGATCATGGAGCATAGTGATGAAATGGGCCATGGAGCATTGTGATGACAGGCTTCATGGGACATTGTGTTGACAGTGGTCATGGAGCATTGTTAGAAAGGGAACATGGAGCAATTTGATTTCAGGGGCCATGAACAATTGTGAATTCATAGGCCATGGAGTATTCAGATGAATGTGGTCAAGGATCATTGTGACGTCAAGTGTCCTGGAATATTGTGATGACACGGTTCATGGAGCATTGCGATGACAAGGGCCATGGCGAAAGTTGAAGACAGGTGTCATGCGGCATTGTGATGACAGTGGTCATCTAGAATTGTGAAGAAAGATATCATGGAGCACTGGGATGACAGGGGCCATGGAGCATTGTGATGACAGGGTTCATGGGGCATTGTGATGACACGGCCATGGAACATTATGATGACAAGAATTCTGGAGCATTGTGATAAAAAGGTCATGGACCATTGTGATTAGAGGGGCCAAGGAGCATTTTGATGACAACGGCATGGAGCATTGTGATGACAAGGGTCATCGAGCATTGTGATGACAGTGGTCATGAAGCATTGTGATGAATGTAGTCATGGATCATTGTGATGACAAGTGTGGTGGAGCATTGTGATGACAGGGGTCATAGAGCATTGTGATGACACGGTTATGGAATATTGTGATGACCAGAATTCTGTAGCACAGTGATGAAAAGGGAATGGAGCATTGTGATTACAGAGGTCATGGAGAATTGTGATGACAATTGTTCTAGAACATTGTGATGACAGGGATCATGGAGCATAGTGATGAAAGGGGCAATGGAGCAATGTGTTGACAGGCGTCATGGGACATTGTGTTGACAGTGGTCATGGAGCATTGTTTTGAAAGGTAACATGGAGCAATTTGATTTCAGGGGCCATGAAAAATTGCGGATACATACGCCATGGAGTATTCAGATGAATGTGGTCAAGGATCATTGTGACGAAAAGTGTCCTGGAATATTGTGATGACACGGTTCATGGAGCATTGCGATGACAAGTGCCATGGCGAAATGTGAAGACAGGTGTCATGCGGCATTGTGATGACAGTGGTCATCTAGAATTGTGAAGAAAGATATCATGGAGCACTGGGATGAAAGGGGCCATGGGGCATTGTGATGACAGGGGTCATGGGGCATTGTGATGACACGGCCAGGGAACATTATTATGACAAGAATTCTGGAGCATTGTGATAAAAAGGTCATGGACCATTGTGATTAGAGGGGCCAAGGAGCATTCTGATGACAACGGCATGGAGCATTGTGATGACAGTGGTCATGAAGCATTGTGATGAATGTGGTCATGCATCATTGTGATGACAAGTGTCGTGGAGCATTGTGATGACAGGGGTCATAGAGCATGGTGATGACACGGTTATGGAATATTGTGATGACCAGAATTCTGTAGCACTGTGATGAAAAGGGAATGGAGCATTGTGATTACAGGGGTCATGGAGCATTGTGATGACAATTGTTTAGAACATTGTGAAGACAGGGATCATGGAGCATAGTGATGAAAGGGCCATGGAGCATTGTGATGACAGTCTTCATGGGACATTGTGTTGACAGTGGTCATGGAGCATTGTTAGAAAGGGAACATGGAGCAATTTGATTTCAGGGGCCATGAACAATTGTGAATTCATAGGCCATGGAGTATTCAGATGAATGTGGTCAAGGATCATTGTGACGTCAAGTGTCCTGGAATATTGTGATGACACGGTTCATGGAGCATTGCGATGACAAGGGCCATGGCGAAAGTTGAAGACAGGTGTCATGCGGCATTGTGATGACAGTGGTCATCTAGAATTGTGAAGAAAGATATCATGGAGCACTGGGATGACAGGGGCCATGGAGCATTGTGATGACAGGGTTCATGGGGCATTGTGATGACACGGCCATGGAACATTATGATGACAAGAATTCTGGAGCATTGTGATAAAAAGGTCATGGACCATTGTGATTAGAGGGGCCAAGGAGCATTCTGATGACAAAGGCATGGAGCATTGTGATGACAAGGGTCATCGAGCATTGTGATGACAGTGGTCATGAAGCATTGTGATGAATGTGGTCATGCATCATTGTGATGACAAGTGTCGTGGAGCATTGTGATGACAGGGGTCATAGAGCATTGTGATGACACGGTTATGGAATATTGTGCTGACCAGAATTCTATACCACAGTGATGAAAATGGAATGGAGCATTGTGATTACAGGGGTCATGGAGCATTGTGATGACAATTCTTCTAGAACATTGCGATGACAGTGATCATGGAGCATAGTGATGCAACGGGCAATGGAGCATTATGTTGACAGGCATCATGGGACATTGTGTTGACAGTGGTCATGGAGCATTGTTAGAAAGGGAACATGGAGCAATTTGATTTCAGGGGCCATGAAAAATTGCGAATACATAGGCCATGGAGTATTCAGATGAATGTGGTCAAGGATCATTGTGACGAAAAGTGTCCTGGAATATTGTTATGACACGGTTCATGGAGCATTGCGATGACGAGGGCCATGGCGAAATGTGAAGACAGGTGTCATGGGGCATTGTGATGACAGTGGTCATCTAGAATTGTGAAGAAAGATATCATGGAGCACTGAGATGATAGGGGACATGGAACATTGTGATGACAGGGGTCATGGGGCATTGTGATGACACGGCCATGGAACATTATGATGACAAGTATTCTGGAGCATTGTGATAAAAAGGGCATGGACCATTGTGATTAGAGGGGCCAAGGAGCATTCTGATGACAACGGCATGGAGCATTGTGATGACAAGGGTCATCGAGCATTGTGATGACAGTGGTCATGAAGCATTGTGATGAATGTGGTCATGGATCATTGTGATGACAAGTGTCGTGGAGCATTGTGATGACAGGGGTCATAGAGAATTATGATGACACGGTTATGGAATATTGTGATGACCAGAATTCTGTAGCACTGTGATGAAAAGGGAATGGAGCATTGTGATTACAGGGGTCATGGAGCATTGTGATGACAATTGTTCTAGAACATTGTGATGACAGTGATCATGGAGCATAGTGATGCAACGGGCAATGGAGCATTGTGTTGACAGGCATCATGGGACATTGTGTTGACAGTGGTCATGGAGCATTGTTAGAAAGGGAACATGGAGCAATTTGATTTCAGGGGCCATGAAAAATTGCAAATACATAGGCCATGGAGTATTCAGATGAATGTGGTCAAGGATCATTGTGACGAAAAGTTTCCTGGAATATTGTGAAGACACGGTTCATGGAGCATTGCGATGACAAGTGCAATGGCGAAATGTGAAGACAGGTGTCATGGGGCATTGTGATGACAGTGGTCATCTAGAATTGTGAAGAAAGATATCATGGAGCACTGGGATGATAGGGGACATGGAACATTGTGATGACAGGGGTCATGGGGCATTGTGATGACACGGTCATGGAACATTATGATGACATGAATTCTGGAGCATTGTGATAAAAAGGGCATGGACCATTGTGATTAGAGGGGCCAAGGAGCATTCTGATGACAACGGCATGGAGCATTGTGATGACAAGGGTCATCGAGCATTGTGATGACAGTGGTCATGAAGCATTGTGATGAATGTGGTCATGGATCATTGTGATGACAAGTGTCGTGGAGCATTGTGATGACAGGGGTCATAGAGCATTGTGATGACACGGGTATGGAATATTGTGATGACCAGAATTCTGTAGCACTGTGATGAAAAGGGAATGGAGCATTGTGATTACAGGGGTCATGGAGCATTGTGATGACAATTGTTCTAGAACATTGTGATGACAGGAATCATGGAGCATAGTGATGAAAGGGGACATGGAGCATTGTGATGACAATTGTTCTAGAACATTTGATGACAGTGATCATGGAGCATAGTGATGCAACTGGCAATGGAGCATTGTGTTGACAGGCATCATGGGACATTGTGTTGACAGTGGTCATGGAGTATTTTTAGAAATGGAACGTGGAACAATTTGATTTCAGGGGCCATGAAAAATTGCGAATACATAGGCCATGGAGTATTCAGATGAATGTGGTCAAGGATCATTGTGACGAAAAGTGTCCTGGAATATTGTGATGACACGGTTCATGGAGCATTGCGATGACAAGGGCAATGGCGACATGTGAAGACAGGTGTCATGGCGCATTGTGATGACAGTGGTCCTCTAGAATTGTGAAGAAAGATATCATGGAGCACTGGGATGATAGGGGACATGGAACATTGTGATGACAGGGGTCATGGGGCATTGTGATGACACGGCCATGGAATTATGATGACAAGAATTCTGGAGCATTGTGATAAAAAGGGCATGGACCATTGTGATTAGAGGGGCCAAGTAGCATTCTGATGACAACGGCATGGAGCATTGTGATGACAAGGGTCATCGAGCATTGTGATGACAGTGGTCATGAAGCATTGTGATGAATGTGGTCATGGATCATTGTGATGACAAGTGTCGTGGAGCATTGTGATGACAGGGGTCATAGAGCATTGTGATGACACGGTTATGGAATATTGTGATGACCAGAATTCTGTAGCACTGTGATGAAAAGGGAATGGAGCATTGTGATTACAGGGGTCATGGAGCATTGTGATGACAATTGTTCTAGAACATTGTGATGACAGGGATCATGGAGCATAGTGATGAAACGGGCAATGGAGCATTGCGCTGACAGGCGTCATGGGACATTGTGTTGACAGTGGTCATGGAGCATTGTTAGAAATGGAACATGGAGCAATTTGATTTCAGGGGCCATGAAAAATTGCGAATACATAGGCCATGGAGTATTCAGATGAATGTGGTCAAGGATCATTGTGACAAAAAGTGTCCTGGAATATTGTGATGACACGGTTCATGGAGCATTGCGATGACAAGGGCCATGGCGAAATGTGAAGACAGGTGTCATGGGGCATTGTGATGACAGTGGTCATCTAGAATTGTGAAGAAAGATATCATGGAGCACTGGGATGATAAGGGCCATGGAACATTGTGATGACAGGGTTCATGGGGCATTGTGATGACACGGCCATGGAACATTATGATGACAAAAATTCTGGAGAATTGTGATAAAAAGGGCATGGACCATTGTGATTAGAGGGCCATGGAGCATTCTGATGACAACGGCATGGAGCATTGTGATGACAAGGGTCATCGAGCATTGTGATGACAGTGGTCATGAAGCATTGTGATGAATGTGGTCATGGATCATTGTGATGACAAGTGTCGAGGAGCATTGAGATGACAGGGGTCATAGAGCATTGTGATGACACGGTTATGGAATATTGTGATGACCAGAATTCTGTAGCACTGTGATGAAAAGGGAATGGAGCATTGTGATTACAGGGGTCATGGAGCATTGTGATGACAATTGTTTAGAACATTGTGAAGACAGGGATCATGGACCATAGTGATGAAAGGGGCCATGGAGCATTGTGATAACAGGCTTCATGGGACATTGTGTTGACAGTGGTCATGGAGCATTGTTAGAAAGGGAACATGGAGCAATTTGATTTCAGGGGCCATGAAAAATTGTGAATTCATAGGCCATGGAGTATTCAGATGAATGTGGTCAAGGATCATTGTGACGACAAGTGTCCTGGAATATTGTGATCACACGGTTCATGGAGCATTGCGATGACAAGGGCCATGGCGAAAGTTGAAGACAGGTGTCATGCGGCATTGTGATGACAGTGGTCATCAAGAATTGTGAAGAAAGATATCATGGAGCACTGGGATGACAGGGGCCATGGAGCATTGTGATGACAGGGGTCATGGGGCATTGTGATGAAACGGCCATGGAACATTATGATGACAAGAATTCTGGAGCATTGTGATAAAAAGGTCATGGACCATTGTGATTAGAGGGGCCAAGGAGCATTCTGATGACAACGGCATGGAGCATTGTGATGACAAGGGTCATCGAGCATTGTGATGACAGTGGTCATGAAGCATTGTGATGAATGTGCTCATGCATCATTGTGATGACAAGTTTCGTGGAGCATTGTGATGACAGGGGTCATAGAGCATTGTGATGACACGGTTATGGAATATTGTGATGACCAGAATTCTGTAGCACTGTGATGAAAAGGGAATGGAGCATTGTGATTACAGGGGTCATGGAGCATTGCGATGACAAGGGCCATGGCTAAATGTGAAGACAGGTGTCATGCGGCATTGTGATGACAGTGGTCATCTAGAATTGTGAAGAAAGATATCATGGAACACTGGGATGACAGGGGCCATGGAGCATTGTGATGACAGGGGTCATGGGGCATTGTGATGACACGGCCAGGTAACATTATTATGACAAGTATTCTGGAGCATTGTGATAAAAAGGTCATGGACCATTGTGATTAGAGGGGCCAAGGAGCATTTTGATGACAACGGCATGGAGCATTGTGATGACAGTGGTCATGAAGCATTGTGATGAATGTGGTCATGCATCATTGTGATGACAAGTGTCGTGGAGCATTGTGATGACAGGGGTCATAGAGCATTGTGATGACACGGTTATGGAATATTGTGATAAACAGAATTCTATACCACAGTGATGAAAATGGAATGGAGCATTGTGATTACAGTGGTCATGGAGCATTGTGATGAGAATTGTTCTAGAACATTTTGATGAGAGGGATCATGGAGCATAGTGATGAAACGGACAATGGAGCATTGCGTTGACAGGCGTCATGGGATATTGTGTTGACAGTGGTCATGGAGCATTGTTAGAAAGGGAACATGGAGCAATTTGATTTCAGGGGCCATGAAAAATTGCGAATACATAGTCCATGGAGTATTCAGATGAATGTGGTCAAGGATCATCGTGATCATCGTGACGAAAAGTGTCCTGGAATATTTTGATGACACGGTTCATGGAGTATTGCGATGACAAGGGCCATGGCGAATTGTGAAGACAGGTGTCATGGGGCATTGTGATGACAGTGGTCCTCTAGAATTGTGAAGAAAAATATCATGGAGCACTGGGATGACAGGGGCCATGGAGCATTGTGATGACAGGGGTCATGGGGCATTGTGATGACACGGCCATGGAACATTATGATGACAAGAATTCTGGAGAATTGTGATAAAATGGGCATGGGCCATTGTGATTAGAGGGGCCAAGGAGCATTCTGATCACAACGGCATGGAGCATTGTGATGACAAATGTCATCGAGCATTGTGATGACAGTGGTCATGAAGCATTGTGATGAATGTGGTCATGGATCATTGTGATGACAAGTGTCGTGGAGCATTGTGATGAAAGGGGTCATAGAGCATTGTGATGACACGGTTATGGAATATTGTGATGACCAGAATTCTGTAGCACTGTGATGAAAAGGGAATGGAGCATTGTGATTACAGGGGTCATGGAGCATTGTGATGACAATTGTTTAGAACATTGTGAAGACAGTGATCATGGAGCCTAGTGATGAAAGGGGCCATGGAGCATGGTGATGACAGGCGTCATGGGACATTGTGTTGACAGTGGTCATGGAGCATTGTTAGAAAGGGAACATGGAGCAATTTGATTTCTGGGGCCATGAACAATTGTGAACACTTAGGCCATGGAGTATTCAGATGAATGTGGTCAAGGATCATTGTGACGAAATGTGTACTGGAATATTGTGATGACACGGTTCATGGAGCTTTGCGATGACAAGGGCCATGGCGAAATGTGAAGACAGGTGTCATGGGGCATTGTGATGACAGGGGTCATCTAGAATTGTGAAGAAAGATATCATGGAGCATTGGGAAGACAGGGGCCATGGAGCATTGTGATGACAGGGGTCATGGGGCATTGTGATGACACGGCCATGGAACATTATGATGACAAGAATTCTGGAGCATTGTGATAAAATGGGCATGGACCATTGAGATTAGAGGGGCCAAGGAGCATTCTGATGACAACAGCATGGAGCATTGTGATGACAAGGGTCATCGAGCTTTGTGATGACAGTGGTCATGAAGCATTGTGATGAATGTGGTCATGGATCATTGTAATGACAAGTGTCGTGGAGCATTGTGATGACAGGGTTATTGAATATTGTGATGACCAGAATTCTGTACCACAGTGATGAAAAGGGCATGGAGCATTGTGATTACAGGGGTCATGGAGCATTGTGATGACAATTGTTCTACAACATTGTGATGACAGTGATCATGGAGCATAGTGATGCAACGGGCAATGGAGCATTGTGTTGACAGGCATCATGGGACATTGTGTTGACAGTGGTCATGGAGCATTGTTAGAAAGGGAACATGGAGCAATTTGATTTCAGGGGCCATGAAAAATTGCAAATACATAGGCCATGGAGTATTCAGATGAATGTGGTCAAGGATCATTGTGACGAAAAGTGTCCTGAAATATTGTGATGACACGGTTCATGGAGCATTGCGATGACAAGGGCAATGGCGAAATGTGAAGACAGGTGTCATGGGGCATTGTGATGACAGTGGTCATCTAGAATTGTGAAGAAAGATATCATGGAGCACTGGGATGATAGGGGACATGGAACATTGTGATGACAGGGGTCATGGGGCACTGTGATGACACGGTCATGGAACATTATGATGACATGAATTCTGGAGCATTTTGATAAAAAGTGCATGGACCATTGTGATTAGAGGGGCCAAGGAGCATTCTGATGACAACGGCATGGAGCATTTGATGACAAGGGTCATCGAGCATTGTGATGACAGTGGTCATGAAGCATTTTGATGAATGTGGTCATGGATCATTGTGATGACAAGTGTCGTGGAGCATTGTGATGACAGGGGTCATAGAGCATTGTGATGACACGGGTATGGAATATTGTGATGACCAGAATTCTGTAGCACTGTGATGAAAAGGGAATGGAGCATTGTGATTACAGGGGTCATGGAGCATTGTGATGACAATTGTTCTAGAACATTGTGATGACAGTGATCATGGAGCATAGTGATGAAAGGGGCCATGGAGCATTGCGATGACAGGCGTCATGGGACAATGTGTTGACAGTGGTCATGGAGCATTGTTAGAAAGGGAACATGGAGCAATTTGATTTCAGGGGCCATGAACAATTGTGAATACATAGGCCATGGAGTATTCAGATGAATGTGGTCAAGGATCTTTGTGACGAAAAGTGTCCTGGAATATTGTGATGACACGGTTCATGGAGCATTGCGATGACAAGGGCAATTGCGAAATGTGAAGACAGGTGTCATGGGGCATTGTAATGACAGTGGTCATCTAGAATTGTGAAGAAAGATATCATGGAGCACTGGGATGAGAGGGGACATGGAACATTGTGATGACAGGGGTCATGGGGCATTGTGATGACACGGCCATGGAACATTATGATGACAAGAATTCTGGAGCATTGTGATAAAAAGGGCATGGACCATTGTGATTAGAGGGGCCAAGGAGCATTCTGATGACAACGGCATGGAGCATTGTGATGACAAGGGTCATCGAGCATTGTGATGACAGTGGTCATGAAGCATTGTGATGAATGCGGTCATGTATCATTGGGATGACAAGTGTCGTGGAGCATTGTGATGACAGGGGTCATAGAGCATTGTGATGACACGGTTATGGAATATTGTGATGACCATAATTCTGTAGCACTGTGATGAAAAGGGAATGGAGCATTGTGATTACAGGGGTCATGGAGCATTGTGATGACAATTGTTTAGAACATTGTGAAGACAAGGATCATGGAGCATAGTGATGAAAGGGGCCATGGAGCATTGTGATGACAGGCTTCATGGGACATTGTGTTGACAGTGGTCATGGAGCATTGTTAGAAAGGGAACATGGAACAATTTGATTTCAGGGGCCATGAACAATTGTGAATACATAGGCCATGGAGTATTCAGATGAATGTGGTCAAGGATCATTGTGACGACAAGTGTCCTGGAATATTGTGATCACACGGTTCATGGAGCATTGCGATGACAAGGGCCATGGCGAAATGTGAAGACAGGTGTCATGCGGCATTGTGATGACAGTGGTCATCTAGAATTGTGAAGAAATATATCATGGAGCAATGGGATGACAGGGGCCATGGAGCATTGTGATGATAGGGGTCATGGGGCATTGTGATGACACGGCCATGGAACATTATGATGACAAGAATTCTGGAGCATTGTGATAAAAAGGTCATGGACCACTGTGATTAGAGGGGCCAAGGAGCATTCTGATGACAACGGCATGGAGCATTGTGATGACAAGGGTCATCGAGCATTGTGATGACAGCGGTCATGAAGCATTGTGATGAATGTGGTCATGGATCATTGTGATGACAAGTGTCGTAGAGCATTATGATGACAGGGGTCATAGAGCATTGTGATGACACGGTTATGGAATATTGTGATGACCAGAATTCTGTAGCACAGTGATGAAAAGGGAATGGAGCATTGTGATTACAGGGGTCATGGAGCATTGTGATGGCAATTGTTCTAGAACATTGTGATGACAGGGATCATGGAGCATAGTGATGAAAGGGGCAATGGAGCAATGTGTTGACAGGCGTCATGGGACATTGTGTTGACAGTGGTCATGGAGCATTGTTTTGAAAGGTAACATGGAGCAATTTGATTTAAGGGGCCATGAAAAATTGCGAATACATACACCATGGAGTATTCAGATGAATGTGGTCAAGGATCATTGTGACGAAAAGTGTCCTGGAATATTGTGATGACACAGTTCATGGAGCATTGCGATGACAAGGGCCATGGCGAAATGTGAAGACAGGTGTCATGCGGCATTGTGATGACAGTTGTCATCTAGAATTGTGAAGAAAGATATCATGGAGCACTGGGATGACAGGGGCCATGGAGCATTGTGATGACAGGGGTCATGGGGCATTGTGATGACACGGCCATGGAACATTATGATGACAAGAATTCTGGAGCATTGTGATAAAAAGGGCATGGACCATTGTGATTAGAGGGGCCAAGGAGCATTCTGATGACAACGGCATGGAGCATTGTGATGACAAGGGTCATCGAGCATTGTGATGACAGTGGTCATGAAGCATTGTGATGAATGCGGTCATGTATCATTGTGATGACAAATGTCGTGGAGCATTGTGATGACAGGGGTCATAGAGCATTGTGATGACACGGTTATGGAATATTGTGATGACCAGAATTCTGTAGCACTGTGATGAAAAGGGAATGGAGCATTTTTATTACAGGGGTCATGGAGCATTGTGATGACAATTGTTCTAGAACATTGTGATGACAGGGATCATGGAGCATAGTGATGAAACGGGCAATGGAGCATTGCGTTGACAGGCGTCATGGGACATTGTGTTGACAGTGGTCATGGAGCATTGTTAGAAAGGGAACATGGAGCAATTTGATTTCAGGGGCCATGAAAAATTGCGAATACATAGGCCATGGAGTATTCAGATGAATGTGGTCAAGGATCATTGTGACAAAAAGTGTCCTGGAATATTGTGATGACACGGTTCATGGAGCTTTGCGATGACAAGGGCCATGGAGAAATGTGAAGACAGGTGTCATGGGGCATTGTGATGACAGTGGTCATCTAGAATTGTGAAGAAAGATATCATGGAGCACTGGGATGATAGGGGCCATGGAACATTGTGATGACAGGGGTCATGGGGCATTGTGATGACACGGCCATGGAACATTATGATGACAAAAATTCTGGAGAATTGTGATAAAAAGGGCATGGACCACTGTGATTAGAGGGCCATGGAGCATTCTGATGACAATGGCATGGAGCATTGTGATGACACGGTTATGGAATATTGTGATGACCATAATTCTGTAGCACTGTGATGAAAAGGGAATGGATCATTGTGATTACAGGGGTCATGGAGCATTGTGATGACAATTGTTTAGAACATTGTGAAGACAGGGATCATGGAGCATAGTGATGAAAGGGGCCATGGAGCATTGTGATGACAGGCTTCATGGGACATTGTGTTGACAGTGGTCATGGAGCAATGTTAGAAAGGGAACATGGAACAATTTGATTTCAGGGGCCATGAACAATTGTGAATACATAGGCCATGGAGTATTCAGATGAATGTGGTCAAGGATCATTGTGACGACAAGTGTCCTGGAATATTGTGATCACACGGTTCATGGAGCATTGCGATGACAAGGGCCATGGCGAAATGTGAAGACAGGTGTCATGCGGCATTGTGATGACAGTGGTCATCTAGAATTGTGAAGAAATATATCATGGAGCACTGGGATGACAGGGGCCATGGAGCATTGTGATGACAGGGGTCATGGGGCATTGTGATGACACGGCCATGGAACATTATGATGACAAGAATTCTGGAGCATTGTGATAAAAAGGTCATGGACCACTGTGATTAGAGGGGCCAAGGAGCATTCTGATGACAACGGCATGGAGCATTGTGATGACAAGGGTCATCGAGCATTGTGATGACAGCGGTCATGAAGCATTGTGATGAATGTGGTCATGGATCATTGTGATGACAAGTGTCGTAGAGCATTGTGATGACAGGGGTCATAGAGCATTGTGATGACACGGTTATGGAATATTGTGATGACCAGAATTCTGTAGCACAGTGATGAAAAGGGAATGGAGCATTGTGATTACAGGGGTCATGGAGCATTGTGATGGCAATTGTTCTAGAACATTGTGATGACAGGGATCATGGAGCATAGTGATGAAAGGGGCAATGGAGCAATGTGTTGACAGGCGTCATGGGACATTGTGTTGACAGTGGTCATGGAGCATTGTTTTGAAAGGTAACATGGAGCAATTTGATTTAAGGGGCCATGAAAAATTGCGAATACATACGCCATGGAGTATTCAGATGAATGTGGTCAAGGATCATTGTGACGAAAAGTGTCCTGGAATATTGTGATGACACAGTTCATGGAGCATTGCGATGACAAGGGCCATGGCGAAATGTGAAGACAGGTGTCATGCGGCATTGTGATGACAGTGGTCATCTAGAATTGTGAAGAAAGATATCATGGAGCACTGGGATGACAGGGGCCATGGAGCATTGTGATGACAGGGGTCATGGGGCATTGTGATGACACGGCCAGGGAACATTATTATGACAAGAATTCTGGAGCATTGTGATAAAAAGGTCATGGACCATTGTGATTAGAGGGGCCAAGGAGCATTCTGATGACAACGGCATGGAGCATTGTGATGACAGTGGTCATGAATCATTGTGATGAATGTGGTCATGCATCATTGTGATGACAAGTGTCGTGGAGCATTGTGATGACAGGGGTCATAGAGCATTGTGATGACACGGTTATGGAATATTGTGATGACCAGAATTCTATACCACAGTGATGAAAATGCAATGGAGCATTGTGATTACAGGGGTCATGGAGCATTGTGATGAGAATTGTTCTAGAACATTGTGATGAGAGGGATCATGGAGCATAGTGATGAAACGGACAATGGAGCATTGCGTTGACAGGCGTCATGGGATATTGTGTTGACTGTGGTCATGGAGCATTGTTAGAAAGGGAACATGGAGCAATTTGATTTCAGGGGCCATGAAAAATTGCGAATACATAGTCCATGGAGTATTCAGATGAATGTGGTCAAGGATCATTGTGACGAAAAGTGTCCTGGAATATTTTGATGACACGGTTCATGGAGCATTGCGATGACAAGGGCCATGGCGAATTGTGAGGACAGGTGTCATGGGGCATTGTGATGACAGTGGTCCTCTAGAATTGTGAAGAAACATATCATGGAGCACTGGGATGACAGGGGCCATGGAGCATTGTGATGACAGGGGTCATGGGGCATTGTGATGACACGGCCATGGAACATTATGATGACAAGAATTCTGGAGCATTGTGATAAAATGGGCATGGACCATTGTGATTAGAGGGGCCAAGGAGCATTCTGATCACAACGGCATGGAGCACTGTGATGACAATGGTCATCGAGCATTGTGATGACAGTGGTCATGAAGCATTGTGATGAATGTGGTCATGGATCATTGTGATGACAAGTGTCGTGGAGCATTGTGATGACAGGGGTCATAGAGCATTGTGATGACACGGGTATGGAATATTGTGATGACCAGAATTCTGTAGCACTGTGATGAAAAGGGAATGGAGCATTGTGATTACAGGGATCATGGAGCATTGTGATGACAATTGTTCTAGAACATTGTGATGACAGGGATCATGGAGCATAGTGATGAATGGGGCCATGGAGCATTGTGATGACAGGCGTCATGGGACATTGTGTTGACAGTGGTCATGGAGCATTGTTAGAAAGGGAACATGGAGCAATTTGATTTCAGGGGCCATGAAAAATTGTGAATACATAGGCCATGGAGTATTCAGATGAATGTGGTCAAGGATCATTGTGACAAAAAGTGTCCTGGAATATTGTGATGACACGGTTCATGGAGCATTGCGATGACAAGGGCCATGGCGAAATGTGAAGACAGGTGTCATGGGGCATTGTGATGACAGTGGTCATCTAGAATTGTGAAGAAAGATATCATGGAGCACTGGGATGACAGGGGCCATGGAGCATTGTGATGACAGGCGTCATGGGACATTGTGTTGACAGAGGTCATGGAGCATTGTTAGAAAGGGAACATGGAGCAATTTGATTTTAGGGGCCATGAACAATTGTGAATACATAGGCCATGGAGTATTCAGATGAATGTGGTCAAGGATCATTGTGACGAAAAGTGTACTGGAATATTGTGATGACACGGTTCATGGAGCATCGCGATGACAAGGGCCATGGCGAAATGTGAAGACAGGTGTCATGGGGCATTGTGATGACAGTGGTCCTCTAGAATTGTGAAGAAAGATATCATGGAGCACAGGAATGACAGGGGCCATGGAGCATTGTGATGACAGGGGTCATGGGGCATTGTGATGACACGGCCATAGAACATTATGATGACAAAAATTCTGGAGCATTGTGATAAAAAGTCATGGACAATTGTGATTAGAGGGGCCAAGGAGCATTCTGATGACTATGGCATGGAGCATTGTGATGACAAGGGTCTTCGAGCATTGTGATGACAGTGGTCATGAAGCATTGTGATGAATGTGGTCATGGATCATTGTGATGAAAATTGTCGTGGAGCATTGTGATGACAGGGGTCATAGAGCATTGTGATGACACGGTTATGGAATATTGTGATGACCAGAATTCTGTAGCACTGTGATGAAAAGGGAATGGAGCATTGTGATTACAGGGGTCATGGAGCATTGTGATGACAATTGTTCTGGAACATTGTGAAGACAGGGATCATGGAGCATAGTGATGAAAGGGGCCATGGAGCATTGTGATGACAGGCGTCATGGGACAATGTGTTGACTGTGGTAATGGAGCATTGTTAGAAAGGGAACATGGAGCAAAGTGATTTCAGGGGCCATGAAAAATTGTGAATACATAGGCCATGGAGTATTCAGATGAATGTGGTCAAGGATCATTGTGACGAAAAGTGTCCTGGAATATTGTGATGACACGGTTCATGGAGCATTGCGATGACAAGGGCCATGGCGAAATGTGAAGACAGGTGTCATGGGGCATTGTGATGACAGTGGTCATCTAGAATTGTGAAGAAAGATATCATGGAGCACTGGGATGACAGGGGCCATGGAGCATAGTGATGACAGGGGTCATGGGGCATTGTGATGACACGGCCATGGAACATTATGATGACAAGAATTCTGGAGCATTGTGATAAAATGGGCATGGACCATTGAGATTAGAGGGGCCAAGGAGCATTCTGATGACAACGGCATGGAGCATTGTGATGACAAAGGCCATCGAGCTTTGTGATGACAGTGGTCATGAAGCATTGTGATGAAAGTGGTCATGGATCATTGTGATGACAAGTGTCGTGGAGCATTGTGATGACAGGGGTCATAGAGCATTGTGATGACACGGTTATGGAATATTGTGATGACCAGAATTCTATAGCACTGTGATGAAAAGGGAATGGAGCATTGTGATTACAGGGGTCATGGAGCATTGTGTTGACAATTGTTCTAGAACATTGTGATGACAGGGATCATGGGGCATAGTGATGAAAGGGGCCATGGAGCATTGGGATGACAGGCGTCATGGGACATTGTGTTGACAGTGGTAATGGAGCATTGTTAGAAAGGGAACGTGGAGCAATTAGATTTCAGGGGCCATGAAAAATTGTGAATACATAGGCCATGGAGTATTCAGACGAATGTGGTCAAGGATCATTGTGACGAAAAGTGTACTGGAATATTGTGATGACACGGTTCATGGAGCATTGCGATGACAAGGGCCATGGCGAAATGTGAAGACAGGTGTCATGGGCCATTGTGATGACAGGGGTCATGGGGCATTGTGATGACACGGCCATGGAACATTATGATGACAAGAATTCTGGAGCATTGTGATAAAAAGGGCATGGACCATTGTGATTAGAGGGGCCAAGGAGCATTCTGATGACAACGGCATGGAGCATTGTGATGACAAGGGTCATCGAGCATTGTGATGACAGTGGTCATGAAGCATTCTGATGAATGTGGTCATGGATCATTGTGATGACAAGTGTCGTGGAGCATTGTGATGACAGGGGTCATAGAGCATTGTGATGACACGGTTATGGAATATTGTGATGACCAGAATTCTGTAGCACTGTGATGAAAAGGGAATGGAGCATTGTGATTACAGGGGTCATGGAGCATTGTGATGACAATTGTTCTAGAACATTGTGATGACAGGGATCATGGAGCATAGTGATGAAAGGGTCCATGGAGCATTGTGATTACAGGCGCCATGGGACATTGTGTTGACAGTGGTCATGGAGCATTGTTAGAAAGGGAACATGGTGCAATTTGATTTCAGGGGCCATGAACAATTGTGAATACATAGGCCATGGAGTATTCAGATGAATGTGGTCAAGGATCATTGTGACGACAAGTGTCCTGGAATATTGTGATGACACGGTTCATGGAGCATTGTGATGACAAGGGCCATGGCGAAATGTGAAGACAGGTGTCATGGGGCATTGTGATGACAGTGGTCATCTAGAATTGTGAAGAAAGATATCATGGAGCACTGGGATGACAGGGGCCATGGAGCATTGTGATGACAGGGGTCATGGGGCATTGTGATGGCACGGCCATGGAACATTATGATGACAAGAATTCTGGAGCATTGTGATAAAAAGGGCATGGACCATTGTGATTACAGGGGCCAAGGAGCATTCTGATGACAACGGCATGGAGCATTGTGATGACAAGGGTCATCGAACATTGTGATGACTGTGGTCATGAAGCATTGTGATGAATGTGGTCATGGATCATTGTGATGACATGTGTCGTAGAGCATTGTGATGACAGGGGTCATAGAGCATTGTGATGACACGGTTATGGAATATTGTGAATACCAGAATTCTGTAGCACTGTGATTAAAAGGGAATGGAGCATTGTGATTACAGGGGCCATTGAGCATTGTGATGACAATTGTTCTAGAACATTGTGAAGACAGGGATCATGGAGCATAGTGATGAAAGGGGCCATGGAGCATTGTGATGACAGGCGTCATGGGACAATGTGTTGACTGTGGTCATGGAGCATTGTTAGAAAGGGAACATGGAGCAAAGTGATTTCAGGGGCCATGAAAAATTGTGAATACATAGGCCATGGAGTATTCAGATGAATGTGGTCAAGGATCATTGTGACAAAATGTGTCCTGGAATATTGTGATGACACGGTTCATGGAGCATTGCGATGACAAGGGCCATGGCGAAATGTGAAGACAGGTGTCATGGGGCATTGTGATGACAGTGGTCATCTAGAATTGTGAAGAAAGATATCATGGAGCACTGGGATGACAGGGGCCATGGAGCATTGTGATGACAGGGGTCATGGGGCATTGTGATAACACGGTTATGGAATATTGTGATGACCAGAATTCTATAGTACTGTGATGAAAAGGGAATGGAGCATTGTGATTACAGGGGTCATGGAGCATTGTGTTGACAATTGTTCTAGAACATTGTGATGACAGGGATCATGGGGCATAGAGATGAAAGGGGCCATGGAGCATTGGGATGACAGGCGTCATGGGACATTGTTTTGACAGTGGTCATGGAGCATTGTTAGAAAGGGAACATGGAGCAATTTGATTTCAGGGGCCATGAAAAATTGTGAATACATAGGCCATGGAGTATTCAGATGAATATGGTCAAGGATCATTGTGACGACAAGTGTCCTGGAATATTGTGATGACACGGTTCATGGAGCATTGCGATGACAAGGGCCATGGCGAAATGTGAAGACAGGTGTCATGGGGCATTTTGATGACAGTGGTCATCTAGAATTGTGAAGAAAGATATCATGGAGCACTGGGATGACAGGGGCCATGGAGAATTGTGATGACAGGGGTCATGGGGCATTGTGATGACACGGCCATGGAACATTATGATGACAAGAATTCTGGAGCATTGTGATAAAAAGGGCATGGACCATTGTGATTAGAGGGGCCAAGGAGCATTCTGATGACAACGGCATGGAGCATTGTGATGACAAGGGTCATCGAGCATTGTGATGACAGTGGTCATGAACCATTGTGATGAATGTGGTCATGGATCATTGTTATGACAAGTGTCGTAGAGCATTGTGATGACAGGGGTCATAGAGCATTGTGATGACACGGTTATGGAATATTGTGAATACCAGAATTCTGTAGCACTGTGATGAAAAGGGAATGGAGCATTGTGATTACAGGGGTCATTGAGCATTGTGATGACAATTGTTCTAGAACATTGTGAAGACAGGGATCATGGACCATAGTGATGAAAGGGGCCATGGAGCATTGTGATGACAGGCGTCATGGGACAATGTGTTGACAGTGGTCATGGAGCCTTGTTAGAAAGGGAACATGGAGCAAAGTGATTTCAGGGGCCATGAAAAATTGCGAATACATACGCCATGGAGTATTCAGATGAATGTGGTCAAGGATCATTGTGACGAAATGTGTCCTGGAATATTGTGATGACACGGTTCATGGAGCATTGCGATGACAAGGGCCATGGCGAAATGTGAAGACAGGTATCATGGGGCATTGTGATGACAGTGGTCATCTAGAATTGTGAAGAAAGATATCATGGAGCACTGGGATGACAGGGGCCATGGAATATTGTGATGACAGGGGTCAAGGGGCATTGTGATGACACGGCCATGGAACATTATGATTATAAGAATTCTGAAGCATTGTGATAAAAAGGGCATGGACCATTGTGATTAGAGTGGCCAAGGAGCATTCTGATGACAATGTCATGGAGCATTGTGATGACAAGGGTCATCGAGCTTTGTGATGACAGTGGTCATGAAGCATTGTGATGAATGTGGTCATGGATCATTGTGATGACAAGTGTCGTGGAGCATTGTGATGACAAAGGGCATAAAGCATTGTGATGACACGGTTATGGAATATTGTGATGACCAGAATTCTGTAGCACTATGATGAAAAGGGAATGGAGCACTGTGATTACAGGGGTCATGGGAAATTGTGATGACAATTGTTCTAGAACATTGTGATGACAGGGATCATGGAGCATAGTGATGAAAGGGGCCATGGAGAATTCTGATGACAGGCGTCATGGGACATATTGTTGACAGTGGTCATGGAGCATTGTTA
Source organism: Eschrichtius robustus (assembly GCF_028021215.1). Taxonomy (NCBI): domain Eukaryota; kingdom Metazoa; phylum Chordata; class Mammalia; order Artiodactyla; family Eschrichtiidae; genus Eschrichtius; species Eschrichtius robustus. Next base: position 17,268,549 of record NC_090830.1, on the reverse strand, counting down.
GAAAGGGAACTTGGAGCAATTTGATTTCAGGGGCCATGAACAATTGTGAATACATAGGCCATGGAGTATTCAGATGAATGTGGTCAAGGATCATTGTGACGAAAAGTGTCCTGGAATATTGTGATGACACGGTTCATGGAGCATTGTGATGACAAGGGCCATGGCGAAATGTGAAGACAGGTGTCATGGGGCATTGTGATGACAGTGGTCATCTAGAATTGTGAAAAAAGATATCATGGAGCACTGGGATGACAGGGGCCATGGAGCATTGTGATGACAGGGGTCATGGGGCATTGTTATGACACGGCCATGGAACATTATGATGACAAGAATTCTGGAGCATTGTGATAAAAAGGTCATGGACCATTGTGATTACAGGGGCCAAGGAGCATTCTGATGACAACGGCATGTAGCATTGTGATGACAAGGGTCATCGAGCATTGTGATGCTAGTGGTCATGAAGCATTGTGATGAATGTGGTCATGCATCATTGTGATGACAAGTGTCGTGGAGCATTGTGATGACAGGGGTCATAGAGCATTGTGATGACACGGTTATGGAATATTGTGATGACCAGAATTCTGTAGCACAGTGATGAAAAGGGAATGGAGCATTGTGATTACAGGGGTCATGGAGCATTGTGATGACAAATGTTCTAGAACATTGTGATGACAGGGATCATGGAGCATAGTGATGAATGGGGCAATGGAGATTTGTGTTGACAGGCGTCATGGGACATGGTGTTGACAGTGGACATGGAGCATTGTTAGAAAGGGAACATCGAGCAATTTGATTTCAGGGGCCATGAAAAATTGCGAATACATACGCCCTGGATTATTCAGATGAATGTGGTCAAGGATCATTGTGACGAAATGTGTCCTGGAATATTGTGATGACACGGTTCATGGAGCATTGCGATGACAAGGGCCATGGCGAAATGTGAAGACAGGTTTCATGGGGCATTGTGATGACAGTGGTCATCTAGAATTGTGAAGAAAGATATCATGGAGCACTGGGATGAAAGGGGCCATGGAACATTGTGATGACAGGGGTCATGGGGCATTGTGATGATACGGCCATGGAACATTATGATGACAAGAATTCTGGAGCATTGTGATAAAAAGGGCATGGACCATTGTGATTAGAGGGGCCAAGGAGCATTCTGATGACAACGGCATGGAGCATTGTGATGACAAAAGTCATCTAGCATTGTGATGACAGTGGTCATGAAGCATTGTGATGGAAGTGGTCATGGATCATTGTGATGACAAGTGTCGTGGAGCATTGTGATGACAGGAGTCATAGAGCATTGTGATGACACGGTTATGGAATATTGTGATGACCAGAATTCTGTAGCACAGTGATGAAAAGGGAATGGAGCATTGTGATTACAGGGGTCATGGAGCATTGGGTTGACAATTGTTCTAGAACATTGTGATGACAGGGATCATGGAGCATAGTGATGAAAGGGGCCATGGAGCATTGGGATGACAGGCGTCATGGGACATTGTTTTGACAGTGGTCATGGAGCATTGTTAGAAAGGGAACATGGAGCAATTAGATTTCAGGGGCCATGAAAAATTGCGAATACATAGGCCATGGAGTATTCAGATGAAATTGGTCAAGGATCATTGTGACGAAAAGTGTACTGGAATATTGTGATGACACGGTTCATGGAGCATTGCGATGACAAGTGCCATGGCGAAATGTGAAGACAGGTGTCATGGGGCATTGTGATGACAGGGGTCATGGGGCATTGTGATGACACGGCCATGGAACATTATGATGACAAGAATTCTGGAGCATTGTGATAAAAAGGGCATGGACCATTGTGATTAGAGGGGCCAAGGAGCATTCTGATGACAACGGCATGGAGCATTGTGATGACAAGTGTCATCGAGCATTGTGATGACAGTGGTCATGAAGCATTGTGATGAATGTGGTCATGGATCATTGTGATGACAAGTGTCGTGGAGCATTGTGATGACAGGGGTCATAGAGCATTGTGATGACACGGTTATGGAATATTGTGATGACCAGAATTCTGTAGCATAGTGATGAAAGGGGCCATGGAGCATTGTGATGACAGGCGTCATGGGACAATGTGTTGACAGTGGTCATGGAGCCTTGTTAGAAAGGGAACATGGAGCAATTTGATTTCAGGGGTCATGAAAAATTGTGAATACATAGGCCATGGAGTATTCAGATGAATGTGGTAAAGGATCATTGTGACGAAAATTGTCGTGGAATATTGTGATGACACGGTTCATGGAGCATTGGGATGACAAGGGCCATGGCGAAATGTGAAGACAGGTGTCATGGGGCATTGTGATGACAGTGGTCATCTAGAATTGTGAAGAAAGATATCATGGAGCACTGGGATGACAGGGGCCATGGAACATTGTGATGACAGGGGTCATGGGGCACTGTGATGACACGACCATGGAACATTATGATGACAAGTATTCTGGAGCATTGTGATAAAAAGGTCATGGACCATTGTGATTATAGGGGCCAAGGAGCATTCTGATGACAACGGCATGGAGCATTGTGATGACAAGGGTCATCGAGCATTGTGATGATAGTGGTCATGAAGCATTGTGATGAATGTGGTCATGGATCATTGTTATGACAAGTGTCGTGGAGCATTGTGATGACAGGGGTCATAGAGCATTGTGATAAGACGGTTATGGAATATTGTGATGACCAGAATTCTGTAGCACAGTGATGAAAAGGGCATGGAGCATTGTGATTACAGGGGTCATGGAGCATAGTGATGAAAGGGGCAATGGAGCATTGTTTTGACATGCGTCATGGGACATTGTGTTGACAGTGGACATGGAGCATTGTTAGAAATGGAATATGGAGCAATTTGATTTCAGGGGCCATGAAAAATTGCGAATACATAGGCCATGGAGTATTCAGATGAATGTGGTCAAGGATCATTGTGACGAAAAGTGTCCTGGAATATTGTGATGACACGGTTCATGGAGCATTGCGATGACAAGGGCCATGGCGAAATGTGAAGACAGGTGTCATGGGGCATTGTGATGAGAGTGGTCATCTAGAATTGTGAAGAAAGATATCATGGAGCACTGGGATGACAGGGGCCATGGAGCATTGTGATGACAGGGGTCATGGGGCATTGTGATGACACGGCCATGGAACATTATGATGACAAGAATTCTGGAGCATTGTGATAAAAAGGGCATGGACCATTGTGATTAGAGGGGCCAAGGAGCATTCTGATGACAACGGCATGGAGCATTGTGATGACAAGGGTCATCGAGCATTGTGATGACAGTGGTCATGAAGCATTGTGATAAATGTGGTCATGGATCATTGTGATGACAAGTGTCGTAGAGCAATGTGATGACACGGTTATGGAATATTGTGATGACCAGAATTCTGTAGCACTGTGATGAAAAGGGAATGGAGCATTGTGATTACAGGGGTCATGGAGCATTGTGATGACAATTGTTCTAGAACATTGTGAAGACAGGGATCATGGAGCATAGTGATGAAAGGGGCCATGGAGCATTGTGATGACAGGCGTCATGGGACAATGTGTTGACAGTGGTCATGGAGCCTTGTTAGAACGGGAACATGGAGCAATTTGATTTCAGGGGTCATGAAAAATTGTGAATACATAGGCCATGGAGTATTCAGATGAATGTGGTCAAGGATCATTGTGACGAAAATTGTCCTGGAATATTGTGATGACACGGTTCATGGAGCATTGGGATGACAAGGGCCATGGCGAAATGTGAAGACAGGTGTCATGGGGCATTGTGATGACAGTGGTCATCTAGAATTGTGAAGAAAGATATCATGGAGCACTGGGATGACAGGGGCCATGGAACATTGTGATGACAGGGGTCATGGGGCACTGTGATGACACGACCATGGAACATTATGATGACAAGTATTCTGGAGCATTGTGATAAAAAGGGCATGGACCATTGTGATTAGAGGGGCCAAGGAGCATTCTGATGACAACGGCATGGAGCATTGTGATGACAAGGGTCATCAAGCATTGTGATGACAGTGGTCATGAAGCATTGTGATGAATTTGGTCATGGATCATTGTGATGACAAGTGTCGTGGAGAATTGTGATGACAGGGGTCATAGAGCATTGTGATGACACGGTTATGGAATATTGTGATGACCAGAATTCTGTAGCACTGTGATGAAAAGGGAATGGAGCATTGTGATTACAGGGGTCATGGAGCATTTTGATGACAATTGTTCTAGAACATTGTGATGACAGGGATCATGGAGCATAGTGATGAAAGGGTCCATGGAGCATTGTGATGACAGGTGCCATGGGACATTGTGTTGACAGTGGTCATGGAGCATTGTTAGAAAGGGAACATGGAGCAATTTGATTTCAGGGGCCATGAAAAATTGTGAATACATAGGCCATGGAGTATTCAGATTAATGTGGTCAAGGATCATTGTGACGAAAAGTGTCCTGGAATATTGTGATGACACATTTCATGGAGCATTCCGATGACAAGGGCCATGGCGAAATGTGAAGACAGGTGTCATGGGGCATTGTGATGACAGTGGTCATCTAGAATTGTGAAGAAAGATATCATGGAGCACTGGGATGACAGGGGACATGGAGCATTGTGATGACAAGGGTCATGGGGCATTGTGATGACACGGCCATGGAACATTATGATGACAAGAATTCTGGAGCATTGTGATAAAAAGGGCATGGACCATTGTGATTAGAGGGGCCAAGGAGCATTCTGATGACAACGGCATGGAGCATTGTGATGACAAGGGTCATCGAGCATTGTGATGAGAGTGGTCATGAAGCATTGTGATGAATGTGGTCATGGATCATTGTGATGACAAGTGTCGTGGAGCATTGTGATGACAGGGGTCATAGAGCATTGTGATGACACGGTTATGGAATATTGTGAGGACCAGAATTCTGTAGCACTGTGATGAAAAGGGAATGGAGCATTGTGATTAGAGGGGTCATGGAGCATTGTGATGACAATTGTTCTAGAACATTGTGAAGACAGGGATCATGGAGCATAGTGATGAAAGGGGCCATGGAGCATTGTGATGACAGGCGTCATGGGACAATGTGTTGACAGTGGTCATGGAGCCTTGTTAGAAATGGAACATGGAGCAATTTGATTTCAGGGGTCATGAAAAATTGTGAATACATAGGCCATGGAGTATTCAGATGAATGTGGTCAAGGATCATTGTAACGAAAATTGTCCTGGAATATTGTGATGACACGGTTCATGGAGCATTGGGATGACAAGGGCCATGGCGAAATGTGAAGACAGGTGTCATGGGGCATTGTGATGACAGTGGTCATCTAGAATTGTGAAGAATGATATCATGGAGCACTGGGATGACAGGGGCCATGGAACATTGTGATGACAGGGGTCATGGGGCACTGTGATGACACGACCATGGAACATTATGATGACAAGTATTCTGGAGCATTGTGATAAAAAGGTCATGGACCATTGTGATTATAGGGGCCAAGGAGCATTCTGATGACAACGGCATGGAGCATTGTGATGACAAGGGTCATCGAGCATTGTGATGAGAGTGGTCATGAAGCATTGTGATGAATGTGGTCATGGATCATTGTGATGACAAGTGTCGTGGAGCATTGTGATGACAGGGGTCATAGAGCATTGTGATGACACGGTTATGGAATATTGTGAGGACCAGAATTCTGTAGCACTGTGATGAAAAGGGAATGGAGCATTGTGATTACAGGGGTCATGGAGCATTGTGATGACAATTGTTCTAGAACATTGTGATGACAGGGATCCTGGAGCATAGTGATGAGAGGGGCAATGGAGCATTGTTTTGACAGGCGTCATGGGACATTGTGTTGACAGTGGACTTGGAGCATTGTTAGAAATGGAACATGGAGCAATTTGATTTCAGGGGCCATGAAAAATTGCGAATACATAGGCCATGGAGTATTCAGATGAATGTGGTCAAGGATCATTGTGACGAAAAGTGTCCTTGAATATTGTGATGACACGGTTCATGGAGCATTGCGATGAAAAGGGCCATGGCGAAATGTGAAGACAGGTGTCATGAGGCATTGTGATGACAGTGGTCATCTAGAATTGTGAAGAAAGATATCATGGAGCACTGGGATGACAGGGGCCATGGAACATTGTGATGACAGGGGTCATGGGGCACTGTGATGACACGACCATGGAACATTATGATGACAAGTATTCTGGAGCATTGTGATAAAAAGGTCATGGACCATTGTGATTATAGGGGCCAAGGAGCATTCTGATGACAACGGCATGGAGCATTGTGATGACAAGGGTCATCGAGCATTGTGATGATAGTGGTCATGAAGCATTGTGATGAATGTGGTCATGGATCATTGTGATGACAAGTGTCGTGGAGCATTGTGATGACAGGGGTCATAGAGCATTGTGATGACACGGTTATGGAATATTGTGATGACCAGAATTCTGTAGAACTGTGATGAAAAGGGAATGGAGCATTGTGATTACAGGGGTCATGGAGCATTGTGATGACAATTTTTCTAGAACATTGTGAAGACAGGGATCATGGAGCATAGTGATGAAAGGGGCCATGGAGAATTGTGATGACAGGCGTCATGGGACATTGTGTTGACAGTGGTCATGGAGCATTGTTAGAAAGGGCACTTGGAGCAATTTGATTTCAGGGGCCATAAACAATTGTGAATACATAGGCCATGGAGTATTCAGATGAATGTGGTCAAGGATCATTGTGACGAAAAGTGTCCTGGAATATTGTGATGACACGGTTCATGGAGCATTGCGATGACAAGGGCCATGGCGAAATGTGAAGACAGGTGTCATGGGGCATTGTGATGACAGTGGTCATCTAGAATTGTGAAAAAAGATATCATGGAGCACTGGGATGACAGGGGTCATGGAGCATTGTGATGACAGGGGTCATGGGGCATTGTTATGACACTTCCATGAAACATTATGATGACAAGAATTCTGGAGCATTGTGATAAAAAGGTCATGGACCATTGTGATTAGAGGGGTCAAGGAGCATTCTGATGACAAAGGCATGGAGCATTGTGATGACAAGGGTCATCGAGCATTGTGATGACAGTGGTCATGAAGCATTGTGATGAATGTGGTCATGGATCATTGTGATGACAATGTCGTGGAGCATTGTGATGACAGGGAACATAGAGCATTGTGATGACACGGTTATGGAATATTGTGATGACCAGAATTCTGTAGCACTGTGATGAAAAGGGAATGGAGCATTGTGATTACAGGGGTCATGGAGCATTGTGATGACAATTGTTCTAGAACATTGTGATGACAGGGATCATGGAGCATAGTGATTAAAGGGTCCATGGAGCTTTGTGATGACAGGCGCCATGGGACATTGTGTTGACAGTGGTCATGGAGCATTGTTAGAAAGGGAACATGGAGAAATTTGATTTCAGGGGCCATGAAAAATTGTGAATACATAGGCCATGGAGTATTCAGATGAATGTGGTCAAGGATCATTGTGACGACAAGTGTCCTGGAATATTGTGATGACACGGTTCATGGAGCATTGCGATGACAAGGGCCATGGCGAAATGTGAAGACAGGTGTCATGGGGCATTGTGATGACAGTGGTCCTCTAGAATTGTGAAGAAAGATATCATGGAGCACTGGGATGACAGGGACCATGGAGCATTGTGATGACAGGGGTCATGGGGCATTGTGATGACACGGCCATGGAACATTATGATGACAAGAATTCTGGAGCATTGTCATAAAAAGGGCATGGACCATTGTGATTAGAGGGGCCAATGAGCATTCTGATGACAACGGCATGGAGCATTGTGATGACAAGGGTCATCGAGCATTGTGATGACAGCGGTCATGAAGCATTGTGATGAATGTGGTCATGGATCATTGTGATGACAAGTGTCGTAGAGCATTGTGATGACAGGGGTCATAGAGCATTGTGATGACACGGTTATGGAATATTGTGATGACCAGAATTCTGTAGAACTGTGATGAAAAGGGAATGGAGCATTGTGATTACAGGGGTCATGGAGCATTGTGATGACAATTTTTCTAGAACATTGTGAAGACAGGGATCATGGAGCATAGTGATGAAAGGGGCCATGGAGCATTGTGATGACAGGCGTCATGGGACAATGTGTTGACAGTGGTCATGGAGCCTTGTTAGAAAGGGAACATGGAGCAATTTGATTTCAGGGGTCATGAAAAATTGTGAATACATAGCCCATGGAGTATTCAGATGAATGTGGTCAAGGATCATTGTGACGAAAATTGTCCTGGAATATTGTGATGACACGGTTCATGGAGCATTGGGATGACAAGTGCCATGGCGAAATGTGAAGACAGGTGTCATGGGACATTGTGATGACAGTGGTCATCTAGAATTGTGAAGAAAGATATCATGGAGCACTGGGATGACAGGGGTCATGGAACATTGTGATCACAGGGGTCATGGGGCACTGTGATGACACGGCCATGGAACATTATGATGACAAGTATTCTGGAGCATTGTGATAAAAAGGTCATGGACCATTGTGATTATAGGGGCCAAGGAGCATTCTGATGACAACGGCATGGAGCATTGTGATGACAAGGGTCATCGAGCATTGTGATGATAGTGGTCATGAAGCATTGTGATGAATGTGGTCATGGATCATTGTGATGACAAGTGTCGTGGAGCATTGTGATGACAGGGGTCATAGAGCATTGTGATGACACGGTTATGGAATATTGTGATGACCAGAATTCTGTAGCACAGTGATGAAAAGGGCATGGAGCATTGTGATTACAGGGGTCATGGAGCATTGTGATGACAATTGTTTAGAACATTGTGAAGACAAGGATCATGGAGCATAGTGATTAAAGGGGCCATGGAGCATTGTGATGACAGGCGTCATGGGACATTGTGTTGACAGTGGTCATGGAGCATTGTTAGAAAGGGAACATGGAGCAATTTGATTTCAGGGGCCATGAAAAATTGCGAATACATACGCCATGGAGTATTCAGATGAATGTGGTCAAGGATCATTGTGACGAAAAGTGTCCTGGAATATTGTGATGACACGGTTCATGGAGCATTGCGATGACAAGGGCCATGGCGAAATGTGAAGACAGGTGTCATGGGGCATTGTGAAGACAGTGGGCATGTAGTATTGTGAAGAAAGATATCATGGAGCACTGGGATGACAGGGGCCATGGAGCATTGTGATGACAGGGGTCATGGGGCATTGTGATGACACGGCCATGGAACATTATGATGACAAGAATTCTGGAGCATTGTGATAAAAAGGGCATGGACCATTGTGATTAGAGGGGCCAAGGAGCATTCTGATGACAACGGCATGGAGCATTGTGATGACAAGGGTCATCGAGCATTGTGATGACAGTGGTCATGAAGCATTGTGATGAATGTGGTCATGGATCATTGTGATGAAAAGTGTCGTGTAGCATTGTGATGACAGGGGTCATAGAGCATTGTGATGACACGGTTATGGAATATTGTGATGACCAGAATTCTGTAGCACTGTGATGAAAAGGGAATGGAGTATTGTGATTACAGGGGTCATGGAGCATTGTGATGACAATTGTTCTAGAACATTGTGATGACAGGGATCATGGAGCATAGTGATGAAAGGGTCCATGGAGCATTGTGATGACAGGCGTCATGGGACATTGTGTTGACAGTGGTCATGGAGCATTGTTAGAAAGGGAACATGGAGCAATTTGATTTCAGGGGCCATGAAAAATTGTGAATACATAGGCCATGGAGTATTCAGATGAATGTGGTCAAGGATCATTGTGACGACAATTGTCCTGGAATATTGTGATGACACGGTTCATGGAGCATTGCGATGACAAGGGCCATGGCGAAATGTGAAGACAGGTGTCATGGGGCATTGTGATGACAGGGGTCATCTAGAATTGTGAAGAAAGATATCATGGAGAACTTGGATGACAGGGGCCATGGAGCATTGTGATGACAGAGGTCATGGGGCATTGTGATGACACGGCCATGGAACATTATGATGACAAGAATTCTGGAGAATTGTGATAAAAAGCTCATGGACCATTGTGATTAGAGGGGCCAAGGAACATTCTGATGACAACGGCATGGAGCATTGTGATGACAAGCGTCATCGAGCATTGTGATGACAAGTGTCGTGGAGCATTGTGATGACAGGGGTCATAGAGCATTGTGATGACACGGTTATGGAATATTGTGATGACCAGAATTCTGTAGCACTGTGATGAAAAGGGAATGGAGCATTGTGATTACAGGGGTCATGGAGCAGTGTGATGACAATTGTTCTAGAACATTGTGAAGACAGGGATCATGGAGCATAGTGATAAAAGGGGCAATGGAGCATTGTGTTGACAGGCGTCATGGGACATTGTGTTGACAGTGGTCATGGAGCATTGTTAGAAAGAGAACATGGAGCAATTTGATTTCAGGGGCCATGAAAAATTGCGAATACATAGGCCATGGAGTATTCAGATGAATATGGTCAAGGATCATTTTGACGAAAAGTGTCCTGGAATATTGTGATGACACGGTTCATGGACCATTGCGATGACAAGGGCCATGGCGAAATGTGAAGACAGGTGTCATGGGGCATTGTGATGACAGTGGTCCTCTAGAATTGTGAAGAAAGATATCATGGAGCACTGGGATGACAGGGGCCATGGAGCATTGTGATGACAGGGGTCATGGGGCATTGTGATGACACGGCCATGGAACATTATGATGACAAGTAGTCTGGAGCATTGTGATAAAATGGGCATTGACCATTGTGATTAGAGGGGCCAAGGAGCAATGTGAGGACAACGGCATGGAGCATTGTGATGACAAGGGTCATCGAGCATTGTGATGACAGTGGTCATGAAGCATTGTGATGAATGTGGTCATGGATCATTGTGATCATATGTGTCGTGGAGCATTGTGATGACTGGGGTCATAGAGCATTGTGATGACACGGTTATGGAATATTGTGATGACCAGAATTCTGTAGCACTGTGATGAAAAGGGAATGGAGCATTGTGATTACCGGGGTCATGGAGCATTGTGATGACAATTGTTCTAGAACATTGTGAAGACAGGGATCATGGAGCATAGTGATGAAAGGGGCCATGGAGCATTGTGATGACAGGCGTCATGGGACAATGTGTTGACAGTGGTCATGGAGCCTTGTTAGAAAGGGAACATGGAGCAATTTGATTTCAGGGGTCATGAAAAATTGTGAATACATAGGCCATGGAGTATTCAGATGAATGTGGTCAAGGATCATTGTGACGAAAATTGTCCTGGAATATTGTGATGACACGGTTCATGGAGCATTGCGATGACAAGGGCCATGGCGAAATGTGAAGACAGGTGTCATGGGGCAATGTGATGACAGTGGTCATCTAGAATTGTGAAGAAAGATATCATGGAGCACAGGGATGACAGGGGCCAAGGAGCCTTGTGATGACAGGGGTCATGGGGCATTGTGATGACACGGCCATGGAACATTATGATGACAATAATTCTGGAGCATTGTGATAAAAAGGGCATGGACCATTGTGATTAGAGGGGCCATGGAGCATTCTGATGACAACTGCATGGAGCATTGTGATGACAAGGGTCATCGAGCATTGTGATGACAGTGGTCATGAAGCATTGTGATGAATGTGGTCATGGATCATTGTGATGACAAGTGTCGTGGAGCATTGTGATGACAGGGGTCATAGAGCATTGTGATGACACGGTTATGGAATATTTTGATAACCAGAATTCTGTAGCACTGTGATGAAACGGGAATGGAGCATTGTGATTAGAGGGGTCATGGAGCATTGTGATGACAATTGTTCTAGAACATTGTGATGACAGGGATCATGGAGCATAGTGATGAAAGGGGCCATGGAGCATTGTGATGACAGGCGTCATGGGACATTGTGTTGACAGTGGTCATGGAGCATTGTTAGAAAGGGAACATGGTGCAATTTGATTTCAGGGGCCATGAACAATTGTGAATACATAGGCCATGGAGTATTCAGATGAATGTTATCAAGGATCATTGTGACGAAAAGTGTCCTGGAATATTGTGATGACACGGTTCATGGAGCATTGCGATGACAAGGGCCATGGCGAAATGTGAAGACAGGTGTCATGGGGCATTGTGATGACAGTGGTCATCTAGAATTGTGAAGAAAGATATCATGGAGCCCTGGGATGACAGGGGCCATGGAATATTGTGATGACAGGGGTCATGGGGCATTGTGATGACACGGCCATGGAACATTAAGATGACAAGAATTCTGGAGCATTGTGATAAAAAGGGCATGGACCATTGTGATTAGAGGGGCCAAGGAGCATTCTGATGACAACGGCATGGAGCATTGTGATGACAAGGGTCATCGAGCATTGTGATGAGAGTGGTCATGAAGCATTGTGATGAATGTGGTCATGGATCATTGTGATGACAATTGTCGTGGAGCATTCTGATGACAACGGCATGGAGCATTGTGATGACAAGGGTCATCGAGCTTTGTGATGACAGTGGTCATGAAGCATTGTGATGAATGTGGTCATGCATCATTGTGATGACAAGTGTCGTGGAGCATTCTGATGACAGGGGTCATAGAGCATTGTGATGACACGGTTATGGAATATTGTGATGACCAGAATTCTGTAGCACTGTGATGAAAAGGGAATGGAGCATTGTGATTACAGGGGCGATGGAGCATTGTGATGACAATTGTTCTAGAACATTGTGATGACAGGGATCATGGAGCATAGTGATGAAAGGGGCCATGGAGCATTGTGATGATAGGCGTCATGGGACATTGTTTTGACAGTGGTCATGGAGCATTGTTAGAAAGGGAACATGGAGCAAATTGATTTCAGTGGCCATGAAAAATTGTGAATACATAGGCCATGGAGTATTCAGATTAATGTGGTCATGGATCATTGTGATGACAAGAATTCTGGAGCATTGTGATAAAAAGGGCATGGACCATTGTGATTAGAGGGGCCAAGGAGCATTCTGATGACAACGGCATGGAGCATTGTGATGACAAGGGTCATCGAGCATTGTGATGACAGTGGTCATGAAGCATTGTGATGAATGTGGTCATGCATCATTGTGATGACAACTGTCGTGGAGCATTGTGATGACAGGGGTCATAGAGAATTGTGATGACACGGTTATGGAATATTGTGATGACCAGAATTCTGTACCACAGTGATGAAAAGGGCATGGAGCATTGTGATTACAGGGGTCATGGAGCATTGTGATGACAATTGTTCTAGAACATTGTGATGACAGTGATCATGGAGCATAGTGATGCAACGGGCAATGGAGCATTGTGTTGACAGGCAGCATGGGACATTGTGTTGACAGTGGTCATGGAGCATTGTTAGAAAGGGAACATGGAGCAATTTGAATTCAGGGGCCATGAAAAATTGCGAATACATAGGCCATGGAGTATTCTGATGAATGTGGTCAAGGATCATTGTGACGAAAAGTGTCCTGGAATACTGTGATGACACGGTTCATGGAGCATTGCAATGACAAGGGCACTGGCGAAATGTGAAGACAGGTGTCATGGGGCATTGTGATGACAGTGGTCCTCTATAATTGTGAAGAAAGATATCATGGAGCACTGGGATGACAGGGGCCATGGAGCATTGTGATGACAGGGGTCATGGGGCATTGTGATGACACGGCCATGGAACATTATGATGACAAGAATTCTGGAGCATTGTGATAAAAAGGGCATAGACCATTGTGATTAGAGGGGCCAAGGATCATTCTGATGACAACGGCATGGAGCATTGTGATGACAAGCGTCATCGAGCATTGTGATGACAGTGGTCATGAAGCATTATGTTGAATGTGGTCATGGATCATTGTGATGACAAGTGTCGTGGAGCATTGTGATGACAGGGCTCATAGAGCATTGTGATGACACTGTTATGGAATATTGTGATGACCAGAATTCTGTAGCACTGTGATGAAAGGGAATAGAGCATTGTGATTACAAGGTTCATGGAGCATTGTGATGAAAATTGTTCTAGAACATTGTGAAGACACGGATCATGGAGCATAGTGATGAAAGGGGCCATGGAGCATTGTGATGACAACCGTCATGGGACAATATGTTGACTGTGGTCATGGAGCATTTTTAGAAAGGGAACATGGAGCAATTTGATTTCAGGGGCCATGAAAAATTGTGAATACATAGGCCATGGAGTATTCAGATGAATGTGGTCAAGGATCATTGTGACGAAAAGTGTCCTGGAATATTGTGATGACACGGTTCATGGAGCATTGCGATGACAAGGGCAATGGCGAAATGTGAAGACAGGTGTCATGGGGCATTGTGATGACAGTGGTCATCTAGAATTGTGAGGAAAGTTATCATGGAGCACTGGGATGATAGGGGACATGGAACATTGTGATGACAGGGGTCATGGGGCATTGTGATGACACGGCCATGGAACATTATGATGACAAGAATTCTGGAGCATTGTGATAAAATGGGCATGGACCATTGAGATTAGAGGGGCCAAGGAGCATTCTGATGACAACGGCATGGAGCATTGTGATGAAAAGGGTCATCGAGCTTTGTGATGACAGTGGTCATGAAGCATTGTGATGAATGTGGTCATGCATCATTGTGATGACAATTGTCGTGGAGCATTCTGATGACAGGTGTCATAGAGCATTGTGATGACACGGTTATGGAATATTGTGATGACCAGAATTCTGTAGCACTGTGATGAAAAGGGAATGGAGCATTGTGATTACAGGGGTCATGGAGCATTGTGATGACAATTGTTCTAGAACATTGTGATGACAGGGATCATGGAGCATAGTGATGAAAGGGGCCATGGAGCATTGTGATGACAGGCGTCATGGGACAGTGTGTTGACAGTGGTCATGGAGCATTGTTAGAAAGGGAACATTTAGCAATTTGATTTCAGGAGCCATGAAAAATTGTGAATACATAGGCAATGGAGTATACAGATGAATGTGGTCAAGGATCATTGTGACGAAAAGTGTCCTGGAATATTGTGATGGCACGGTTAATGAAGCATTGTGATGACAGGGGCCATGGCGAAATGTGAAGACAGGTGTCATGGGGCATTGTGATGACAGTGGTCCTCTAGAATTGTGAAGAGAGATATCATGGAGCACTGGGATGACAGGGGCCATGGATCATTGTTATGACAGGGGTCATGGGGCATTGTGATGTCACTGCCATGGAACATTATGATGACAAGAATTCTGGAGCATTGTGATAAAATGGGCATGGACCATTGAGATTAGAGGGGCCAAGGAGCATTCTGATGACAACGGCATGGAGCATTGTGATGAAAAGGGTCATCGAGCATTGTGATGACAGTGGTCATGAAGCATTGTGATGAATGTGGTCATGGATCATTGTGATGACAAGTGTCGTGGAGCATTGTGATGACAGGGGTAATAGAGCATTGTGATGACACGGTTATTGAATATTGTGATGACCAGAATTCTGTAGCACTGTGATGAAAAGGGAATGGAGCATTGTGTTTACAGGGGTCATGGAGCATTGTGATGACATTTGTTCTAGAACATTGTGATGACAGGGATCCTGGAGCATAGTGAGGAAAGGGGCCATGGAGCATTGTGATGACAGGCGTCATGGGACATTGTGTTGACAGTTGTCATGGAGCATTGTTAGAAAGGGAACATGGTGCAATTTGATTTCAGGGGCCATGAACAATTGTGAATACATAGGCCATGGAGTATTCAGATGAATGTGGTCAAGGATCATTGTGACGAAAAGTGTCCTGGAATATTGTGATGACACGGTTCATGGAGCATTGCGATGACAAGGGCCATGGCGAAATGTGAAGAAAGGTGACATGCGGCATTGTGATGACAGTGGTCATCTAGAGTTGTGAAGAAAGATATCATGGAGCACTGGGATGACAGGGGCCATGGAGCATTGTGATGACAGGGGTCATGGGGCATTGTGATGACACGGCCATGGAACATTATGATGACAAGAATTCTGGAGCATTGTGATAAAAAGGGCATGGACCATTGTGATTAGAGGGGCCAAGGAGCATTCTGATGACAACGGCATGGAGCATTGTGATGACAAGGGTCATCGAGCATTGTGATGACAGTGGTCATGAAGCATTGTGATGAATGTGGTCATGCATCATTGTGATGACAAGTGTCGTGGAGCATTGTGATGACAGGGGTCATAGAGCATTGTGATGACACGGTTATGGAATATTGTGATGACCAGAATTCTGTAGCACTGTGATGAAAAGGGCATGGAGCATTGTGATTACAGGGGTCATGGAGCATTGTGATGACAATTGTTCTAGAACATTGTGATGACAGTGATCATGGAGCATAGTGATGCAACGGGCAATGGAGCATTGTGTTGACCGGCAGCATGGGACATTGTGTTGACAGTGGTCATGGAGCATTGTTAGAAAGGGAACATGGAGCAATTTGAATTCAGGGGCCATGAAAAATTGCGAATACATAGGCCATGGAGTATTCAGATGAATGTGGTCAAGGATCATTGTGACGAAAAGTGTCCTGGAATATTGTGATGACACGGTTCATGGAGCATTGCAATGACAAGGGCAATGGTGAAATGTGAAGAAGGGTGTCATGGGGCATTGTGATGACAGTGGTCCTCTATAATTGTGAAGAAAGATATCATGGAGCACTGGGATGACAGGGGCCATGGAGCATTGTGATGACAGGGTCATGGGGCATTGTGATTACACGGCCATGGAACATTATGATGACAAGAATTCTGGAGCATTGTGATAAAAAGGGCATAGACCATTGTGATTAGAGGGGCCAAGGATCATTCTGATGACAACGGCATGGAGCATTGTGATGACAAGCGTCATCGAGCATTGTGATGACAGTGGTCATGAAGCATTATGTTGAATGTGGTCATGGATCATTGTGATGACAAGTGTCGTGGAGCATTGTGATGACAGGGCTCATAGAGAATTGTGATGACACTGTTATGAATTATTGTGATGACCAGAATTCTGTAGCACTGTGATGAAAGGGAATAGAGCATTGTGATTACAAGGTTCATGGAGCATTGTGATGAAAATTGTTCTAGAACATTGTGAAGACACGGATCATGGAGCATAGTGATGAAAGGGGCCATGGAGCATTGTGATGACAGGCGTCATGGGACAATATGTTGACTGTGGTCATGGAGCATTTTTAGAAAGGGAACATGGAGCAATTTGAATTCAGGGGCCATGAAAAATTGCGAATACATAGGCCATGGAGTATTCAGATGAATGTGGTCAAGGATCATTGTGACGACAAGTGTCCTGGAATATTGTGATGACACGGTTCATGGAGCATTGCGATGACAAGGGCAATGGCGAAATGTGAAGACAGGTGTCATGGGGCATTGTGATGACAGTGGTCATGAAGCATTGTGATGAATGTGGTCATGGATCATTGTAATGACAAGTGTCGAGGAGCATTGTGATGACAGGGTTATTGAATATTGTGATGACCAGAATTCTGTAGCACTGTGATGAAAAGGGAATGGAGCATTGTGATTACAGGGGTCATGGAGCATTGTGATGACAATTGTTCTAGAACATTGTGATGACAGGGATCATGGAGCATAGTGATGAAAGGGGCCATGGAGCATTGTGATGACAGGCGTCATGGGACATTGTGTTGACAGTGGTCATGGAGCATTGTTACAAAGGGAACATTTAGCAATTTGATTTCAGGGGCCATGAAAAATTGTGAATACATAGGCCATGGAGTATTCAGATGAATGTGGTCAAGGATCATTGTGACGACAAGTGTGCTGGAATATTGTGATGACACGGTTCATGGAGCATTGCGATGACAAGGGCCATGGCGAAATGTGAAGACAGGTGTCATGGGGCATTGTGATGACAGTGGTCCTCTAGAATTGTGAAGAAAGATATCATGGAGCACTGGGATGACAGGGGCCATGGATCATTGTGATGACAGGGGTCATGGGGCATTGTGATGTCACTGCCATGGAACATTATGATGACAAGAATTCTGGAGCATTGTGATAAAATGGGCATGGACCATTGAGATTAGAGGGGCCAAGGAGCATTCTGATGACAACGGCATGGAGCATTGTGATGAAAAGGGTCATCGAGCATTGTGATGACAGTGGTCATGAAGCATTGTGATGAATGTGGTCATGGATCATTGTGATGACAAGTGTCGTGGAGCATTGTGATGACAGGGGTCATAGAGCATTGTGATGACACGGGTATGGAATATTGTGATGACCAGAATTCTGTAGCACTGTGATGAAAAGGGAATGGAGCATTGTGATTACAGGGATCATGGAGCATTGTGATGACAATTGTTCTAGAACATTGTGATGACAGGGATCATGGAGCATAGTGATGAATGGGGCCATGGAGCATTGTGATGACAGGCGTCATGGGACATTGTGTTGACAGTGGTCATGGAGCATTGTTAGAAAGGGAACATGGAGCAATTTGATTTCAGGGGCCATGAAAAATTGTGAATACATAGGCCATGGAGTATTCAGATGAATGTGGTCAAGGATCATTGTGACAAAAAGTGTCCTGGAATATTGTGATGACACGGTTCATGGAGCATTGCGATGACAAGGGCCATGGCGAAATGTGAAGACAGGTGTCATGGGGCATTGTGATGACAGTGGTCATCTAGAATTGTGAAGAAAGATATCATGGAGCACTGGGATGACAGGGGCCATGGAGCATTGTGATGACAGGCGTCATGGGACATTGTGTTGACAGAGGTCATGGAGCATTGTTAGAAAGGGAACATGGAGCAATTTGATTTTAGGGGCCATGAACAATTGTGAATACATAGGCCATGGAGTATTCAGATGAATGTGGTCAAGGATCATTGTGACGAAAAGTGTACTGGAATATTGTGATGACACGGTTCATGGAGCATCGCGATGACAAGGGCCATGGCGAAATGTGAAGACAGGTGTCATGGGGCATTGTGATGACAGTGGTCCTCTAGAATTGTGAAGAAAGATATCATGGAGCACAGGAATGACAGGGGCCATGGAGCATTGTGATGACAGGGGTCATGGGGCATTGTGATGACACGGCCATAGAACATTATGATGACAAGAATTCTGGAGCATTGTGATAAAGTCATGGACAATTGTGATTAGAGGGGCCAAGGAGCATTCTGATGACTATGGCATGGAGCATTGTGATGACAAGGGTCTTCGAGCATTGTGATGACAGTGGTCATGAAGCATTGTGATGAATGTGGTCATGGATCATTGTGATGAAAATTGTCGTGGAGCATTGTGATGACAGGGGTCATAGAGCATTGTGATGACACGGTTATGGAATATTGTGATGACCAGAATTCTGTAGCACTGTGATGAAAAGGGAATGGAGCATTGTGATTACAGGGGTCATGGAGCATTGTGATGACAATTGTTCTGGAACATTGTGAAGACAGGGATCATGGAGCATAGTGATGAAAGGGGCCATGGAGCATTGTGATGACAGGCGTCATGGGACAATGTGTTGACTGTGGTAATGGAGCATTGTTAGAAAGGGAACATGGAGCAAAGTGATTTCAGGGGCCATGAAAAATTGTGAATACATAGGCCATGGAGTATTCAGATGAATGTGGTCAAGGATCATTGTGACGAAAAGTGTCCTGGAATATTGTGATGACACGGTTCATGGAGCATTGCGATGACAAGGGCCATGGCGAAATGTGAAGACAGGTGTCATGGGGCATTGTGATGACAGTGGTCATCTAGAATTGTGAAGAAAGATATCATGGAGCACTGGGATGACAGGGGCCATGGAGCATTGTGATGACAGGGGTCATGGGGCATTGTGATGACACGGCCATGGAACATTATGATGACAAGAATTCTGGAGCATTGTGATAAAATGGGCATGGACCATTGAGATTAGAGGGGCCAAGGAGCATTCTGATGACAACGGCATGGAGCATTGTGATGACAAAGGCCATCGAGCTTTGTGATGACAGTGGTCATGAAGCATTGTGATGAAAGTGGTCATGGATCATTGTGATGACAAGTGTCGTGGAGCATTGTGATGACAGGGGTCATAGAGCATTGTGATGACACGGTTATGGAATATTGTGATGACCAGAATTCTATAGCACTGTGATGAAAAGGGAATGGAGCATTGTGATTACAGGGGTCATGGAGCATTGTGTTGACAATTGTTCTAGAACATTGTGATGACAGGGATCATGGGGCATAGTGATGAAAGGGGCCATGGAGCATTGGGATGACAGGCGTCATGGGACATTGTGTTGACAGTGGTAATGGAGCATTGTTAGAAAGGGAACGTGGAGCAATTAGATTTCAGGGGCCATGAAAAATTGTGAATACATAGGCCATGGAGTATTCAGACGAATGTGGTCAAGGATCATTGTGACGAAAAGTGTACTGGAATATTGTGATGACACGGTTCATGGAGCATTGCGATGACAAGGGCCATGGCGAAATGTGAAGACAGGTGTCATGGGCCATTGTGATGACAGGGGTCATGGGGCATTGTGATGACACGGCCATGGAACATTATGATGACAAGAATTCTGGAGCATTGTGATAAAAAGGGCATGGACCATTGTGATTAGAGGGGCCAAGGAGCATTCTGATGACAACGGCATGGAGCATTGTGATGACAAGGGTCATCGAGCATTGTGATGACAGTGGTCATGAAGCATTCTGATGAATGTGGTCATGGATCATTGTGATGACAAGTGTCGTGGAGCATTGTGATGACAGGGGTCATAGAGCATTGTGATGACACGGTTATGGAATATTGTGATGACCAGAATTCTGTAGCACTGTGATGAAAAGGGAATGGAGCATTGTGATTTCAGGGGTCATGGAGCATTGTGATGACAATTGTTCTAGAACATTGTGATGACAGGGATCATGGAGCATAGTGATGAAAGGGTCCATGGAGCATTGTGATGACAGGCGCCATGGGACATTGTGTTGACAGTGGTCATGGAGCATTGTTAGAAAGGGAACATGGTGCAATTTGATTTCAGGGGCCATGAACAATTGTGAATACATAGGCCATGGAGTATTCAGATGAATGTGGTCAAGGATCATTGTGACGACAAGTGTCCTGGAATATTGTGATGACACGGTTCATGGAGCATTGTGATGACAAGGGCCATGGCGAAATGTGAAGACAGGTGTCATGGGGCATTGTGATGACAGTGGTCATCTAGAATTGTGAAGAAAGATATCATGGAGCACTGGGATGACAGGGGCCATGGAGCATTGTGATGACAGGGGTCATGGGGCATTGTGATGGCACGGCCATGGAACATTATGATGACAAGAATTCTGGAGCATTGTGATAAAAAGGGCATGGACCATTGTGATTACAGGGGCCAAGGAGCATTCTGATGACAACGGCATGGAGCATTGTGATGACAAGGGTCATCGAACATTGTGATGACTGTGGTCATGAAGCATTGTGATGAATGTGGTCATGGATCATTGTGATGACATGTGTCGTAGAGCATTGTGATGACAGGGGTCATAGAGCATTGTGATGACACGGTTATGGAATATTGTGAATACCAGAATTCTGTAGCACTGTGATTAAAAGGGAATGGAGCATTGTGATTACAGGGGCCATTGAGCATTGTGATGACAATTGTTCTAGAACATTGTGAAGACAGGGATCATGGAGCATAGTGATGAAAGGGGCCATGGAGCATTGTGATGACAGGCGTCATGGGACAATGTGTTGACTGTGGTCATGGAGCATTGTTAGAAAGGGAACATGGAGCAAAGTGATTTCAGGGGCCATGAAAAATTGTGAATACATAGGCCATGGAGTATTCAGATGAATGTGGTCAAGGATCATTGTGACAAAATGTGTCCTGGAATATTGTGATGACACGGTTCATGGAGCATTGCGATGACAAGGGCCATGGCGAAATGTGAAGACAGGTGTCATGGGGCATTGTGATGACAGTGGTCATCTAGAATTGTGAAGAAAGATATCATGGAGCACTGGGATGACAGGGGCCATGGAGCATTGTGATGACAGGGGTCATGGGGCATTGTGATAACACGGTTATGGAATATTGTGATGACCAGAATTCTATAGTACTGTGATGAAAAGGGAATGGAGCATTGTGATTACAGGGGTCATGGAGCATTGTGTTGACAATTGTTCTAGAACATTGTGATGAAAGGGATCATGGGGCATAGAGATGAAAGGGGCCATGGAGCATTGGGATGACAGGCGTCATGGGACATTGTTTTGACAGTGGTCATGGAGCATTGTTAGAAAGGGAACATGGAGCAATTTGATTTCAGGGGCCATGAAAAATTGTGAATACATAGGCCATGGAGTATTCAGATGAATATGGTCAAGGATCATTGTGACGACAAGTGTCCTGGAATATTGTGATGACACGGTTCATGGAGCATTGCGATGACAAGGGCCATGGCGAAATGTGAAGACAGGTGTCATGGGGCATTTTGATGACAGTGGTCATCTAGAATTGTGAAGAAAGATATCATGGAGCACTGGGATGACAGGGGCCATGGAGAATTGTGATGACAGGGGTCATGGGGCATTGTGATGACACGGCCATGGAACATTATGATGACAAGAATTCTGGAGCATTGTGATAAAAAGGGCATGGACCATTGTGATTAGAGGGGCCAAGGAGCATTCTGATGACAACGGCATGGAGCATTGTGATGACAAGGGTCATCGAGCATTGTGATGACAGTGGTCATGAACCATTGTGATGAATGTGGTCATGGATCATTGTGATGACAAGTGTCGTAGAGCATTGTGATGACAGGGGTCATAGAGCATTGTGATGACACGGTTATGGAATATTGTGAATACCAGAATTCTGTAGCACTGTGATGAAAAGGGAATGGAGCATTGTGATTACAGGGGTCATTGAGCATTGTGATGACAATTGTTCTAGAACATTGTGAAGACAGGGATCATGGAGCATAGTGATGAAAGGGGCCATGGAGCATTGTGATGACAGGCGTCATGGGACAATGTGTTGACAGTGGTCATGGAGCCTTGTTAGAAAGGGAACATGGAGCAAAGTGATTTCAGGGGCCATGAAAAATTGCGAATACATACGCCATGGAGTATTCAGATGAATGTGGTCAAGGATCATTGTGACGAAATGTGTCCTGGAATATTGTGATGACACATTTCATGGAGCATTGCGATGACAAGGGCCATGGCGAAATGTGAAGACAGGTATCATGGGGCATTGTGATGACAGTGGTCATCTAGAATTGTGAAGAAAGATATCATGGAGCACTGGGATGACAGGGGCCATGGAATATTGTGATGACAGGGGTCATGGGGCATTGTGATGACACGGCCATGGAACATTATGATTATAAGAATTCTGAAGCATTGTGATAAAAAGGGCATGGACCATTGTGATTAGAGTGGCCAAGGAGCATTCTGATGACAATGTCATGGAGCATTGTGATGACAAGGGTCATCGAGCTTTGTGATGACAGTGGTCATGAAGCATTGTGATGAATGTGGACATGGATCATTGTGATGACAAGTGTCGTGGAGCATTGTGATGACAAAGGGCATAAAGCATTGTGATGACACGGTTATGGAATATTGTGATGACCAGAATTCTGTAGCACTATGATGAAAAGGGAATGGAGCACTGTGATTACAGGGGTCATGGGAAATTGTGATGACAATTGTTCTAGAACATTGTGATGACAGGGATCATGGAGCATAGTGATGAAAGGGGCCATGGAGAATTCTGATGACAGGCGTCATGGGACATATTGTTGACAGTGGTCATGGAGCATTGTTAGAAAGGGAACTTGGAGCAATTTGATTTCAGGGGCCATGAACAATTGTGAATACATAGGCCATGGAGTATTCAGATGAATGTGGTCAAGGATCATTGTGACGAAAAGTGTCCTGGAATATTGTGATGACACGGTTCATGGAGCATTGTGATGACAAGGGCCATGGCGAAATGTGAAGACAGGTGTCATGGGGCATTGTGATGACAGTGGTCATCTAGAATTGTGAAAAAAGATATCATGGAGCACTGGGATGACAGGGGCCATGGAGCATTGTGATGACAGGGGTCATGGGGCATTGTTATGACACGGCCATGGAACATTATGATGACAAGAATTCTGGAGCATTGTGATAAAAAGGTCATGGACCATTGTGATTACAGGGGCCAAGGAGCATTCTGATGACAACGGCATGTAGCATTGTGATGACAAGGGTCATCGAGCATTGTGATGATAGTGGTCATGAAGCATTGTGATGAATGTGGTCATGCATCATTGTGATGACAAGTGTCGTGGAGCATTGTGATGACAGGGGTCATAGAGCATTGTGATGACACGGTTATGGAATATTGTGATGACCAGAATTCTGTAGCAGAGTGATGAAAAGGGAATGGAGCATTGTGATTACAGGGGTCATGGAGCATTGTGATGACAAATGTTCTAGAACATTGTGATGACAGGGATCATGGAGCATAGTGATGAATGGGGCAATGGAGATTTGTGTTGACAGGCGTCATGGGACATGGTGTTGACAGTGGACATGGAGCATTGTTAGAAAGGGAACATGGAGCAATTTGATTTCAGGGGCCATGAAAAATTGCGAATACATACGCCCTGGATTATTCAGATGAATGTGGTCAAGGATCATTGTGACGAAATGTGTCCTGGAATATTGTGATGACACGGTTCATGGAGCATTGCGATGACAAGGGCCATGGCGAAATGTGAAGACAGGTTTCATGGGGCATTGTGATGACAGTGGTCATCTAGAATTGTGAAGAAAGATATCATGGAGCACTGGGATGAAAGGGGCCATGGAACATTGTGATGACAGGGGTCATGGGGCATTGTGATGATACGGCCATGGAACATTATGATGACAAGAATTCTGGAGCATTGTGATAAAAAGGGCATGGACCATTGTGATTAGAGGGGCCAAGGAGCATTCTGATGACAACGGCATGGAGCATTGTGATGACAAAAGTCATCTAGCATTGTGATGACAGTGGTCATGAAGCATTGTGATGGAAGTGGTCATGGATCATTGTGATGACAAGTGTCGTGGAGCATTGTGATGACAGGAGTCATAGAGCATTGTGATGACACGGTTATGGAATATTGTGATGACCAGAATTCTGTAGCACAGTGATGAAAAGGGAATGGAGCATTGTGATTACAGGGGTCATGGAGCATTGGGTTGACAATTGTTCTAGAACATTGTGATGACAGGGATCATGGAGCATAGTGATGAAAGGGGCCATGGAGCATTGGGATGACAGGCGTCATGGGACATTGTTTTGACAGTGGTCATGGAGCATTGTTAGAAAGGGAACATGGAGCAATTAGATTTCAGGGGCCATGAAAAATTGTGAATAAATAGGCCATGGAGTATTCAGATGAAATTGGTCAAGGATCATTGTGACGAAAAGTGTACTGGAATATTGTGATGACACGGTTCATGGAGCATTGCGATGACAAGTGCCATGGCGAAATGTGAAGACAGGTGTCATGGGGCATTGTGATGACAGGGGTCATGGGGCATTGTGATGACACGGCCATGGAACATTATGATGACAAGAATTCTGGAGCATTGTGATAAAAAGGGCATGGACCATTGTGATTAGAGGGGCCAAGGAGCATTCTGATGACAACGGCATGGAGCATTGTGATGACAAGTGTCATCGAGCATTGTGATGACAGTGGTCATGAAGCATTGTGATGAATGTGGTCATGGATCATTGTGATGACAAGTGTCGTGGAGCATTGTGATGACAGGGGTCATAGAGCATTGTGATGACACGGTTATGGAATATTGTGATGACCAGAATTCTGTAGCATAGTGATGAAAGGGGCCATGGAGCATTGTGATGACAGGCGTCATGGGACAATGTGTTGACAGTGGTCATGGAGCCTTGTTAGAAAGGGAACATGGAGCAATTTGATTTCAGGGGTCATGAAAAATTGTGAATACATAGGCCATGGAGTATTCAGATGAATGTGGTAAAGGATCATTGTGACGAAAATTGTCGTGGAATATTGTGATGACACGGTTCATGGAGCATTGGGATGACAAGGGCCATGGCGAAATGTGAAGACAGGTGTCATGGGGCATTGTGATGACAGTGGTCATCTAGAATTGTGAAGAAAGATATCATGGAGCACTGGGATGACAGGGGCCATGGAACATTGTGATGACAGGGGTCATGGGGCACTGTGATGACACGACCATGGAACATTATGATGACAAGTATTCTGGAGCATTGTGATAAAAAGGTCATGGACCATTGTGATTATAGGGGCCAAGGAGCATTCTGATGACAACGGCATGGAGCATTGTGATGACAAGGGTCATCGAGCATTGTGATGATAGTGGTCATGAAGCATTGTGATGAATGTGGTCATGGATCATTGTTATGACAAGTGTCGTGGAGCATTGTGATGACAGGGGTCATAGAGCATTGTGATAAGACGGTTATGGAATATTGTGATGACCAGAATTCTGTAGCACAGTGATGAAAAGGGCATGGAGCATTGTGATTACAGGGGTCATGGAGCATAGTGATGAAAGGGGCAATGGAGCATTGTTTTGACATGCGTCATGGGACATTGTGTTGACAGTGGACATGGAGCATTGTTAGAAATGGAATATGGAGCAATTTGATTTCAGGGGCCATGAAAAATTGCGAATACATAGGCCATGGAGTATTCAGATGAATGTGGTCAAGGATCATTGTGACGAAAAGTGTCCTGGAATATTGTGATGACACGGTTCATGGAGCATTGCGATGACAAGGGCCATGGCGAAATGTGAAGACAGGTGTCATGGGGCATTGTGATGAGAGTGGTCATCTAGAATTGTGAAGAAAGATATCATGGAGCACTGGGATGACAGGGGCCATGGAGCATTGTGATGACAGGGGTCATGGGGCATTGTGATGACACGGCCATGGAACATTATGATGACAAGAATTCTGGAGCATTGTGATAAAAAGGGCATGGACCATTGTGATTAGAGGGGCCAAGGAGCATTCTGATGACAACGGCATGGAGCATTGTGATGACAAGGGTCATCGAGCATTGTGATGACAGTGGTCATGAAGCATTGTGATAAATGTGGTCATGGATCATTGTGATGACAAGTGTCGTAGAGCAATGTGATGACACGGTTATGGAATATTGTGATGACCAGAATTCTGTAGCACTGTGATGAAAAGGGAATGGAGCATTGTGATTACAGGGGTCATGGAGCATTGTGATGACAATTGTTCTAGAACATTGTGAAGACAGGGATCATGGAGCATAGTGATGAAAGGGGCCATGGAGCATTGTGATGACAGGCGTCATGGGACAATGTGTTGACAGTGGTCATGGAGCCTTGTTAGAACGGGAACATGGAGCAATTTGATTTCAGGGGTCATGAAAAATTGTGAATACATAGGCCATGGAGTATTCAGATGAATGTGGTCAAGGATCATTGTGACGAAAATTGTCCTGGAATATTGTGATGACACGGTTCATGGAGCATTGGGATGACAAGGGCCATGGCGAAATGTGAAGACAGGTGTCATGGGGCATTGTGATGACAGTGGTCATCTAGAATTGTGAAGAAAGATATCATGGAGCACTGGGATGACAGGGGCCATGGAACATTGTGATGACAGGGGTCATGGGGCACTGTGATGACACGACCATGGAACATTATGATGACAAGTATTCTGGAGCATTGTGATAAAAAGGGCATGGACCATTGTGATTAGAGGGGCCAAGGAGCATTCTGATGACA
This sequence comes from Eschrichtius robustus, assembly GCF_028021215.1. Taxonomy (NCBI): domain Eukaryota; kingdom Metazoa; phylum Chordata; class Mammalia; order Artiodactyla; family Eschrichtiidae; genus Eschrichtius; species Eschrichtius robustus. Next base: position 17,240,620 of record NC_090830.1, on the reverse strand, counting down.
ACGGCATGGAGCATTGTGATGACAAGGGTCATCAAGCATTGTGATGACAGTGGTCATGAAGCATTGTGATGAATTTGGTCATGGATCATTGTGATGACAAGTGTCGTGGAGAATTGTGATGACAGGGGTCATAGAGCATTGTGATGACACGGTTATGGAATATTGTGATGACCAGAATTCTGTAGCACTGTGATGAAAAGGGAATGGAGCATTGTGATTACAGGGGTCATGGAGCATTTTGATGACAATTGTTCTAGAACATTGTGATGACAGGGATCATGGAGCATAGTGATGAAAGGGTCCATGGAGCATTGTGATGACAGGTGCCATGGGACATTGTGTTGACAGTGGTCATGGAGCATTGTTAGAAAGGGAACATGGAGCAATTTGATTTCAGGGGCCATGAAAAATTGTGAATACATAGGCCATGGAGTATTCAGATTAATGTGGTCAAGGATCATTGTGACGAAAAGTGTCCTGGAATATTGTGATGACACATTTCATGGAGCATTCCGATGACAAGGGCCATGGCGAAATGTGAAGACAGGTGTCATGGGGCATTGTGATGACAGTGGTCATCTAGAATTGTGAAGAAAGATATCATGGAGCACTGGGATGACAGGGGACATGGAGCATTGTGATGACAAGGGTCATGGGGCATTGTGATGACACGGCCATGGAACATTATGATGACAAGAATTCTGGAGCATTGTGATAAAAAGGGCATGGACCATTGTGATTAGAGGGGCCAAGGAGCATTCTGATGACAACGGCATGGAGCATTGTGATGAAAAGGGTCATCGAGCATTGTGATGAGAGTGGTCATGAAGCATTGTGATGAATGTGGTCATGGATCATTGTGATGACAAGTGTCGTGGAGCATTGTGATGACAGGGGTCATAGAGCATTGTGATGACACGGTTATGGAATATTGTGAGGACCAGAATTCTGTAGCACTGTGATGAAAAGGGAATGGAGCATTGTGATTACAGGGGTCATGGAGCATTGTGATGACAATTGTTCTAGAACATTGTGAAGACAGGGATCATGGAGCATAGTGATGAAAGGGGCCATGGAGCATTGTGATGACAGGCGTCATGGGACAATGTGTTGACAGTGGTCATGGAGCCTTGTTAGAAATGGAACATGGAGCAATTTGATTTCAGGGGTCATGAAAAATTGTGAATACATAGGCCATGGAGTATTCAGATGAATGTGGTCAAGGATCATTGTAACGAAAATTGTCCTGGAATATTGTGATGACACGGTTCATGGAGCATTGGGATGACAAGGGCCATGGCGAAATGTGAAGACAGGTGTCATGGGGCATTGTGATGACAGTGGTCATCTAGAATTGTGAAGAATGATATCATGGAGCACTGGGATGACAGGGGCCATGGAACATTGTGATGACAGGGGTCATGGGGCACTGTGATGACACGACCATGGAACATTATGATGACAAGTATTCTGGAGCATTGTGATAAAAAGGTCATGGACCATTGTGATTATAGGGGCCAAGGAGCATTCTGATGACAACGGCATGGAGCATTGTGATGACAAGGGTCATCGAGCATTGTGATGAGAGTGGTCATGAAGCATTGTGATGAATGTGGTCATGGATCATTGTGATGACAAGTGTCGTGGAGCATTGTGATGACAGGGGTCATAGAGCATTGTGATGACACGGTTATGGAATATTGTGAGGACCAGAATTCTGTAGCACTGTGATGAAAAGGGAATGGAGCATTGTGATTACAGGGGTCATGGAGCATTGTGATGACAATTGTTCTAGAACATTGTGATGACAGGGATCCTGGAGCATAGTGATGAGAGGGGCAATGGAGCATTGTTTTGACAGGCGTCATGGGACATTGTGTTGACAGTGGACTTGGAGCATTGTTAGAAATGGAACATGGAGCAATTTGATTTCAGGGGCCATGAAAAATTGCGAATACATAGGCCATGGAGTATTCAGATGAATGTGGTCAAGGATCATTGTGACGAAAAGTGTCCTTGAATATTGTGATGACACGGTTCATGGAGCATTGCGATGAAAAGGGCCATGGCGAAATGTGAAGACAGGTGTCATGAGGCATTGTGATGACAGTGGTCATCTAGAATTGTGAAGAAAGATATCATGGAGCACTGGGATGACAGGGGCCATGGAACATTGTGATGACAGGGGTCATGGGGCACTGTGATGACACGACCATGGAACATTATGATGACAAATATTCTGGAGCATTGTGATAAAAAGGTCATGGACCATTGTGATTATAGGGGCCAAGGAGCATTCTGATGACAACGGCATGGAGCATTGTGATGACAAGGGTCATCGAGCATTGTGATGATAGTGGTCATGAAGCATTGTGATGAATGTGGTCATGGATCATTGTGATGACAAGTGTCGTGGAGCATTGTGATGACAGGGGTCATAGAGCATTGTGATGACACGGTTATGGAATATTGTGATGACCAGAATTCTGTAGAACTGTGATGAAAAGGGAATGGAGCATTGTGATTACAGGGGTCATGGAGCATTGTGATGACAATTTTTCTAGAACATTGTGAAGACAGGGATCATGGAGCATAGTGATGAAAGGGGCCATGGAGAATTGTGATGACAGGCGTCATGGGACATTGTGTTGACAGTGGTCATGGAGCATTGTTAGAAAGGGCACTTGGAGCAATTTGATTTCAGGGGCCATAAACAATTGTGAATACATAGGCCATGGAGTATTCAGATGAATGTGGTCAAGGATCATTGTGACGAAAAGTGTCCTGGAATATTGTGATGACACGGTTCATGGAGCATTGCGATGACAAGGGCCATGGCGAAATGTGAAGACAGGTGTCATGGGGCATTGTGATGACAGTGGTCATCTAGAATTGTGAAAAAAGATATCATGAGGCACTGGGATGACAGGGGTCATGGAGCATTGTGATGACAGGGGTCATGGGGCATTGTTATGACACTTCCATGAAACATTATGATGACAAGAATTCTGGAGCATTGTGATAAAAAGGTCATGGACCATTGTGATTAGAGGGGTCAAGGAGCATTCTGATGACAAAGGCATGGAGCATTGTGATGACAAGGGTCATCGAGCATTGTGATGACAGTGGTCATGAAGCATTGTGATGAATGTGGTCATGGATCATTGTGATGACAATGTCGTGGAGCATTGTGATGACAGGGAACATAGAGCATTGTGATGACACGGTTATGGAATATTGTGATGACCAGAATTCTGTAGCACTGTGATGAAAAGGGAATGGAGCATTGTGATTACAGGGGTCATGGAGCATTGTGATGACAATTGTTCTAGAACATTGTGATGACAGGGATCATGGAGCATAGTGATTAAAGGGTCCATGGAGCTTTGTGATGACAGGCGCCATGGGACATTGTGTTGACAGTGGTCATGGAGCATTGTTAGAAAGGGAACATGGAGAAATTTGATTTCAGGGGCCATGAAAAATTGTGAATACATAGGCCATGGAGTATTCAGATGAATGTGGTCAAGGATCATTGTGACGACAAGTGTCCTGGAATATTGTGATGACACGGTTCATGGAGCATTGCGATGACAAGGGCCATGGCGAAATGTGAAGACAGGTGTCATGGGGCATTGTGATGACAGTGGTCCTCTAGAATTGTGAAGAAAGATATCATGGAGCACTGGGATGACAGGGACCATGGAGCATTGTGATGACAGGGGTCATGGGGCATTGTGATGACACGGCCATGGAACATTATGATGACAAGAATTCTGGAGCATTGTCATAAAAAGGGCATGGACCATTGTGATTAGAGGGGCCAATGAGCATTCTGATGACAACGGCATGGAGCATTGTGATGACAAGGGTCATCGAGCATTGTGATGACAGTGGTCATGAAGCATTGTGATGAATGTGGTCATGGATCATTGTGATGACAAGTGTCGTAGAGCATTGTGATGACAGGGGTCATAGAGCATTGTGATGACACGGTTATGGAATATTGTGATGACCAGAATTCTGTAGAACTGTGATGAAAAGGGAATGGAGCATTGTGATTACAGGGGTCATGGAGCATTGTGATGACAATTTTTCTAGAACATTGTGAAGACAGGGATCATGGAGCATAGTGATGAAAGGGGCCATGGAGCATTGTGATGACAGGCGTCATGGGACAATGTGTTGACAGTGGTCATGGAGCCTTGTTAGAAAGGGAACATGGAGCAATTTGATTTCAGGGGTCATGAAAAATTGTGAATACATAGCCCATGGAGTATTCAGATGAATGTGGTCAAGGATCATTGTGACGAAAATTGTCCTGGAATATTGTGATGACACGGTTCATGGAGCATTGGGATGACAAGTGCCATGGCGAAATGTGAAGACAGGTGTCATGGGGCATTGTGATGACAGTGGTCATCTAGAATTGTGAAGAAAGATATCATGGAGCACTGGGATGACAGGGGTCATGGAACATTGTGATCACAGGGGTCATGGGGCACTGTGATGACACGGCCATGGAACATTATGATGACAAGTATTCTGGAGCATTGTGATAAAAAGGTCATGGACCATTGTGATTATAGGGGCCAAGGAGCATTCTGATGACAACGGCATGGAGCATTGTGATGACAAGGGTCATCGAGCATTGTGATGATAGTGGTCATGAAGCATTGTGATGAATGTGGTCATGGATCATTGTGATGACAAGTGTCGTGGAGCATTGTGATGACAGGGGTCATAGAGCATTGTGATGACACGGTTATGGAATATTGTGATGACCAGAATTCTGTAGCACAGTGATGAAAAGGGCATGGAGCATTGTGATTACAGGGGTCATGGAGCATTGTGATGACAATTGTTTAGAACATTGTGAAGACAAGGATCATGGAGCATAGTGATTAAAGGGGCCATGGAGCATTGTGATGACAGGCGTCATGGGACATTGTGTTGACAGTGGTCATGGAGCATTGTTAGAAAGGGAACATGGAGCAATTTGATTTCAGGGGCCATGAAAAATTGCGAATACATACGCCATGGAGTATTCAGATGAATGTGGTCAAGGATCATTGTGACGAAAAGTGTCCTGGAATATTGTGATGACACGGTTCATGGAGCATTGCGATGACAAGGGCCATGGCGAAATGTGAAGACAGGTGTCATGGGGCATTGTGAAGACAGTGGTCATGTAGTATTGTGAAGAAAGATATCATGGAGCACTGGGATGACAGGGGCCATGGAGCATTGTGATGACAGGGGTCATGGGGCATTGTGATGACACGGCCATGGAACATTATGATGACAAGAATTCTGGAGCATTGTGATAAAAAGGGCATGGACCATTGTGATTAGAGGGGCCAAGGAGCATTCTGATGACAACGGCATGGAGCATTGTGATGACAAGGGTCATCGAGCATTGTGATGACAGTGGTCATGAAGCATTGTGATAAATGTGGTCATGGATCACTGTGATGACAAGTGTCGTAGAGCAATGTGATGACACGGTTATGGAATATTGTGATGACCAGAATTCTGTAGCACTGTGATGAAAAGGGAATGGAGCATTGTGATTACAGGGGTCATGGAGCATTGTGATGACAATTGTTCTAGAACATTGTGAAGACAGGGATCATGGAGCATAGTGATGAAAGGGGCCATGGAGCATTGTGATGACAGGCGTCATGGGACAATGTGTTGACAGTGGTCATGGAGCCTTGTTAGAACGGGAACTTGGAGCAATTTGATTTCAGGGGTCATGAAAAATTGTGAATACATAGGCCATGGAGTATTCAGATGAATGTGGTCAAGGATCATTGTGACGAAAATTGTCCTGGAATATTGTGATGACACGGTTCATGGAGCATTGGGATGACAAGGGCCATGGCGAAATGTGAAGACAGGTGTCATGGGGCATTGTGATGACAGTGGTCATCTAGAATTGTGAAGAAAGATATCATGGAGCACTGGGATGACAGGGGCCATGGAACATTGTGATGACAGGGGTCATGGGGCACTGTGATGACACGACCATGGAACATTATGATGACAAGTATTCTGGAGCATTGTGATAAAAAGGGCATGGACCATTGTGATTAGAGGGGCCAAGGAGCATTCTGATGACAACGGCATGGAGCATTGTGATGACAAGGGTCATCAAGCATTGTGATGACAGTGGTCATGAAGCATTGTGATGAATTTGGTCATGGATCATTGTGATGACAAGTGTCGTGGAGAATTGTGATGACAGGGGTCATAGAGCATTGTGATGACACGGTTATGGAATATTGTGATGACCAGAATTCTGTAGCACTGTGATGAAAAGGGAATGGAGCATTGTGATTACAGGGGTCATGGAGCATTTTGATGACAATTGTTCTAGAACATTGTGATGACAGGGATCATGGAGCATAGTGATGAAAGGGTCCATGGAGCATTGTGATGACAGGTGCCATGGGACATTGTGTTGACAGTGGTCATGGAGCATTGTTAGAAAGGGAACATGGAGCAATTTGATTTCAGGGGCCATGAAAAATTGTGAATACATAGGCCATGGAGTATTCAGATTAATGTGGTCAAGGATCATTGTGACGAAAAGTGTCCTGGAATATTGTGATGACACATTTCATGGAGCATTCCGATGACAAGGGCCATGGCGAAATGTGAAGACAGGTGTCATGGGGCATTGTGATGACAGTGGTCATCTAGAATTGTGAAGAAAGATATCATGGAGCACTGGGATGACAGGGGACATGGAGCATTGTGATGACAGGGGTCATGGGGCATTGTGATGACACGGCCATGGAACATTATGATGACAAGAATTCTGGAGCATTGTGATAAAAAGGGCATGGACCATTGTGATTAGAGGGGCCAAGGAGCATTCTGATGACAACGGCATGGAGCATTGTGATGACAAGGGTCATCGAGCATTGTGATGAGAGTGGTCATGAAGCATTGTGATGAATGTGGTCATGGATCATTGTGATGACAAGTGTCGTGGAGCATTGTGATGACAGGGGTCATAGAGCATTGTGATGACACGGTTATGGAATATTGTGAGGACCAGAATTCTGTAGCACTGTGATGAAAAGGGAATGGAGCATTGTGATTACAGGGGTCATGGAGCATTGTGATGACAATTGTTCTAGAACATTGTGAAGACAGGGATCATGGAGCATAGTGATGAAAGGGGCCATGGAGCATTGTGATGACAGGCGTCATGGGACAATGTGTTGACAGTGGTCATGGAGCCTTGTTAGAAATGGAACATGGAGCAATTTGATTTCAGGGGTCATGAAAAATTGTGAATACATAGGCCATGGAGTATTCAGATGAATGTGGTCAAGGATCATTGTGACGAAAATTGTCCTGGAATATTGTGATGACACGGTTCATGGAGCATTGGGATGACAAGGGCCATGGCGAAATGTGAAGACAGGTGTCATGGGGCATTGTGATGACAGTGGTCATCTAGAATTGTGAAGAATGATATCATGGAGCACTGGGATGACAGGGGCCATGGAACATTGTGATGACAGGGGTCATGGGGCACTGTGATGACACGACCATGGAACATTATGATGACAAGTATTCTGGAGCATTGTGATAAAAAGGTCATGGACCATTGTGATTATAGGGGCCAAGGAGCATTCTGATGACAACGGCATGGAGCATTGTGATGACAAGGGTCATCGAGCATTGTGATGAAAGTGGTCATGAAGCATTGTGATGAATGTGATCATGGATCATTGTGATGACAAGTGTCGTGGAGCATTGTGATGACAGGGGTCATAGAGCATTGTGATGACACGGTTATGGAATATTGTGATGACCAGAATTCTGTAGCACAGTGATGAAAAGGGCATGGAGCATTGTGATTACAGGGGTCATGGAGCATTGTGATGACAATTGTTCTAGAACATTGTGATGACAGGGATCATGGAGCATAGTGATGAGAGGGGCAATGGAGCATTGTTTTGACAGGCGTCATGGGACATTGTGTTGACAGTGGACTTGGAGCATTGTTAGAAATGGAACATGGAGCAATTTGATTTCAGGGGCCATGAAAAATTGCGAATACATAGGCCATGGAGTATTCAGATGAATGTGGTCAAGGATCATTGTGACGAAAAGTGTCCTTGAATATTGTGATGACACGGTTCATGGAGCATTGCGATGAAAAGGGCCATGGCGAAATGTGAAGACAGGTGTCATGAGGCATTGTGATGACAGTGGTCATCTAGAATTGTGAAGAAAGATATCATGGAGCACTGGGATGACAGGGGCCATGGAACATTGAGATGACAGGGGTCATGGGGCACTGTGATGACACGACCATGGAACATTATGATGACAAGTATTCTGGAGCATTGTGATAAAAAGGTCATGGACCATTGTGATTATAGGGGCCAAGGAGCATTCTGATGACAACGGCATGGAGCATTGTGATGACAAGGGTCATCGAGCATTGTGATGATAGTGGTCATGAAGCATTGTGATGAATGTGGTCATGGATCATTGTGATGACAAGTGTCGTGGAGCATTGTGATGACACGGGTCATAGAGCATTGTGATGACACGTTTATGGAATATTGTGATGACCAGAATTCTGTAGCACAGTGATGAAAAGGGCATGGAGCATTGTGATTACAGGGGTCATGGAGCATTGTGATGAAAATTGTTCTAGAACATTGTGATGACAGGGATCATGGAGCATAGTGATGAAAGGGGCAATGGAGCATTGTGTTGACAGGCGTCATGGGACATTGTTTTGACAGTGGACATGGAGCATTGTTTGAAATGGAACATGGAGCAATTTGATTTCAGGGGCCATGAAAAATTGCGAATACATAGGCCATGGAGTATTTAGATGAATGTGGTCAAGGATCATTGTGACGAAAAGTGTCCTGGAATATTGTGATGACACGGTTCATGGAGCATTGCGATGAAAAGGGCCATGGCGAAATGTGAAGGCAGGTGTCATGAGGCATTGTGATGACAGTGGTCATCTAGAATTGTGAAGAAAGATATCATGGAGCACTGGGATGACAGGGGCCATGGAACATTGTGATGACAGGGGTCATGGGGCATTGTGATGACATGGCCATGGAACATTATGATGACAAGAATTCTGGAGCATTGTGATAAAAAGGGCATGGACCATTGTGATTTGAGGGTCCAAGGGGCATTCTGATGACAAGGTCATGGAGCATTGTGATGACAAGGGTCATCGAGCTTTGTGATGACAGTGGTCATGAAGCATTGTGATGAATGTGGTCATGGATCATTGTGATGACAAGTGTCGTGGAGCATTGTGATGACAAGGGGCATATAGCATTGTGATGACACGGTTATGGAATATTGTGATGACCAGAATTCTGTAGCACTGTGATGAAAAGGGAATGGAGCACTGTGATTACAGGGGTCATGGAGCATTGTGATGACAATTGTTCTAGAACATTATGATGACAGGGATCATGGAGCATAGTGATGAAAGGGGCCATGGAGAATTGTGATGACAGGCATCATGGGACATTGTGTTGACAGTGGTCATGGAGCATTGTTAGAAAGGGCACTTGGAGCAATTTGATTTCAGGGGCCATAAACAATTGTGAATACATAGGCCATGGAGTATTCAGATGAATGTGGTCAAGGATCATTGTGACGAAAAGTGTCCTGGAATATTGTGATGACACGGTTCATGGAGCATTGCGATGACAAGGGCCATGGCGAAATGTGAAGACAGGTGTCATGGGGCATTGTGATGACAGTGGTCATCTAGAATTGTGAAAAAAGATATCATGGAGCACTGGGATGACAGGGGCCATGGAGCATTGTGATGACAGGGGTCATGGGGCATTGTTATGACACTTCCATGAAACATTATGATGACAAGAATTCTGGAGCATTGTGATAAAAAGGTCATGGACCATTGTGATTAGAGGGGTCAAGGAGCATTCTGATGAAAAGGCATGGAGCATTGTGATGACAAGGGTCATCGAGCATTGTGATGACAGTGGTCATGAAGCATTGTGATGAATGTGGTCATGGATCATTGTGATGACAAGTGTCGTGGAGCATTGTGATGACAGGGAACATAGAGCATTGTGATGACACGGTTATGGAATATTGTGATGACCAGAATTCTGTAGCACTGTGATGAAAAGGGAATGGAGCATTGTGATTACAGGGGTCATGGAGCATTGTGATGACAATTGTTCTAGAACATTGTGATGACAGGGATCATGGAGCATAGTGATTAAAGGGTCCATGGAGCTTTGTGATGACAGGCGCCATGGGACATTGTGTTGACAGTGGTCATGGAGCATTGTTAGAAAGGGAACATGGAGAAATTTGATTTCAGGGGCCATGAAAAATTGTGAATACATAGGCCATGGAGTATTCAGATGAATGTGGTCAAGGATCATTGTGACGAAAAGTGTCCTGGAATATTGTGATGACACGGTTCATGGAGCATTGCGATGACAAGGGCCATGGCGAAATGTGAAGACAGGTGTCATGGGGCATTGTGATGACAGTGGTCCTCTAGAATTGTGAAGAAAGATATCATGGAGCACTGGGATGACAGGGGTCCTGGAACATTGTGATCACAGGGGTCATGGGGCACTGTGATGACACGGCCATGGAACATTATGATGACAAGTATTCTGGAGCATTGTCATAAAAAGGGCATGGACCATTGTGATTATAGGGGCCAAGGAGCATTCTGATGACAACGGCATGGAGCATTGTGATGACAAGGGTCATCGAGCATTGTGATGATAGTGGTCATGAAGCATTGTGATGAATGTGGTCATGGATCATTGTGATGACAAGTGTCGTGGAGCATTGTGATGACAGGGGTCATAGAGCATTGTGATGACACGGTTATGGAATATTGTGATGACCAGAATTCTGTAGCACAGTGATGAAAAGGGCATGGAGCATTGTGATTACAGGGGTCATGGAGCATTGTGATGACAATTGTTCTAGAACATTGTGATGACAGGGATCATGGAGCATAGTGATGAAAGGGGCCATGGAGCATTGTGTTGACAGGCGTCATGGGACATTGTGTTGACAGTGGACATGGAGCATTGTTAGAAAGGGAACATGGAGCAATTTGATTTCAGGGGCCATGAAAAATTGCGAATACATACGCCATGGAGTATTCAGATGAATGTGGTCAAGGATCATTGTGACGAAAAGTGTCCTGGAATATTGTGATGACACGGTTCATGGAGCATTGCGATGACAAGGGCCATGGCGAAATGTGAAGACAGGTGTCATGGGGCATTGTGAAGACAGTGGTCATGTAGTATTGTGAAGAAAGATATCATGGAGCACTGGGATGACAGGGGCCATGGAGCATTGTGATGACAGGGGTCATGGGGCATTGTGATGACACGGCCATGGAACATTATGATGACAAGAATTCTGGAGCATTGTGATAAAAAGGGCATGGACCATTGTGATTAGAGGGGCCAAGGAGCATTCTGATGACAACGGCATGGAGCATTGTGATGACAAGGGTCATCGAGCATTGTGATGACAGTGGTCATGAAGCATTGTGATGAATGTGGTCATGGATCATTGTGATGAAAAGTGTCGTGTAGCATTGTGATGACAGGGGTCATAGAGCATTGTGATGACACGGTTATGGAATATTGTGATGACCAGAATTCTGTAGCACTGTGATGAAAAGGGAATGGAGTATTGTGATTACAGGGGTCATGGAGCATTGTGATGACAATTGTTCTAGAACATTGTGATGACAGGGATCATGGAGCATAGTGATGAAAGGGTCCATGGAGCATTGTGATGACAGGCGTCATGGGACATTGTGTTGACAGTGGTCATGGAGCATTGTTAGAAAGGGAACATGGAGCAATTTGATTTCAGGGGCCATGAAAAATTGTGAATACATAGGCCATGGAGTATTCAGATGAATGTGGTCAAGGATCATTGTGACGACAATTGTCCTGGAATATTGTGATGACACGGTTCATGGAGCATTGCGATGACAAGGGCCATGGCGAAATGTGAAGACAGGTGTCATGGGGCATTGTGATGACAGGGGTCATCTAGAATTGTGAAGAAAGATATCATGGAGAACTTGGATGACAGGGGCCATGGAGCATTGTGATGACAGGGGTCATGGGGCATTGTGATGACACGGCCATGGAACATTATGATGACAAGAATTCTGGAGAATTGTGATAAAAAGCTCATGGACCATTGTGATTAGAGGGGCCAAGGAACATTCTGATGACAACGGCATGGAGCATTGTGATGACAAGCGTCATCGAGCATTGTGATGACAAGTGTCGTGGAGCATTGTGATGACAGGGGTCATAGAGCATTGTGATGACACGGTTATGGAATATTGTGATGACCAGAATTCTGTAGCACTGTGATGAAAAGGGAATGGAGCATTGTGATTACAGGGGTCATGGAGCAGTGTGATGACAATTGTTCTAGAACATTGTGAAGACAGGGATCATGGAGCATAGTGATAAAAGGGGCAATGGAGCATTGTGTTGACAGGCGTCATGGGATATTGTGTTGACAGTGGTCATGGAGCATTGTTAGAAAGAGAACATGGAGCAATTTGATTTCAGGGGCCATGAAAAATTGCGAATACATAGGCCATGGAGTATTCAGATGAATATGGTCAAGGATCATTTTGACGAAAAGTGTCCTGGAATATTGTGATGACACGGTTCATGGACCATTGCGATGACAAGGGCCATGGCGAAATGTGAAGACAGGTGTCATGGGGCATTGTGATGACAGTGGTCCTCTAGAATTGTGAAGAAAGATATCATGGAGCACTGGGATGACAGGGGCCATGGAGCATTGTGATGACAGGGGTCATGGGGCATTGTGATGACACGGCCATGGAACATTATGATGACAAGTAGTCTGGAGCATTGTGATAAAATGGGCATTGACCATTGTGATTAGAGGGGCCAAGGAGCAATGTGAGGACAACGGCATGGAGCATTGTGATGACAAGGGTCATCGAGCATTGTGATGACAGTGGTCATGAAGCATTGTGATGAATGTGGTCATGGATCATTGTGATCATATGTGTCGTGGAGCATTGTGATGACTGGGGTCATAGAGCATTGTGATGACACGGTTATGGAATATTGTGATGACCAGAATTCTGTAGCACTGTGATGAAAAGGGAATGGAGCATTGTGATTACCGGGGTCATGGAGCATTGTGATGACAATTGTTCTAGAACATTGTGAAGACAGGGATCATGGAGCATAGTGATGAAAGGGGCCATGGAGCATTGTGATGACAGGCGTCATGGGACAATGTGTTGACAGTGGTCATGGAGCCTTGTTAGAAAGGGAACATGGAGCAATTTGATTTCAGGGGTCATGAAAAATTGTGAATACATAGGCCATGGAGTATTCAGATGAATGTGGTCAAGGATCATTGTGACGAAAATTGTCCTGGAATATTGTGATGACACGGTTCATGGAGCATTGCGATGACAAGGGCCATGGCGAAATGTGAAGACAGGTGTCATGGGGCAATGTGATGACAGTGGTCATCTAGAATTGTGAAGAAAGATATCATGGAGCACAGGGATGACAGGGGCCAAGGAGCCTTGTGATGACAGGGGTCATGGGGCATTGTGATGACACGGCCATGGAACATTATGATGACAATAATTCTGGAGCATTGTGATAAAAAGGGCATGGACCATTGTGATTAGAGGGGCCATGGAGCATTCTGATGACAACTGCATGGAGCATTGTGATGACAAGGGTCATCGAGCATTGTGATGACAGTGGTCATGAAGCATTGTGATGAATGTGGTCATGGATCATTGTGATGACAAGTGTCGTGGAGCATTGTGATGACAGGGGTCATAGAGCATTGTGATGACACGGTTATGGAATATTTTGATAACCAGAATTCTGTAGCACTGTGATGAAACGGGAATGGAGCATTGTGATTAGAGGGGTCATGGAGCATTGTGATGACAATTGTTCTAGAACATTGTGATGACAGGGATCATGGAGCATAGTGATGAAAGGGGCCATGGAGCATTGTGATGACAGGCGTCATGGGACATTGTGTTGACAGTGGTCATGGAGCATTGTTAGAAAGGGAACATGGTGCAATTTGATTTCAGGGGCCATGAACAATTGTGAATACATAGGCCATGGAGTATTCAGATGAATGTTATCAAGGATCATTGTGACGAAAAGTGTCCTGGAATATTGTGATGACACGGTTCATGGAGCATTGCGATGACAAGGGCCATGGCGAAATGTGAAGACAGGTGTCATGGGGCATTGTGATGACAGTGGTCATCTAGAATTGTGAAGAAAGATATCATGGAGCCCTGGGATGACAGGGGCCATGGAATATTGTGATGACAGGGGTCATGGGGCATTGTGATGACACGGCCATGGAACATTAAGATGACAAGAATTCTGGAGCATTGTGATAAAAAGGGCATGGACCATTGTGATTAGAGGGGCCAAGGAGCATTCTGATGACAACGGCATGGAGCATTGTGATGACAAGGGTCATCGAGCATTGTGATGAGAGTGGTCATGAAGCATTGTGATGAATGTGGTCATGGATCATTGTGATGACAATTGTCGTGGAGCATTCTGATGACAACGGCATGGAGCATTGTGATGACAAGGGTCATCGAGCTTTGTGATGACAGTGGTCATGAAGCATTGTGATGAATGTGGTCATGCATCATTGTGATGACAAGTGTCGTGGAGCATTCTGATGACAGGGGTCATAGAGCATTGTGATGACACGGTTATGGAATATTGTGATGACCAGAATTCTGTAGCACTGTGATGAAAAGGGAATGGAGCATTGTGATTACAGGGGCGATGGAGCATTGTGATGACAATTGTTCTAGAACATTGTGATGACAGGGATCATGGAGCATAGTGATGAAAGGGGCCATGGAGCATTGTGATGATAGGCGTCATGGGACATTGTTTTGACAGTGGTCATGGAGCATTGTTAGAAAGGGAACATGGAGCAAATTGATTTCAGTGGCCATGAAAAATTGTGAATACATAGGCCATGGAGTATTCAGATTAATGTGGTCATGGATCATTGTGATGACAAGAATTCTGGAGCATTGTGATAAAAAGGGCATGGACCATTGTGATTAGAGGGGCCAAGGAGCATTCTGATGACAACGGCATGGAGCATTGTGATGACAAGGGTCATCGAGCATTGTGATGACAGTGGTCATGAAGCATTGTGATGAATGTGGTCATGCATCATTGTGATGACAACTGTCGTGGAGCATTGTGATGACAGGGGTCATAGAGAATTGTGATGACACGGTTATGGAATATTGTGATGACCAGAATTCTGTACCACAGTGATGAAAAGGGCATGGAGCATTGTGATTACAGGGGTCATGGAGCATTGTGATGACAATTGTTCTAGAACATTGTGATGACAGTGATCATGGAGCATAGTGATGCAACGGGCAATGGAGCATTGTGTTGACAGGCAGCATGGGACATTGTGTTGACAGTGGTCATGGAGCATTGTTAGAAAGGGAACATGGAGCAATTTGAATTCAGGGGCCATGAAAAATTGCGAATACATAGGCCATGGAGTATTCTGATGAATGTGGTCAAGGATCATTGTGACGAAAAGTGTCCTGGAATACTGTGATGACACGGTTCATGGAGCATTGCAATGACAAGGGCACTGGCGAAATGTGAAGACAGGTGTCATGGGGCATTGTGATGACAGTGGTCCTCTATAATTGTGAAGAAAGATATCATGGAGCACTGGGATGACAGGGGCCATGGAGCATTGTGATGACAGGGGTCATGGGGCATTGTGATGACACGGCCATGGAACATTATGATGACAAGAATTCTGGAGCATTGTGATAAAAAGGGCATAGACCATTGTGATTAGAGGGGCCAAGGATCATTCTGATGACAACGGCATGGAGCATTGTGATGACAAGCGTCATCGAGCATTGTGATGACAGTGGTCATGAAGCATTATGTTGAATGTGGTCATGGATCATTGTGATGACAAGTGTCGTGGAGCATTGTGATGACAGGGCTCATAGAGCATTGTGATGACACTGTTATGGAATATTGTGATGACCAGAATTCTGTAGCACTGTGATGAAAGGGAATAGAGCATTGTGATTACAAGGTTCATGGAGCATTGTGATGAAAATTGTTCTAGAACATTGTGAAGACACGGATCATGGAGCATAGTGATGAAAGGGGCCATGGAGCATTGTGATGACAACCGTCATGGGACAATATGTTGACTGTGGTCATGGAGCATTTTTAGAAAGGGAACATGGAGCAATTTGATTTCAGGGGCCATGAAAAATTGTGAATACATAGGCCATGGAGTATTCAGATGAATGTGGTCAAGGATCATTGTGACGAAAAGTGTCCTGGAATATTGTGATGACACGGTTCATGGAGCATTGCGATGACAAGGGCAATGGCGAAATGTGAAGACAGGTGTCATGGGGCATTGTGATGACAGTGGTCATCTAGAATTGTGAGGAAAGTTATCATGGAGCACTGGGATGATAGGGGACATGGAACATTGTGATGACAGGGGTCATGGGGCATTGTGATGACACGGCCATGGAACATTATGATGACAAGAATTCTGGAGCATTGTGATAAAATGGGCATGGACCATTGAGATTAGAGGGGCCAAGGAGCATTCTGATGACAACGGCATGGAGCATTGTGATGAAAAGGGTCATCGAGCTTTGTGATGACAGTGGTCATGAAGCATTGTGATGAATGTGGTCATGCATCATTGTGATGACAATTGTCGTGGAGCATTCTGATGACAGGTGTCATAGAGCATTGTGATGACACGGTTATGGAATATTGTGATGACCAGAATTCTGTAGCACTGTGATGAAAAGGGAATGGAGCATTGTGATTACAGGGGTCATGGAGCATTGTGATGACAATTGTTCTAGAACATTGTGATGACAGGGATCATGGAGCATAGTGATGAAAGGGGCCATGGAGCATTGTGATGACAGGCGTCATGGGACAGTGTGTTGACAGTGGTCATGGAGCATTGTTAGAAAGGGAACATTTAGCAATTTGATTTCAGGAGCCATGAAAAATTGTGAATACATAGGCAATGGAGTATACAGATGAATGTGGTCAAGGATCATTGTGACGAAAAGTGTCCTGGAATATTGTGATGGCACGGTTAATGAAGCATTGTGATGACAGGGGCCATGGCGAAATGTGAAGACAGGTGTCATGGGGCATTGTGATGACAGTGGTCCTCTAGAATTGTGAAGAGAGATATCATGGAGCACTGGGATGACAGGGGCCATGGATCATTGTTATGACAGGGATCATGGGGCATTGTGATGTCACTGCCATGGAACATTATGATGACAAGAATTCTGGAGCATTGTGATAAAATGGGCATGGACCATTGAGATTAGAGGGGCCAAGGAGCATTCTGATGACAACGGCATGGAGCATTGTGATGAAAAGGGTCATCGAGCATTGTGATGACAGTGGTCATGAAGCATTGTGATGAATGTGGTCATGGATCATTGTGATGACAAGTGTCGTGGAGCATTGTGATGACAGGGGTAATAGAGCATTGTGATGACACGGTTATTGAATATTGTGATGACCAGAATTCTGTAGCACTGTGATGAAAAGGGAATGGAGCATTGTGTTTACAGGGGTCATGGAGCATTGTGATGACATTTGTTCTAGAACATTGTGATGACAGGGATCCTGGAGCATAGTGAGGAAAGGGGCCATGGAGCATTGTGATGACAGGCGTCATGGGACATTGTGTTGACAGTTGTCATGGAGCATTGTTAGAAAGGGAACATGGTGCAATTTGATTTCAGGGGCCATGAACAATTGTGAATACATAGGCCATGGAGTATTCAGATGAATGTGGTCAAGGATCATTGTGACGAAAAGTGTCCTGGAATATTGTGATGACACGGTTCATGGAGCATTGCGATGACAAGGGCCATGGCGAAATGTGAAGAAAGGTGACATGCGGCATTGTGATGACAGTGGTCATCTAGAGTTGTGAAGAAAGATATCATGGAGCACTGGGATGACAGGGGCCATGGAGCATTGTGATGACAGGGGTCATGGGGCATTGTGATGACACGGCCATGGAACATTATGATGACAAGAATTCTGGAGCATTGTGATAAAAAGGGCATGGACCATTGTGATTAGAGGGGCCAAGGAGCATTCTGATGACAACGGCATGGAGCATTGTGATGACAAGGGTCATCGAGCATTGTGATGACAGTGGTCATGAAGCATTGTGATGAATGTGGTCATGCATCATTGTGATGACAAGTGTCGTGGAGCATTGTGATGACAGGGGTCATAGAGCATTGTGATGACACGGTTATGGAATATTGTGATGACCAGAATTCTGTAGCACTGTGATGAAAAGGGCATGGAGCATTGTGATTACAGGGGTCATGGAGCATTGTGATGACAATTGTTCTAGAACATTGTGATGACAGTGATCATGGAGCATAGTGATGCAACGGGCAATGGAGCATTGTGTTGACCGGCAGCATGGGACATTGTGTTGACAGTGGTCATGGAGCATTGTTAGAAAGGGAACATGGAGCAATTTGAATTCAGGGGCCATGAAAAATTGCGAATACATAGGCCATGGAGTATTCAGATGAATGTGGTCAAGGATCATTGTGACGAAAAGTGTCCTGGAATATTGTGATGACACGGTTCATGGAGCATTGCAATGACAAGGGCAATGGTGAAATGTGAAGAAGGGTGTCATGGGGCATTGTGATGACAGTGGTCCTCTATAATTGTGAAGAAAGATATCATGGAGCACTGGGATGACAGGGGCCATGGAGCATTGTGATGACAGGGTCATGGGGCATTGTGATTACACGGCCATGGAACATTATGATGACAAGAATTCTGGAGCATTGTGATAAAAAGGGCATAGACCATTGTGATTAGAGGGGCCAAGGATCATTCTGATGACAACGGCATGGAGCATTGTGATGACAAGCGTCATCGAGCATTGTGATGACAGTGGTCATGAAGCATTATGTTGAATGTGGTCATGGATCATTGTGATGACAAGTGTCGTGGAGCATTGTGATGACAGGGCTCATAGAGAATTGTGATGACACTGTTATGAATTATTGTGATGACCAGAATTCTGTAGCACTGTGATGAAAGGGAATAGAGCATTGTGATTACAAGGTTCATGGAGCATTGTGATGACAATTGTTCTAGAACATTGTGAAGACAGGGATCATGGAGCATAGTGATGAAAGGGGCCATGGAGCATTGTGATGACAGGCGTCATGGGACAATATGTTGACTGTGGTCATGGAGCATTTTTAGAAAGGGAACATGGAGCAATTTGAATTCAGGGGCCATGAAAAATTGCGAATACATAGGCCATGGAGTATTCAGATGAATGTGGTCAAGGATCATTGTGACGACAAGTGTCCTGGAATATTGTGATGACACGGTTCATGGAGCATTGCGATGACAAGGGCAATGGCGAAATGTGAAGACAGGTGTCATGGGGCATTGTGATGACAGTGGTCATGAAGCATTGTGATGAATGTGGTCATGGATCATTGTAATGACAAGTGTCGAGGAGCATTGTGATGACAGGGTTATTGAATATTGTGATGACCAGAATTCTGTAGCACTGTGATGAAAAGGGAATGGAGCATTGTGATTACAGGGGTCATGGAGCATTGTGATGACAATTGTTCTAGAACATTGTGATGACAGGGATCATGGAGCATAGTGATGAAAGGGGCCATGGAGCATTGTGATGACAGGCGTCATGGGACATTGTGTTGACAGTGGTCATGGAGCATTGTTACAAAGGGAACATTTAGCAATTTGATTTCAGGGGCCATGAAAAATTGTGAATACATAGGCCATGGAGTATTCAGATGAATGTGGTCAAGGATCATTGTGACGAAAAGTGTCCTGGAATATTGTGATGCCACGGTTAATGGAGCATTGCGATGACAGGGGCCATGGCGAAATGTGAAGACAGGTGTCATGGGGCATTGTGATGACAGTGGTCCTCTAGAATTGTGAAGAAAGATATCATGGAGCACTGGGATGACAGGGGCCATGGATCATTGTGATGACAGGGGTCATGGGGCATTGTGATGTCACTGCCATGGAACATTATGATGACAAGAATTCTGGAGCATTGTGATAAAATGGGCATGGACCATTGAGATTAGAGGGGCCAAGGAGCATTCTGATGACAACGGCATGGAGCATTGTGATGAAAAGGGTCATCGAGCATTGTGATGACAGTGGTCATGAAGCATTGTGATGAATGTGGTCATGGATCATTGTGATGACAAGTGTCGTGGAGCATTGTGATGACAGGGGTCATAGAGCATTGTGATGACACGGTTATTGAATATTGTGATGACCAGAATTCTGTAGCACTGTGATGAAAAGGGAATGGAGCATTGTGTTTACAGGGGTCATGGAGCATTGCGATGACATTTGTTCTAGAACATTGTGATGACAGGGATCCTGGAGCATAGTGAGGAAAGGGGCCATGGAGCATTGTGATGACAGGCGTCATGGGACATTGTGTTGACAGTTGTCATGGAGCATTGTTAGAAAGGGAACATGGTGCAATTTGATTTCAGGGGCCATGAACAATTGTGAATACATAGGCCATGGAGTATTCAGATGAATGTGGTCAAGGATCATTGTGACGAAATGTGTCCTGGAATATTGTGATGACACGGTTCATGGAGCATTGCGATGACAAGGGCCATGGCGAAATGTGAAGAAAGGTGACATGCGGCATTGTGATGACAGTGGTCATCTAGAGTTGTGAAGAAAGATATCATGGAGCACTGGGATGACAGGGGCCATGGAGCATTGTGATGACAGGCGTCATGGGGCATTGTGATGACGCAGCCATGGAACATTATTATGACAATAATTCTGGAGCATTGTGATAAAAAGTTCATGGACCATTGTGATTAGAGGGGCCAAGGAGCATTCTGATGACAACGGCATGGAGCATTGTGATGACAAGGGTCATCGAGCATTGTGATGACAGTGGTCATGAAGCATTGTGATGAATGTGGTCATGGATCATTGTGATGACAAGTGTCGTGGAGCATTGTGATGACAGGGGTCATAGAGCATTGTGATGACACGGTTATGGAATATTGTGATGACCAGAATTCTGTAGCACAGTGATGAAAATGGCATGGAGCATTGTGATTACAGGGGTCATGGAGCATTGTGATGACAATTGTTCTAGAACATTGTGATGACAGGGATCATGGAGCATAGTGATGAAACGGGCAATGGAGCATTGTGTTGACAGGCGTCATGGGACATTGTGTTGACAGTGGTCATGGAGCATTGTTAGAAACGGAACATGGAGCAATTTGATTTCAGGGGCCATGAAAAATTGCAAATACATAGGCCATGGAGTATTCAGATGAATGTGGTCAAGGATCATTGTTACGAAAAGTGTCCTGGAATATTGTGATGACACGGTTCATGGAGCATTGCGATGACAAGGGCCATGGCGAAATGTGAAGACAGGTGTCATGGGGCATTGTGATGACAGTGGTCATGTAGAATTGTGAAGAAAGATATCATGGAGCACTGGGATGAAAGGGGCCATGGAACATTGTGATGACAGGGGTCATGGGGCATTGTGATGATACGGCCATGGAACATTATGATGACAAGAATTCTGGAGCATTCTGATAAAAAGGGCATGGACCATTGTGATTAGAGGGGCCAAGGAGCATTCTGATGACAACGGCATGGAGCATTGTGATGACAAAGGTCATCGAGCATTGTGATGACAGTGGTCATGAAGCATTGTGATGAAAGTGGTCATGGATCATTGTGATGACAAGTGTCTTGGAGCATTGTGATGACAGGGGTCATAGAGCATTGTGATGACACGGTTATGGAATATTGTAATGACCAGAATTCTGTAGCACAGTGATGAAAAGGGAATGGAGCATTTTGATTACAGGGGTCATGGAGCATTGTGATGACAAATGTTCTAGAACATTGTGATGACAGGGATCATGGAGCATAGTGATGAAAGGGGCAATGGAGCATTGTGTTGACAGGCAGCATGGGACATTGTGTTGACAGTGGTCATGGAGCATTGTTAGAAAGGGAACATGGAGCAAATTGATTTCAGTGGCCATGAAAAATTGTGAATACATAGGCCATGGAGTATTCAGATTAATGTGGTCAAGGATCATTGTGACGAAAAGTGTCCTGGAATATTGTGATGACACATTTCATGGAGCATTCCGATGACAAGGGCCATGGCGAAATGTGAAGACAGGTGTCATGGGGCATTGTGATGACAGTGGTCCTCTAGAATTGTGAAGAAAGATATCATGGAGCACTGGGATGACAGGGGCCATGGAGCATTGTGATGACAGGGGTCATGGGGCATTGTGATGACACGGCCATGGAACATTATGATGACAAGAATTCTGGAGCATTGTGATAAAATGGGCATGGACCATTGAGATTAGAGGGGCCAAGGAGCATTCTGATGACAACGGCATGGAGCATTGTGATGACAAGTTTCATCGAGCATTGTGATGACAGTGGTCATGAAGCATTGTGATGAATGTGGTCATGGATCATTGTGATGACAAGTGTCGTGGAGCATTGTGATGACAGGGGTCATAGAGCATTGTGATGACACGGTTATGGAATATTGTGATGACCAGAATTCTGTAGCACTGTGATGAAAAGGGAATGGAGCATTGTGATTACAGGGGTCATGGAGCATTGTGATGACAATTGTTCTAGAACATTGTGAAGACAGGGATCATGGAGCATAGTGATGAAAGGGGCCATGGAGCATCGTGTTGACAGGCGTCATGGGACAATATGTTGACAGTGGTCATGGAGCATTGTTATAAAGGGAACATGGAGCAAATTGATTTCAGGGGCCATGAAAAACTGTGAATACATAGGCCATGGAGTATTCAGATGAATGTGGTCAAGGATCATTGTGACGAAAAGTGTCCTGGAATATTGTGATAAACGGTTCATGGATCATTGCGATGACAAGGGCCATGGCGAAATGGGAAGACAGGTGTCATGGGGCATTGTGATGACAGTGGTCCTCTATAATTGTGAAGAAAGATATCATGGAGCACTGGGATGACAGGGACCATGGAGCATTGTGATGAGAGGGGTCATGGGGCATTGTGATGACACGGCCATGGAACATTATGATGACAAGAATTCTGGAGCATTGTGATAAAAAGGGCATAGACCATTGTGATTAGAGGGGCCAAGGAACATTCTGATGACAACAGCATGGAGCATTGTGATGACAAGCTTCATCGAGCATTTTGATGACAGTGGTCATGAAGCATTATGTTGAATGTGGTCATGGATCATTGTGATGACAAGTGTCGTGGAGCATTGTGATGACAGGGCTCATAGAGCATTGTGATGACACTGTTATGGAATATTGTGATGACCAGAATTCTGTAGCACTGTGATGAAAGGGAATGGAGCATTGTGATTACAGGGTTCATGGAGCATTGTGATGAAAATTGTTCTAGAACATTGTGAAGACACGGATCATGGAGCATAGTGATGAAAGGGGCCATGGAGCATAGTGATGACAGGCGTCATGGGACAATATGTTGACAGTGGTCATGGAGCATTTTTAGAAAGGGAACATGGAGCAATTTGATTTCAGGGGCCATGAAAAATTGTGAATACATAGGCCATGGAGTATTCAGATGAATGTGGTCAAGGATCATTGTGACGAAAAGTGTCCTGGAATATTGTGATGGCACGGTTCATGGAGCATTGCGATGACAAGGGCCATGGCGAAATGTGAAGACAGGTGTCATGGGGCATTGTGATGACAGTGGTCATCTAGAATTGTGAAGAAAGATATCACGGAGCACTGGGATGACAGGGGCCATGGAGCATTGTGATGACAGGTGTCATGGGGCACTGTGATGACACGGCCATGGAACATTATGATGACAAAAATTCTGGAGCATTGTTATAAAAAGGTCATGGACAATTGTGATTATAGGGGCCAAGGAGCATTCTGATGACAACGGCATGGAGCATTGTGATGACAAGGGTCATCGAGCATTGTGATGATAGTGGTCATGAAGCATTGTGATGAATGTGGTCATGCATCATTGTGATGACAAGTGTCGTGGAGCATTGTGATGACAGGGGACATAGAGCATTGTGATGACACGGTTATGGAATATTGTGATGACCAGAATTCTATAGCACAGTGATAAAAAGGGCATGGAGCATTGTGATTACAAGGGTCATGGAGCATTGTGATGACAATTGTTCTAGAACATTGTGATGACAGTGATCATGGAGCATAGTGATGAAAGGGGCAATGGAGCATTGTGTTGACAGGCGTCATGGGACATTGTGTTGACAGTGGACATGGAGCATTGTTAGAAACGGAACATGGAGCAATTTGATTTCAGGGGCCATGAAAAATTGCGAATACATAGGCCATGGAGTATTCAGATGAATGTGGTCAAGGATCATTGTGACGAAAAGTGTCCTGGAATATTGTGATGACACGGTTCATGGAGCATTGGGATGACAAGGGCCATGGCGAAATGTGAAGACAGGTGTCATGGGGCATTGTGATGACAGTGGTCATCTAGAATTGTGAAGAATGATATCATGGAGCACTGGGATGACAGGGGCCATGGAACATTGTGATGACAGGGGTCATGGGGCACTGTGATGACACGACCATGGAACATTATGATGACAAGTATTCTGGAGCATTGTGATAAAAAGGTCATGGACCATTGTGATTATAGGGGCCAAGGAGCATTCTGATGACAACGGCATGGAGCATTGTGATGACAAGGGTCATCGAGCATTGTGATGAAAGTGGTCATGAAGCATTGTGATGAATGTGATCATGGATCATTGTGATGACAAGTGTCGTGGAGCATTGTGATGACAGGGGTCATAGAGCATTGTGATGACACGGTTATGGAATATTGTGATGACCAGAATTCTGTAGCACAGTGATGAAAAGGGCATGGAGCATTGTGATTACAGGGGTCATGGAGCATTGTGATGACAATTGTTCTAGAACATTGTGATGACAGGGATCATGGAGCATAGTGATGAGAGGGGCAATGGAGCATTGTTTTGACAGGCGTCATGGGACATTGTGTTGACAGTGGACTTGGAGCATTGTTAGAAATGGAACATGGAGCAATTTGATTTCAGGGGCCATGAAAAATTGCGAATACATAGGCCATGGAGTATTCAGATGAATGTGGTCAAGGATCATTGTGACGAAAAGTGTCCTTGAATATTGTGATGACACGGTTCATGGAGCATTGCGATGAAAAGGGCCATGGCGAAATGTGAAGACAGGTGTCATGAGGCATTGTGATGACAGTGGTCATCGAGAATTGTGAAGAAAGATATCATGGAGCACTGGGATGACAGGGGCCATGGAACATTGTGATGACAGGGGTCATGGGGCACTGTGATGACACGACCATGGAACATTATGATGACAAGTATTCTGGAGCATTGTGATAAAAAGGTCATGGACCATTGTGATTATAGGGGCCAAGGAGCATTCTGATGACAACGGTATGGAGCATTGTGATGACAAGGGTCATCGAGCATTGTGATGATAGTGGTCATGAAGCATTGTGATGAATGTGGTCATGGATCATTGTGATGACAAGTGTCGTGGAGCATTGTGATGACAGGGGTCATAGAGCATTGTGATGACACGGTTATGGAATATTGTGATGACCAGAATTCTGTAGCACAGTGATGAAAAGGGCATGGAGCATTGTGATTACAGGGGTCATGGAGCATTGTGATGAAAATTGTTCTAGAACATTGTGATGACAGGGATCATGGAGCATAGTGATGAAAGGGGCAATGGAGCATTGTGATGACAGGCGTCATGGGACATTGTTTTGACAGTGGACATGGAGCATTGTTTGAAATGGAACATGGAGCAATTTGATTTCAGGGGCCATGAAAAATTGCGAATACATAGGCCATGGAGTATTTAGATGAATGTGGTCAAGGATCATTGTGACGAAAAGTGTCCTGGAATATTGTGATGACACGGTTCATGGAGCATTGCGATGAAAAGGGCCATGGCGAAATGTGAAGGCAGGTGTCATGAGGCATTGTGATGACAGTGGTCATCTAGAATTGTGAAGAAAGATATCATGGAGCACTGGGATGACAGGGGCCATGGAACATTGTGATGACAGGGGTCATGGGGCATTGTGATGACATGGCCATGGAACATTATGATGACAAGAATTCTGGAGCATTGTGATAAAAAGGGCATGGACCATTGTGATTAGAGGGGCCAAGGGGCATTCTGATGACAAGGTCATGGAGCATTGTGATGACAAGGGTCATCGAGCTTTGTGATGACAGTGGTCATGAAGCATTGTGATGAATGTGGTCATGGATCATTGTGATGACAAGTGTCGTGGAGCATTGTGATGACAAGGGGCATATAGCATTGTGATGACACGGTTATGGAATATTGTGATGACCAGAATTCTGTAGCACTGTGATGAAAAGGGAATGGAGCACTGTGATTACAGGGGTCATGGAGCATTGTGATGACAATTGTTCTAGAACATTATGATGACAGGGATCATGGAGCATAGTGATGAAAGGGGCCATGGAGAATTGTGATGACAGGCGTCATGGGACATTGTGTTGACAGTGGTCATGGAGCATTGTTAGAAAGGGCACTTGGAGCAATTTGATTTCAGGGGCCATAAACAATTGTGAATACATAGGCCATTGAGTATTCAGATGAATGTGGTCAAGGATCATTGTGACGAAAAGTGTCCTGGAATATTGTGATGACACGGTTCATGGAGCATTGCGATGACAAGGGCCATGGCGAAATGTGAAGACAGGTGTCATGGGGCATTGTGATGACAGTGGTCATCTAGAATTGTGAAAAAAGATATCATGGAGCACTGGGATGACAGGGGTCATGGAGCATTGTGATGACAGGGGTCATGGGGCATTGTTATGACACTTCCATGAAACATTATGATGACAAGAATTCTGGAGCATTGTGATAAAAAGGTCATGGACCATTGTGATTAGAGGGGTCAAGGAGCATTCTGATGACAAAGGCATGGAGCATTGTGATGACAAGGGTCATCGAGCATTGTGATGACAGTGGTCATGAAGCATTGTGATGAATGTGGTCATGGATCATTGTGATGACAAGTGTCGTGGAGCATTGTGATGACAGGGAACATAGAGCATTGTGATGACACGGTTATGGAATATTGTGATGACCAGAATTTTGTAGCACTGTGATGAAAAGGGAATGGAGCATTGTGATTACAGGGGTCATGGAGCATTGTGATGACAATTGTTCTAGAACATTGTGATGACAGGGATCATGGAGCATAGTGATTAAAGGGTCCATGGAGCTTTGTGATGACAGGCGCCATGGGACATTGTGTTGACAGTGGTCATGGAGCATTGTTAGAAAGGGAACATGGAGAAATTTGATTTCAGGGGCCATGAAAAATTGTGAATACATAGGCCATGGAGTATTCAGATGAATGTGGTCAAGGATCATTGTGACGACAAGTGTCCTGGAATATTGTGATGACACGGTTCATGGAGCATTGCGATGACAAGGGCCATGGCGAAATGTGAAGACAGGTGTCATGGGGCATTGTGATGACAGTGGTCCTCTAGAATTGTGAAGAAAGATATCATGGAGCACTGGGATGACAGGGGCCATGGAACATTGTGATGACAGGGGTCATGGGGCACTGTGATGACACGACCATGGAACATTATGATGACAATAATTCTGGAGCATTGTGATAAAAAGGTCATGGACCATTGTGATTAGAGGGGCCAAGGAGCATTCTGATGACAACGGCATGGAGCATTGTGATGACAAGGGTCATCGAGCATTGTGATGACAGTGGTCATGAAGCATTGTGATGAATGTGGTCATGGATCATTGTGATGAAAAGTGTCGTGTAGCATTGTGATGACAGGGGTCATAGAGCATTGTGATGACACGGTTATGGAATATTGTGAGGACCAGAATTCTGTAGCACTGTGATGAAAAGGGAATGGAGCATTGTGATTACAGGGGTCATGGAGCATTGTGATGACAATTGTTCTAGAACATTGTGAAGACAGGGATCATGGAGCATAGTGATGAAAGGGGCCATGGAGCATTGTGATGACAGGCGTCATGGGACAATGTGTTGACAGTGGTCATGGAGCCTTGTTAGAAATGGAACATGGAGCAATTTGATTTCAGGGGTCATGAAAAATTGTGAATACATAGGCCATGGAGTATTCAGATGAATGTGGTCAAGGATCATTGTGACGAAAATTGTCCTGGAATATTGTGATGACACGGTTCATGGAGCATTGGGATGACAAGGGCCATGGCGAAATGTGAAGACAGGTGTCATGGGGCATTGTGATGACAGTGGTCATCTAGAATTGTGAAGAATGATATCATGGAGCACTGGGATGACAGGGGCCATGGAACATTGTGATGACAGGGGTCATGGGGCACTGTGATGACACGACCATGGAACATTATGATGACAAGTATTCTGGAGCATTGTGATAAAAAGGTCATGGACCATTGTGATTATAGGGGCCAAGGAGCATTCTGATGACAACGGCATGGAGCATTGTGACGACAAGGGTCATCGAGCATTGTGATGAATGTGATCATGGATCATTGTGATGACAAGTGTCGTGGAGCATTGTGATGACAGGGGTCATAGAGCATTGTGATGACACGGTTATGGAATATTGTGATGACCAGAATTCTGTAGCACAGTGATGAAAAGGGCATGGAGCATTGTGATTACAGGGGTCATGGAGCATTGTGATGACAATTGTTCTAGAACATTGTGATGACAGGGATCATGGAGCATAGTGATGAGAGGGGCAATGGAGCATTGTTTTGACAGGCGTCATGGGACATTGTGTTGACAGTGGACTTGGAGCATTGTTAGAAATGGAACATGGAGCAATTTGATTTCAGGGGCCATGAAAAATTGCGAATACATAGGCCATGGAGTATTCAGATGAATGTGGTCAAGGATCATTGTGACGAAAAGTGTCCTTGAATATTGTGATGACACGGTTCATGGAGCATTGCGATGAAAAGGGCCATGGCGAAATGTGAAGACAGGTGTCATGAGGCATTGTGATGACAGTGGTCATCTAGAATTGTGAAGAAAGATATCATGGAGCACTGGGATGACAGGGGCCATGGAACATTGTGATGACAGGGGTCATGGGGCACTGTGATGACACGACCATGGAACATTATGATGACAAGTATTCTGGAGCATTGTGATAAAAAGGTCATGGACCATTCTGATTATAGGGGCCAAGGAGCATTCTGATGACAACGGCATGGAGCATTGTGATGACAAGGGTCATCGAGCATTGTGATGATAGTGGTCATGAAGCATTGTGATGAATGTGGTCATGGATCATTGTGATGACAAGTGTCGTGGAGCATTGTGATGACAGGGGTCATAGAGCATTGTGATGACACGGTTATGGAATATTGTGATGACCAGAATTCTGTAGCACAGTGATGAAAAGGGCATGGAGCATTGTGATTACAGGGGTCATGGAGCATTGTGATGAAAATTGTTCTAGAACATTGTGATGACAGGGATCATGGAGCATAGTGATGAAAGGGGCAATGGAGCATTGTGTTGACAGGCGTCATGGGACATTGTTTTGACAGTGGACATGGAGCATTGTTTGAAATGGAACATGGAGCAATTTGATTTCAGGGGCCATGAAAAATTGCGAATACATAGGCCATGGAGTATTTAGATGAATGTGGTCAAGGATCATTGTGACGAAAAGTGTCCTGGAATATTGTGATGACACGGTTCATGGAGCATTGCGATGAAAAGGGCCATGGCGAAATGTGAAGGCAGGTGTCATGAGGCATTGTGATGACAGTGGTCATCTAGAATTGTGAAGAAAGATATCATGGAGCACTGGGATGACAGGGGCCATGGAACATTGTGATGACAGGGGTCATGGGGCATTGTGATGACATGGCCATGGAACATTATGATGACAAGAATTCTGGAGCATTGTGATAAAAAGGGCATGGACCATTGTGATTTGAGGGTCCAAGGGGCATTCTGATGACAAGGTCATGGAGCATTGTGATGACAAGGGTCATCGAGCTTTGTGATGACAGTGGTCATGAAGCATTGTGATGAATGTGGTCATGGATCATTGTGATGACAAGTGTCGTGGAGCATTGTGATGACAAGGGGCATATAGCATTGTGATGACACGGTTATGGAATATTGTGATGACCAGAATTCTGTAGCACTGTGATGAAAAGGGAATGGAGCACTGTGATTACAGGGGTCATGGAGCATTGTGATGACAATTGTTCTAGAACATTATGATGACAGGGATCATGGAGCATAGTGATGAAAGGGGCCATGGAGAATTGTGATGACAGGCATCATGGGACATTGTGTTGACAGTGGTCATGGAGCATTGTTAGAAAGGGCACTTGGAGCAATTTGATTTCAGGGGCCATAAACAATTGTGAATACATAGGCCATGGAGTATTCAGATGAATGTGGTCAAGGATCATTGTGACGAAAAGTGTCCTGGAATATTGTGATGACACGGTTCATGGAGCATTGCGATGACAAGGGCCATGGCGAAATGTGAAGACAGGTGTCATGGGGCATTGTGATGACAGTGGTCATCTAGAATTGTGAAAAAAGATATCATGGAGCACTGGGATGACAGGGGCCATGGAGCATTGTGATGACAGGGGTCATGGGGCATTGTTATGACACTTCCATGAAACATTATGATGACAAGAATTCTGGAGCATTGTGATAAAAAGGTCATGGACCATTGTGATTAGAGGGGTCAAGGAGCATTCTGATGACAAAGGCATGGAGCATTGTGATGACAAGGGTCATCGAGCATTGTGATGACAGTGGTCATGAAGCATTGTGATGAATGTGGTCATGGATCATTGTGATGACAAGTGTCGTGGAGCATTGTGATGACAGGGAACATAGAGCATTGTGATGACACGGTTATGGAATATTGTGATGACCAGAATTTTGTAGCACTGTGATGAAAAGGGAATGGAGCATTGTGATTACAGGGGTCATGGAGCATTGTGATGACAATTGTTCTAGAACATTGTGATGACAGGGATCATGGAGCATAGTGATTAAAGGGTCCATGGAGCTTTGTGATGACAGGCGTCATGGGACATTGTGTTGACAGTGGTCATGGAGCATTGTTAGAAAGGGAACATGGAGAAATTTGATTTCAGGGGCCATGAAAAATTGTGAATACATAGGCCATGGAGTATTCAGATGAATGTGGTCAAGGATCATTGTGACGAAAAGTGTCCTGGAATATTGTGATGACACGGTTCATGGAGCATTGCGATGACAAGGGCCATGGCGAAATGTGAAGACAGGTGTCATGGGGCATTGTGATGACAGTGGTCATCTAGAATTGTGAAGAAAGATATCATGGAGCACTGGGATGACAGGGGTCATGGAACATTGTGATCACAGGGGTCATGGGGCACTGTGATGACACGGCCATGGAACATTATGATGACAAGTATTCTGGAGCATTGTGATAAAAAGGTCATGGACCATTGTGATTATAGGGGCCAAGGAGCATTCTGATGACAACGGCATGGAGCATTGTGATGACAAGGGTCATCGAGGATTGTGATGATAGTGGTCATGAAGCATTGTGATGAATGTGGTCATGGATCATTGTGATGACAAGTGTCGTGGAGCATTGTGATGACAGGGGTCATAGAGCATTGTGATGACACGGTTATGGAATATTGTGATGACCAGAATTCTGTAGCACAGTGATGAAAAGGGCATGGAGCATTGTGATTACAGGGGTCATGGAGCATTGTGATGACAATTGTTCTAGAACATTGTGATGACAGGGATCATGGAGCATAGTGATGAAAGGGGCCATGGAGCATTGTGTTGACAGGCGTCATGGGACATTGTGTTGACAGTGGACATGGAGCATTGTTAGAAAGGGAACATGGAGCAATTTGATTTCAGGGGCCATGAAAAATTGCGAATACATACGCCATGGAGTATTCAGATGAATGTGGTCAAGGATCATTGTGACGAAAAGTGTCCTGGAATATTGTGATGACACGGTTCATGGAGCATTGCGATGACAAGGGCCATGGCGAAATGTGAAGACAGGTGTCATGGGGCATTGTGAAGACAGTGGTCATGTAGTATTGTGAAGAAAGATATCATGGAGCACTGGGATGACAGGGGCCATGGAGCATTGTGATGACAGGGGTCATGGGGCATTGTGATGACACGGCCATGGAACATTATGATGACAAGAATTCTGGAGCATTGTGATAAAAAGGGCATGGACCATTGTGATTAGAGGGGCCAAGGAGCATTCTGATGACAACGGCATGGAGCATTGTGATGACAAGGGTCATCGAGCATTGTGATGACAGTGGTCATGAAGCATTGTGATGAATGTGGTCATGGATCATTGTGATGAAAAGTGTCGTGTAGCATTGTGATGACAGGGGTCATAGAGCATTGTGATGACACGGTTATGGAATATTGTGATGACCAGAATTCTGTAGCACTGTGATGAAAAGGGAATGGAGTATTGTGATTACAGGGGTCATGGAGCATTGTGATGACAATTGTTCTAGAACATTGTGATGACAGGGATCATGGAGCATAGTGATGAAAGGGTCCATGGAGCATTGTGATGACAGGCGTCATGGGACATTGTGTTGACAGTGGTCATGGAGCATTGTTAGAAAGGGAACATGGAGCAATTTGATTTCAGGGGCCATGAAAAATTGTGAATACATAGGCCATGGAGTATTCAGATGAATGTGGTCAAGGATCATTGTGACGACAATTGTCCTGGAATATTGTGATGACACGGTTCATGGAGCATTGCGATGACAAGGGCCATGGCGAAATGTGAAGACAGGTGTCATGGGGCATTGTGATGACAGGGGTCATCTAGAATTGTGAAGAAAGATATCATGGAGAACTTGGATGACAGGGGCCATGGAGCATTGTGATGACAGGGGTCATGGGGCATTGTGATGACACGGCCATGGAACATTATGATGACAAGAATTCTGGAGAATTGTGAAAAAAAGCTCATGGACCATTGTGATTAGAGGGGCCAAGGAACATTCTGATGACAACGGCATGGAGCATTGTGATGACAAGCGTCATCGAGCATTGTGATGACAAGTGTCGTGGAGCATTGTGATGACAGGGGTCATAGAGCATTGTGATGACACGGTTATGGAATATTGTGATGACCAGAATTCTGTAGCACTGTGATGAAAAGGGAATGGAGCATTGTGATTACAGGGGTCATGGAGCAGTGTGATGACAATTGTTCTAGAACATTGTGAAGACAGGGATCATGGAGCATAGTGATAAAAGGGGCAATGGAGCATTGTGTTGACAGGCGTCATGGGACATTGTGTTGACAGTGGTCATGGAGCATTGTTAGAAAGAGAACATGGAGCAATTTGATTTCAGGGGCCATGAAAAATTGCGAATACATAGGCCATGGAGTATTCAGATGAATATGGTCAAGGATCATTTTGACGAAAAGTGTCCTGGAATATTGTGATGACACGGTTCATGGACCATTGCGATGACAAGGGCCATGGCGAAATGTGAAGACAGGTGTCATGGGGCATTGTGATGACAGTGGTCCTCTAGAATTGTGAAGAAAGATATCATGGAGCACTGGGATGACAGGGGCCATGGAGCATTGTGATGACAGGGGTCATGGGGCATTGTGATGACACGGCCATGGAACATTATGATGACAAGTAGTCTGGAGCATTGTGATAAAATGGGCATTGACCATTGTGATTAGAGGGGCCAAGGAGCAATGTGAGGACAACGGCATGGAGCATTGTGATGACAAGGGTCATCGAGCATTGTGATGACAGTGGTCATGAAGCATTGTGATGAATGTGGTCATGGATCATTGTGATCATATGTGTCGTGGAGCATTGTGATGACTGGGGTCATAGAGCATTGTGATGACACGGTTATGGAATATTGTGATGACCAGAATTCTGTAGCACTGTGATGAAAAGGGAATGGAGCATTGTGATTACAGGGGTCATGGAGCATTGTGATGACAATTGTTCTAGAACATTGTGAAGACAGGATCATGGAGCATAGTGATGAAAGGGGCCATGGAGCATTGTGATGACAGGCGTCATGGGACAATGTGTTGACAGTGGTCATGGAGCCTTGTTAGAAAGGGAACATGGAGCAATTTGATTTCAGGGGTCATGAAAAATTGTGAATACATAGGCCATGGAGTATTCAGATGAATGTGGTCAAGGATCATTGTGACGAAAATTGTCCTGGAATATTGTGATGACACGGTTCATGGAGCATTGCGATGACAAGGGCCATGGCGAAATGTGAAGACAGGTGTCATGGGGCAATGTGATGACAGTGGTCATCTAGAATTGTGAAGAAAGATATCATGGAGCACAGGGATGACAGGGGCCAAGGAGCCTTGTGATGACAGGGGTCATGGGGCATTGTGATAACACGGCCATGGAACATTATGATGACAATAATTCTGGAGCATTGTGATAAAAAGGGCATGGACCATTGTGATTAGAGGGGACATGGAGCATTCTGATGACAACTGCATGGAGCATTGTGATGACAAGTGTCATCGAGCATTGTGATGACAGTGGTCATGAAGCATTGTGATGAATGTGGTCATGGATCATTGTGATGACAAGTGTCGTGGAGCATTGTGATGACAGGGGTCATAGAGAATTGTGATGACACGGTTATGGAATATTTTGATAACCAGAATTCTGTAGCACTGTGATGAAACGGGAATGGAGCATTGTGATTAGAGGGGTCATGGAGCATTGTGATGACAATTGTTCTAGAACATTGTGATGACAGGGATCATGGAGCATAGTGATGAAAGGGGCCATGGAGCATTGTGATGACAGGCGTCATGGGACATTGTGTTGACAGTGGTCATGGAGCATTGTTAGAAAGGGAACATGGTGCAATTTGATTTCAGGGGCCATGAACAATTGTGAATACACAGGCCATGGAGTATTCAGATGAATGTTATCAAGGATCATTGTGACGAAAAGTGTCCTGGAATATTGTGATGACACGGTTCATGGAGCATTGCGATGACAAGGGCCATGGCGAAATGTGAAGACAGGTGTCATGGGGCATTGTGATGACAGTGGTCATCTAGAATTGTGAAGAAAGATATCATGGAGCCCTGGGATGACAGGGGCCATGGAATATTGTGATGACAGGGGTCATGGGGCATTGTGATGACACGGCCATGGAACATTAAGATGACAAGAATTCTGGAGCATTGTGATAAAAAGGGCATGGACCATTGTGATTAGAGGGGCCAAGGAGCATTCTGATGACAACGGCATGGAGCATTGTGATGACAAGGGTCATCGAGCATTGTGATGAGAGTGGTCATGAAGCATTGTGATGAATGTGGTCATGGATCATTGTGATGACAATTGTCGTGGAGCATTCTGATGACAACGGCATGGAGCATTGTGATGACAAGGGTCATCGAGCTTTGTGAAGACAGTGGTCATGAAGCATTGTGATGAATGTGGTCATGCATCATTGTGATGACAAGTGTCGTGGAGCATTCTGATGACAGGGGTCATAGAGCATTGTGATGACACGGTTATGGAATATTGTGATGACCAGAATTCTTTAGCACTGTGATGAAAAGGGAATGGAGCATTGTGATTACAGGGGCGATGGAGCATTGTGATGACAATTGTTCTAGAACATTGTGATGACAGGGATCATGGAGCATAGTGATGAAAGGGGCCATGGAGCATTGTGATGATAGGCGTCATGGGACATTGTTTTGACAGTGGTCATGGAGCATTGTTAGAAAGGGAACATGGAGCAAATTGATTTCAGTGGCCATGAAAAATTGTGAATACATAGGCCATGGAGTATTCAGATTAATGTGGTCATGGATCATTGTGATGACAAGAATTCTGGAGCATTGTGATAAAAAGGGCATGGACCATTGTGATTAGAGGGGCCAAGGAGCATTCTGATGACAACGGCATGGAGCATTGTGATGACAAGGGTCATCGAGCATTGTGATGACAGTGGTCATGAAGCATTGTGATGAATGTGGTCATGCATCATTGTGATGACAACTGTCGTGGAGCATTGTGATGACAGGGGTCATAGAGAATTGTGATGACACGGTTATGGAATATTGTGATGACCAGAATTCTGTACCACAGTGATGAAAAGGGCATGGAGCATTGTGATTACAGGGGTCATGGAGCATTGTGATGACAATTGTTCTAGAACATTGTGATGACAGTGATCATGGAGCATAGTGATGCAACGGGCAATGGAGCATTGTGTTGACAGGCAGCATGGGACATTGTGTTGACAGTGGTCATGGAGCATTGTTAGAAAGGGAACATGGAGCAATTTGAATTCAGGGGCCATGAAAAATTGCGAATACATAGGCCATGGAGTATTCAGATGAATGTGGTCAAGGATCATTGTGACGAAAAGTGTCCTGGAATACTGTGATGACACGGTTCATGGAGCATTGCAATGACAAGGGCACTGGCGAAATGTGAAGACAGGTGTCATGGGGCATTGTGATGACAGTGGTCCTCTATAATTGTGAAGAAAGATATCATGGAGCACTGGGATGACAGGGGCCATGGAGCATTGTGATGACAGGGGTCATGGGGCATTGTGATGACACGGCCATGGAACATTATGATGACAAGAATTCTGGAGCATTGTGATAAAAAGGGCATAGACCATTGTGATTAGAGGGGCCAAGGATCATTCTGATGACAACGGCATGGAGCATTGTGATGACAAGCGTCATCGAGCATTGTGATGACAGTGGTCATGAAGCATTATGTTGAATGTGGTCATGGATCATTGTGATGACAAGTGTCGTGGAGCATTGTGATGACAGGGCTCATAGAGCATTGTGATGACACTGTTATGGAATATTGTGATGACCAGAATTCTGTAGCACTGTGATGAAAGGGAATAGAGCATTGTGATTACAAGGTTCATGGAGCATTGTGATGAAAATTGTTCTAGAACATTGTGAAGACACGGATCATGGAGCATAGTGATGAAAGGGGCCATGGAGCATTGTGATGACAGGCGTCATGGGACAATATGTTGACTGTGGTCATGGAGCATTTTTAGAAAGGGAACATGGAGCAATTTGATTTCAGGGGCCATGAAAAATTGTGAATACATAGGCCATGGAGTATTCAGATGAATGTGGTCAAGGATCATTGTGACGAAAAGTGTCCTGGAATATTGTGATGACACGGTTCATGGAGCATTGCGATGACAAGGGCAATGGCGAAATGTGAAGACAGGTGTCATGGGGCATTGTGATGACAGTGGTCATCTAGAATTGTGAGGAAAGTTATCATGGAGCACTGGGATGATAGGGGACATGGAACATTGTGATGACAGGGGTCATGGGGCATTGTGATGACACGGCCATGGAACATTATGATGACAAGAATTCTGGAGCATTGTGATAAAAAGGGCATGGACCATTGTGATTAGAGGGGCCAAGGAGCGTTCTGATGACAACGGCATGGAGCATTGGGATGACAAGGGTCATCGAGCATTGTGATGACAGTGGTCATGAAGCACTGTGATGAATGTGGTCATGGATCATTGTGATGACAAGTGTGGTGGAGCATTGTGATGACAGGGGTCATAGAGCATTGTGATGACACGGTTATGGAATATTGTGATGACCAGAATTCTGTAGCACTGTGATGAAAAGGGAATGGAGCATTGTGATTACAGGGGTCATGGAGCATTGTGATGACAATTGTTCTAGAATATTGTGATGACAGGGATCATGGAGCATAGTGATGAAAGGGGCCATGGAGCACTGTGATGACAGGCGTCATGGGACATTGTGTTGACAGTGGTCATGGGGCATTGTTAGAAAGGGAACATGGAGCAATTTGATTTCAGGGGCCATGAAAAATTGCGAATACATAGGCAATGGAGTATTCAGATGAATGTGGTCAAGGATCATTTTGAAGAAAAGTGTCCTGGAATATTGTGATGACACGGTTCATGGAGCATTGCGATGACAAGGGCAATGGCGAAATGTGAAGACAGGTGTCATGGGGCATTGTGATGACAGTGGTCATCTAGAATTGTGAAGAAAGATATCATGGAGCACTGGGATGATAGGGTACATGGAACATTGTGATGACAGGGGTCATGGGGCATTGTGATGACACGGCCATGGAACATTATGTTGACAAGAATTCTGGAGCATTGTGATAAAATGG
Organism: Eschrichtius robustus; assembly: GCF_028021215.1. Lineage (NCBI taxonomy): Eukaryota > Metazoa > Chordata > Mammalia > Artiodactyla > Eschrichtiidae > Eschrichtius > Eschrichtius robustus. The sequence continues at coordinate 17,202,079 of NC_090830.1, read as the reverse complement.
GCATGGACCATTGAGATTAGAGGGGCCAAGGAGCATTCTGATGACAACGGCATGGAGCATTGTGATGAAAAGGGTCATCGAGCTTTGTGATGACAGTGGTCATGAAGCATTGTGATGAATGTGGTCATGCATCATTGTGATGACAATTGTCGTGGAGCATTCTGATGACAGGTGTCATAGAGCATTGTGATGACACGGTTATGGAATATTGTGATGACCAGAATTCTGTAGCACTGTGATGAAAAGGGAATGGAGTATTGTGATTACAGGGGTCATGGAGCATTGTGATGACAATTGTTCTAGAACATTGTGATGACAGGGATCATGGAGCATAGTGATGAAAGGGGCCATGGAGCATTGTGATGACAGGCGTCATGGGACAGTGTGTTGACAGTGGTCATGGAGCATTGTTAGAAAGGGAACATTTAGCAATTTGATTTCAGGAGCCATGAAAAATTGTGAATACATAGGCAATGGAGTATACAGATGAATGTGGTCAAGGATCATTGTGACGAAAAGTGTCCTGGAATATTGTGATGGCACGGTTAATGAAGCATTGTGATGACAGGGGCCATGGCGAAATGTGAAGACAGGTGTCATGGGGCATTGTGATGACAGTGGTCCTCTAGAATTGTGAAGAGAGATATCATGTAGCACTGGGATGACAGGGGCCATGGATCATTGTTATGACAGGGGTCATGGGGCATTGTGATGTCACTGCCATGGAACATTATGATGACAAGAATTCTGGAGCATTGTGATAAAATGGGCATGGACCATTGAGATTAGAGGGGCCAAGGAGCATTCTGATGACAACGGCATGGAGCATTGTGATGAAAAGTGTCATCGAGCATTGTGATGACAGTGGTCATGAAGCATTGTGATGAATGTGGTCATGGATCATTGTGATGACAAGTGTCGTGGAGCATTGTGATGACAGGGGTAATAGAGCATTGTGATGACACGGTTATTGAATATTGTGATGACCAGAATTCTGTAGCACTGTGATGAAAAGGGAATGGAGCATTGTGTTTACAGGGGTCATGGAGCATTGTGATGACATTTGTTCTAGAACATTGTGATGACAGGGATCCTGGAGCATAGTGAGGAAAGGGGCCATGGAGCATTGTGATGACAGGCGTCATGGGACATTGTGTTGACAGTGGTCATAGAGCATTGTTAGATAGGGAACATGGAGCAATTTGATTTCAGGGGCCATGAACAATTGTGAATACATAGGCCATGGAGTATTCAGATGAATGTGGTCAAGGATCATTGTGACGAAAAGTGTCCTGGAATATTGTGATGACACGGTTCATGGAGCATTGCGATGACAAGGGCCATGGCGAAATGTGAAGAAAGGTGACATGCGGCATTGTGATGACAGTGGTCATCTAGAGTTGTGAAGAAAGATATCATGGAGCACTGGGATGACAGGGGCCATGGAGCATTGTGATGACAGGGGTCATGGGGCATTGTGATGACACGGCCATGGAACATTATGATGACAAGAATTCTGGAGCATTGTGATAAAAAGGGCATGGACCATTGTGATTAGAGGGGCCAAGGAGCATTCTGATGACAACGGCATGGAGCATTGTGATGACAAGCGTCATCGAGCATTGTGATGACAGTGGTCATGAAGCATTGTGATGAATGTGGTCATGGATCATTGTGATGAAAAGTGTCGTGGAGCATTGTGATGACAGGGGTCATAGAGCATTGTGATGACACGGTTATGGAATATTGTGATGACCAGAATTCTGTAGCACTGTGATGAAAAGGGCATGGAGCATTGTGATTACAGGGGTCATGGAGCATTGTGATGACAATTGTTCTAGAACATTGTGATGACAGTGATCATGGAGCATAGTGATGCAACGGGCAATGGAGCATTGTGTTGACCGGCAGCATGGGACATTGTGTTGACAGTGGTCATGGAGCATTGTTAGAAAGGGAACATGGAGCAATTTGAATTCAGGGGCCATGAAAAATTGCGAATACATAGGCCATGGAGTATTCAGATGAATGTGGTCAAGGATCATTGTGACGAAAAGTTTCCTGGAATATTGTGATGACACGGTTCATGGAGCATTGCAATGACAAGGGCAATGGCGAAATGTGAAGAAGGGTGTCATGGGGCATTGTGATGACAGTGGTCCTCTATAATTGTGAAGAAAGATATCATGGAGCACTGGGATGACAGGGGCCATGGAGCATTGTGATGACAGGGGTCATGGGGCATTGTGATTACACGGCCATGGAACATTATGATGACAAGAATTCTGGAGCATTGTGATAAAATGGGCATAGACCATTGTGATTAGAGGGGCCAAGGATCATTCTGATGACAACGGCATGGAGCATTGTGATGACAAGCGTCATCGAGCATTGTGATGACAGTGGTCATGAAGCATTATGTTGAATGTGGTCATGGATCATTGTGATGACAAGTGTCGTGGAGCATTGTGATGACAGGGCTCATAGAGAATTGTGATGACACTGTTATGGATTATTGTGATGACCAGAATTCTGTAGCACTGTGATGAAAGGGAATAGAGCATTGTGATTACAAGGTTCATGGAGCATTGTGATGAAAATTGTTCTAGAACATTGTGAAGACACGGATCATGGAGCATAGTGATGAAAGGGGCCATGGAGCATTGTGATGACAGGCGTCATGGGACAATATGTTGACTGTGGTCATGGAGCATTTTTAGAAAGGGAACATGGAGCAATTTGAATTCAGGGGCCATGAAAAATTGCGAATACATAGGCCATGGAGTATTCAGATGAATGTGGTCAAGGATCATTGTGACGAAAAGTGTCCTGGAATATTGTGATGACACGGTTCATGGAGCATTGCGATGACAAGGGCAATGGCGAAATGTGAAGACAGGTGTCATGGGGCATTGTGATGACAGTGGTCATGAAGCATTGTGATGAATGTGGTCATGGATCATTGTAATGACAAGTGTCGAGGAGCATTGTGATGACAGGGTTATTGAATATTGTGATGACCAGAATTCTGTAGCACTGTGATGAAAAGGGAATGGAGCATTGTGATTACAGGGGTCATGGAGCATTGTGATGACAATTGTTCTAGAACATTGTGATGACAGGGATCATGGAGCATAGTGATGAAAGGGGCCATGGAGCATTGTGATGACAGGCGTCATGGGACATTGTGTTGACAGTGGTCATGGAGCATTGTTACAAAGGGAACATTTAGCAATTTGATTTCAGGGGCCATGAAAAATTGTGAATACATAGGCCATGGAGTATTCAGATGAATGTGGTCAAGGATCATTGTGACGAAAAGTGTCCTGGAATATTGTGATGCCACGGTTAATGGAGCATTGCGATGACAGGGGCCATGGCGAAATGTGAAGACAGGTGTCATGGGGCATTGTGATGACAGTGGTCCTCTAGAATTGTGAAGAAAGATATCATGGAGCACTGGGATGATAGGGTACATGGAACATTGTGATGACAGGGGTCATGGGGCATTGTGATGACACGGCCATGGAACATTATGATGACAAGAATTCTGGAGCATTGTGATAAAATGGGCATGGACCATTGAGATTAGAGGGGCCAAGGAGCATTCTGATGACAACGGCATGGAGCATTGTGATGAAAAGGGTCATCGAGCTTTGTGATGACAGTGGTCATGAAGCATTGTGATGAATGTGGTCATGCATCATTGTGATGACAATTGTCGTGGAGCATTCTGATGACAGGTGTCATAGAGCATTGTGATGACACGGTTATGGAATATTGTGATGACCAGAATTCTGTAGCACTGTGATGAAAAGGGAATGGAGCATTGTGATTACAGGGGTCATGGAGCATTGTGATGACAATTGTTCTAGAACATTGTGATGACAGGGATCATGGAGCATAGTGATGAAAGGGGCCATGGAGCATTGTGATGACAGGCGTCATGGGACAGTGTGTTGACAGTGGTCATGGAGCATTGTTAGAAAGGGAACATTTAGCAATTTGATTTCAGGAGCCATGAAAAATTGTGAATACATAGGCAATGGAGTATACAGATGAATGTGGTCAAGGATCATTGTGACGAAAAGTGTCCTGGAATATTGTGATGGCACGGTTAATGAAGCATTGTGATGACAGGGGCCATGGCGAAATGTGAAGACAGGTGTCATGGGGCATTGTGATGACAGTGGTCCTCTAGAATTGTGAAGAGAGATATCATGGAGCACTGGGATGACAGGGGCCATGGATCATTGTTATGACAGGGGTCATGGGGCATTGTGATGTCACTGCCATGGAACATTATGATGACAAGAATTCTGGAGCATTGTGATAAAATGGGCATGGACCATTGAGATTAGAGGGGCCAAGGAGCATTCTGATGACAACGGCATGGAGCATTGTGATGAAAAGTGTCATCGAGCATTGTGATGACAGTGGTCATGAAGCATTGTGATGAATGTGGTCATGGATCATTGTGATGACAAGTGTCTTGGAGCATTGTGATGACAGGGGTAATAGAGCATTGTGATGACACGGTTATTGAATATTGTGATGACCAGAATTCTGTAGCACTGTGATGAAAAGGGAATGGAGCATTGTGTTTACAGGGGTCATGGAGCATTGTGATGACATTTGTTCTAGAACATTGTGATGACAGGGATCCTGGAGCATAGTGAGGAAAGGGGCCATGGAGCATTGTGATGACAGGCGTCATGGGACATTGTGTTGACAGTGGTCATAGAGCATTGTTAGATAGGGAACATGGAGCAATTAGATTTCAGGGGCCATGAACAATTGTGAATACATAGGCCATGGAGTATTCAGATGAATGTGGTCAAGGATCATTGTGACGAAAAGTGTCCTGGAATACTGTGATGACACGGTTCATGGAGCATTGCAATGACAAGGGCACTGGCGAAATGTGAAGACAGGTGTCATGGGGCATTGTGATGACAGTGGTCCTCTATAATTGTGAAGAAAGATATCATGGAGCACTGGGATGACAGGGGCCATGGAGCATTGTGATGACAGGGGTCATGGGGCATTGTGATGACACGGCCATGGAACATTATGATGACAAGAATTCTGGAGCATTGTGATAAAAAGGGCATAGACCATTGTGATTAGAGGGGCCAAGGATCATTCTGATGACAACGGCATGGAGCATTGTGATGACAAGCGTCATCGAGCATTGTGATGACAGTGGTCATGAAGCATTATGTTGAATGTGGTCATGGATCATTGTGATGACAAGTGTCGTGGAGCATTGTGATGACAGGGCTCATAGAGCATTGTGATGACACTGTTATGGAATATTGTGATGACCAGAATTCTGTAGCACTGTGATGAAAGGGAATAGAGCATTGTGATTACAAGGTTCATGGAGCATTGTGATGAAAATTGTTCTAGAACATTGTGAAGACACGGATCATGGAGCATAGTGATGAAAGGGGCCATGGAGCATTGTGATGACAGGCGTCATGGGACAATATGTTGACTGTGGTCATGGAGCATTTTTAGAAAGGGAACATGGAGCAATTTGATTTCAGGGGCCATGAAAAATTGTGAATACATAGGCCATGGAGTATTCAGATGAATGTGGTCAAGGATCATTGTGACGAAAAGTGTCCTGGAATATTGTGATGACACGGTTCATGGAGCATTGCGATGACAAGGGCAATGGCGAAATGTGAAGACAGGTGTCATGGGGCATTGTGATGACAGTGGTCATCTAGAATTGTGAGGAAAGTTATCATGGAGCACTGGGATGATAGGGGACATGGAACATTGTGATGACAGGGGTCATGGGGCATTGTGATGACACGGCCATGGAACATTATGATGACAAGAATTCTGGAGCATTGTGATAAAAAGGGCATGGACCATTGTGATTAGAGGGGCCAAGGAGCGTTCTGATGACAACGGCATGGAGCATTGGGATGACAAGGGTCATCGAGCATTGTGATGACAGTGGTCATGAAGCACTGTGATGAATGTGGTCATGGATCATTGTGATGACAAGTGTCGTGGAGCATTGTGATGACAGGGGTCATAGAGCATTGTGATGACACGGTTATGGAATATTGTGATGACCAGAATTCTGTAGCACTGTGATGAAAAGGGAATGGAGCATTGTGATTACAGGGGTCATGGAGCATTGTGATGACAATTGTTCTAGAATATTGTGATGACAGGGATCATGGAGCATAGTGATGAAAGGGGCCATGGAGCACTGTGATGACAGGCGTCATGGGACATTGTGTTGACAGTGGTCATGGGGCATTGTTAGAAAGGGAACATGGAGCAATTTGATTTCAGGGGCCATGAAAAATTGCGAATACATAGGCAATGGAGTATTCAGATGAATGTGGTCAAGGATCATTTTGAAGAAAAGTGTCCTGGAATATTGTGATGACACGGTTCATGGAGCATTGCGATGACAAGGGCAATGGCGAAATGTGAAGACAGGTGTCATGGGGCATTGTGATGACAGTGGTCATCTAGAATTGTGAAGAAAGATATCATGGAGCACTGGGATGATAGGGTACATGGAACATTGTGATGACAGGGATCATGGGGCATTGTGATGACACGGCCATGGAACATTATGTTGACAAGAATTCTGGAGCATTGTGATAAAATGGGCATGGACCATTGAGATTAGAGGGGCCAAGGAGCATTCTGATGACAACGGCATGGAGCATTGTGATGAAAAGGGTCATCGAGCTTTGTGATGACAGTGGTCATGAAGCATTGTGATGAATGTGGTCATGCATCATTGTGATGACAATTGTCGTGGAGCATTCTGATGACAGGTGTCATAGAGCATTGTGATGACACGGTTATGGAATATTGTGATGACCAGAATTCTGTAGCACTGTGATGAAAAGGGAATGGAGTATTGTGATTACAGGGGTCATGGAGCATTGTGATGACAATTGTTCTAGAACATTGTGATGACAGGGATCATGGAGCATAGTGATGAAAGGGGCCATGGAGCATTGTGATGACAGGCGTCATGGGACAGTGTGTTGACAGTGGTCATGGAGCATTGTTAGAAAGGGAACATTTAGCAATTTGATTTCAGGAGCCATGAAAAATTGTGAATACATAGGCAATGGAGTATACAGATGAATGTGGTCAAGGATCATTGTGACGAAAAGTGTCCTGGAATATTGTGATGGCACGGTTAATGAAGCATTGTGATGACAGGGGCCATGGCGAAATGTGAAGACAGGTGTCATGGGGCATTGTGATGACAGTGGTCCTCTAGAATTGTGAAGAGAGATATCATGGAGCACTGGGATGACAGGGGCCATGGATCATTGTTATGACAGGGGTCATGGGGCATTGTGATGTCACTGCCATGGAACATTATGATGACAAGAATTCTGGAGCATTGTGATAAAATGGGCATGGACCATTGTGATTAGAGGGGCCAAGGAGCATTCTGATGACAACGGCATGGAGCATTGTGATGACAAGGGTCATCGAGCATTGTGATGACAGTGGTCATGAAGCATTGTGATGAATGTGGTCATGCATCATTGTGATGACAAGTGTCGTGGAGCATTGTGATGACAGGGGTCATAGAGCATTGTGATGACACGGTTATGGAATATTGTGATGACCAGAATTCTGTAGCACTGTGATGAAAAGGGCATGGAGCATTGTGATTACAGGGGTCATGGAGCATTGTGATGACAATTGTTCTAGAACATTGTGATGACAGTGATCATGGAGCATAGTGATGCAACGGGCAATGGAGCATTGTGTTGACCGGCAGCATGGGACATTGTGTTGACAGTGGTCATGGAGCATTGTTAGAAAGGGAACATGGAGCAATTTGAATTCAGGGGCCATGAAAAATTGCGAATACATAGGCCATGGAGTATTCAGATGAATGTGGTCAAGGATCATTGTGACGAAAAGTGTCCTGGAATATTGTGATGACACGGTTCATGGAGCATTGCAATGACAAGGGCAATGGCGAAATGTGAAGAAGGGTGTCATGGGGCATTGTGATGACAGTGGTCCTCTATAATTGTGAAGAAAGATATCATGGAGCACTGGGATGACAGGGGCCATGGAGCATTGTGATGACAGGGGTCATGGGGCATTGTGATTACACGGCCATGGAACATTATGATGACAAGAATTCTGGAGCATTGTGATAAAATGGGCATAGACCATTGTGATTAGAGGGGCCAAGGATCATTCTGATGACAACGGCATGGAGCATTGTGATGACAAGCGTCATCGAGCATTGTGATGACAGTGGTCATGAAGCATTATGTTGAATGTGGTCATGGATCATTGTGATGACAAGTGTCGTGGAGCATTGTGATGACAGGGCTCATAGAGAATTGTGATGACACTGTTATGGATTATTGTGATGACCAGAATTCTGTAGCACTGTGATGAAAGGGAATAGAGCATTGTGATTACAAGGTTCATGGAGCATTGTGATGAAAATTGTTCTAGAACATTGTGAAGACACGGATCATGGAGCATAGTGATGAAAGGGGCCATGGAGCATTGTGATGACAGGCGTCATGGGACAATATGTTGACTGTGGTCATGGAGCATTTTTAGAAAGGGAACATGGAGCAATTTGAATTCAGGGGCCATGAAAAATTGCGAATACATAGGCCATGGAGTATTCAGATGAATGTGGTCAAGGATCATTGTGACGAAAAGTGTCCTGGAATATTGTGATGACACGGTTCATGGAGCATTGCGATGACAAGGGCAATGGCGAAATGTGAAGACAGGTGTCATGGGGCATTGTGATGACAGTGGTCATGAAGCATTGTGATGAATGTGGTCATGGATCATTGTAATGACAAGTGTCGAGGAGCATTGTGATGACAGGGTTATTGAATATTGTGATGACCAGAATTCTGTAGCACTGTGATGAAAAGGGAATGGAGCATTGTGATTACAGGGGTCATGGAGCATTGTGATGACAATTGTTCTAGAACATTGTGATGACAGGGATCATGGAGCATAGTGATGAAAGGGGCCATGGAGCATTGTGATGACAGGCGTCATGGGACATTGTGTTGACAGTGGTCATGGAGCATTGTTACAAAGGGAACATTTAGCAATTTGATTTCAGGGGCCATGAAAAATTGTGAATACATAGGCCATGGAGTATTCAGATGAATGTGGTCAAGGATCATTGTGACGAAAAGTGTCCTGGAATATTGTGATGCCACGGTTAATGGAGCATTGCGATGACAGGGGCCATGGCGAAATGTGAAGACAGGTGTCATGGGGCATTGTGATGACAGTGGTCCTCTAGAATTGTGAAGAAAGATATCATGGAGCACTGGGATGATAGGGTACATGGAACATTGTGATGACAGGGGTCATGGGGCATTGTGATGACACGGCCATGGAACATTATGATGACAAGAATTCTGGAGCATTGTGATAAAATGGGCATGGACCATTGAGATTAGAGGGGCCAAGGAGCATTCTGATGACAACGGCATGGAGCATTGTGATGAAAAGGGTCATCGAGCTTTGTGATGACAGTGGTCATCAAGCATTGTGATGAATGTGGTCATGCATCATTGTGATGACAATTGTCGTGGAGCATTCTGATGACAGGTGTCATAGAGCATTGTGATGACACGGTTATGGAATATTGTGATGACCAGAATTCTGTAGCACTGTGATGAAAAGGGAATGGAGCATTGTGATTACAGGGGTCATGGAGCATTGTGATGACAATTGTTCTAGAACATTGTGATGACAGGGATCATGGAGCATAGTGATGAAAGGGGCCATGGAGCATTGTGATGACAGGCGTCATGGGACAGTGTGTTGACAGTGGTCATGGAGCATTGTTAGAAAGGGAACATTTAGCAATTTGATTTCAGGAGCCATGAAAAATTGTGAATACATAGGCAATGGAGTATACAGATGAATGTGGTCAAGGATCATTGTGACGAAAAGTGTCCTGGAATATTGTGATGGCACGGTTAATGAAGCATTGTGATGACAGGGGCCATGGCGAAATGTGAAGACAGGTGTCATGGGGCATTGTGATGACAGTGGTCCTCTAGAATTGTGAAGAGAGATATCATGGAGCACTGGGATGACAGGGGCCATGGATCATTGTTATGACAGGGGTCATGGGGCATTGTGATGTCACTGCCATGGAACATTATGATGACAAGAATTCTGGAGCATTGTGATAAAATGGGCATGGACCATTGAGATTAGAGGGGCCAAGGAGCATTCTGATGACAACGGCATGGAGCATTGTGATGAAAAGTGTCATCGAGCATTGTGATGACAGTGGTCATGAAGCATTGTGATGAATGTGGTCATGGATCATTGTGATGACAAGTGTCGTGGAGCATTGTGATGACAGGGGTAATAGAGCATTGTGATGACACGGTTATTGAATATTGTGATGACCAGAATTCTGTAGCACTGTGATGAAAAGGGAATGTAGCATTGTGTTTACAGGGGTCATGGAGCATTGTGATGACATTTGTTCTAGAACATTGTGATGACAGGGATCCTGGAGCATAGTGAGGAAAGGGGCCATGGAGCATTGTGATGACAGGCGTCATGGGACATTGTGTTGACAGTGGTCATAGAGCATTGTTAGATAGGGAACATGGAGCAATTTGATTTCAGGGGCCATGAACAATTGTGAATACATAGGCCATGGAGTATTCAGATGAATGTGGTCAAGGATCATTGTGACGAAAAGTGTCCTGGAATATTGTGATGACACGGTTCATGGAGCATTGCGATGACAAGGGCCATGGCGAAATGTGAAGAAAGGTGACATGCGGCATTGTGATGACAGTGGTCATCTAGAGTTGTGAAGAAAGATATCATGGAGCACTGGGATGACAGGGGCCATGGAGCATTGTGATGACAGGGGTCATGGGGCATTGTGATGACACGGCCATGGAACATTATGATGACAAGAATTCTGGAGCATTGTGATAAAAAGGGCATGGACCATTGTGATTAGAGGGGCCAAGGAGCATTCTGATGACAACGGCATGGAGCATTGTGATGACAAGGGTCATCGAGCATTGTGATGACAGTGGTCATGAAGCATTGTGATGAATGTGGTCATGCATCATTGTGATGACAAGTGTCGTGGAGCATTGTGATGACAGGGGTCATAGAGCATTGTGATGACACGGTTATGGAATATTGTGATGACCAGAATTCTGTAGCACTGTGATGAAAAGGGCATGGAGCATTGTGATTACAGGGGTCATGGAGCATTGTGATGACAATTGTTCTAGAACATTGTGATGACAGTGATCATGGAGCATAGTGATGCAACGGGCAATGGAGCATTGTGTTGACCGGCAGCATGGGACATTGTGTTGACAGTGGTCATGGAGCATTGTTAGAAAGGGAACATGGAGCAATTTGAATTCAGGGGCCATGAAAAATTGCGAATACATAGGCCATGGAGTATTCAGATGAATGTGGTCAAGGATCATTGTGACGAAAAGTGTCCTGGAATATTGTGATGACACGGTTCATGGAGCATTGCAATGACAAGGGCAATGGCGAAATGTGAAGAAGGGTATCATGGGGCATTGTGATGACAGTGGTCCTCTATAATTGTGAAGAAAGATATCATGGAGCACTGGGATGACAGGGGCCATGGAGCATTGTGATGACAGGGGTCATGGGGCATTGTGATTACACGGCCATGGAACATTATGATGACAAGAATTCTGGAGCATTGTGATAAAAAGGGCATAGACCATTGTGATTAGAGGGGCCAAGGATCATTCTGATAACAACGGCATGGAGCATTGTGATGACAAGCGTCATCGAGCATTGTGATGACAGTGGTCATGAAGCATTATGTTGAATGTGGTCATGGATCATTGTGATGACAAGTGTCGTGGAGCATTGTGATGACAGGGCTCTTAGAGAATTGTGATGACACTGTTATGGATTATTGTGATGACCAGAATTCTGTAGCACTGTGATGAAAGGGAATAGAGCATTGTGATTACAAGGTTCATGGAGCATTGTGATGAAAATTGTTCTAGAACATTGTGAAGACACGGATCATGGAGCATAGTGATGAAAGGGGCCATGGAGCATTGTGATGACAGGCGTCATGGGACAATATGTTGACTGTGGTCATGGAGCATTTTTAGAAAGGGAACATGGAGCAATTTGAATTCAGGGGCCATGAAAAATTGCGAATACATAGGCCATGGAGTATTCAGATGAATGTGGTCAAGGATCATTGTGACGAAAAGTGTCCTGGAATATTGTGATGACACGGTTCATGGAGCATTGCAATGACAAGGGCAATGGCGAAATGTGAAGAAGGGTGTCATGGGGCATTGTGATGACAGTGGTCCTCTATAATTGTGAAGAAAGATATCATGGAGCACTGGGATGACAGGGGCCATGGAGCATTGTGATGACAGGGGTCATGGGGCATTGTGATTACACGGCCATGGAACATTATGATGACAAGAATTCTGGAGCATTGTGATAAAAAGGGCATAGACCATTGTGATTAGAGGGGCCAAGGATCATTCTGATGACAACGGCATGGAGCATTGTGATGACAAGCGTCATCGAGCATTGTGATGACAGTGGTCATGAAGCATTATGTTGAATGTGGTCATGGATCATTGTGATGACAAGTGTCGTGGAGCATTGTGATGACAGGGCTCTTAGAGAATTGTGATGACACTGTTATGGATTATTGTGATGACCAGAATTCTGTAGCACTGTGATGAAAGGGAATAGAGCATTGTGATTACAAGGTTCATGGAGCATTGTGATGAAAATTGTTCTAGAACATTGTGAAGACACGGATCATGGAGCATAGTGATGAAAGGGGCCATGGAGCATTGTGATGACAGGCGTCATGGGACAATATGTTGACTGTGGTCATGGAGCATTTTTAGAAAGGGAACATGGAGCAATTTGAATTCAGGGGCCATGAAAAATTGCGAATACATAGGCCATGGAGTATTCAGATGAATGTGGTCAAGGATCATTGTGATGAAAAGTGTCCTGGAATATTGTGATGACACGGTTCATGGAGCATTGCGATGACAAGGGCAATGGCGAAATGTGAAGACAGGTGTCATGGGGCATTGTGATGACAGTGGTCATGAAGCATTGTGATGAATGTGGTCATGGATCATTGTAATGACAAGTGTCGAGGAGCATTGTGATGACAGGGTTATTGAATATTGTGATGACCAGAATTCTGTAGCACTGTGATGAAAAGGGAATGGAGCATTGTGATTACAGGGGTCATGGAGCATTGTGATGACAATTGTTCTAGAACATTGTGATGACAGGGATCATGGAGCATAGTGATGAAAGGGGCCATGGAGCATTGTGATGACAGGCGTCATGGGACATTGTGTTGACAGTGGTCATGGAGCATTGTTACAAAGGGAACATTTAGCAATTTGATTTCAGGGGCCATGAAAAATTGTGAATACATAGGCCATGGAGTATTCAGATGAATGTGGTCAAGGATCATTGTGACGAAAAGTGTCCTGGAATATTGTGATGCCACGGTTAATGGAGCATTGCCATGACAGGGGCCATGGCGAAATGTGAAGACAGGTGTCATGGGGCATTGTGATGACAGTGGTCCTCTAGAATTGTGAAGAAAGATATCATGGAGCACTGGGATGACAGGGGCCATGGATCATTGTGATGACAGGGGTCATGGGGCATTGTGATGTCACTGCCATGGAACATTATGATGACAAGAATTCTGGAGCATTGTGATAAAATGGGCATGGACCATTGAGATTAGAGGGGCCAAGGAGCATTCTGATGACAACGGCATGGAGCATTGTGATGAAAAGGGTCATCGAGCATTGTGATGACAGTGGTCATGAAGCATTGTGATGAATGTGGTCATGGATCATTGTGATGACAAGTGTCGTGGAGCATTGTGATGACAGGGGTCATAGAGCATTGTGATGACACGGTTATTGAATATTGTGATGACCAGAATTCTGTAGCACTGTGATGAAAAGGGAATGGAGCATTGTGTTTACAGGGGTCATGGAGCATTGTGATGACATTTGTTCTAGAACATTGTGATGACAGGGATCCTGGAGCATAGTGAGGAAAGGGGCCATGGAGCATTGTGATGACAGGCGTCATGGGACATTGTGTTGACAGTTGTCATGGAGCATTGTTAGAAAGGGAACATGGTGCAATTTGATTTCAGGGGCCATGAACAATTGTGAATACATAGGCCATGGAGTATTCAGATGAATGTGGTCAAGGATCATTGTGACGAAATGTGTCCTGGAATATTGTGATGACACGGTTCATGGAGCATTGCGATGACAAGGGCCATGGCGAAATGTGAAGACAGGTGACATGCGGCATTGTGATGACAGTGGTCATCTAGAGTTGTGAAGAAAGATATCATGGAGCACTGGGATGACAGGGGCCATGGAGCATTGTGATGACAGGGGTCATGGGGCATTGTGATGACGCAGCCATGGAACATTATTATGACAATAATTCTGGAGCATTGTGATAAAAAGTTCATGGACCATTGTGATTAGAGGGGCCAAGGAGCATTCTGATGACAACGGCATGGAGCATTGTGATGACAAGGGTCATCGAGCATTGTGATGACAGTGGTCATGAAGCATTGTGATGAATGTGGTCATGGATCATTGTGATGACAAGTGTCGTGGAGCATTGTGATGACAGGGGTCATAGAGCATTGTGATGACACGGTTATGGAATATTGTGATGACCAGAATTCTGTAGCACAGTGATGAAAATGGCAAGGAGCATTGTGATTACAGGGGTCATGGAGCATTGTGATGACAATTGTTCTAGAACATTGTGATGACAGGGATCATGGAGCATAGTGATGAAACGGGCAATGGAGCATTGTGTTGACAGGCGTCATGGGACATTGTGTTGACAGTGGTCATGGAGCATTGTTAGAAACGGAACATGGAGCAATTTGATTTCAGGGGCCATGAAAAATTGCAAATACATAGGCCATGGAGTATTCAGATGAATGTGGTCAAGGATCATTGTTACGAAAAGTGTCCTGGAATATTGTGATGACACGGTTCATGGAGCATTGCGATGACAAGGGCCATGGCGAAATGTGAAGAAAGGTGACATGCGGCATTGTGATGACAGTGGTCATCTAGAGTTGTGAAGAAAGATATCATGGAGCACTGGGATGACAGGGGCCATGGAGCATTGTGATGACAGGGGTCATGGGGCATTGTGATGACACGGCCATGGAACATTATGATGACAAGAATTCTGGAGCATTGTGATAAAAAGGGCATGGACCATTGTGATTAGAGGGGCCAAGGAGCATTCTGATGACAACGGCATGGAGCATTGTGATGACAAGGGTCATCGAGCATTGTGATGACAGTGGTCATGAAGCATTGTGATGAATGTGGTCATGCATCATTGTGATGACAAGTGTCGTGGAGCATTGTGATGACAGGGGTCATAGAGAATTGTGATGACACGGTTATTGAATATTGTGATGACCAGAATTCTGTAGCACTGTGATGAAAAGGGAATGGAGCATTGTGTTTACAGGGGTCATGGAGCATTGTGATGACATTTGTTCTAGAACATTGTGATGACAGGGATCCTGGAGCATAGTGAGGAAAGGGGCCATGGAGCATTGTGATGACAGGCGTCATGGGACATTGTGTTGACAGTGGTCATAGAGCATTGTTAGATAGGGAACATGGAGCAATTTGATTTCAGGGGCCATGAAAAATTGTGAATACATAGGCCATGGAGTATTCAGATGAATGTGGTCAAGGATCATTGTGACGAAAAGTGTCCTGGAATATTGTGATGACACGGTTCATGGAGCATTGCGATGACAAGGGCCATGGCGAAATGTGAAGAAAGGTGACATGCGGCATTGTGATGACAGTGGTCATCTAGAGTTGTGAAGAAAGATATCATGGAGCACTGGGATGACAGGGGCCATGGAGCATTGTGATGACAGGGGTCATGGGGCATTGTGATGACACGGCCATGGAACATTATGATGACAAGAATTCTGGAGCATAGTGATAAAAAGGGCATGGACCATTGTGATTAGAGGGGCCAAGGAGCATTCTGATGACAACGGCATGGAGCATTGTGATGACAAGGGTCATCGAGCATTGTGATGACAGTGGTCATGAAGCATTGTGATGAATGTGGTCATGCATCATTGTGATGACAAGTGTCGTGGAGCATTGTGATGACAGGGGTCATAGAGCATTGTGATGACACGGTTATGGAATATTGTGATGACCAGAATTCTGTAGCACTGTGATGAAAAGGGCATGGAGCATTGTGATTACAGGGGTCATGGAGCATTGTGATGACAATTGTTCTAGAACATTGTGATGACAGTGATCATGGAGCATAGTGATGCAACGGGCAATGGAGCATTGTGTTGACCGGCAGCATGGGACATTGTGTTGACAGTGGTCATGGAGCATTGTTAGAAAGGGAACATGGAGCAATTTGAATTCAGGGGCCATGAAAAATTGCGAATACATAGGCCATGGAGTATTCAGATGAATGTGGTCAAGGATCATTGTGACGAAAAGTGTCCTGGAATATTGTGATGACACGGTTCATGGAGCATTGCAATGACAAGGGCAATGGCGAAATGTGAAGAAGGGTGTCATGGGGCATTGTGATGACAGTGGTCCTCTATAATTGTGAAGAAAGATATCATGGAGCACTGGGATGACAGGGGCCATGGAGCATTGTGATGACAGGGGTCATGGGGCATTGTGATTACACGGCCATAGAACATTATGATGACAAGAATTCTGGAGCATTGTGATAAAATGGGCATAGACCATTGTGATTAGAGGGGCCAAGGATCATTCTGATGACAACGGCATGGAGCATTGTGATGACAAGCGTCATCGAGCATTGTGATGACAGTGGTCATGAAGCATTATGTTGAATGTGGTCATGGATCATTGTGATGACAAGTGTCGTGGAGCATTGTGATGACAGGGCTCATAGAGAATTGTGATGACACTGTTATGGATTATTGTGATGACCAGAATTCTGTAGCACTGTGATGAAAGGGAATAGAGCATTGTGATTACAAGGTTCATGGAGCATTGTGATGAAAATTGTTCTAGAACATTGTGAAGACACGGATCATGGAGCATAGTGATGAAAGGGGCCATGGAGCATTGTGATGACAGGCGTCATGGGACAATATGTTGACTGTGGTCATGGAGCATTTTTAGAAAGGGAACATGGAGCAATTTGAATTCAGGGGCCATGAAAAATTGCGAATACATAGGCCATGGAGTATTCAGATGAATGTGGTCAAGGATCATTGTGACGAAAAGTGTCCTGGAATATTGTGATGACACGGTTCATGGAGCATTGCGATGACAAGGGCAATGGCGAAATGTGAAGACAGGTGTCATGGGGCATTGTGATGACAGTGGTCATGAAGCATTGTGATGAATGTGGTCATGGATCATTGTAATGACAAGTGTCGAGGAGCATTGTGATGACAGGGTTATTGAATATTGTGATGACCAGAATTCTGTAGCACTGTGATGAAAAGGGAATGGAGCATTGTGATTACAGGGGTCATGGAGCATTGTGATGACAATTGTTCTAGAACATTGTGATGACAGGGATCATGGAGCATAGTGATGAAAGGGGCCATGGAGCATTGTGATGACAGGCGTCATGGGACATTGTGTTGACAGTGGTCATGGAGCATTGTTACAAAGGGAACATTTAGCAATTTGATTTCAGGGGCCATGAAAAATTGTGAATACATAGGCCATGGAGTATTCAGATGAATGTGGTCAAGGATCATTGTGACGAAAAGTGTCCTGGAATATTGTGATGCCACGGTTAATGGAGCATTGCGATGACAGGGGCCATGGCGAAATGTGAAGACAGGTGTCATGGGGCATTGTGATGACAGTGGTCCTCTAGAATTGTGAAGAAAGATATCATGGAGCACTGGGATGATAGGGTACATGGAACATTGTGATGACAGGGGTCATGGGGCATTGTGATGACACGGCCATGGAACATTATGATGACAAGAATTCTGGAGCATTGTGATAAAATGGGCATGGACCATTGAGATTAGAGGGGCCAAGGAGCATTCTGATGACAACGGCATGGAGCATTGTGATGAAAAGGGTCATCGAGCTTTGTGATGACAGTGGTCATCAAGCATTGTGATGAATGTGGTCATGCATCATTGTGATGACAATTGTCGTGGAGCATTCTGATGACAGGTGTCATAGAGCATTGTGATGACACGGTTATGGAATATTGTGATGACCAGAATTCTGTAGCACTGTGATGAAAAGGGAATGGAGCATTGTGATTACAGGGGTCATGGAGCATTGTGATGACAATTGTTCTAGAACATTGTGATGACAGGGATCATGGAGCATAGTGATGAAAGGGGCCATGGAGCATTGTGATGACAGGCGTCATGGGACAGTGTGTTGACAGTGGTCATGGAGCATTGTTAGAAAGGGAACATTTAGCAATTTGATTTCAGGAGCCATGAAAAATTGTGAATACATAGGCAATGGAGTATACAGATGAATGTGGTCAAGGATCATTGTGACGAAAAGTGTCCTGGAATATTGTGATGGCACGGTTAATGAAGCATTGTGATGACAGGGGCCATGGCGAAATGTGAAGACAGGTGTCATGGGGCATTGTGATGACAGTGGTCCTCTAGAATTGTGAAGAGAGATATCATGGAGCACTGGGATGACAGGGGCCATGGATCATTGTTATGACAGGGGTCATGGGGCATTGTGATGTCACTGCCATGGAACATTATGATGACAAGAATTCTGGAGCATTGTGATAAAATGGGCATGGACCATTGAGATTAGAGGGGCCAAGGAGCATTCTGATGACAACGGCATGGAGCATTGTGATGAAAAGTGTCATCGAGCATTGTGATGACAGTGGTCATGAAGCATTGTGATGAATGTGGTCATGGATCATTGTGATGACAAGTGTCGTGGAGCATTGTGATGACAGGGGTAATAGAGCATTGTGATGACACGGTTATTGAATATTGTGATGACCAGAATTATGTAGCACTGTGATGAAAAGGGAATGTAGCATTGTGTTTACAGGGGTCATGGAGCATTGTGATGACATTTGTTCTAGAACATTGTGATGACAGGGATCCTGGAGCATAGTGAGGAAAGGGGCCATGGAGCATTGTGATGACAGGCGTCATGGGACATTGTGTTGACAGTGGTCATAGAGCATTGTTAGATAGGGAACATGGAGCAATTTGATTTCAGGGGCCATGAACAATTGTGAATACATAGGCCATGGAGTATTCAGATGAATGTGGTCAAGGATCATTGTGACGAAAAGTGTCCTGGAATATTGTGATGACACGGTTCATGGAGCATTGCGATGACAAGGGCCATGGCGAAATGTGAAGAAAGGTGACATGCGGCATTGTGATGACAGTGGTCATCTAGAGTTGTGAAGAAAGATATCATGGAGCACTGGGATGACAGGGGCCATGGAGCATTGTGATGACAGGGGTCATGGGGCATTGTGATGACACGGCCATGGAACATTATGATGACAAGAATTCTGGAGCATTGTGATAAAAAGGGCATGGACCATTGTGATTAGAGGGGCCAAGGAGCATTCTGATGACAACGGCATGGAGCATTGTGATGACAAGGGTCATCGAGCATTGTGATGACAGTGGTCATGAAGCATTGTGATGAATGTGGTCATGCATCATTGTGATGACAAGTGTCGTGGAGCATTGTGATGACAGGGGTCATAGAGCATTGTGATGACACGGTTATGGAATATTGTGATGACCAGAATTCTGTAGCACTGTGATGAAAAGGGCATGGAGCATTGTGATTACAGGGGTCATGGAGCATTGTGATGACAATTGTTCTAGAACATTGTGATGAGAGTGATCATGGAGCATAGTGATGCAACGGGCAATGGAGCATTGTGTTGACCGGCAGCATGGGACATTGTGTTGACAGTGGTCATGGAGCATTGTTAGAAAGGGAACATGGAGCAATTTGAATTCAGGGGCCATGAAAAATTGCGAATACATAGGCCATGGAGTATTCAGATGAATGTGGTCAAGGATCATTGTGACGAAAAGTGTCCTGGAATATTGTGATGACACGGTTCATGGAGCATTGCAATGACAAGGGCAATGGCGAAATGTGAAGAAGGGTGTCATGGGGCATTGTGATGACAGTGGTCCTCTATAATTGTGAAGAAAGATATCATGGAGCACTGGGATGACAGGGGCCATGGAGCATTGTGATGACAGGGCTCATGGGGCATTGTGATTACACGGCCATGGAACATTATGATGACAAGAATTCTGGAGCATTGTGATAAAAAGGGCATAGACCATTGTGATTAGAGGGGCCAAGGATCATTCTGATGACAACGGCATGGAGCATTGTGATGACAAGCGTCATCGAGCATTGTGATGACAGTGGTCATGAAGCATTATGTTGAATGTGGTCATGGATCATTGTGATGACAAGTGTCGTGGAGCATTGTGATGACAGGGCTCTTAGAGAATTGTGATGACACTGTTATGGATTATTGTGATGACCAGAATTCTGTAGCACTGTGATGAAAGGGAATAGAGCATTGTGATTACAAGGTTCATGGAGCATTGTGATGAAAATTGTTCTAGAACATTGTGAAGACAAGGATCATGGAGCATAGTGATGAAAGGGGCCATGGAGCATTGTGATGACAGGCGTCATGGGACAATATGTTGACTGTGGTCATGGAGCATTTTTAGAAAGGGAACATGGAGCAATTTGAATTCAGGGGCCATGAAAAATTGCGAATACATAGGCCATGGAGTATTCAGATGAATGTGGTCAAGGATCATTGTGATGAAAAGTGTCCTGGAATATTGTGATGACACGGTTCATGGAGCATTGCGATGACAAGGGCAATGGCGAAATGTGAAGACAGGTGTCATGGGGCATTGTGATGACAGTGGTCATGAAGCATTGTGATGAATGTGGTCATGGATCATTGTAATGACAAGTGTCGAGGAGCATTGTGATGACAGGGTTATTGAATATTGTGATGACCAGAATTCTGTAGCACTGTGATGAAAAGGGAATGGAGCATTGTGATTACAGGGGTCATGGAGCATTGTGATGACAATTGTTCTAGAACATTGTGATGACAGGGATCATGGAGCATAGTGATGAAAGGGGCCATGGAGCATTGTGATGACAGGCGTCATGGGACATTGTGTTGACAGTGGTCATGGAGCATTGTTACAAAGGGAACATTTAGCAATTTGATTTCAGGGGCCATGAAAAATTGTGAATACATAGGCCATAGAGTATTCAGATGAATGTGGTCAAGGATCATTGTGACGAAAAGTGTCCTGGAATATTGTGATGCCACGGTTAATGGAGCATTGCCATGACAGGGGCCATGGCGAAATGTGAAGACAGGTGTCATGGGGCATTGTGATGACAGTGGTCCTCTAGAATTGTGAAGAAAGATATCATGGAGCACTGGGATGACAGGGGCCATGGATCATTGTGATGACAGGGGTCATGGGGCATTGTGATGTCACTGCCATGGAACATTATGATGACAAGAATTCTGGAGCATTGTGATAAAATGGGCATGGACCATTGAGATTAGAGGGGCCAAGGAGCATTCTGATGACAACGGCATGGAGCATTGTGATGAAAAGGGTCATCGAGCATTGTGATGACAGTGGTCATGAAGCATTGTGATGAATGTGGTCATGGATCATTGTGATGACAAGTGTCGTGGAGCATTGTGATGACAGGGGTCATAGAGCATTGTGATGACACGGTTATTGAATATTGTGATGACCAGAATTCTGTAGCACTGTGATGAAAAGGGAATGGAGCATTGTGTTTACAGGGGTCATGGAGCATTGTGATGACATTTGTTCTAGAACATTGTGATGACAGGGATCCTGGAGCATAGTGAGGAAAGGGGCCATGGAGCATTGTGATGACAGGCGTCATGGGACATTGTGTTGACAGTTGTCATGGAGCATTGTTAGAAAGGGAACATGGTGCAATTTGATTTCAGGGGCCATGAACAATTGTGAATACATAGGCCATGGAGTATTCAGATGAATGTGGTCAAGGATCATTGTGACGAAATGTGTCCTGGAATATTGTGATGACACGGTTCATGGAGCATTGCGATGACAAGGGCCATGGCGAAATGTGAAGACAGGTGACATGCGGCATTGTGATGACAGTGGTCATCTAGAGTTGTGAAGAAAGATATCATGGAGCACTGGGATGACAGGGGCCATGGAGCATTGTGATGACAGGGGTCATGGGGCATTGTGATGACGCAGCCATGGAACATTATTATGACAATAATTCTGGAGCATTGTGATAAAAAGTTCATGGACCATTGTGATTAGAGGGGCCAAGGAGCATTCTGATGACAACGGCATGGAGCATTGTGATGACAAGGGTCATCGAGCATTGTGATGACAGTGGTCATGAAGCATTGTGATGAATGTGGTCATGGATCATTGTGATGACAAGTGTCGTGGAGCATTGTGATGACAGGGGTCATAGAGCATTGTGATGACACGGTTATGGAATATTGTGATGACCAGAATTCTGTAGCACAGTGATGAAAATGGCAAGGAGCATTGTGATTACAGGGGTCATGGAGCATTGTGATGACAATTGTTCTAGAACATTGTGATGACAGGGATCATGGAGCATAGTGATGAAACGGGCAATGGAGCATTGTGTTGACAGGCGTCATGGGACATTGTGTTGACAGTGGTCATGGAGCATTGTTAGAAACGGAACATGGAGCAATTTGATTTCAGGGGCCATGAAAAATTGCAAATACATAGGCCATGGAGTATTCAGATGAATGTGGTCAAGGATCATTGTTACGAAAAGTGTCCTGGAATATTGTGATGACACGGTTCATGGAGCATTGCGATGACAAGGGCCATGGCGAAATGTGAAGACAGGTGTCATGGGGCATTGTGATGACAGTGGTCATGTAGAATTGTGAAGAAAGATATCATGGAGCACTGGGATGAAAGGGGCCATGGAACATTGTGATGACAGGGGTCATGGGGCATTGTGATGATACGGCCATGGAACATTATGATGACAAGAATTCTGGAGCATTCTGATAAAAAGGGCATGGACCATTGTGATTAGAGGGGCCAAGGAGCATTCTGATGACAACGGCATGGAGCATTGTGATGACAAAGGTCATCGAGCATTGTGATGACAGTGGTCATGAAGCATTGTGATGAAAGTGGTCATGGATCATTGTGATGACAAGTGTCTTGGAGCATTGTGATGACAGGGGTCATAGAGCATTGTGATGACACGGTTATGGAATATTGTGATGACCAGAATTCTGTAGCACTGTGATGAAAAGGGAATGGAGCATTGTGATTACAGGGGTCATGGAGCATTGTGATGACAATTGTTCTAGAACATTGTGAAGACAGGGATCATGGAGCATAATGATGAAAGGGGCCATGGAGCATCGTGTTGACAGGCGTCATGGGACAATATGTTGACAGTGGTCATGGAGCATTGTTAGAAAGGGAACATGGAGCAAATTGA
Source organism: Eschrichtius robustus (assembly GCF_028021215.1). Classification (NCBI taxonomy): domain Eukaryota; kingdom Metazoa; phylum Chordata; class Mammalia; order Artiodactyla; family Eschrichtiidae; genus Eschrichtius; species Eschrichtius robustus. The sequence goes on along the minus strand of NC_090830.1, from coordinate 17,178,401 downwards.
TTTCAGGGGCCATGAAAAACTGTGAATACATAGGCCATGGAGTATTCAGATGAATGTGGTCAAGGATCATTGTGACGAAAAGTGTCCTGGAATATTGTGATGACACGGTTCATGGATCATTGCGATGACAAGGGCCATGGCGAAATGGGAAGACAGGTGTCATGGGGCATTGTGATGACAGTGGTCCTCTATAATTGTGAAGAAAGATATCATGGAGCACTGGGATGACAGGGACCATGGAGCATTGTGATGAGAGGGGTCATGGGGCATTGTGATGACACGGCCATGGAACATTATGATGACAAGAATTCTGGAGCATTGTGATAAAAAGGGCATAGACCATTGTGATTAGAGGGGCCAAGGAACATTCTGATGACAACAGCATGGAGCATTGTGATGACAAGCTTCATCGAGCATTTTGATGACAGTGGTCATGAAGCATTATGTTGAATGTGGTCATGGATCATTGTGATGACAAGTGTCGTGGAGCATTGTGATGACAGGTCTCATAGAGCATTGTGATGACACTGTTATGGAATATTGTGATGACCAGAATTCTGTAGCACTGTGATGAAAGGGAATGGAGCATTGTGATTACAGGGTTCATGGAGCATTGTGATGAAAATTGTTCTAGAACATTGTGAAGACACGGATCATGGAGCATAGAGATGAAAGGGGCCATGGAGCATAGTGATGACAGGCGTCATGGGACAATATGTTGACAGTGGTCATGGAGCATTTTTAGAAAGGGAACATGGAGCAATTTGATTTCAGGGGCCATGAAAAATTGTGAATACATAGGCCATGGATTATTCAGATGAATGTGGTCAAGGATCATTGTGACGAAAAGTGTCCTGGAATATTGTGATGGCACGGTTCATGGAGCATTGCGATGACAAGGGCCATGGCGAAATGTGAAGACAGGTGTCATGGGGCATTGTGATGACAGTGGTCATCTAGAATTGTGAAGAAAGATATCACGGAGCACTGGGATGACAGGGGCCATGGAGCATTGTGATGACAGGTGTCATGGGGCACTGTGATGACACGGCCATGGAACATTATGATGACAAGAATTCTGGAGCATTGTTATAAAAAGGTCATGGACAATTGTGATTATAGGGGCCAAGGAGTATTCTGATGACAACGGCATGGAGCATTGTGATGACAAGGGTCATCGAGCATTGTGATGATAGTGGTCATGAAGCATTGTGATGAATGTGGTCATGCATCATTGTGATGACAAGTGTCGTGGAGCATTGTGATGACAGGGGACATAGAGCATTGTGATGACACGGTTATGGAATATTGTGATGACCAGAATTCTATAGCACAGTGATAAAAAGGGCATGGAGCATTGTGATTACAAGGGTCATGGAGCATTGTGATGACAATTGTTCTAGAACATTGTGATGACAGTGATCATGGAGCATAGTGATGAAAGGGGCAATGGAGCATTGTGTTGACAGGCGTCATGGGACATTGTGTTGACAGTGGACATGGAGCATTGTTAGAAACGGAACATGGAGCAATTTGATTTCAGGGGCCATGAAAAATTGCGAATACATACGCCATGGAGTATTCAGATGAATGTGGTCAAGGATCATTGTGAAGAAAAGTGTCCTGGAATATTGTGATGACACGGTTCATGGAGCATTGCGATGACAAGGGCCATGGCGAAATGTGAAGACAGGTGTCATGGGGCATTGTGATGACAGGGGTCATGGGGCATTGTGATGACACGGCCATAGAACATTATGATGACAAGAATTCTGGAGCATTGTGATAAAATGGGCATGGACCATTGAGATTAGAGGGGCCAAGGAGCATTCTGATGACAACGGCATGGAGCATTGTGATGAAAAGGGTCATCGAGCATTGTGATGACAGTGGTCATGAAGCATTGTGATGAATGTGGTCATGGATCATTGTGATGACAAGTGTCGTGGAGCATTGTGATGACAGGGCTCATAGAGCATTGTGATGACACGGTTATTGAATATTGTGATGACCAGAATTCTGTAGCACTGTGATGAAAAGGGAATGGAGCATTGTGTTTACAGGGGTCATGGAGCATTGTGATGACATTTGTTCTAGAACATTGTGATGACAGGGATCCTGGAGCATAGTGAGGAAAGGGGCCATGGAGCATTGCGATGACAGGCGTCATGGGACATTGTGTTGACAGTTGTCATGGAGCATTGTTAGAAAGGGAACATGGTGCAATTTGATTTCAGGGGCCATGAACAATTGTGAATACATAGGCCATGGAGTATTCAGATGAATGTGGTCAAGGATCATTGTGACGAAAAGTGTCCTGGAATATTGTGATGACACGGTTCACGGAGCATTGCTATGACAAAGGCCATGGCGAAATGTGAAGACAGGTGTCATGGGGCATTGTGATGACAGTGGTCATCTAGAATTGTGAAGAAAGATATCATGGAGCACTGGGATGACAGGGGCCATGGAGCATTGTGATGACAGGTGTCATGGGGCACTGTGATGACACGGCCATGGAACATTATGATGACAAGAATTCTGGAGCATTGTTATAAAAAGGTCATGGACAATTGTGATTATAGGGGCCAAGGAGCATTCTGATGACAACGGCATGGAGCATTGTGATGACAAGGGTCATCGAGCATTGTGATGATAGTGGTCATGAAGCATTGTGATGAATGTGGTCATGCATCATTGTGATGACAAGTGTCGTGGAGCATTGTGATGACAGGGGACATAGAGCATTGTGATGACACGGTTATGGAATATTGTGATGACCAGAATTCTATAGCACAGTGATGAAAAGGGCATGGAGCATTGTGATTACAGGGGTCATGGAGCATTGTGATGACAATTGTTCTAGAACATTGTGATGACAGGGATCATGGAGCATAGTGATGAAAGGGGCAATGGAGCATTGTGTTGACAGGCGTCATGGGACATTGTGTTGACAGTGGTCATGGAGCATTATTAGAAAGGGAACATGGAGCAATTTGATTTCAGGGGCCATGAAAAATTTCGAATACATAGGCCATGGAGTATTCAGATGAATGTGGTCAAGGATCATTGTGACGAAAAGTGTCCTGAAATATTGTGATGACACGGTTCATGGAGCATTGCAATGACAAGGGCAATGGCGAAATGTGAAGACAGGTGTCATGCAGCATTGTGATGACAGTGGTCATCTAGAATTGTGAAGAAAGATATCATGGAGCACTGGGATGACAGGGGCCATGGAGCATTGTGATGACAGGGATCATGTGGCATTGTGATGACACGGCCATGGAACATTATGATGACAAGAATTCTGGAGCATTGTGATAAAAAGGGCATGGAGCATTGTGATTAGAGGGGCCAAGGAGCATTCTGATGACAATGGCATGGAGCATTGTGATGACAAGTGTCATCGAGCATTGTGATGACAGTGGTCATGAAGCATTGTGATGAATGTGGTCATGGATCATTGTGATGACAAGTGTCGTGGAGCATTGTGATGACAGGGGTCATAGAGCATTGTGATGACACGGTTATGGAATATTGTGATGACCAGAATTCTATAGCACAGTGATGAAAAGGGCATGGAGCATTGTGATTACAGGGGTCATGGAGCATTGTGATGACAATTGTTCTAGAACATTGTGATGACAGTGATCATGGAGCATAGTGATGAAAGGGGCAATGGAGCATTGTGTTGACAGGCGTCATGGGACATTGTGTTGACAGTGGACATGGAGCATTGTTAGAAACGGAACATGGAGCAATTTGATTTCAGGGGCCATGAAAAATTGCGAATACATACGCCATGGAGTATTCAGATGAATGTGGTCAAGGATCATTGTGAAGAAAAGTGTCCTGGAATATTGTGATGACACGGTTCATGGAGCATTGCGATGACAAGGGCCATGGCGAAATGTGAAGACAGGTGTCATGGGGCATTGTGATGACAGGGGTCATGGGGCATTGTGATGACACGGCCATAGAACATTATGATGACAAGAATTCTGGAGCATTGTGATAAAAAGGTCATGGACAATTGTGATTAGAGGGGCCAAGGAGCATTCTGATGACAAAGGCATGGAGCATTGTGACGACAAGTGTCATCGAGCATTGTGATGACAGTGGTCATGAAGCATTGTGATAAATGTGGTCATGGATCATTGTGATGACAAGTGTCGTGGAGCATTGTGATGACAGGGGTCATAGAGCATTGTGATGACACGGTTATGGAATATTTTGATGACCAGAATTCTGTAGCACTGTGATGAAAAGGGAATGGAGCATTGTGATTACAGGGGTCATGGAGCATTGTGATGACAATTGTTCTAGAACATTGTGATGACAGGGATCATGTAGCATAGTGATGAAAGGGGCCATGGAGCATTGTGATGATAGGCGTCATGGGACATTGTTTTGACAGTGGTCATGGAGCATTGTTAGAAAGGGAACATGGAGCAAATTGATTTCAGTGGCCATGAAAAATTGTGAATACATAGGCCATGGAGTATTCAGATTAATGTGGTCAAGGATCATTGTGACGAAATGTGTCCTGGAATATTGTGATGACACATTTCATGGAGCATTCCGATGACAAGGGCCATGGCGAAATGTGAAGACAGGTGTCATGGGGCATTGTGATGACAGTGGTCCTCTAGAATTGTGAGGAAAGATATCATGGAGCACTGGGATGACAGGGGCCATGGAGCATTGTGATGACAGGGGTCATGGGGCATTTTGATGACACGGCCATGGAACATTATGATGACAAGAATTCTGGAGCATTGTGATAAAATGGGCATGGACCATTGAGATTAGAGGGGCCAAGGAGCATTCTGATGACAACGGCATGGAGCATTGTGATGACAAGGGTCATCGAGCTTTGTGATGACAGTGGTCATGAAGCATTGTGATGAATGTGGTCATGCATCATTGTGATGACAAGTGTCGTGGAGCATTCTGATGACAGGGGTCGTAGAGCATTGTGATGACACGGTTATGGAATATTGTGATGACCAGAATTCTGTAGCACTGTGATGAAAAGGGAATGGAGCATTGTGATTACAGGGGTCATGGAGCATTGTGATGACAATTGTTCTAGAACATTGTGATGACAGGGATCATGGAGCATAGTGATGAAAGGGGCCATGGAGCATTGTGATGACAGGCGTCATGGGACATTGTGTTGACAGTGGTCATGGAGCATTGTTACAAAGGGAACATTTAGCAATTTGATTTCAGGGGCCATGAAAAATTGTGAATACATAGGCCATGGAGTATTCAGATGAATGTGGTCAAGGATCATTGTGACGAAAAGTGTCCTGGAATATTGTGATGCCACGGTTAATGGAGCATTGCGATGACAGGGGCCATGGCGAAATGTGAAGACAGGTGTCATGGGGCATTGTGATGACAGTGGTCCTCTAGAATTGTGAAGAAAGATATCATGGAGCACTGGGATGACAGGGGCCATGGATCATTGTGATGACAGGGGTCATGGGGCATTGTGATGTCACTGCCATGGAACATTATGATGACAAGAATTCTGGAGCATTGTGATAAAATGGGCATGGACCATTGAGATTAGAGGGGCGAAGGAGCATTCTGATGACAACGGCATGGAGCATTGTGATGAAAAGGGTCATCGAGCATTGTGATGACAGTGGTCATGAAGCATTGTGATGAATGTGGTCATGGATCATTGTGATGACAAGTGTCGTGGAGCATTGTGATGACAGGGGTCATAGAGCATTGTGATGACACGGTTATGGAATATTGTGATGACCAGAATTCTGTAGCACAGTGATGAAATGGGAATGGATCATTGTGATTACAGGGGTCATGGAGCATTGTGATGACAATTGTTCTAGAACATTGTGATGACAGGGATCATGGAGCATAGTGATGAAAGGGGAACTGGAGCATTGTGTTGACAGGCGTCATGGGACATTGTGTTGACAGTGGACATGGAGCATTGTTAGAAAGGGAACATGGAGCAATTTGATTTCCGGGGCCATGAAAAATTGCGAATACATACGCCATGGAGTATTCAGATGAATGTCGTCAAGGATCATTGTGACAAAAAGTGTCCTGGAATATTGTGATGACACGGTTCATGGAGCATTGCGATGACAAGGGCCATGGCGAAATGTGAAGACAGTTGTGATGGGGCATTGTGATGACAGTGGTCATCTAGAATTGTGAAGAAAGATATCATGGAGCACAGGGATGACAGGGGCCATGGAGCATTGTGATGACAGGTGTCATGGGGCATTGTGATGACACGGTCATAGAACATTATGATGACAAGAATTCTGGAGCATTGTGAAAAAAGTTCATGGACAATTGTGATTAGAGGGGCCAAGGAGCATTCTGATGAAAACGGCATGGAGCATTATGATGACAAGGGTCATCGAGCATTGTGATGATAGTGGTCATGAAGCATTGTGATGAATGTGGTCATGGATCATTGTGATGACAAGTGTCGTGGAACATTGTGATGACAGGGGTCATAGAGCATTTTGATGACACGGTTATGGAATATTGTGATGACCAGAATTCTGTAGCACTGTGATGAAAAGGGAATGGAGCATTGTGATTACAGGGGTCATGGAGCATTGTGTTGACAATTGTTCTAGAATATTGTGATGACAGGGATCATGGAGCATAGTGATGAAAGGGGCCATGGAGCATTGTGATGACAGGCGTCATGGGACATTGTGTTGACAGTGATCATGGAGCATTGTTAGAAAGGGAACATGGAGCAATTTGATTTCAGGGGCCATGAACAATTGTGAATACATAGTCCATGGAGTATTCAGATGAATGTGGTCAAGGATCATTGTGACGAAAAGTGTCCTGGAATATTGTGATGACACGGTTCATGGAACATTGTGATGACAAGGGCCATGGCGAAATGTGAAGACAGGTGTCATGGGGCATTGTGATGACAGTGGTCATCTAGAATTGTGAAGAAAGATATCATGGAGCACAGGGATGACAGGGGCCATGGAACATTGTGATGACAGGGGTCATGGAGCATTGTGAAGACACGGCCATGGAACATTATGATGACAAGAATTCTGGAGCATTGTGATAAAAAGGGCATGGACCATTGTGATTAGAGGGGCCAAGGAGCATTCTGATGACAGCGGCATGGAGCATTGTGATGACAATGGTCATCGAGCATTGTGATGACAGTGGTCATGAAGCATTGTGATGAATGTGGTCATGGATCATTGTGATGACAAGTGTCGTGGAGCATTGTGATGACAGGTGTCATAGAGCATTGTGATGACATGGTTAAGGAATATTGTGATGACCAGAATTCTGTAGAACTGTGATGAAAAGGGAATGGAGCATTGTGATTACAGTGGTCATGGAGCATTGCGATGACAATTGTTCTAGAACATTGTGATGACAGGGATCATGGAGCATAGTGATGAGAGGGGCCATGGAGCATTGTGATGACAGGCGTCATGGGACATTGTGTTGACAGTGGTCATGGAGCATTGTTAGATAGGGAACATGGAGCAATTTGATTTCAGGGGCCATGACAAATTGTGAATATATAGGCCATGGAGTATTCAGATGAATGTGGTCAAGGATCATTGTGACGACAAGTGTCCTGGAATATTGTGATGACACGGTTCATGGAGCATTGCGATGACAAGGGCCATGGCGAAATGTGAAGACAGTTGTCATGGGGCATTGTGATGACAGTGGTCCTCTAGAATTGTGGAGAAAGATATCATGGAGCACTGGGATGACAGGGGCCATGGAGCATTGTGATGACAGGCGTCATGGGGAATTGTGATGACACGGCGATGGAACATTATGATGACAAGAATTCTGGAGCATTGTGATAAAAAGGTCATGGACCATTGTGATTAGAGGGGCCAAGGAGCATTCTGATGACAACGGCATGGAGCATTGTGATGACAAGGGTCATCGAGCATTGTAATGACAGTGGTCATGAAGCATTGTGATGAATGTGGTCATGGATCATTGTGATGACAAGTGTCGTGGAGCATTGTGATGACAGGGGTCATAGAGCATTGTGATGACACGGTTATGGAATATTGTGATGACCAGAATTCTGTAGCACTGTGATGAAAAAGGAATGGAGCATTGTGATTACAGGGGTCATGGAGCATTGTGATGACACGGCCGTAGAAAATTATGATGACAAGAATTCTGGAGCATTGTGAAAAAAGTTCATGGACAATTGTGATTAGAGGGGCCAAGGAGCATTCTGATGACAACGGCATGGAGCATTGTGATGACATGTGTCATCGAGCATTGAGATGACAGTGGTCATGAAGTATTGTGATGAATGTGGTCATGGATCATTGTGATGACAAGTGTCGTGGAGCATTGTGATGACAGGGGTCATAGAGCATTGTGATGACACGGTTATGGAATATTGTGATGACCAGAATTCTGTAGCACTGTGATGAAAAGGGAATGGGGCATTGTGATTACAGTGGTCATGGAGCATTGTGATGACAATTGTTCTAGAACATTGTGATGACAGGGATCATGGAGCATAGTGATGAATGCGGCCATGGAGCATTGTGATGACAGGCGTCATGGGACAATGTGTTCACAGTAGTCATGGAGCATTGGTAGGAATGGAACATGGAGCAAAGTGATTTCAGGGGCCATGAAAATTTGTGAATACATAGACCATGGAGTATTCAGATGAATGTGGTCAAGGATCATTGTGACAAAAAGTGTCCTGGAATATTGTGATGACACGGTTCATGGAGCATTGCGATGACAAGGGCCATGGCGAAATGTGAAGACAGGTGTCATGGGGCATTGTGATGACAGTGGTCATCTAGAATTGTGAAGAAAGATATCATGGAGCACTGGGATGATAGGGGCCATGGAACATTGTGATGACAGGGGTCATGGGGCATTGTGATGACACGGCCATGGAACATTATGATGACAATAATTCTGGAGCATTGTGATAAAAAGGGCATGGACCATTGTGATTAAAGGGGCCAAGGAGCATTCTGATGACAACGGCATGGAACATTGTGATGACAAGGGTCATCGAGCATTGTGATGATAGTGGTTATGAAGCATTGTGATGAATGTGGTCATGAATCATTGTGATAAAAAGGGCATGGACCATTGTGATTAGAGGGGCCAAGGAGCATTCTGATGACAACGGAATGGAGCATTATGATGACAAGGGTCATCGAGCATTGTGATGATAGTGGTCATGAAGCATTTTGATGAATGTGGTCATGGATCATTGTGATGACAAGTGTCGTGGAACATTATGATGACAGGGGTCATAGAGCATTTTGATGACACGGTTATGGAATATTGTGATGACCAGAATTCTGTAGCACTGTGATGAAAAGGGAATGGAGCATTGTGATTACAGGGGTCATGGAGCATTGTTTTGACAATTGTTCTAGAATATTGTGATGACAGGGATCATGGAGCATAGTGATGAAAGGGGCCATGGAGCATTGTGATGACAGGCGTCATGGGACATTGTGTTGACAGTGATCATGGAGCATTGTTAGAAAGGGAACATGGAGCAATTTGATTTCAGGGGCCATGAACAATTGTGAATACATAGTCCATGGAGTATTCAGATGAATGTGGTCAAGGATCATTGTGACGAGAAGTGTCCTGGAATATTGTGATGACACGGTTCATGGAGCATTGTGATGACAAGGGCCATGGCGAAATGTGAAGACAGGTGTCATGGGGCATTGTGATGACAGTGGTCATCTAGAATTGTGAAGAAAGATATCATGGAGCACAGGGATGACAGGGGCCATGGAGCATTGTGATGACAGGGGTCATGGGGCATTGGGATGACACGGCCATAGAACATTATGATGACAAGAATTCTGGAGCATTGTGATAAAAAGGTCATGGACAATTGTGATTAGAGGGGCCAAGGAGCATTCTGATGACAACGGCATGGAGCATTGTGATGACAAGGGTCATCGAGCATTGTGATGACAGTGGTCATGAAGCATTGTGATGAATGTGGTCATGGATCATTGTGATGACAAGTGTCGTGGAACATTGTGATGACAGGGTCATAGAGCATTGTGATGACACGGTTATGGAATATTGTGATGACCAGTATTCTGTAGCACAGTGATGAAAAGGGCATGGAGCATTGTGATTACAGGGGTCATGGAGCATTGTGATGACAATTGTTCTAGAACATTGTGATGACAGGGATCATGGATCATAGTGATGAAAGGGGCAATGGAGCATTGTTTTGACAGGCGTCATGGGACATTGTGTTCACAGTGGTCATGGAGCATTGTTAGAAAGGGAACATGGAGCAATTTGATTTCAGGGGCCATGAAAAATTGTGAATACATACGCCATGGAGTATTCAGATGAATTTGGTCAAGGATCATTGTGACGAAAAGTGTCCTGGAATATTGTGATGACACGGTTCATGGAGCATTGCGATGACAAGGGCCATGGCGAAATGTGAAGACAGGTGTCATGGGGCATTGTGATGACACTTGTCATCTAGAATTGTGAAGAAAGATATCATGGAGCACTGGGATGACAGGGGCCATGGAACATTGTGATGACAGTGGTCATGGAGCATTGTGATGACACGGCCATGGAACATTATGATGACAAGAATTCTGACGCATTGTGATAAAAAGGGCATGGACCATTGTGATTAGAGGGGCCAAGGAGCATTCTGATGACAGCGGCATGGAGCATTGTGATGACAATGATCATCGAGCATTGTGATGACAGTGGTCATGAAGCATTGTGATGAATGTGGTCATGGATCATTGTGATGACAAGTGTCGTGGATCATTGTGATGACAGGGGTCATAGAGCATTGTGATGACATGGTTAAGGAATATTGTGATGACCAGAATTCTGTAGCACTGTGATGAAAAGGGAATGGGGCATTGTGATTACAGTGGTCATGGAGCATTGCGATGACAGGTGTCAAGGGGCATTGTGATGACACGGCCATAGAACATTATGATGACAAGAATTCTGGAGCATTGTGAAAAAAGTTCATGGACAATTGTGATTAGAGGGGCCAAGGAGCATTCTGATGACACGGTTCATGGAGCATTGCGATGACAAGGGCCATGGCGAAATGTGAAGACAGGTGTCATGGGGCATTGTGATGACAGTGGTCATCTAGAATTGTGAAGAAAGATATCATGGAGCACTGGGATGATAGGGGCCATGGAACATTGTGATGACAGGGGTCATGGGGCATTGTGATGACACGGCCATGGAACATTATGATGACAATAATTCTGGAGCATTGTGATAAAAAGGGCATGGACCATTGTGATTAAAGGGGCCAAGGAGCATTCTGATGACAACGGCATGGAACATTGTGATGACAAGGGTCATCGAGCATTGTGATGATAGTGGTTATGAAGCATTGTGATGAATGTGGTCATGAATCATTGTGATAAAAAGGGCATGGACCATTGTGATTAGAGGGGCCAAGGAGCATTCTGATGACAACGGAATGGAGCATTATGATGACAAGGGTCATCGAGCATTGTGATGATAGTGGTCATGAAGCATTGTGATGAATGTGGTCATGGATCATTGTGATGACAAGTGTCGTGGAACATTATGATGACACGGGTCATAGAGCATTTTGATGACACGGTTATGGAATATTGTGATGACCAGAATTCTGTAGCACTGTGATGAAAAGGGAATGGAGCATTGTGATTACAGGGGTCATGGAGCATTGTTTTGACAATTGTTCTAGAATATTGTGATGACAGGGATCATGGAGCATAGTGATGAAAGGGGCCATGGAGCATTGTGATGACAGGCGTCATGGGACATTGTGTTGACAGTGATCATGGAGCATTGTTAGAAAGGGAACATGGAGCAATTTGATTTCAGGGGCCATGAACAATTGTGAATACATAGTCCATGGAGTATTCAGATGAATGTGGTCAAGGATCATTGTGACGAGAAGTGTCCTGGAATATTGTGAAGACACGGTTCATGGAGCATTGTGATGACAAGGGCCATGGCGAAATGTGAAGACAGGTGTCATGGGGCATTGTGATGACAGTGGTCATCTAGAATTGTGAAGAAAGATATCATGGAGCACAGGGATGACAGGGGCCATGGAGCATTGTGATGACAGGGGTCATGGGGCATTGGGATGACACGGCCATAGAACATTATGATGAAAAGAATTCTGGAGCATTGTGATAAAAAGGTCATGGACAATTGTGATTAGAGGGGCCAAGGAGCATTCTGATGACAACGGCATGGAGCATTGTGATGACAAGGGTCATCGAGCATTGTGATGACAGTGGTCATGAAGCATTGTGATGAATGTGGTCATGGATCATTGTGATGACAAGTGTCGTGGAACATTGTGATGACAGGGTCATAGAGCATTGTGATGACACGGTTATGGAATATTGTGATGACCAGTATTCTGTAGCACAGTGATGAAAAGGGCATGGAGCATTGTGATTACAAGGGTCATGGAGCATTGTGATGACAATTGTTCTAGAACATTGTGATGACAGGGATCATGGAGCATAGTGATGAAAGGGGCAATGGAGCATTGTTTTGACAGGCGTCATGGGACATTGTGTTCACAGTGGTCATGGAGCATTGTTAGAAAGGGAACATGGAGCAATTTGATTTCAGGGGCCATGAAAAATTGCGAATACATACGCCATGGAGTATTCAGATGAATTTGGTCAAGGATCATTGTGACGAAAAGTGTCCTGGAATATTGTGATGACACGGTTCATGGAGCATTGCGATGACAAGGGCCATGGCGAAATGTGAAGACAGGTGTCATGGGGCATTGTGATGACAGGGGTCATGGGGCATTGTGATGACAAGGGTCATCGAGCATTGTGATGATAGTGGTCATGAAGCATTGTGATGAATGTGGTCATGGATCATTGTGATGACAAGTGTCGTGGAGCATTGTGATGACAGGGGTCATAGAGCATTGTGATGACACGGTTATGGAATATTGTGATGACCAGAATTCTGTAGCACAGTGATGAAAAGGGCATGGAGCATTGTGATTACAGGGGTCATGGAGCATTGTGATGACAATTGTTTAGAACATTGTGAAGACAAGGATCATGGAGCATAGTGATTAAAGGGGCCATGGAGCATTGTGATGACAGGCGTCATGGGACATTGTGTTGACAGTGGTCATGGAGCATTGTTAGAAAGGGAACATGGAGCAATTTGATTTCAGGGGCCATGAAAAATTGCGAATACATACGCCATGGAGTATTCAGATGAATGTGGTCAAGGATCATTGTGACGAAAAGTGTCCTGGAATATTGTGATGACACGGTTCATGGAGCATTGCGATGACAAGGGCCATGGCGAAATGTGAAGACAGGTGTCATGGGGCATTGTGAAGACAGTGGTCATGTAGTATTGTGAAGAAAGATATCATGGAGCACTGGGATGACAGGGGCCATGGAGCATTGTGATGACAGGGGTCATGGGGCATTGTGATGACACGGCCATGGAACATTATGATGACAAGAATTCTGGAGCATTGTGATAAAAAGGGCATGGACCATTGTGATTAGAGGGGCCAAGGAGCATTCTGATGACAACGGCATGGAGCATTGTGATGACAAGGGTCATCGAGCATTGTGATGACAGTGGTCATGAAGCATTGTGATAAATGTGGTCATGGATCATTGTGATGACAAGTGTCGTAGAGCAATGTGATGACACGGTTATGGAATATTGTGATGACCAGAATTCTGTAGCACTGTGATGAAAAGGGAATGGAGCATTGTGATTACAGGGGTCATGGAGCATTGTGATGACAATTGTTCTAGAACATTGTGAAGACAGGGATCATGGAGCATAGTGATGAAAGGGGCCATGGAGCATTGTGATGACAGGCGTCATGGGACAATGTGTTGACAGTGGTCATGGAGCCTTGTTAGAACGGGAACATGGAGCAATTTGATTTCAGGGGTCATGAAAAATTGTGAATACATAGGCCATGGAGTATTCAGATGAATGTGGTCAAGGATCATTGTGACGAAAATTGTCCTGGAATATTGTGATGACACGGTTCATGGAGCATTGCGATGACAAGGGCCATGGCGAAATGTGAAGACAGGTGTCATGGGGCATTGTGATGACAGTGGTCATCTAGAATTGTGAAGAAAGATATCATGGAGCACTGGGATGATAGGGGCCATGGAACATTGTGATGACAGGGGTCATGGGGCATTGTGATGACACGGCCATGGAACATTATGATGACAAGAATTCTGGAGCATTGTGATAAAAAGGTCATGGACCATTGTGATTAGAGGGGCCAAGGAGCATTCTGATGACAACGGCATGGAGCATTGTGATGACAAGGGTCATCGAGCATTGTAATGACAGTGGTCATGAAGCATTGTGATGAATGTGGTCATGGATCATTGTGATGACAAGTGTCGTGGAGCATTGTGATGACAGGGGTCATAGAGCATTGTGATGACACGGTTATGGAATATTGTGATGACCAGAATTCTGTAGCACTGTGATGAAAAAGGAATGGAGCATTGTGATTACAGGGGTCATGGAGCATTGTGATGACACGGCCGTAGAAAATTATGATGACAAGAATTCTGGAGCATTGTGAAAAAAGTTCATGGACAATTGTGATTAGAGGGGCCAAGGAGCATTCTGATGACAACGGCATGGAGCATTGTGATGACATGTGTCATCGAGCATTGAGATGACAGTGGTCATGAAGTATTTAGATGAATGTGGTCATGGATCATTGTGATGACAAGTGTCGTGGAGCATTGTGATGACAGGGGTCATAGAGCATTGTGATGACACGGTTATGGAATATTGTGATGACCTGAATTCTGTAGCACTGTGATGAAAAGGGAATGGGGCATTGTGATTACAGTGGTCATGGAGCATTGTGATGACAATTGTTCTAGAACATTGTGATGACAGGGATCATGGAGCATAGTGATGAATGCGGCCATGGAGCATTGTGATGACAGGCGTCATGGGACAATGTGTTCACAGTAGTCATGGAGCATTGGTAGGAATGGAACATGGAGCAAAGTGATTTCAGGGGCCATGAAAATTTGTGAATACATAGGCCATGGAGTATTCAGATGAATGTGGTCAAGGATCATTGTGACAAAAAGTGTCCTGGAATATTGTGATGACACGGTTCATGGAGCATTGCGATGACAAGGGCCATGGCGAAATGTGAAGACAGGTGTCATGGGGCATTGTGATGACAGTGGTCATCTAGAATTGTGAAGAAAGATATCATGGAGCACTGGGATGATAGGGGCCATGGAACATTGTGATGACAGGGGTCATGGGGCATTGTGATGACACGGCCATGGAACATTATGATGACAATAATTCTGGAGCATTGTGATAAAAAGGGCATGGACCATTGTGATTAAAGGGGCCAAGGAGCATTCTGATGACAACGGCATGGAACATTGTGATGACAAGGGTCATCGAGCATTGTGATGATAGTGGTTATGAAGCATTGTGATGAATGTGGTCATGAATCATTGTGATAAAAAGGGCATGGACCATTGTGATTAGAGGGGCCAAGGAGCATTCTGATGACAACGGAATGGAGCATTATGATGACAAGGGTCATCGAGCATTGTGATGATAGTGGTCATGAAGCATTGTGATGAATGTGGTCATGGATCATTGTGATGACAAGTGTCGTGGAACATTATGATGACAGGGGTCATAGAGCATTTTGATGACACGGTTATGGAATATTGTGATGACCAGAATTCTGTAGCACTGTGATGAAAAGGGAATGGAGCATTGTGATTACAGGGGTCATGGAGCATTGTTTTGACAATTGTTCTAGAATATTGTGATGACAGGGATCATGGAGCATAGTGATGAAAGGGGCCATGGAGCATTGTGATGACAGGCGTCATGGGACATTGTGTTGACAGTGATCATGGAGCATTGTTAGAAAGGGAACATGGAGCAATTTGATTTCAGGGGCCATGAACAATTGTGAATACATAGTCCATGGAGTATTCAGATGAATGTGGTCAAGGATCATTGTGACGAGAAGTGTCCTGGAATATTGTGATGACACGGTTCATGGAGCATTGTGATGACAAGGGCCATGGCGAAATGTGAAGACAGGTGTCATGGGGCATTGTGATGACAGTGGTCATCTAGAATTGTGAAGAAAGATATCATGGAGCACAGGGATGACAGGGGCCATGGAGCATTGTGATGACAGGGGTCATGGGGCATTGGGATGACACGGCCATAGAACATTATGATGACAAGAATTCTGGAGCATTGTGATAAAAAGGTCATGGACAATTGTGATTAGAGGGGCCAAGGAGCATTCTGATGACAACGGCATGGAGCATTGTGATGACAAGGGTCATCGAGCATTGTGATGACAGTGGTCATGAAGCATTGTGATGAATGTGGTCATGGATCATTGTGATGACAAGTGTCGTGGAACATTGTGATGACAGGGTCATAGACCATTGTGATGACACGGTTATGGAATATTGTGATGACCAGTATTCTGTAGCACAGTGATGAAAAGGGCATGGAGCATTGTGATTACAGGGGTCATGGAGCATTGTGATGACAATTGTTCTAGAACATTGTGATGACAGGGATCATGGATCATAGTGATGAAAGGGGCAATGGAGCATTGTTTTGACAGGCGTCATGGGACATTGTGTTCACAGTGGTCATGGAGCATTGTTAGAAAGGGAACATGGAGCAATTTGATTTCAGGGGCCATGAAAAATTGTGAATACATACGCCATGGAGTATTCAGATGAATTTGGTCAAGGATCATTGTGACGAAAAGTGTCCTGGAATATTGTGATGACACGGTTCATGGAGCATTGCGATGACAAGGGCCATGGCGAAATGTGAAGACAGGTGTCATGGGGCATTGTGATGACACTTGTCATCTAGAATTGTGAAGAAAGATATCATGGAGCACTGGGATGACAGGGGCCATGGAACATTGTGATGACAGTGGTCATGGAGCATTGTGATGACACGGCCATGGAACATTATGATGACAAGAATTCTGACGCATTGTGATAAAAAGGGCATGGACCATTGTGATTAGAGGGGCCAAGGAGCATTCTGATGACAGCGGCATGGAGCATTGTGATGACAATGATCATCGAGCATTGTGATGACAGTGGTCATGAAGCATTGTGATGAATGTGGTCATGGATCATTGTGATGACAAGTGTCGTGGATCATTGTGATGACAGGGGTCATAGAGCATTGTGATGACATGGTTAAGGAATATTGTGATGACCAGAATTCTGTAGCACTGTGATGAAAAGGGAATGGGGCATTGTGATTACAGTGGTCATGGAGCATTGCGATGACAGGTGTCAAGGGGCATTGTGATGACACGGCCATAGAACATTATGATGACAAGAATTCTGGAGCATTGTGAAAAAAGTTCATGGACAATTGTGATTAGAGGGGCCAAGGAGCATTCTGATGACACGGTTCATGGAGCATTGCGATGACAAGGGCCATGGCGAAATGTGAAGACAGGTGTCATGGGGCATTGTGATGACAGTGGTCATCTAGAATTGTGAAGAAAGATATCATGGAGCACTGGGATGATAGGGGCCATGGAACATTGTGATGACAGGGGTCATGGGGCATTGTGATGACACGGCCATGGAACATTATGATGACAATAATTCTGGAGCATTGTGATAAAAAGGGCATGGACCATTGTGATTAAAGGGGCCAAGGAGCATTCTGATGACAACGGCATGGAACATTGTGATGACAAGGGTCATCGAGCATTGTGATGATAGTGGTTATGAAGCATTGTGATGAATGTGGTCATGAATCATTGTGATAAAAAGGGCATGGACCATTGTGATTAGAGGGGCCAAGGAGCATTCTGATGACAACGGAATGGAGCATTATGATGACAAGGGTCATCGAGCATTGTGATGATAGTGGTCATGAAGCATTGTGATGAATGTGGTCATGGATCATTGTGATGACAAGTGTCGTGGAACATTATGATGACACGGGTCATAGAGCATTTTGATGACACGGTTATGGAATATTGTGATGACCAGAATTCTGTAGCACTGTGATGAAAAGGGAATGGAGCATTGTGATTACAGGGGTCATGGAGCATTGTTTTGACAATTGTTCTAGAATATTGTGATGACAGGGATCATGGAGCATAGTGATGAAAGGGGCCATGGAGCATTGTGATGACAGGCGTCATGGGACATTGTGTTGACAGTGATCATGGAGCATTGTTAGAAAGGGAACATGGAGCAATTTGATTTCAGGGGCCATGAACAATTGTGAATACATAGTCCATGGAGTATTCAGATGAATGTGGTCAAGGATCATTGTGACGAGAAGTGTCCTGGAATATTGTGAAGACACGGTTCATGGAGCATTGTGATGACAAGGGCCATGGCGAAATGTGAAGACAGGTGTCATGGGGCATTGTGATGACAGTGGTCATCTAGAATTGTGAAGAAAGATATCATGGAGCACAGGGATGACAGGGGCCATGGAGCATTGTGATGACAGGGGTCATGGGGCATTGGGATGACACGGCCATAGAACATTATGATGAAAAGAATTCTGGAGCATTGTGATAAAAAGGTCATGGACAATTGTGATTAGAGGGGCCAAGGAGCATTCTGATGACAACGGCATGGAGCATTGTGATGACAAGGGTCATCGAGCATTGTGATGACAGTGGTCATGAAGCATTGTGATGAATGTGGTCATGGATCATTGTGATGACAAGTGTCGTGGAACATTGTGATGACAGGGTCATAGAGCATTGTGATGACACGGTTATGGAATATTGTGATGACCAGTATTCTGTAGCACAGTGATGAAAAGGGCATGGAGCATTGTGATTACAAGGGTCATGGAGCATTGTGATGACAATTGTTCTAGAACATTGTGATGACAGGGATCATGGAGCATAGTGATGAAAGGGGCAATGGAGCATTGTTTTGACAGGCGTCATGGGACATTGTGTTCACAGTGGTCATGGAGCATTGTTAGAAAGGGAACATGGAGCAATTTGATTTCAGGGGCCATGAAAAATTGCGAATACATACGCCATGGAGTATTCAGATGAATTTGGTCAAGGATCATTGTGACGAAAAGTGTCCTGGAATATTGTGATGACACGGTTCATGGAGCATTGCGATGACAAGGGCCATGGCGAAATGTGAAGACAGGTGTCATGGGGCATTGTGATGACAGGGGTCATGGGGCATTGTGATGACAAGGGTCATCGAGCATTGTGATGATAGTGGTCATGAAGCATTGTGATGAATGTGGTCATGGATCATTGTGATGACAAGTGTCGTGGAGCATTGTGATGACAGGGGTCATAGAGCATTGGGATGACACGGTTATGGAATATTGTGATGACCAGAATTCTGTAGCACAGTGATGAAAAGGGCATGGAGCATTGTGATTACAGGGGTCATGGAGCATTGTGATGACAATTGTTTAGAACATTGTGAAGACAAGGATCATGGAGCATAGTGATTAAAGGGGCCATGGAGCATTGTGATGACAGGCGTCATGGGACATTGTGTTGACAGTGGTCATGGAGCATTGTTAGAAAGGGAACATGGAGCAATTTGATTTCAGGGGCCATGAAAAATTGCGAATACATACGCCATGGAGTATTCAGATGAATGTGGTCAAGGATCATTGTGACGAAAAGTGTCCTGGAATATTGTGATGACACGGTTCATGGAGCATTGCGATGACAAGGGCCATGGCGAAATGTGAAGACAGGTGTCATGGGGCATTGTGAAGACAGTGGTCATGTAGTATTGTGAAGAAAGATATCATGGAGCACTGGGATGACAGGGGCCATGGAGCATTGTGATGACAGGGGTCATGGGGCATTGTGATGACACGGCCATGGAACATTATGATGACAAGAATTCTGGAGCATTGTGATAAAAAGGGCATGGACCATTGTGATTAGAGGGGCCAAGGAGCATTCTGATGACAACGGCATGGAGCATTGTGATGACAAGGGTCATCGAGCATTGTGATGACAGTGGTCATGAAGCATTGTGATAAATGTGGTCATGGATCATTGTGATGACAAGTGTCGTAGAGCAATGTGATGACACGGTTATGGAATATTGTGATGACCAGAATTCTGTAGCACTGTGATGAAAAGGGAATGGAGCATTGTGATTACAGGGGTCATGGAGCATTGTGATGACAATTGTTCTAGAACATTGTGAAGACAGGGATCATGGAGCATAGTGATGAAAGGGGCCATGGAGCATTGTGATGACAGGCGTCATGGGACAATGTGTTGACAGTGGTCATGGAGCCTTGTTAGAACGGGAACATGGAGCAATTTGATTTCAGGGGTCATGAAAAATTGTGAATACATAGGCCATGGAGTATTCAGATGAATGTGGTCAAGGATCATTGTGACGAAAATTGTCCTGGAATATTGTGATGACACGGTTCATGGAGCATTGCGATGACAAGGGCCATGGCGAAATGTGAAGACAGGTGTCATGGGGCATTGTGATGACAGTGGTCATCTAGAATTGTGAAGAAAGATATCATGGAGCACTGGGATGATAGGGGCCATGGAACATTGTGATGACAGGGGTCATGGGGCATTGTGATGACACGGCCATGGAACATTATGATGACAAGAATTCTGGAGCATTGTGATAAAAAGGTCATGGACCATTGTGATTAGAGGGGCCAAGGAGCATTATGATGACAACGGCATGGAGCATTGTGATGACAAGGGTCATCGAGCATTGTAATGACAGTGGTCATGAAGCATTGTGATGAATGTGGTCATGGATCATTGTGATGACAAGTGTCGTGGAGCATTGTGATGACAGGGGTCATAGAGCATTGTGATGACACGGTTATGGAATATTGTGATGACCAGAATTCTGTAGCACTGTGATGAAAAAGGAATGGAGCATTGTGATTACAGGGGTCATGGAGCATTGTGATGACACGGCCGTAGAAAATTATGATGACAAGAATTCTGGAGCATTGTGAAAAAAGTTCATGGACAATTGTGATTAGAGGGGCCAAGGAGCATTCTGATGACAACGGCATGGAGCATTGTGATGACATGTGTCATCGAGCATTGAGATGACAGTGGTCATGAAGTATTTAGATGAATGTGGTCATGGATCATTGTGATGACAAGTGTCGTGGAGCATTGTGATGACAGGGGTCATAGAGCATTGTGATGACACGGTTATGGAATATTGTGATGACCTGAATTCTGTAGCACTGTGATGAAAAGGGAATGGGGCATTGTGATTACAGTGGTCATGGAGCATTGTGATGACAATTGTTCTAGAACATTGTGATGACAGGGATCATGGAGCATAGTGATGAATGCGGCCATGGAGCATTGTGATGACAGGCGTCATGGGACAATGTGTTCACAGTAGTCATGGAGCATTGGTAGGAATGGAACATGGAGCAAAGTGATTTCAGGGGCCATGAAAATTTGTGAATACATAGGCCATGGAGTATTCAGATGAATGTGGTGAAGGATCATTGTGACAAAAAGTGTCCTGGAATATTGTGATGACACGGTTCATGGAGCATTGCGATGACAAGGGCCATGGCGAAATGTGAAGACAGGTGTCATGGGGCATTGTGATGACAGTGGTCATCTAGAATTGTGAAGAAAGATATCATGGAGCACTGGGATGATAGGGGCCATGGAACATTGTGATGACAGGGGTCATGGGGCATTGTGATGACACGGCCATGGAACATTATGATGACAATAATTCTGGAGCATTGTGATAAAAAGGGCATGGACCATTGTGATTAAAGGGGCCAAGGAGCATTCTGATGACAACGGCATGGAACATTGTGATGACAATGGTCATCGAGCATTGTGATGATAGTGGTTATGAAGCATTGTGATGAATGTGGTCATGAATCATTGTGATAAAAAGGGCATGGACCATTGTGATTAGAGGGGCCAAGGAGCATTCTGATGACAACGGAATGGAGCATTATGATGACAAGGGTCATCGAGCATTGTGATGATAGTGGTCATGAAGCATTGTGATGAATGTGGTCATGGATCATTGTGATGACAAGTGTCGTGGAACATTATGATGACAGGGGTCATAGAGCATTTTGATGACACGGTTATGGAATATTGTGATGACCAGAATTCTGTAGCACTGTGATGAAAAGGGAATGGAGCATTGTGATTACAGGGGTCATGGAGCATTGTTTTGACAATTGTTCTAGAATATTGTGATGACAGGGATCATGGAGCATAGTGATGAAAGGGGCCATGGAGCATTGTGATGACAGGCGTCATGGGACATTGTGTTGACAGTGATCATGGAGCATTGTTAGAAAGGGAACATGGAGCAATTTGATTTCAGGGGCCATGAACAATTGTGAATACATAGTCCATGGAGTATTCAGATGAATGTGGTCAAGGATCATTGTGACGAGAAGTGTCCTGGAATATTGTGATGACACGGTTCATGGAGCATTGTGATGACAAGGGCCATGGCGAAATGTGAAGACAGGTGTCATGGGGCATTGTGATGACAGTGGTCATCTAGAATTGTGAAGAAAGATATCATGGAGCACAGGGATGACAGGGGCCATGGAGCATTGTGATGACAGGGGTCATGGGGCATTGGGATGACACGGCCATAGAACATTATGATGACAAGAATTCTGGAGCATTGTGATAAAAAGGTCATGGACAATTGTGATTAGAGGGGCCAAGGAGCATTCTGATGACAACGGCATGGAGCATTGTGATGACAAGGGTCATCGAGCATTGTGATGACAGTGGTCATGAAGCATTGTGATGAATGTGGTCATGGATCATTGTGATGACAAGTGTCGTGGAACATTGTGATGACAGGGTCATAGAGCATTGTGATGACACGGTTATGGAATATTGTGATGACCAGTATTCTGTAGCACAGTGATGAAAAGGGCATGGAGCATTGTGATTACAGGGGTCATGGAGCATTGTGATGACAATTGTTCTAGAACATTGTGATGACAGGGATCATGGATCATAGTGATGAAAGGGGCAATGGAGCATTGTTTTGACAGGCGTCATGGGACATTGTGTTCACAGTGGTCATGGAGCATTGTTAGAAAGGGAACATGGAGCAATTTGATTTCAGGGGCCATGAAAAATTGTGAATACATACGCCATGGAGTATTCAGATGAATTTGGTCAAGGATCATTGTGACGAAAAGTGTCCTGGAATATTGTGATGACACGGTTCATGGAGCATTGCGATGACAAGGGCCATGGCGAAATGTGAAGACAGGTGTCATGGGGCATTGTGATGACACTTGTCATCTAGAATTGTGAAGAAAGATATCATGGAGCACTGGGATGACAGGGGCCATGGAACATTGTGATGACAGTGGTCATGGAGCATTGTGATGACACGGCCATGGAACATTATGATGACAAGAATTCTGACGCATTGTGATAAAAAGGGCATGGACCATTGTGATTAGAGGGGCCAAGGAGCATTCTGATGACAGCGGCATGGAGCATTGTGATGACAATGATCATCGAGCATTGTGATGACAGTGGTCATGAAGCATTGTGATGAATGTGGTCATGGATCATTGTGATGACAAGTGTCGTGGATCATTGTGATGACAGGGGTCATAGAGCATTGTGATGACATGGTTAAGGAATATTGTGATGACCAGAATTCTGTAGCACTGTGATGAAAAGGGAATGGGGCATTGTGATTACAGTGGTCATGGAGCATTGCGATGACAGGTGTCAAGGGGCATTGTGATGACACGGCCATAGAACATTATGATGACAAGAATTCTGGAGCATTGTGAAAAAAGTTCATGGACAATTGTGATTAGAGGGGCCAAGGAGCATTCTGATGACACGGTTCATGGAGCATTGCGATGACAAGGGCCATGGCGAAATGTGAAGACAGGTGTCATGGGGCATTGTGATGACAGTGGTCATCTAGAATTGTGAAGAAAGATATCATGGAGCACTGGGATGATAGGGGCCATGGAACATTGTGATGACAGGGGTCATGGGGCATTGTGATGACACGGCCATGGAACATTATGATGACAATAATTCTGGAGCATTGTGATAAAAAGGGCATGGACCATTGTGATTAAAGGGGCCAAGGAGCATTCTGATGACAACGGCATGGAACATTGTGATGACAAGGGTCATCGAGCATTGTGATGATAGTGGTTATGAAGCATTGTGATGAATGTGGTCATGAATCATTGTGATAAAAAGGGCATGGACCATTGTGATTAGAGGGGCCAAGGAGCATTCTGATGACAACGGAATGGAGCATTATGATGACAAGGGTCATCGAGCATTGTGATGATAGTGGTCATGAAGCATTGTGATGAATGTGGTCATGGATCATTGTGATGACAAGTGTCGTGGAACATTATGATGACACGGGTCATAGAGCATTTTGATGACACGGTTATGGAATATTGTGATGACCAGAATTCTGTAGCACTGTGATGAAAAGGGAATGGAGCATTGTGATTACAGGGGTCATGGAGCATTGTTTTGACAATTGTTCTAGAATATTGTGATGACAGGGATCATGGAGCATAGTGATGAAAGGGGCCATGGAGCATTGTGATGACAGGCGTCATGGGACATTGTGTTGACAGTGATCATGGAGCATTGTTAGAAAGGGAACATGGAGCAATTTGATTTCAGGGGCCATGAACAATTGTGAATACATAGTCCATGGAGTATTCAGATGAATGTGGTCAAGGATCATTGTGACGAGAAGTGTCCTGGAATATTGTGAAGACACGGTTCATGGAGCATTGTGATGACAAGGGCCATGGCGAAATGTGAAGACAGGTGTCATGGGGCATTGTGATGACAGTGGTCATCTAGAATTGTGAAGAAAGATATCATGGAGCACAGGGATGACAGGGGCCATGGAGCATTGTGATGACAGGGGTCATGGGGCATTGGGATGACACGGCCATAGAACATTATGATGAAAAGAATTCTGGAGCATTGTGATAAAAAGGTCATGGACAATTGTGATTAGAGGGGCCAAGGAGCATTCTGATGACAACGGCATGGAGCATTGTGATGACAAGGGTCATCGAGCATTGTGATGACAGTGGTCATGAAGCATTGTGATGAATGTGGTCATGGATCATTGTGATGACAAGTGTCGTGGAACATTGTGATGACAGGGTCATAGAGCATTGTGATGACACGGTTATGGAATATTGTGATGACCAGTATTCTGTAGCACAGTGATGAAAAGGGCATGGAGCATTGTGATTACAAGGGTCATGGAGCATTGTGATGACAATTGTTCTAGAACATTGTGATGACAGGGATCATGGAGCATAGTGATGAAAGGGGCAATGGAGCATTGTTTTGACAGGCGTCATGGGACATTGTGTTCACAGTGGTCATGGAGCATTGTTAGAAAGGGAACATGGAGCAATTTGATTTCAGGGGCCATGAAAAATTGCGAATACATACGCCATGGAGTATTCAGATGAATTTGGTCAAGGATCATTGTGACGAAAAGTGTCCTGGAATATTGTGATGACACGGTTCATGGAGCATTGCGATGACAAGGGCCATGGCGAAATGTGAAGACAGGTGTCATGGGGCATTGTGATGACAGGGGTCATGGGGCATTGTGATGACAAGGGTCATCGAGCATTGTGATGATAGTGGTCATGAAGCATTGTGATGAATGTGGTCATGGATCATTGTGATGACAAGTGTCGTGGAGCATTGTGATGACAGGGGTCATAGAGCATTGGGATGACACGGTTATGGAATATTGTGATGACCAGAATTCTGTAGCACAGTGATGAAAAGGGCATGGAGCATTGTGATTACAGGGGTCATGGAGCATTGTGATGACAATTGTTTAGAACATTGTGAAGACAAGGATCATGGAGCATAGTGATTAAAGGGGCCGTGGAGCATTGTGATGACAGGCGTCATGGGACATTGTGTTGACAGTGGTCATGGAGCATTGTTAGAAAGGGAACATGGAGCAATTTGATTTCAGGGGCCATGAAAAATTGCGAATACATACGCCATGGAGTATTCAGATGAATGTGGTCAAGGATCATTGTGACGAAAAGTGTCCTGGAATATTGTGATGACACGGTTCATGGAGCATTGCGATGACAAGGGCCATGGCGAAATGTGAAGACAGGTGTCATGGGGCATTGTGAAGACAGTGGTCATGTAGTATTGTGAAGAAAGATATCATGGAGCACTGGGATGACAGGGGCCATGGAGCATTGTGATGACAGGGGTCATGGGGCATTGTGATGACACGGCCATGGAACATTATGATGACAAGAATTCTGGAGCATTGTGATAAAAAGGGCATGGACCATTGTGATTAGAGGGGCCAAGGAGCATTCTGATGACAACGGCATGGAGCATTGTGATGACAAGGGTCATCGAGCATTGTGATGACAGTGGTCATGAAGCATTGTGATAAATGTGGTCATGGATCATTGTGATGACAAGTGTCGTAGAGCAATGTGATGACACGGTTATGGAATATTGTGATGACCAGAATTCTGTAGCACTGTGATGAAAAGGGAATGGAGCATTGTGATTACAGGGGTCATGGAGCATTGTGATGACAATTGTTCTAGAACATTGTGAAGACAGGGATCATGGAGCATAGTGATGAAAGGGGCCATGGAGCATTGTGATGACAGGCGTCATGGGACAATGTGTTGACAGTGGTCATGGAGCCTTGTTAGAACGGGAACATGGAGCAATTTGATTTCAGGGGTCATGAAAAATTGTGAATACATAGGCCATGGAGTATTCAGATGAATGTGGTCAAGGATCATTGTGACGAAAATTGTCCTGGAATATTGTGATGACACGGTTCATGGAGCATTGGGATGACAAGGGCCATGGCGAAATGTGAAGACAGGTGTCATGGGGCATTGTGATGACAGTGGTCATCTAGAATTGTGAAGAAAGATATCATGGAGCACTGGGATGACAGGGGCCATGGAACATTGTGATGACAGGGGTCATGGAGCATTGTGATGACACGGCCATGGAACATTATGATGACAAGAATTCTGACGCATTGTGATAAAAAGGGCATGGACCATTGTGATTAGAGGGGCCAAGGAGCATTCTGATGACAGCGGCATGGAGCATTGTGATGACAATGGTCATCGAGCATTGTGATGACAGTGGTCATGACGCATTGTGATGAATGTGGTCATGGATCATTGTGATGACAAGTGTCGTGGATCATTGTGATGACAGGGGTCATAGAGCATTGTGATGACATGGTTAAGGAATATTGTGATGACCAGAATTCTGTAGCACTGTGATGAAAAGGGAATGGGGCATTGTGATTACAGTGGTCATGGAGCATTGCGATGACAATTGTTCTAGAACATTGTGATGACAGGGATCATGGAGCATAGTGATGAGAGGGGCCATGGAGCATTGTGATGACAGGCGTCATGCGGAATTGTGATGACACGGCCATGGAACAATATGATGACAAGAATTCTGGAGCATTGTGATAAAAAGGTCATGGACAATTGTGATTAGAGGGGCCAAGGGGCATTCTGATGACAACGGCATGGAGCATTGTGTTGACAAGGGTCATCGAGCATTGTGATGATAGTGGTCATGAAGCATTGTGATGAATGTGGTCATGAATCATTGTGATAAAAAGGGCATGGACCATTGTGATTAGAGGGGCCAAGGAGCATTCTGATGACAACGGAATGGAGCATTGTGATGACAAGGGTCATCGAGCATTGTGATCACAGTGGTCATGAAGCATTGTGATGAATGTGGTCATGCATCATTGTGATGACATGTGTCGTGGAGCATTGTGATGACAGGGGTCATAGAGCATTGTGATGACACGGTTATGGAATATTGTGATGACCAGAATTCTGTAGCACAGTGATGAAATGGGAATGGATCATTGTGATTACAGGGGTCATGGAGCATTGTGATGACAATTGTTCTAGAACATTGTGATGACAGGGATCATGGAGCATAGTAATGAAAGGGGAAATGGAGCATTGTGTTGACAGGCGTCATGGGACATTGTGTTGACAGTGGACATGGAGCATTGTTAGAAAGGGAACATGGAGCAATTTGATTTCAGGGGCCATGAAAAATTGCGAATACATACGCCATGGAGTATTCAGATGAATGTCGTCAAGGATCATTGTGACAAAAAGTGTCCTGGAATATTGTGATGACACGGTTCATGGAGCATTGCGATGACAAGTGCCATGGCGAAATGTGAAGACAGTTGTCATGGGGCATTGTGATGACAGTGGTCATCTAGAATTGTGAAGAAAGATATCATGGAGCACAGGGATGACAGGGGCCATGGAGCATTGTGATGACAGGTGTCAAGGGGCATTGTGATGACACGGCCATAGAACATTATGATGACAAGAATTCTGGAGCATTGTGAAAAAAGTTCATGGACAATTGTGATTAGAGGGGCCAAGGAGCATTCTGATGACAACAGCGTGGAGCATTGTGATGACATGTGTCATCGAGCATTGTGATGACAGTGGTCATGAAGTATTGTGATGAATGTGGTCATGGATCATTGTGATGACAAGTGTCGTGGAGCATTGTGATGACAGGGTCATAGAGCATTGTGATGACACGGTTATGGAATATTGTGATGACCAGAATTCTGTAGCACTGTGATGAAAAGGGAATGGAGCATTGTGATTACAGGGGTCATGGAGCATTGTTTTGACAATTGTTCTAGAATATTGTGATGACAGGGATCATGGAGCATAGTGATGAAAGGGGCCATGGAGCATTGTGATGACAGGCGTCATGGGACATTGTGTTGACAGTGATCATGGAGCATTGTTAGAAAGGGAACATGGAGCAATTTGATTTCAGGGGCCATGAACAATTGTGAATACATAGTCCATGGAGTATTCAGATGAATGTGGTCAAGGATCATTGTGACGAGAAGTGTCCTGGAATATTGTGATGACACGGTTCATGGAGCATTGTGATGACAAGGGCCATGGCGAAATGTGAAGACAGGTGTCATGGGGCATTGTGATGACAGTGGTCATCTAGAATTGTGAAGAAAGATATCATGGAGCACAGGGATGACAGGGGCCATGGAGCATTGTGATGACAGGGGTCATGGGGCATTGGGATGACACGGCCATAGAACATTATGATGACAAGAATTCTGGAGCATTGTGATAAAAAGGTCATGGACAATTGTGATTAGAGGGGCCAAGGAGCATTCTGATGACAACGGCATGGAGCATTGTGATGACAAGGGTCATCGAGCATTGTGATGACAGTGGTCATGAAGCATTGTGATGAATGTGGTCATGGATCATTGTGATGACAAGTGTCGTGGAACATTGTGATGACAGGGTCATAGAGCATTGTGATGACACGGTTATGGAATATTGTGATGACCAGTATTCTGTAGCACAGTGATGAAAAGGGCATGGAGCATTGTGATTACAGGGGTCATGGAGCATTGTGATGACAATTGTTCTAGAACATTGTGATGACAGGGATCATGGATCATAGTGATGAAAGGGGCAATGGAGCATTGTTTTGACAGGCGTCATGGGACATTGTGTTCACAGTGGTCATGGAGCATTGTTAGAAAGGGAACATGGAGCAATTTGATTTCAGGGGCCATGAAAAATTGTGAATACATACGCCATGGAGTATTCAGATGAATTTGGTCAAGGATCATTGTGACGAAAAGTGTCCTGGAATATTGTGATGACACGGTTCATGGAGCATTGCGATGACAAGGGCCATGGCGAAATGTGAAGACAGGTGTCATGGGGCATTGTGATGACACTTGTCATCTAGAATTGTGAAGAAAGATATCATGGAGCACTGGGATGACAGGGGCCATGGAACATTGTGATGACAGTGGTCATGGAGCATTGTGATGACACGGCCATGGAACATTATGATGACAAGAATTCTGACGCATTGTGATAAAAAGGGCATGGACCATTGTGATTAGAGGGGCCAAGGAGCATTCTGATGACAGCGGCATGGAGCATTGTGATGACAATGATCATCGAGCATTGTGATGACAGTGGTCATGAAGCATTGTGATGAATGTGGTCATGGATCATTGTGATGACAAGTGTCGTGGATCATTGTGATGACAGGGGTCATAGAGCATTGTGATGACATGGTTAAGGAATATTGTGATGACCAGAATTCTGTAGCACTGTGATGAAAAGGGAATGGGGCATTGTGATTACAGTGGTCATGGAGCATTGCGATGACAGGTGTCAAGGGGCATTGTGATGACACGGCCATAGAACATTATGATGACAAGAATTCTGGAGCATTGTGAAAAAAGTTCATGGACAATTGTGATTAGAGGGGCCAAGGAGCATTCTGATGACACGGTTCATGGAGCATTGCGATGACAAGGGCCATGGCGAAATGTGAAGACAGGTGTCATGGGGCATTGTGATGACAGTGGTCATCTAGAATTGTGAAGAAAGATATCATGGAGCACTGGGATGATAGGGGCCATGGAACATTGTGATGACAGGGGTCATGGGGCATTGTGATGACACGGCCATGGAACATTATGATGACAATAATTCTGGAGCATTGTGATAAAAAGGGCATGGACCATTGTGATTAAAGGGGCCAAGGAGCATTCTGATGACAACGGCATGGAACATTGTGATGACAAGGGTCATCGAGCATTGTGATGATAGTGGTTATGAAGCATTGTGATGAATGTGGTCATGAATCATTGTGATAAAAAGGGCATGGACCATTGTGATTAGAGGGGCCAAGGAGCATTCTGATGACAACGGAATGGAGCATTATGATGACAAGGGTCATCGAGCATTGTGATGATAGTGGTCATGAAGCATTGTGATGAATGTGGTCATGGATCATTGTGATGACAAGTGTCGTGGAACATTATGATGACACGGGTCATAGAGCATTTTGATGACACGGTTATGGAATATTGTGATGACCAGAATTCTGTAGCACTGTGATGAAAAGGGAATGGAGCATTGTGATTACAGGGGTCATGGAGCATTGTTTTGACAATTGTTCTAGAATATTGTGATGACAGGGATCATGGAGCATAGTGATGAAAGGGGCCATGGAGCATTGTGATGACAGGCGTCATGGGACATTGTGTTGACAGTGATCATGGAGCATTGTTAGAAAGGGAACATGGAGCAATTTGATTTCAGGGGCCATGAACAATTGTGAATACATAGTCCATGGAGTATTCAGATGAATGTGGTCAAGGATCATTGTGACGAGAAGTGTCCTGGAATATTGTGAAGACACGGTTCATGGAGCATTGTGATGACAAGGGCCATGGCGAAATGTGAAGACAGGTGTCATGGGGCATTGTGATGACAGTGGTCATCTAGAATTGTGAAGAAAGATATCATGGAGCACAGGGATGACAGGGGCCATGGAGCATTGTGATGACAGGGGTCATGGGGCATTGGGATGACACGGCCATAGAACATTATGATGAAAAGAATTCTGGAGCATTGTGATAAAAAGGTCATGGACAATTGTGATTAGAGGGGCCAAGGAGCATTCTGATGACAACGGCATGGAGCATTGTGATGACAAGGGTCATCGAGCATTGTGATGACAGTGGTCATGAAGCATTGTGATGAATGTGGTCATGGATCATTGTGATGACAAGTGTCGTGGAACATTGTGATGACAGGGTCATAGAGCATTGTGATGACACGGTTATGGAATATTGTGATGACCAGTATTCTGTAGCACAGTGATGAAAAGGGCATGGAGCATTGTGATTACAAGGGTCATGGAGCATTGTGATGACAATTGTTCTAGAACATTGTGATGACAGGGATCATGGAGCATAGTGATGAAAGGGGCAATGGAGCATTGTTTTGACAGGCGTCATGGGACATTGTGTTCACAGTGGTCATGGAGCATTGTTAGAAAGGGAACATGGAGCAATTTGATTTCAGGGGCCATGAAAAATTGCGAATACATACGCCATGGAGTATTCAGATGAATTTGGTCAAGGATCATTGTGACGAAAAGTGTCCTGGAATATTGTGATGACACGGTTCATGGAGCATTGCGATGACAAGGGCCATGGCGAAATGTGAAGACAGGTGTCATGGGGCATTGTGATGACAGGGGTCATGGGGCATTGTGATGACAAGGGTCATCGAGCATTGTGATGATAGTGGTCATGAAGCATTGTGATGAATGTGGTCATGGATCATTGTGATGACAAGTGTCGTGGAGCATTGTGATGACAGGGGTCATAGAGCATTGGGATGACACGGTTATGGAATATTGTGATGACCAGAATTCTGTAGCACAGTGATGAAAAGGGCATGGAGCATTGTGATTACAGGGGTCATGGAGCATTGTGATGACAATTGTTTAGAACATTGTGAAGACAAGGATCATGGAGCATAGTGATTAAAGGGGCCATGGAGCATTGTGATGACAGGCGTCATGGGACATTGTGTTGACAGTGGTCATGGAGCATTGTTAGAAAGGGAACATGGAGCAATTTGATTTCAGGGGCCATGAAAAATTGCGAATACATACGCCATGGAGTATTCAGATGAATGTGGTCAAGGATCATTGTGACGAAAAGTGTCCTGGAATATTGTGATGACACGGTTCATGGAGCATTGCGATGACAAGGGCCATGGCGAAATGTGAAGACAGGTGTCATGGGGCATTGTGAAGACAGTGGTCATGTAGTATTGTGAAGAAAGATATCATGGAGCACTGGGATGACAGGGGCCATGGAGCATTGTGATGACAGGGGTCATGGGGCATTGTGATGACACGGCCATGGAACATTATGATGACAAGAATTCTGGAGCATTGTGATAAAAAGGGCATGGACCATTGTGATTAGAGGGGCCAAGGAGCATTCTGATGACAACGGCATGGAGCATTGTGATGACAAGGGTCATCGAGCATTGTGATGACAGTGGTCATGAAGCATTGTGATAAATGTGGTCATGGATCATTGTGATGACAAGTGTCGTAGAGCAATGTGATGACACGGTTATGGAATATTGTGATGACCAGAATTCTGTAGCACTGTGATGAAAAGGGAATGGAGCATTGTGATTACAGGGGTCATGGAGCATTGTGATGACAATTGTTCTAGAACATTGTGAAGACAGGGATCATGGAGCATAGTGATGAAAGGGGCCATGGAGCATTGTGATGACAGGCGTCATGGGACAATGTGTTGACAGTGGTCATGGAGCCTTGTTAGAACGGGAACATGGAGCAATTTGATTTCAGGGGTCATGAAAAATTGTGAATACATAGGCCATGGAGTATTCAGATGAATGTGGTCAAGGATCATTGTGACGAAAATTGTCCTGGAATATTGTGATGACACGGTTCATGGAGCATTGGGATGACAAGGGCCATGGCGAAATGTGAAGACAGGTGTCATGGGGCATTGTGATGACAGTGGTCATCTAGAATTGTGAAGAAAGATATCATGGAGCACTGGGATGACAGGGGCCATGGAACATTGTGATGACAGGGGTCATGGAGCATTGTGATGACACGGCCATGGAACATTATGATGACAAGAATTCTGACGCATTGTGATAAAAAGGGCATGGACCATTGTGATTAGAGGGGCCAAGGAGCATTCTGATGACAGCGGCATGGAGCATTGTGATGACAATGGTCATCGAGCATTGTGATGACAGTGGTCATGACGCATTGTGATGAATGTGGTCATGGATCATTGTGATGACAAGTGTCGTGGATCATTGTGATGACAGGGGTCATAGAGCATTGTGATGACATGGTTAAGGAATATTGTGATGACCAGAATTCTGTAGCACTGTGATGAAAAGGGAATGGGGCATTGTGATTACAGTGGTCATGGAGCATTGCGATGACAATTGTTCTAGAACATTGTGATGACAGGGATCATGGAGCATAGTGATGAGAGGGGCCATGGAGCATTGTGATGACAGGCGTCATGCGGAATTGTGATGACACGGCCATGGAACAATATGATGACAAGAATTCTGGAGCATTGTGATAAAAAGGTCATGGACAATTGTGATTAGAGGGGCCAAGGGGCATTCTGATGACAACGGCATGGAGCATTGTGTTGACAAGGGTCATCGAGCATTGTGATGATAGTGGTCATGAAGCATTGTGATGAATGTGGTCATGAATCATTGTGATAAAAAGGGCATGGACCATTGTGATTAGAGGGGCCAAGGAGCATTCTGATGACAACGGAATGGAGCATTGTGATGACAAGGGTCATCGAGCATTGTGATCACAGTGGTCATGAAGCATTGTGATGAATGTGGTCATGCATCATTGTGATGACATGTGTCGTGGAGCATTGTGATGACAGGGGTCATAGAGCATTGTGATGACACGGTTATGGAATATTGTGATGACCAGAATTCTGTAGCACAGTGATGAAATGGGAATGGATCATTGTGATTACAGGGGTCATGGAGCATTGTGATGACAATTGTTCTAGAACATTGTGATGACAGGGATCATGGAGCATAGTAATGAAAGGGGAAATGGAGCATTGTGTTGACAGGCGTCATGGGACATTGTGTTGACAGTGGACATGGAGCATTGTTAGAAAGGGAACATGGAGCAATTTGATTTCAGGGGCCATGAAAAATTGCGAATACATACGCCATGGAGTATTCAGATGAATGTCGTCAAGGATCATTGTGACAAAAAGTGTCCTGGAATATTGTGATGACACGGTTCATGGAGCATTGCGATGACAAGTGCCATGGCGAAATGTGAAGACAGTTGTCATGGGGCATTGTGATGACAGTGGTCATCTAGAATTGTGAAGAAAGATATCATGGAGCACAGGGATGACAGGGGCCATGGAGCATTGTGATGACAGGTGTCAAGGGGCATTGTGATGACACGGCCATAGAACATTATGATGACAAGAATTCTGGAGCATTGTGAAAAAAGTTCATGGACAATTGTGATTAGAGGGGCCAAGGAGCATTCTGATGACAACAGCGTGGAGCATTGTGATGACATGTGTCATCGAGCATTGTGATGACAGTGGTCATGAAGTATTGTGATGAATGTGGTCATGGATCATTGTGATGACAAGTGTCGTGGAGCATTGTGATGACAGGGGTCATAGAGCATTTTGATGACACGGTTATGGAATATTGTGATGACCAGAATTCTGTAGCACAGTGATGAAATGGGAATGGATCATTGTGATTACAGGGGTCATGGAGCATTGTGATGACAATTGTTCTAGAACATTGTGATGACAGGGATCATGGAGCATAGTGATGAAAGGGGCAATGGAGCATTGTGTTGACAGGTGTCATGGGACATTGTGTTGACAGTGGACATGGAGCATTGTTAGAAAGGGAACATGGAGCAATTTGATTTCAGGGGCCATGAACAATTGCGAATACATACGCCATGGATTATTCAGATGAATGTGGTCAAGGATCATTGTGACGAAAAGTGTCCTGGAATATTGTGATGACACGGTTCATGGAGCATTGCGATGACAAGGGCCATGGCGAAATGTGAAGACAGGTGTCATGGGGCATTGTGATGACAGTGGTCATCTAGAATTGTGAAGAAAGATATCATGGAGCACTGGGATGACAGGGGCCATGGAATATTGTGATGAGAGGGGTCATGGGGCATTGTGATGACACGGCCATGGAACATTATGATGACAAGTATTCTGGAGCATTGTGATAAAAAGGGCCTGGACCATTGTGATTAGAGGGGCCAAGGAGCATTCTGATGACAACGGCATGGAGCATTGTGATGACAAGGGTCATCGAGCATTGTGATGACAGTGGTCATGAAGCATTGTGATGAATGTGGTCATGGATCATTGTGATGACAAGTGTCGTGGAGCATTGTGATGACAGGGGTCATAGAGCATTGTGATGACACGGTTATGGAATATTGTGATAACCAGAATTCTGTAGCACTGTGATGAAACGGGAATGGAGCATTGTGATTACAGGGGTATTGGAGCATTGTGATGACAATTGTTCTAGAACATTGTGATGACAGGGATCATGGAGCATAGTGATGAAAGGGGCCATGGAGCATTGTGATGACAGGCGTCATGGGACATTGTTTTGACAGTGGTCATGGAGCATTGTTAGAAAGGGAACATGGAGCAATTTGATTTCAGGGGCCATGAACAATTGTGAATACATAGGCCATGGAGTATTCAGATGAATGTTATCAAGGATCATTGTGACGAAAATTGTCCTGGAATATTGTGATGACACGGTTCATGGAGCATTGCGATGACAAGGGCCATGGCGAAATGTGAAGACAGGTGTCATGCAGCATTGTGATGACAGTGGTCATCTAGAATTGTGAAGAAAGATATCATGGAGCACTGGGATGACAGGTGCCAAGGAGCATTGTGATGACAGGGGTCATGGGGCATTGTGATGACACGGCCATGGAATATTATGATGACAAGAATTCTGGAGCATTGTGATAAAAAGGTCATGGATCATTGTGATTAGAGGGAACAAGGAGCATTCTGATGACAACGGCATGGAGCATTGTGATGACAAGGGTCATCGAGCATTGTGATGACAGTGGTCATGAAGCATTGTGATGAATGTGGTCATGCATCATTGTGATGACAAGTGTCGTGGAGCATTGTGATGACAGGGTCATAGAGCATTGTGATGACACGGTTATGGAATATTGTGATAACCAGTATTCTGTAGCACAGTGATGAAAAGGGCATGGAGCATTGTGATTACAGGGGTCATGGAGCATTGTGATGACAATTGTTCTAGAACATTGTGATGACAGGGATCATGGAGCATAGTGATGAAAGGGGCCATGGAGCATTGTTTTGACAGGCGTCTTGGGACATTGTGTTCACAGTGGTCATGGAGCATTGTTAGAAAGGGAACATGGAGCAATTTGATTTCAGGGGCCATGAAAAATTGCGAATACATACGCCATGGAGTATTCAGATGCATTTGGTCAAGGATCATTGTGACGAAAAGTGTCCTGGAATATTGTGATGACACGGTTCATGGAGCATTGCGATGACAAGGGCCATGGCGAAATGTGAAGACAGGTGTCATGGGGCATTGTGATGACAGATGTCATCTAGAATTGTGAAGAAAGATATCATGGAGCACTGGGATGACAGGGGCCATGGAACATTGTGATGACAGGGGTCATGGAGCATTGTGATGACAGTGGTCATCTAGAATTGTGAAGAAAGATATCATGGAGCAGTGGGATGACAGGGGCCATGGAGCATTGTGATGACAGGGGTCATGGGGCATTGTGATGACACGGCCATGGA
Organism: Eschrichtius robustus; assembly: GCF_028021215.1. Lineage (NCBI taxonomy): Eukaryota > Metazoa > Chordata > Mammalia > Artiodactyla > Eschrichtiidae > Eschrichtius > Eschrichtius robustus. The sequence continues at coordinate 17,140,947 of NC_090830.1, read as the reverse complement.
ACATTATGATGACAAGAATTCTGGAGCATTGTGATAAAAAGGGCATGGACCATTGTGATTAGAGGGGCCAAGGAGCATTCTGATGACAACGGCATGGAGCATTGTGATGACAAGGGTCATCGAGCATTGTGATGACAGTGGTCATGAAGCATTGTGATGAATGTGGTCATGGATCATTGTGATGACAAGTGTCGTGGAGCATTGTGATGACAGGGTCATAGAGCATTGTGATGACATGGTTATGGAATATTGTGATGACCAGAATTCTGTAGCACTGTGATGAAAAGGGAATGGAGCATTGTGATTACAGTGGTCATGGAGCATTGCAATGACAATTGTTCTAGAACATTGTGATGACAGGGATCATGGAGCATAGGGATGAGAGGGGCCATGGAGCATTGTGATGACAGGCGTCATGGGACATTGTGTTGACAGTGGTCATAGAGCATTGTTAGATAGGGAACATGGAGCAATTTGATTTCAGGGGCCATGAAAAATTGTGAATACATAGGCCATGGAGTATTCAGATGAATGTGGTCAAGGATCATTGTGACGACAAGTGTCCTGGAATATTGTGATGACACGGTTCATGGAGCATTGCGATGACAAGGGCCATGGCGAAATGTGAAGACAGTTGTCATGGGGCATTGTGATGACAGTGGTCCTCTAGAAATGTGGAGAAAGATATCATGGAGCACTGGGATGTCAGGGGCCATGGAGCATTGTGATGACAGGCGTCATGGGGAATTGTGATGATACGGCCATGGAACATTATGATGACAAGAATTCTGGAGCATTGTGATAAAAAGGGCATGGACCATTGTGATTAGAGGGGCCAAGGAGCATTCTGATGACAACGGCATGGAGCATTGTGATGACAAGGGTCATCGAGCATTGTGATGTCAGTGGTCATGAAGCATTGTGATGAATGTGGTCATGGATCATTGTGATGACAAGTGTCGTGGAGCATTGTGATGACAGGGGTCATAGAGCATTGTGATGACACGGTTATGGAATATTGTGATGACCAGAATTCTGTAGCACTGTGATGAAAAGGGAATGGAACTTTGTGATTACAGGGGTCATGGAGCATTGTGATGACACGGCCATAGAACATTATGATGACAAGAATTCTGGAGCATTGTGATAAAAAGGTCATGGACAATTGTGATTAGAGGGGCCAAGGAGCATTCTGATGACAACGGCATGGAGCATTGTGATGACAAGGGTCATCGAGCATTGTGATGATAGTGGTCATGAAGCATTGTGATGAATGTGGTCATGAATCATTGTGATAAAAAGGGCATGGACCATTGTGATTAGAGGGGCCAAGGAGCATTCTGATGACAACGGCATGGAGCATTGTGATGACAAGGGTCATCGAGCATTGTGATGATAGTGGTCATGAAGCATTGTGATGAATGTGGTCATGAATCATTGTGATAAAAAGGGCATGGACCATTGTGATTAGAGGGGCCAAGGAGCATTCTGATGACAACGGAATGGAGCATTGTGATGACAAGGGTCATCGAGCATTTTGATCACAGTGGTCATGAAGCATTGTGATGAATGTGGTCATGCATCATTGTGATGACATGTGTCGTGGAGCATTGTGATGACAGGGGTCATAGAGCATTGTGATGACACGGTTATGGAATATTGTGATGACCAGAATTCTGTAGCACAGTGATGAAATGGGAATGGATCATTGTGATTACAGGGGTCATGGAGCATTGTGATGACAATTGTTCTAGAACATTGTGATGACAGGGATCATGGAGCATAGTGATGAAAGGGGAAATGGAGCATTGTGTTGACAGGCGTCATGGGACATTGTGTTGACAGTGGTCATGGAGCATTGTTAGAAAGGGAACATGGAGCAATTTGAATTCAGGGGCCATGAAAAATTGCGAATACATAGGCCATGGAGTATTCAGATGAATGTGGTCAAGGATCATTGTGACGAAAAGTGTCCTGGAATACTGTGATGACACGGTTCATGGAGCATTGCAATGACAAGGGCAATGGCGAAATGTGAAGACAGGTGTCATGGGGCATTGTGATGACAGTGGTCCTCTATAATTGTGAAGAAAGATATCATGGAGCACTGGGATGACAGGGGCCATGGAGCATTGTGATGACAGGGGTCATGGGGCATTGTGATGACACGGCCATGGAACATTATGATGACAAGAATTCTGGAGCATTGTGATAAAAAGGGCATAGACCATTGTGATTAGAGGGGCCAAGGATCATTCTGATGACAACGGCATGGAGCATTGTGATGACAAGCGTCATCGAGCATTGTGATGACAGTGGTCATGAAGCATTATGTTGAATGTGGTCATGGATCATTGTGATGACAAGTGTCGTGGAGCATTGTGATGACAGGGCTCATAGAGCATTGTGATGACACTGTTATGGAATATTGTGATGACCAGAATTCTGTAGCACTGTGATGAAAGGGAATAGAGCATTGTGATTACAAGGTTCATGGAGCATTGTGATGAAAATTGTTCTAGAACATTGTGAAGACACGGATCATGGAGCATAGTGATGAAAGGGGCCATGGAGCATTGTGATGACAGGCGTCATGGGACAATATGTTGACTGTGGTCATGGAGCATTTTTAGAAAGGGAACATGGAGCAATTTGATTTCAGGGGCCATGAAAAATTGTGAATACATAGGCCATGGAGTATTCAGATTAATGTTGTCAAGGATCATTGTGACGAAAAGTGTCCTGGAATATTGTGATGACACATTTCATGGAGCATTCCGATAACAAGGGCCATGGCGAAATGTGAAGACAGGTGTCATGGGGCATTGTGATGACAGCGGTGCTCTAGAATTGTGAAGAAAGATATCATGGAGCACTGGGATGACAGGGGCCATGGAGCATTGTGATGACAGGGGTCATGGGGCATTGTGATGACACGGCCATGGAACATTATGATGACAAGAATTCTGGAGCATTGTGATAAAATGGGCATGGACCATTGAGATTAGAGGGGCCAAGGAGCATTCTGATGACAACGGCATGGAGCAGTGTGATGAAAAGGGTCATCGAGCTTTGTGATGACAGTGGTCATGAAGCTTTGTGATGAATGTGGTCATGCATCATTGTGATGACAATTGTCGTGGAGCATTCTGATGACAGGGGTCATAGAGCATTGTGATGTCACGGTTAAGGAATATTGTGATGACCAGAATTCTGTACCACTGTGATGAAAAGGGAATGGAGCATTGTGATTACAGGGGTCATGGAGCATTGTGATGACAATTGTTCTAGAACATTGTGATGACAGGGATCATGGAGCATAGTGATGAAAGGGGCCATGGAGCATTGTGATGACAGGCGTCATGGGACAGTGTGTTGACAGTGGTCATGGAGCATTGTTAGAAAGGGAACATTTAGCAATTTGATTTCAGGAGCCATGAAAAATTGTGAATACATAGGCAATGGAGTATACAGATGAATGTGGTCAAGGATCATTGTGACGAAAAGTGTCCTGGAATATTGTGATGACACGGTTCATGGAGCATTGCGATGACAAGGGCCATGGCGAAATGTGAAGACAGATGACATGCGGCATTGTGATGACAGTGGTCATCTAGAGTTGTGAAGAAAGATATCATGGAGCACTGGGATGACAGGGGCCATGGAGCATTGTGATGACAGGGGTCATGGGGCATTGTGATGACACAGCCATGGAACATTATTATGACAATAATTCTGGAGCATTGTGATAAAAAGGTCATGGACCATTGTGATTAGAGGGGCCAAGGAGCATTCTGATGACAACGGCATGGAGCATTGTGATGACAAGGGTCATCGAGCATTGTGATGACAGTGGTCATGAAGCATTGTGATGAATGTGGTCATGGATCATTGTGATGACAAGTGTCGTGGAGCATTGTGATGACAGGGGTCATAGAGCATTGTGATGACACGGTTATGGAATATTGTGATGACCAGAATTCGGTAGCACAGTGATGAAAAGGGAATGGAGCATTGTGATTACAGGGGTCATGGAGCATTGTGATGACAATTGTTCTAGAATATTGTGAAGACAGGGGTCATGGAGCATAGTGATGAAAGGGGCATTGGAGCATTGTGTTGACAGGCGTCATGGGACATTGTGTTGACTGTGGACATGGAGCATTGTTAGAAACGGAACATGGAGCAATTTGATTTCAGGGGCCATGAAAAATTGCGAATACATACGCCATGGAGTATTCAGATGAATGTGGTCAAGGATCATTGTGACGAAAAGTGTCCTGGAATATTGTGATGACACGGTTCATGGAGAATTGCGATGACAAGGGCCATGGCGAAATGTGAAGACAGGTGTCATGGGGCATTGTGATGACAGTGGTCATCTAGAATTGTGAAGAAAGATATCATGGAGCACTGGGATGACAGGGGCCATGGAGCATTGTGATGACAGGGGTCATGGGGCATTGTGATGACACGGCCATGGAACATTATGATTACAAGAATTCTGGAGCATTGTGATAAAAAGGGCATGGACCATTGTGATTAGAGGGGCCAAGGAGCATTCTGATGACAACGGCATGGAGCATTGTGATGACAAGGGTCATCGAGCATTGTGATGACAGTGGTCATGAAGCATTGTGATGAATGTGGTCATGCATCATTGTGATGACAAGTGTCGTGGAGCATTGTGATGACAGGGCTCATAGAGCATTGTGATGACACTGTTATGGAATATTGTGATGACCAGAATTCTGTAGCACTGTGATGAAAGGGAATAGAGCATTGTGATTACAAGGTTCATGGAGCATTGTGATGAAAATTGTTCTAGAACATTGTGAAGACACGGATCATGGAGCATAGTGATGAAAGGGGCCATGGAGCATTGTGATGACAGGCGTCATGGGACAATACGTTGACTGTGGTCATGGAGCATTTTTAGAAAGGGAACATGGAGCAATTTGATTTCAGGGGCCATGAAAAATTGTGAATACATAGGCCATGGAGTATTCAGATGAATGTGGTCAAGGATCATTGTGACGAAAATTGTCCTGGAATATTGTGATGACACGGTTCATGGAGCATTGCGATGACAAGGGCAATGGCGAAATGTGAAGACAGGTGTCATGGGGCATTGTGATGACAGTGGTCATCTAGAATTGTGAGGAAAGTTATCATGGAGAACTGGGATGATAGGGGACATGGAACATTGTGATGACAGGGGTCATGGGGCATGGTGATGACACGGCCATGGAACATTATGATGACAAGAATTCTGGAGCATTGTGATAAAATGGGCATGGACCATTGAGATTAGAGGGGCCAAGGAGCATTCTGATGACAACGGCATGGAGCATTGTGATGAAAAGGGTCATCGAGCATTGTGATGACAGTGGTCATGAAGCATTGTGATGAATGTGGTCATGGATCATTGTGATGACAAGTGTCGTGGAGCATTGTGATGACAGGGGTCATAGAGCATTGTGATGACACGGTTATTGAATATTGTGATGACCAGAATTCTGTAGCACTGTGATGAAAAGGGAATGGAGCATTGTGTTTACAGGGGTCATGGAGCATTGTGATGACATTTGTTCTAGAACATTGTGATGACAGGGATCCTGGAGCATAGTGAGGAAAGGGGCCATGGAGCATTGTGATGACAGGCGTCATGGGACCTTGTGTTGACAGTTGTCATGGAGCATTGTTAGAAAGGGAACATGGTGCAATTTGATTTCAGGGGCCATGAACAATTGTGAATACATAGGCCATGGAGTATTCAGATGAATGTGGTCAAGGATCATTGTGACGAAATGTGTCCTGGAATATTGTGATGACACGGTTCATGGAGCATTGCGATGACAAGGGCCATGGCGAAATGTGAAGACAGGTGACATGCGGCATTGTGATGACAGTGGTCATCTAGAGTTGTGAAGAAAGATATCATGGAGCACTGGGATGACAGGGGCCATGGAGCATTGTGATGACAGGGGTCATGGGGCATTGTGATGACACAGCCATGGAACATTATTATGACAATAATTCTGGAGCATTGTGATAAAAAGGTCATGGACCATTGTGATTAGAGGGGCCAAGGAGCATTCTGATGACAACGGCATGGAGCATTGTGATGACAAGGGTCATCGAGCATTGTGATGACAGTGGTCATGAAGCATTGTGATGAATGTGGTCATGGATCATTGTGATGACAAGTGTCGTGGAGCATTGTGATGACAGGGGTCATAGAGCATTGTGATGACACGGTTATGGAATATTGTGATGACCAGAATTCTGTAGCACAGTGATGAAAAGGGCATGGAGCATTGTGATTACAGGGGTCATGGAGCATTGTGATGACAATTGTTCTAGAACATTGTGATGACAGGGATCATGGAGCATAGTGATGAAACGGGCAATGGAGCATTGTGTTGACAGGCGTCATGGGACATTGTGTTGACAGTGGTCATGGAGCATTGTTAGAAACGTAACATGGAGCAATTTGATTTCAGGGGCCATGAAAAATTGCAAATACATAGGCCATGGAGTATTCAGATTAATGTGGTCAAGGATCATTGTGACGAAAAGTGTCCTGGAATATTGTGATGACACATTTCATGGAGCATTCCGATGACAAGGGCCATGGCGAAATGTGAAGACAGGTGTCATGGGGCATTGTGATGACAGTGGTCCTCTAGAATTGTGACGAAAGATATCATGGAGCACTGGGATAACAGGGGCCATGGAGCATTGTGATGACAGGGGTCATGGGGCATTGTGATGACACGGCCATGGAACATTATGATGACAAGAATTCTGGAGCATTGTGATAAAATGGGCATGGACCATTGAGATTAGAGGGGCCAAGGAGCATTCTGATGACAACGGCATGGAGCATTGTGATGACAAGTTTCATCGAGCATTGTGATGACAGTGGTCATGAAGCATTGTGATGAATGTGGTCATGGATCATTGTGATGACAAGTGTCGTGGAGCATTGTGATGACAGGGGTCATAGAGCATTGTGATGACACGGTTATGGAATATTGTGATGACCAGAATTCTGTAGCACTGTGATGAAAAGGGAATGGAGCATTGTGATTACAGGGGTCATGGAGCATTGTGATGACAATTGTTCTAGAACATTGTGAAGACATGGATCATGGAGCATAGTGATGAAAGGGGCCATGGAGCATCGTGTTGACAGGCGTCATGGGACAATATGTTGACAGTGGTCATGGAGCATTGTTAGAAAGGGAACATGGAGCAAATTGATTTCAGGGGCCATGAAAAACTGTGAATACATAGGCCATGGAGTATTCAGATGAATGTGGTCAAGGATCATTGTGACGAAAAGTGTCCTGGAATATTGTGATAAACGGTTCATGGATCATTGCGATGACAAGGGCCATGGCGAAATGGGAAGACAGGTGTCATGGGGCATTGTGATGACAGTGGTCCTCTATAATTGTGAAGAAAGATATCATGGAGCACTGGGATGACAGGGGCCATGGAGCATTGTGATGACAGGGGTCATGGGGCATTGTGATGACACGGCCATGGAACATTATGATGACAAGAATTCTGGAGCATTGTGATAAAAAGGGCATAGACCATTGTGATTAGAGGGGCCAAGGAACATTCTGATGACAACGGCATGGAGCATTGTGATGACAAGCGTCATCGAGCATTTTGATGACAGTGGTCATGAAGCATTATGTTGAATGTGGTCATGGATCATTGTGATGACAAGTGTCGTGGAGCATTGTGATGACAGGGCTCATAGAGCATTGTGATGACACGGTTATGGAATATTGTGATGACCAGAATTCTATAGCACAGTGATGAAAAGGGCATGGAGCATTGTGATTACAGGGGTCATGGAGCATTGTGATGACAATTGTTCTAGAACATTGTGATGACAGTGATCATGGAGCATAGTGATGAAAGGGGCAATGGAGCATTGTGTTGACAGGCGTCATGGGACATTGTGTTGACAGTGGACATGGAGCATTGTTAGAAACGGAACATGGAGCAATTTGATTTCAGGGGCCATGAAAAATTGCGAATACATAGGCCATGGAGTATTCAGATGAATGTGGTCAAGGATCATTGTGACGAAAAGTGTCCTGGAATATTGTGATGACACGGTTCATGGAGCATTGCGATGACAAGGGCCATGGCGAAATGTGAAGACAGGTGTCATGGGGCATTGTGATGACAGGGGTCATGGGGCATTGTGATGACACGGCCATAGAACATTATGATGACAAGAATTCTGGAGCACTGTGATAAAAAGGTCATGGACAATTGTGATTAGAGGGGCCAAGGAGCTTTCTGATGACAAAGGCATGGAACATTTTGACGACAAGGGTCATCGAGCATTGTGATGACAGTGGTCATGAAGCATTGTGATAAATGTGGTCATGGATCATTGTGATGACAAGTGTCGTGGAGCATTGTGATGACAGGGGTCATAGAGCATTGTGATGACATGGTTATGGAATATTTTGATGACCAGAATTCTGTAGCACTGTGATGAAAAGGGAATGGATCATTGTGATTACAGGGGTCATGGAGCATTGTGATGACAATTGTTCTAGAACATTGTGATGACAGGGATCATGGAGCATAGTGATGAAAGTGGCCATGGAGCATTGTGATGATAGGCGTCATGGGACATTGTTTTGACAGTGGTCATGGAGCATTGTTAGAAAGGGAACATGGAGCAAATTGATTTCAGTGGCCATGAAAAATTGTGAATACATAGGCCATGGAGTATTCAGATTAATGTGGTCAAGGATCATTGTGACGAAATGTGTCCTGGAATATTGTGATGACACATTTCATGGAGCATTCCGATGACAAGGGCCATGGCGAAATGTGAAGACAGGTGTCATGGGGCATTGTGATGACAGTGGTCCTCTAGAATTGTGAGGAAAGATATCATGGAGCACTGGGATGACAGGGGCCATGGAGCATTGTGATGACAGGGGTCATGGGGCATTTTGATGACACGGCCATGGAACATTATGATGACAAGAATTCTGGAGCATTGTGATAAAATGGGCATGGACCATTGAGATTAGAGGGGCCAAGGAGCATTCTGATGACAACGCCATGGAGCATTGTGATGACAAGGGTCATCGAGCTTTGTGATGACAGTGGTCATGAAGCATTGTGATGAATGTGGTCATGCATCATTGTGATGACAAGTGTCGTGGAGCATTCTGATGACAGGGGTCATAGAGCATTGTGATGACACGGTTATGGAATATTGTGATGACCAGAATTCTGTAGCACTGTGATGAAAAGGGAATGGAGCATTGTGATTACAGGGGTCATGGAGCATTGTGATGACAATTGTTCTAGAACATTGTGATGACAGGGATCATGGAGCATAGTGATGAAAGGGGCCATGGAACATTGTGATGACAGGCGTCATGGGACATTGTGTTGACAGTGGTCATGGAGCATTGTTAGAAAGGGAACATTTAGCAATTTGATTTCAGGGGCCATGAAAAATTGTGAATACATAGGCCATGGAGTATTCAGATGAATGTGGTCAAGGATCATTGTGACGAAAAGTGTCCTGGAATATTGTGATGCCACGGTTAATGGAGCATTGCGATGACAGGGGCCATGGCGAAATGTGAAGACAGGTGTCATGGGGCATTGTGATGACAGTGGTCCTCTAGAATTGTGAAGAAAGATATCATGGAGCACTGGGATGACAGGGGCCATGGATCATTGTGATGACAGGGGTCATGGGGCATTGTGATGTCACTGCCATGGAACATTATGATGACAAGAATTCTGGAGCATTGTGATAAAATGGGCATGGACCATTGAGATTAGAGGGGCGAAGGAGCATTCTGATGACAACGGCATGGAGCATTGTGATGAAAAGGGTCATCGAGCATTGTGATGACAGTGGTCATGAAGCATTGTGATGAATGTGGTCATGGATCATTGTGATGACAAGTGTCGTGGAGCATTGTGATGACAGGGGTCATAGAGCATTGTGATGACACGGTTATGGAATATTGTGATGACCAGAATTCTGTAGCACAGTGATGAAATGGGAATGGATCATTGTGATTACAGGGGTCATGGAGCATTGTGATGACAATTGTTCTAGAACATTGTGATGACAGGGATCATGGAGCATAGTGATGAAAGGGGAAATGGAGCATTGTGTTGACAGGCGTCATGGGACATTGTGTTGACAGTGGACATGGAGCATTGTTAGAAAGGGAACATGGAGCAATTTGATTTCAGGGGCCATGAAAAATTGCGAATACATACGCCATGGAGTATTCAGATGAATGTCGTCAAGGATCATTGTGACAAAAAGTGTCCTGGAATATTGTGATGACACGGTTCATGGAGCATTGCGATGACAAGGGCCATGGCGAAATGTGAAGACAGTTGTGATGGGGCATTGTGATGACAGTGGTCATCTAGAATTGTGAAGAAAGATATCATGGAGCACAGGGATGACAGGGGCCATGGAGCATTGTGATGACAGGTGTCATGGGGCATTGTGATGACACGGCCATAGAACATTATGATGACAAGAATTCTGGAGCATTGTGAAAAAAGTTCATGGACAATTGTGATTAGAGGGGCCAAGGAGCATTCTGATGACAACGGCATGGAGCATTATGATGACAAGGGTCATCGAGCATTGTGATGATAGTGGTAATGAAGCATTGTGATGAATGTGGTCATGGATCATTGTGATGACAAGTGTCGTGGAACATTGTGATGACAGGGGTCATAGAGCATTTTGATGACACGGTTATGGAATATTGTGATGACCAGAATTCTGTAGCACTGTGATGAAAAGGGAATGGAGCATTGTGATTACAGGGGTCATGGAGCATTGTGTTGACAATTGTTCTAGAATATTGTGATGACAGGGATCATGGAGCATAGTGATGAAAGGGGCCATGGAGCATTGTGATGACAGGCGTCATGGGACATTGTGTTGACAGTGATCATGGAGCATTGTTAGAAAGGGAACATGGAGCAATTTGATTTCAGGGGCCATGAACAATTGTGAATACATAGTCCATGGAGTATTCAGATGAATGTGGTCAAGGATCATTGTGACGAAAAGTGTCCTGGAATATTGTGATGACACGGTTCATGGAGCATTGCGATGACAAGGGCCATGGCGAAATGTGAAGACAGGTGTCATGGGGCATTGTGATGACAGTGGTCATCTAGAATTGTGAAGAAAGATATCATGGAGCACTGGGATAATAGGGGCCATGGAACATTGTGATGACAGTGGTCATGGGGCATTGTGATGACACGGCCATGGAACATTATGATGACAATAATTCTGGAGCATTGTGATAAAAAGGGCATGGACCATTGTGATTAAAGGGGCCAAGGAGCATTCTGATGACAACGGCATGGAGCATTGTGATGACAAGGGTCATCGAGCATTGTGATGACAGTGGTCATGAAGCATTGTGATGAATGTGGTCATGGATCATTGTGATGACAAGTGTCGTGGAGCATTGTGATGACAGGGGTCATAGAGCATTGTGATGACACGGTTATGGAATATTGTGATGACCAGAATTCTGTAGCACTGTGATGAAAAAGGAATGGAGCATTGTGATTACAGGGGTCATGGAGCATTGTGATGACACGGCCATAGAATATTATGATGACAAGAATTCTGGAGCATTGTGATAAAAAGGTCATGGACAATTGTGATTAGAGGGGCCAAGGAGCATTCTGATGACAACGGCAAGGAGCATTGTGATGACAAGGGTCATCGAGCATTGTGATGATAGTGGTCATGAAGCATTGTGATGAATGTGGTCATGAATCATTGTGATAAAAAGGGCATGGACCATTGTGATTAGAGGGGCCAAGGAGCATTCTGATGACAACGGCATGGAGCATTGTGATGACAAGGGTCATCGAGCATTGTGATGACAGTGGTCATGAAGCATTGTGATGAATGTGGTCATGGATCATTGTGATGACAAGTGTCGTGGAGCATTGTGATGACAGGGTCATAGAGCATTGTGATGACATGGTTATGGAATATTGTGATGACCAGAATTCTGTAGCACTGTGATGAAAAGGGAATGGAGCATTGTGATTACAGTGGTCATGGAGCATTGCAATGACAATTGTTCTAGAACATTGTGATGACAGGGATCATGGAGCATAGGGATGAGAGGGGCCATGGAGCATTGTGATGACAGGCGTCATGGGACATTGTGTTGACAGTGGTCATAGAGCATTGTTAGATAGGGAACATGGAGCAATTTGATTTCAGGGGCCATGAAAAATTGTGAATACATAGGCCATGGAGTATTCAGATGAATGTGGTCAAGGATCATTGTGACGACAAGTGTCCTGGAATATTGTGATGACACGGTTCATGGAGCATTGCGATGACAAGGGCCATGGCGAAATGTGAAGACAGTTGTCATGGGGCATTGTGATGACAGTGGTCCTCTAGAAATGTGGAGAAAGATATCATGGAGCACTGGGATGTCAGGGGCCATGGAGCATTGTGATGACAGGCGTCATGGGGAATTGTGATGATACGGCCATGGAACATTATGATGACAAGAATTCTGGAGCATTGTGATAAAAAGGGCATGGACCATTGTGATTAGAGGGGCCAAGGAGCATTCTGATGACAACGGCATGGAGCATTGTGATGACAAGGGTCATCGAGCATTGTGATGTCAGTGGTCATGAAGCATTGTGATGAATGTGGTCATGGATCATTGTGATGACAAGTGTCGTGGAGCATTGTGATGACAGGGGTCATAGAGCATTGTGATGACACGGTTATGGAATATTGTGATGACCAGAATTCTGTAGCACTGTGATGAAAAGGGAATGGAACTTTGTGATTACAGGGGTCATGGAGCATTGTGATGACACGGCCATAGAACATTATGATGACAAGAATTCTGGAGCATTGTGATAAAAAGGTCATGGACAATTGTGATTAGAGGGGCCAAGGAGCATTCTGATGACAACGGCATGGAGCATTGTGATGACAAGGGTCATCGAGCATTGTGATGATAGTGGTCATGAAGCATTGTGATGAATGTGGTCATGAATCATTGTGATAAAAAGGGCATGGACCATTGTGATTAGAGGGGCCAAGGAGCATTCTGATGACAACGGAATGGAGCATTGTGATGACAAGGGTCATCGAGCATTTTGATCACAGTGGTCATGAAGCATTGTGATGAATGTGGTCATGCATCATTGTGATGACATGTGTCGTGGAGCATTGTGATGACAGGGGTCATAGAGCATTGTGATGACACGGTTATGGAATATTGTGATGACCAGAATTCTGTAGCACAGTGATGAAATGGGAATGGATCATTGTGATTACAGGGGTCATGGAGCATTGTGATGACAATTGTTCTAGAACATTGTGATGACAGGGATCATGGAGCATAGTGATGAAAGGGGAAATGGAGCATTGTGTTGACAGGCGTCATGGGACATTGTGTTGACAGTGGTCATGGAGCATTGTTAGAAAGGGAACATGGAGCAATTTGAATTCAGGGGCCATGAAAAATTGCGAATACATAGGCCATGGAGTATTCAGATGAATGTGGTCAAGGATCATTGTGACGAAAAGTGTCCTGGAATACTGTGATGACACGGTTCATGGAGCATTGCAATGACAAGGGCAATGGCGAAATGTGAAGACAGGTGTCATGGGGCATTGTGATGACAGTGGTCCTCTATAATTGTGAAGAAAGATATCATGGAGCACTGGGATGACAGGGGCCATGGAGCATTGTGATGACAGGGGTCATGGGGCATTGTGATGACACGGCCATGGAACATTATGATGACAAGAATTCTGGAGCATTGTGATAAAAAGGGCATAGACCATTGTGATTAGAGGGGCCAAGGATCATTCTGATGACAACGGCATGGAGCATTGTGATGACAAGCGTCATCGAGCATTGTGATGACAGTGGTCATGAAGCATTATGTTGAATGTGGTCATGGATCATTGTGATGACAAGTGTCGTGGAGCATTGTGATGACAGGGCTCATAGAGCATTGTGATGACACTGTTATGGAATATTGTGATGACCAGAATTCTGTAGCACTGTGATGAAAGGGAATAGAGCATTGTGATTACAAGGTTCATGGAGCATTGTGATGAAAATTGTTCTAGAACATTGTGAAGACACGGATCATGGAGCATAGTGATGAAAGGGGCCATGGAGCATTGTGATGACAGGCGTCATGGGACAATATGTTGACTGTGGTCATGGAGCATTTTTAGAAAGGGAACATGGAGCAATTTGATTTCAGGGGCCATGAAAAATTGTGAATACATAGGCCATGGAGTATTCAGATTAATGTTGTCAAGGATCATTGTGACGAAAAGTGTCCTGGAATATTGTGATGACACATTTCATGGAGCATTCCGATAACAAGGGCCATGGCGAAATGTGAAGACAGGTGTCATGGGGCATTGTGATGACAGCGGTGCTCTAGAATTGTGAAGAAAGATATCATGGAGCACTGGGATGACAGGGGCCATGGAGCATTGTGATGACAGGGGTCATGGGGCATTGTGATGACACGGCCATGGAACATTATGATGACAAGAATTCTGGAGCATTGTGATAAAATGGGCATGGACCATTGAGATTAGAGGGGCCAAGGAGCATTCTGATGACAACGGCATGGAGCAGTGTGATGAAAAGGGTCATCGAGCTTTGTGATGACAGTGGTCATGAAGCATTGTGATGAATGTGGTCATGCATCATTGTGATGACAATTGTCGTGGAGCATTCTGATGACAGGGGTCATAGAGCATTGTGATGACACGGTTAAGGAATATTGTGATGACCAGAATTCTGTACCACTGTGATGAAAAGGGAATGGAGCATTGTGATTACAGGGGTCATGGAGCATTGTGATGACAATTGTTCTAGAACATTGTGATGACAGGGATCATGGAGCATAGTGATGAAAGGGGCCATGGAGCATTGTGATGACAGGCGTCATGGGACAGTGTGTTGACAGTGGTCATGGAGCATTGTTAGAAAGGGAACATTTAGCAATTTGATTTCAGGAGCCATGAAAAATTGTGAATACATAGGCAATGGAGTATACAGATGAATGTGGTCAAGGATCATTGTGACGAAAAGTGTCCTGGAATATTGTGATGACACGGTTCATGGAGCATTGCGATGACAAGGGCCATGGCGAAATGTGAAGACAGATGACATGCGGCATTGTGATGACAGTGGTCATCTAGAGTTGTGAAGAAAGATATCATGGAGCACTGGGATGACAGGGGCCATGGAGCATTGTGATGACAGGGGTCATGGGGCATTGTGATGACACAGCCATGGAACATTATTATGACAATAATTCTGGAGCATTGTGATAAAAAGGTCATGGACCATTGTGATTAGAGGGGCCAAGGAGCATTCTGATGACAACGGCATGGAGCATTGTGATGACAAGGGTCATCGAGCATTGTGATGACAGTGGTCATGAAGCATTGTGATGAATGTGGTCATGGATCATTGTGATGACAAGTGTCGTGGAGCATTGTGATGACAGGGGTCATAGAGCATTGTGATGACACGGTTATGGAATATTGTGATGACCAGAATTCGGTAGCACAGTGATGAAAAGGGAATGGAGCATTGTGATTACAGGGGTCATGGAGCATTGTGATGACAATTGTTCTAGAATATTGTGAAGACAGGGGTCATGGAGCATAGTGATGAAAGGGGCATTGGAGCATTGTGTTGACAGGCGTCATGGGACATTGTGTTGACTGTGGACATGGAGCATTATTAGAAACGGAACATGGAGCAATTTGATTTCAGGGGCCATGAAAAATTGCGAATACATACGCCATGGAGTATTCAGATGAATGTGGTCAAGGATCATTGTGACGAAAAGTGTCCTGGAATATTGTGATGACACGGTTCATGGAGCATTGCGATGACAAGGGCCATGGCGAAATGTGAAGACAGGTGTCATGGGGCATTGTGATGACAGTGGTCATCTAGAATTGTGAAGAAAGATATCATGGAGCACTGGGATGACAGGGGCCATGGAGCATTGTGATGACAGGGGTCATGGGGCATTGTGATGACACGGCCATGGAACATTATGATTACAAGAATTCTGGAGCATTGTGATAAAAAGGGCATGGACCATTGTGATTAGAGGGGCCAAGGAGCATTCTGATGACAACGGCATGGAGCATTGTGATGACAAGGGTCATCGAGCATTGTGATGACAGTGGTCATGAAGCATTGTGATGAATGTGGTCATGCATCATTGTGATGACAAGTGTCGTGGAGCATTGTGATGACAGGGCTCATAGAGCATTATGATGACACTGTTATGGAATATTGTGATGACCAGAATTCTGTAGCACTGTGATGAAAGGGAATAGAGCATTGTGATTACAAGGTTCATGGAGCATTGTGATGAAAATTGTTCTAGAACATTGTGAAGACACGGATCATGGAGCATAGTGATGAAAGGGGCCATGGAGCATTGTGATGACAGGCGTCATGGGACAATACGTTGACTGTGGTCATGGAGCATTTTTAGAAAGGGAACATGGAGCAATTTGATTTCAGGGGCCATGAAAAATTGTGAATACATAGGCCATGGAGTATTCAGATGAATGTGGTCAAGGATCATTGTGACGAAAATTGTCCTGGAATATTGTGATGACACGGTTCATGGAGCATTGCGATGACAAGGGCAATGGCGAAATGTGAAGACAGGTGTCATGGGGCATTGTGATGACAGTGGTCATCTAGAATTGTGAGGAAAGTTATCATGGAGCACTGGGATGATAGGGGACATGGAACATTGTGATGACAGGGGTCATGGGGCATGGTGATGACACGGCCATGGAACATTATGATGACAAGAATTCTGGAGCATTGTGATAAAATGGGCATGGACCATTGAGATTAGAGGGGCCAAGGAGCATTCTGATGACAACGGCATGGAGCATTGTGATGAAAAGGGTCATCGAGCATTGTGATGACAGTGGTCATGAAGCATTGTGATGAATGTGGTCATGGATCATTGTGATGACAAGTGTCGTGGAGCATTGTGATGACAGGGGTCATAGAGCATTGTGATGACACGGTTATTGAATATTGTGATGACCAGAATTCTGTAGCACTGTGATGAAAAGGGAATGGAGCATTGTGTTTACAGGGGTCATGGAGCATTGTGATGACATTTGTTCTAGAACATTGTGATGACAGGGATCCTGGAGCATAGTGAGGAAAGGGGCCATGGAGCATTGTGATGACAGGCGTCATGGGACCTTGTGTTGACAGTTGTCATGGAGCATTGTTAGAAAGGGAACATGGTGCAATTTGATTTCAGGGGCCATGAACAATTGTGAATACATAGGCCATGGAGTATTCAGATGAATGTGGTCAAGGATCATTGTGACGAAATGTGTCCTGGAATATTGTGATGACACGGTTCATGGAGCATTGCGATGACAAGGGCCATGGCGAAATGTGAAGACAGGTGACATGCGGCATTGTGATGACAGTGGTCATCTAGAGTTGTGAAGAAAGATATCATGGAGCACTGGGATGACAGGGGCCATGGAGCATTGTGATGACAGGGGTCATGGGGCATTGTGATGACACAGCCATGGAACATTATTATGACAATAATTCTGGAGCATTGTGATAAAAAGGTCATGGACCATTGTGATTAGAGGGGCCAAGGAGCATTCTGATGACAACGGCATGGAGCATTGTGATGACAAGGGTCATCGAGCATTGTGATGACAGTGGTCATGAAGCATTGTGATGAATGTGGTCATGGATCATTGTGATGACAAGTGTCGTGGAGCATTGTGATGACAGGGGTCATAGAGCATTGTGATGACACGGTTATGGAATATTGTGATGACCAGAATTCTGTAGCACAGTGATGAAAAGGGCATGGAGCATTGTGATTACAGGGGTCATGGAGCATTGTGATGACAATTGTTCTAGAACATTGTGATGACAGGGATCATGGAGCATAGTGATGAAACGGGCAATGGAGCATTGTGTTGACAGGCGTCATGGGACATTGTGTTGACAGTGGTCATGGAGCATTGTTAGAAACGTAACATGGAGCAATTTGATTTCAGGGGCCATGAAAAATTGCAAATACATAGGCCATGGAGTATTCAGATTAATGTGGTCAAGGATCATTGTGACGAAAAGTGTCCTGGAATATTGTGATGACACATTTCATGGAGCATTCCGATGACAAGGGCCATGGCGAAATGTGAAGACAGGTGTCATGGGGCATTGTGATGACAGTGGTCCTCTAGAATTGTGACGAAAGATATCATGGAGCACTGGGATAACAGGGGCCATGGAGCATTGTGATGACAGGGGTCATGGGGCATTGTGATGACACGGCCATGGAACATTATGATGACAAGAATTCTGGAGCATTGTGATAAAATGGGCATGGACCATTGAGATTAGAGGGGCCAAGGAGCATTCTGATGACAACGGCATGGAGCATTGTGATGACAAGTTTCATCGAGCATTGTGATGACAGTGGTCATGAAGCATTGTGATGAATGTGGTCATGGATCATTGTGATGACAAGTGTCGTGGAGCATTGTGATGACAGGGGTCATAGAGCATTGTGATGACACGGTTATGGAATATTGTGATGACCAGAATTCTGTAGCACTGTGATGAAAAGGGAATGGAGCATTGTGATTACAGGGGTCATGGAGCATTGTGATGACAATTGTTCTAGAACATTGTGAAGACAGGGATCATGGAGCATAGTGATGAAAGGGGCCATGGAGCATCGTGTTGACAGGCGTCATGGGACAATATGTTGACAGTGGTCATGGAGCATTGTTAGAAAGGGAACATGGAGCAAATTGATTTCAGGGGCCATGAAAAACTGTGAATACATAGGCCATGGAGTATTCAGATGAATGTGGTCAAGGATCATTGTGACGAAAAGTGTCCTGGAATATTGTGATAAACGGTTCATGGATCATTGCGATGACAAGGGCCATGGCGAAATGGGAAGACAGGTGTCATGGGGCATTGTGATGACAGTGGTCCTCTATAATTGTGAAGAAAGATATCATGGAGCACTGGGATGACAGGGGCCATGGAGCATTGTGATGACAGGGGTCATGGGGCATTGTGATGACACGGCCATGGAACATTATGATGACAAGAATTCTGGAGCATTGTGATAAAAAGGGCATAGACCATTGTGATTAGAGGGGCCAAGGAACATTCTGATGACAACGGCATGGAGCATTGTGATGACAAGCGTCATCGAGCATTTTGATGACAGTGGTCATGAAGCATTATGTTGAATGTGGTCATGGATCATTGTGATGACAAGTGTCGTGGAGCATTGTGATGACAGGGCTCATAGAGCATTGTGATGACACGGTTATGGAATATTGTGATGACCAGAATTCTATAGCACAGTGATGAAAAGGGCATGGAGCATTGTGATTACAGGGGTCATGGAGCATTGTGATGACAATTGTTCTAGAACATTGTGATGACAGTGATCATGGAGCATAGTGATGAAAGGGGCAATGGAGCATTGTGTTGACAGGCGTCATGGGACATTGTGTTGACAGTGGACATGGAGCATTGTTAGAAACGGAACATGGAGCAATTTGATTTCAGGGGCCATGAAAAATTGCGAATACATAGGCCATGGAGTATTCAGATGAATGTGGTCAAGGATCATTGTGACGAAAAGTGTCCTGGAATATTGTGATGACACGGTTCATGGAGCATTGCGATGACAAGGGCCATGGCGAAATGTGAAGACAGGTGTCATGGGGCATTGTGATGACAGGGGTCATGGGGCATTGTGATGACACGGCCATAGAACATTATGATGACAAGAATTCTGGAGCACTGTGATAAAAAGGTCATGGACAATTGTGATTAGAGGGGCCAAGGAGCTTTCTGATGACAAAGGCATGGAACATTTTGACGACAAGGGTCATCGAGCATTGTGATGACAGTGGTCATGAAGCATTGTGATAAATGTGGTCATGGATCATTGTGATGACAAGTGTCGTGGAGCATTGTGATGACAGGGGTCATAGAGCATTGTGATGACATGGTTATGGAATATTTTGATGACCAGAATTCTGTAGCACTGTGATGAAAAGGGAATGGATCATTGTGATTACAGGGGTCATGGAGCATTGTGATGACAATTGTTCTAGAACATTGTGATGACAGGGATCATGGAGCATAGTGATGAAAGTGGCCATGGAGCATTGTGATGATAGGCGTCATGGGACATTGTTTTGACAGTGGTCATGGAGCATTGTTAGAAAGGGAACATGGAGCAAATTGATTTCAGTGGCCATGAAAAATTGTGAATACATAGGCCATGGAGTATTCAGATTAATGTGGTCAAGGATCATTGTGACGAAATGTGTCCTGGAATATTGTGATGACACATTTCATGGAGCATTCCGATGACAAGGGCCATGGCGAAATGTGAAGACAGGTGTCATGGGGCATTGTGATGACAGTGGTCCTCTAGAATTGTGAGGAAAGATATCATGGAGCACTGGGATGACAGGGGCCATGGAGCATTGTGATGACAGGGGTCATGGGGCATTTTGATGACACGGCCATGGAACATTATGATGACAAGAATTCTGGAGCATTGTGATAAAATGGGCATGGACCATTGAGATTAGAGGGGCCAAGGAGCATTCTGATGACAACGCCATGGAGCATTGTGATGACAAGGGTCATCGAGCTTTGTGATGACAGTGGTCATGAAGCATTGTGATGAATGTGGTCATGCATCATTGTGATGACAAGTGTCGTGGAGCATTCTGATGACAGGGGTCATAGAGCATTGTGATGACACGGTTATGGAATATTGTGATGACCAGAATTCTGTAGCACTGTGATGAAAAGGGAATGGAGCATTGTGATTACAGGGGTCATGGAGCATTGTGATGACAATTGTTCTAGAACATTGTGATGACAGGGATCATGGAGCATAGTGATGAAAGGGGCCATGGAACATTGTGATGACAGGCGTCATGGGACATTGTGTTGACAGTGGTCATGGAGCATTGTTAGAAAGGGAACATTTAGCAATTTGATTTCAGGGGCCATGAAAAATTGTGAATACATAGGCCATGGAGTATTCAGATGAATGTGGTCAAGGATCATTGTGACGAAAAGTGTCCTGGAATATTGTGATGCCACGGTTAATGGAGCATTGCGATGACAGGGGCCATGGCGAAATGTGAAGACAGGTGTCATGGGGCATTGTGATGACAGTGGTCCTCTAGAATTGTGAAGAAAGATATCATGGAGCACTGGGATGACAGGGGCCATGGATCATTGTGATGACAGGGGTCATGGGGCATTGTGATGTCACTGCCATGGAACATTATGATGACAAGAATTCTGGAGCATTGTGATAAAATGGGCATGGACCATTGAGATTAGAGGGGCGAAGGAGCATTCTGATGACAACGGCATGGAGCATTGTGATGAAAAGGGTCATCGAGCATTGTGATGACAGTGGTCATGAAGCATTGTGATGAATGTGGTCATGGATCATTGTGATGACAAGTGTCGTGGAGCATTGTGATGACAGGGGTCATAGAGCATTGTGATGACACGGTTATGGAATATTGTGATGACCAGAATTCTGTAGCACAGTGATGAAATGGGAATGGATCATTGTGATTACAGGGGTCATGGAGCATTGTGATGACAATTGTTCTAGAACATTGTGATGACAGGGATCATGGAGCATAGTGATGAAAGGGGAAATGGAGCATTGTGTTGACAGGCGTCATGGGACATTGTGTTGACAGTGGACATGGAGCATTGTTAGAAAGGGAACATGGAGCAATTTGATTTCAGGGGCCATGAAAAATTGCGAATACATACGCCATGGAGTATTCAGATGAATGTCGTCAAGGATCATTGTGACAAAAAGTGTCCTGGAATATTGTGATGACACGGTTCATGGAGCATTGCGATGACAAGGGCCATGGCGAAATGTGAAGACAGTTGTGATGGGGCATTGTGATGACAGTGGTCATCTAGAATTGTGAAGAAAGATATCATGGAGCACAGGGATGACAGGGGCCATGGAGCATTGTGATGACAGGTGTCATGGGGCATTGTGATGACACGGCCATAGAACATTATGATGACAAGAATTCTGGAGCATTGTGAAAAAAGTTCATGGACAATTGTGATTAGAGGGGCCAAGGAGCATTCTGATGACAACGGCATGGAGCATTATGATGACAAGGGTCATCGAGCATTGTGATGATAGTGGTAATGAAGCATTGTGATGAATGTGGTCATGGATCATTGTGATGACAAGTGTCGTGGAACATTGTGATGACAGGGGTCATAGAGCATTTTGATGACACGGTTATGGAATATTGTGATGACCAGAATTCTGTAGCACTGTGATGAAAAGGGAATGGAGCATTGTGATTACAGGGGTCATGGAGCATTGTGTTGACAATTGTTCTAGAATATTGTGATGACAGGGATCATGGAGCATAGTGATGAAAGGGGCCATGGAGCATTGTGATGACAGGCGTCATGGGACATTGTGTTGACAGTGATCATGGAGCATTGTTAGAAAGGGAACATGGAGCAATTTGATTTCAGGGGCCATGAACAATTGTGAATACATAGTCCATGGAGTATTCAGATGAATGTGGTCAAGGATCATTGTGACGAAAAGTGTCCTGGAATATTGTGATGACACGGTTCATGGAGCATTGCGATGACAAGGGCCATGGCGAAATGTGAAGACAGGTGTCATGGGGCATTGTGATGACAGTGGTCATCTAGAATTGTGAAGAAAGATATCATGGAGCACTGGGATAATAGGGGCCATGGAACATTGTGATGACAGTGGTCATGGGGCATTGTGATGACACGGCCATGGAACATTATGATGACAATAATTCTGGAGCATTGTGATAAAAAGGGCATGGACCATTGTGATTAAAGGGGCCAAGGAGCATTCTGATGACAACGGCATGGAGCATTGTGATGACAAGGGTCATCGAGCATTGTGATGACAGTGGTCATGAAGCATTGTGATGAATGTGGTCATGGATCATTGTGATGACAAGTGTCGTGGAGCATTGTGATGACAGGGGTCATAGAGCATTGTGATGACACGGTTATGGAATATTGTGATGACCAGAATTCTGTAGCACTGTGATGAAAAAGGAATGGAGCATTGTGATTACAGGGGTCATGGAGCATTGTGATGACACGGCCATAGAATATTATGATGACAAGAATTCTGGAGCATTGTGATAAAAAGGTCATGGACAATTGTGATTAGAGGGGCCAAGGAGCATTCTGATGACAACGGCAAGGAGCATTGTGATGACAAGGGTCATCGAGCATTGTGATGATAGTGGTCATGAAGCATTGTGATGAATGTGGTCATGAATCATTGTGATAAAAAGGGCATGGACCATTGTGATTAGAGGGGCCAAGGAGCATTCTGATGACAACGGCATGGAGCATTGTGATGACAAGGGTCATCGAGCACTGTGATGACAGTGGTCATGAAGCATTGTGATGAATGTGGTCATGGATCATTGTGATGACAAGTGTCGTGGAGCATTGTGATGACAGGGTCATAGAGCATTGTGATGACATGGTTATGGAATATTGTGATGACCAGAATTCTGTAGCACTGTGATGAAAAGGGAATGGAGCATTGTGATTACAGTGGTCATGGAGCATTGCAATGACAATTGTTCTAGAACATTGTGATGACAGGGATCATGGAGCATAGGGATGAGAGGGGCCATGGAGCATTGTGATGACAGGCGTCATGGGACATTGTGTTGACAGTGGTCATAGAGCATTGTTAGATAGGGAACATGGAGCAATTTGATTTCAGGGGCCATGAAAAATTGTGAATACATAGGCCATGGAGTATTCAGATGAATGTGGTCAAGGATCATTGTGACGACAAGTGTCCTGGAATATTGTGATGACACGGTTCATGGAGCATTGCGATGACAAGGGCCATGGCGAAATGTGAAGACAGTTGTCATGGGGCATTGTGATGACAGTGGTCCTCTAGAAATGTGGAGAAAGATATCATGGAGCACTGGGATGTCAGGGGCCATGGAGCATTGTGATGACAGGCGTCATGGGGAATTGTGATGATACGGCCATGGAACATTATGATGACAAGAATTCTGGAGCATTGTGATAAAAAGGGCATGGACCATTGTGATTAGAGGGGCCAAGGAGCATTCTGATGACAACGGCATGGAGCATTGTGATGACAAGGGTCATCGAGCATTGTGATGTCAGTGGTCATGAAGCATTGTGATGAATGTGGTCATGGATCATTGTGATGACAAGTGTCGTGGAGCATTGTGATGACAGGGGTCATAGAGCATTGTGATGACACGGTTATGGAATATTGTGATGACCAGAATTCTGTAGCACTGTGATGAAAAGGGAATGGAACTTTGTGATTACAGGGGTCATGGAGCATTGTGATGACACGGCCATAGAACATTATGATGACAAGAATTCTGGAGCATTGTGATAAAAAGGTCATGGACAATTGTGATTAGAGGGGCCAAGGAGCATTCTGATGACAACGGCATGGAGCATTGTGATGACAAGGGTCATCGAGCATTGTGATGATAGTGGTCATGAAGCATTGTGATGAATGTGGTCATGAATCATTGTGATAAAAAGGGCATGGACCATTGTGATTAGAGGGGCCAAGGAGCATTCTGATGACAACGGCATGGAGCATTGTGATGACAAGGGTCATCGAGCATTGTGATGATAGTGGTCATGAAGCATTGTGATGAATGTGGTCATGAATCATTGTGATAAAAAGGGCATGGACCATTGTGATTAGAGGGGCCAAGGAGCATTCTGATGACAACGGAATGGAGCATTGTGATGACAAGGGTCATCGAGCATTTTGATCACAGTGGTCATGAAGCATTGTGATGAATGTGGTCATGCATCATTGTGATGACATGTGTCGTGGAGCATTGTGATGACAGGGGTCATAGAGCATTGTGATGACACGGTTATGGAATACTGTGATGACCAGAATTCTGTAGCACAGTGATGAAATGGGAATGGATCATTGTGATTACAGGGGTCATGGAGCATTGTGATGACAATTGTTCTAGAACATTGTGATGACAGGGATCATGGAGCATAGTGATGAAAGGGGAAATGGAGCATTGTGTTGACAGGCGTCATGGGACATTGTGTTGACAGTGGTCATGGAGCATTGTTAGAAAGGGAACATGGAGCAATTTGAATTCAGGGGCCATGAAAAATTGCGAATACATAGGCCATGGAGTATTCAGATGAATGTGGTCAAGGATCATTGTGACGAAAAGTGTCCTGGAATACTGTGATGACACGGTTCATGGAGCATTGCAATGACAAGGGCAATGGCGAAATGTGAAGACAGGTGTCATGGGGCATTGTGATGACAGTGGTCCTCTATAATTGTGAAGAAAGATATCATGGAGCACTGGGATGACAGGGGCCATGGAGCATTGTGATGACAGGGGTCATGGGGCATTGTGATGACACGGCCATGGAACATTATGATGACAAGAATTCTGGAGCATTGTGATAAAAAGGGCATAGACCATTGTGATTAGAGGGGCCAAGGATCATTCTGATGACAACGGCATGGAGCATTGTGATGACAAGCGTCATCGAGCATTGTGATGACAGTGGTCATGAAGCATTATGTTGAATGTGGTCATGGATCATTGTGATGACAAGTGTCGTGGAGCATTGTGATGACAGGGCTCATAGAGCATTGTGATGACACTGTTATGGAATATTGTGATGACCAGAATTCTGTAGCACTGTGATGAAAGGGAATAGAGCATTGTGATTACAAGGTTCATGGAGCATTGTGATGAAAATTGTTCTAGAACATTGTGAAGACACGGATCATGGAGCATAGTGATGAAAGGGGCCATGGAGCATTGTGATGACAGGCGTCATGGGACAATATGTTGACTGTGGTCATGGAGCATTTTTAGAAAGGGAACATGGAGCAATTTGATTTCAGGGGCCATGAAAAATTGTGAATACATAGGCCATGGAGTATTCAGATTAATGTTGTCAAGGATCATTGTGACGAAAAGTGTCCTGGAATATTGTGATGACACATTTCATGGAGCATTCCGATAACAAGGGCCATGGCGAAATGTGAAGACAGGTGTCATGGGGCATTGTGATGACAGCGGTGCTCTAGAATTGTGAAGAAAGATATCATGGAGCACTGGGATGACAGGGGCCATGGAGCATTGTGATGACAGGGGTCATGGGGCATTGTGATGACACGGCCATGGAACATTATGATGACAAGAATTCTGGAGCATTGTGATAAAATGGGCATGGACCATTGAGATTAGAGGGGCCAAGGAGCATTCTGATGACAACGGCATGGAGCAGTGTGATGAAAAGGGTCATCGAGCTTTGTGATGACAGTGGTCATGAAGCATTGTGATGAATGTGGTCATGCATCATTGTGATGACAATTGTCGTGGAGCATTCTGATGACAGGGGTCATAGAGCATTGTGATGACACGGTTAAGGAATATTGTGATGACCAGAATTCTGTACCACTGTGATGAAAAGGGAATGGAGCATTGTGATTACAGGGGTCATGGAGCATTGTGATGACAATTGTTCTAGAACATTGTGATGACAGGGATCATGGAGCATAGTGATGAAAGGGGCCATGGAGCATTGTGATGACAGGCGTCATGGGACAGTGTGTTGACAGTGGTCATGGAGCATTGTTAGAAAGGGAACATTTAGCAATTTGATTTCAGGAGCCATGAAAAATTGTGAATACATAGGCAATGGAGTATACAGATGAATGTGGTCAAGGATCATTGTGACGAAAAGTGTCCTGGAATATTGTGATGACACGGTTCATGGAGCATTGCGATGACAAGGGCCATGGCGAAATGTGAAGACAGATGACATGCGGCATTGTGATGACAGTGGTCATCTAGAGTTGTGAAGAAAGATATCATGGAGCACTGGGATGACAGGGGCCATGGAGCATTGTGATGACAGGGGTCATGGGGCATTGTGATGACACAGCCATGGAACATTATTATGACAATAATTCTGGAGCATTGTGATAAAAAGGTCATGGACCATTGTGATTAGAGGGGCCAAGGAGCATTCTGATGACAACGGCATGGAGCATTGTGATGACAAGGGTCATCGAGCATTGTGATGACAGTGGTCATGAAGCATTGTGATGAATGTGGTCATGGATCATTGTGATGACAAGTGTCGTGGAGCATTGTGATGACAGGGGTCATAGAGCATTGTGATGACACGGTTATGGAATATTGTGATGACCAGAATTCGGTAGCACAGTGATGAAAAGGGAATGGAGCATTGTGATTACAGGGGTCATGGAGCATTGTGATGACAATTGTTCTAGAATATTGTGAAGACAGGGGTCATGGAGCATAGTGATGAAAGGGGCATTGGAGCATTGTGTTGACAGGCGTCATGGGACATTGTGTTGACTGTGGACATGGAGCATTGTTAGAAACGGAACATGGAGCAATTTGATTTCAGGGGCCATGAAAAATTGCGAATACATACGCCATGGAGTATTCAGATGAATGTGGTCAAGGATCATTGTGACGAAAAGTGTCCTGGAATATTGTGATGACACGGTTCATGGAGCATTGCGATGACAAGGGCCATGGCGAAATGTGAAGACAGGTGTCATGGGGCATTGTGATGACAGTGGTCATCTAGAATTGTGAGGAAAGTTATCATGGAGCACTGGGATGATAGGGGACATGGAACATTGTGATGACAGGGGTCATGGGGCATGGTGATGACACGGCCATGGAACATTATGATGACAAGAATTCTGGAGCATTGTGATAAAATGGGCATGGACCATTGAGATTAGAGGGGCCAAGGAGCATTCTGATGACAACGGCATGGAGCATTGTGATGAAAAGGGTCATCGAGCATTGTGATGACAGTGGTCATGAAGCATTGTGATGAATGTGGTCATGGATCATTGTGATGACAAGTGTCGTGGAGCATTGTGATGACAGGGGTCATAGAGCATTGTGATGACACGGTTATTGAATATTGTGATGACCAGAATTCTGTAGCACTGTGATGAAAAGGGAATGGAGCATTGTGTTTACAGGGGTCATGGAGCATTGTGATGACATTTGTTCTAGAACATTGTGATGACAGGGATCCTGGAGCATAGTGAGGAAAGGGGCCATGGAGCATTGTGATGACAGGCGTCATGGGACCTTGTGTTGACAGTTGTCATGGAGCATTGTTAGAAAGGGAACATGGTGCAATTTGATTTCAGGGGCCATGAACAATTGTGAATACATAGGCCATGGAGTATTCAGATGAATGTGGTCAAGGATCATTGTGACGAAATGTGTCCTGGAATATTGTGATGACACGGTTCATGGAGCATTGCGATGACAAGGGCCATGGCGAAATGTGAAGACAGGTGACATGCGGCATTGTGATGACAGTGGTCATCTAGAGTTGTGAAGAAAGATATCATGGAGCACTGGGATGACAGGGGCCATGGAGCATTGTGATGACAGGGGTCATGGGGCATTGTGATGACACAGCCATGGAACATTATTATGACAATAATTCTGGAGCATTGTGATAAAAAGGTCATGGACCATTGTGATTAGAGGGGCCAAGGAGCATTCTGATGACAACGGCATGGAGCATTGTGATGACAAGGGTCATCGAGCATTGTGATGACAGTGGTCATGAAGCATTGTGATGAATGTGGTCATGGATCATTGTGATGACAAGTGTCGTGGAGCATTGTGATGACAGGGGTCATAGAGCATTGTGATGACACGGTTATGGAATATTGTGATGACCAGAATTCTGTAGCACAGTGATGAAAAGGGCATGGAGCATTGTGATTACAGGGGTCATGGAGCATTGTGATGACAATTGTTCTAGAACATTGTGATGACAGGGATCATGGAGCATAGTGATGAAACGGGCAATGGAGCATTGTGTTGACAGGCGTCATGGGACATTGTGTTGACAGTGGTCATGGAGCATTGTTAGAAACGTAACATGGAGCAATTTGATTTCAGGGGCCATGAAAAATTGCAAATACATAGGCCATGGAGTATTCAGATTAATGTGGTCAAGGATCATTGTGACGAAAAGTGTCCTGGAATATTGTGATGACACATTTCATGGAGCATT
This sequence comes from Eschrichtius robustus, assembly GCF_028021215.1. Taxonomy (NCBI): domain Eukaryota; kingdom Metazoa; phylum Chordata; class Mammalia; order Artiodactyla; family Eschrichtiidae; genus Eschrichtius; species Eschrichtius robustus. Next base: position 17,111,602 of record NC_090830.1, on the reverse strand, counting down.
CCGATGACAAGGGCCATGGCGAAATGTGAAGACAGGTGTCATGGGGCATTGTGATGACAGTGGTCCTCTAGAATTGTGACGAAAGATATCATGGAGCACTGGGATAACAGGGGCCATGGAGCATTGTGATGACAGGGGTCATGGGGCATTGTGATGACACGGCCATGGAACATTATGATGACAAGAATTCTGGAGCATTGTGATAAAATGGGCATGGACCATTGAGATTAGAGGGGCCAAGGAGCATTCTGATGACAACGGCATGGAGCATTGTGATGACAAGTTTCATCGAGCATTGTGATGACAGTGGTCATGAAGCATTGTGATGAATGTGGTCATGGATCATTGTGATGACAAGTGTCGTGGAGCATTGTGATGACAGGGGTCATAGAGCATTGTGATGACACGGTTATGGAATATTGTGATGACCAGAATTCTGTAGCACTGTGATGAAAAGGGAATGGAGCATTGTGATTACAGGGGTCATGGAGCATTGTGATGACAATTGTTCTAGAACATTGTGAAGACAGGGATCATGGAGCATAGTGATGAAAGGGGCCATGGAGCATCGTGTTGACAGGCGTCATGGGACAATATGTTGACAGTGGTCATGGAGCATTGTTAGAAAGGGAACATGGAGCAAATTGATTTCAGGGGCCATGAAAAACTGTGAATACATAGGCCATGGAGTATTCAGATGAATGTGGTCAAGGATCATTGTGACGAAAAGTGTCCTGGAATATTGTGATAAACGGTTCATGGATCATTGCGATGACAAGGGCCATGGCGAAATGGGAAGACAGGTGTCATGGGGCATTGTGATGACAGTGGTCCTCTATAATTGTGAAGAAAGATATCATGGAGCACTGGGATGACAGGGGCCATGGAGCATTGTGATGACAGGGGTCATGGGGCATTGTGATGACACGGCCATGGAACATTATGATGACAAGAATTCTGGAGCATTGTGATAAAAAGGGCATAGACCATTGTGATTAGAGGGGCCAAGGAACATTCTGATGACAACGGCATGGAGCATTGTGATGACAAGCGTCATCGAGCATTTTGATGACAGTGGTCATGAAGCATTATGTTGAATGTGGTCATGGATCATTGTGATGACAAGTGTCGTGGAGCATTGTGATGACAGGGCTCATAGAGCATTGTGATGACACGGTTATGGAATATTGTGATGACCAGAATTCTATAGCACAGTGATGAAAAGGGCATGGAGCATTGTGATTACAGGGGTCATGGAGCATTGTGATGACAATTGTTCTAGAACATTGTGATGACAGTGATCATGGAGCATAGTGATGAAAGGGGCAATGGAGCATTGTGTTGACAGGCGTCATGGGACATTGTGTTGACAGTGGACATGGAGCATTGTTAGAAACGGAACATGGAGCAATTTGATTTCAGGGGCCATGAAAAATTGCGAATACATAGGCCATGGAGTATTCAGATGAATGTGGTCAAGGATCATTGTGACGAAAAGTGTCCTGGAATATTGTGATGACACGGTTCATGGAGCATTGCGATGACAAGGGCCATGGCGAAATGTGAAGACAGGTGTCATGGGGCATTGTGATGACAGGGGTCATGGGGCATTGTGATGACACGGCCATAGAACATTATGATGACAAGAATTCTGGAGCACTGTGATAAAAAGGTCATGGACAATTGTGATTAGAGGGGCCAAGGAGCTTTCTGATGACAAAGGCATGGAACATTTTGACGACAAGGGTCATCGAGCATTGTGATGACAGTGGTCATGAAGCATTGTGATAAATGTGGTCATGGATCATTGTGATGACAAGTGTCGTGGAGCATTGTGATGACAGGGGTCATAGAGCATTGTGATGACATGGTTATGGAATATTTTGATGACCAGAATTCTGTAGCACTGTGATGAAAAGGGAATGGATCATTGTGATTACAGGGGTCATGGAGCATTGTGATGACAATTGTTCTAGAACATTGTGATGACAGGGATCATGGAGCATAGTGATGAAAGTGGCCATGGAGCATTGTGATGATAGGCGTCATGGGACATTGTTTTGACAGTGGTCATGGAGCATTGTTAGAAAGGGAACATGGAGCAAATTGATTTCAGTGGCCATGAAAAATTGTGAATACATAGGCCATGGAGTATTCAGATTAATGTGGTCAAGGATCATTGTGACGAAATGTGTCCTGGAATATTGTGATGACACATTTCATGGAGCATTCCGATGACAAGGGCCATGGCGAAATGTGAAGACAGGTGTCATGGGGCATTGTGATGACAGTGGTCCTCTAGAATTGTGAGGAAAGATATCATGGAGCACTGGGATGACAGGGGCCATGGAGCATTGTGATGACAGGGGTCATGGGGCATTTTGATGACACGGCCATGGAACATTATGATGACAAGAATTCTGGAGCATTGTGATAAAATGGGCATGGACCATTGAGATTAGAGGGGCCAAGGAGCATTCTGATGACAACGCCATGGAGCATTGTGATGACAAGGGTCATCGAGCTTTGTGATGACAGTGGTCATGAAGCATTGTGATGAATGTGGTCATGCATCATTGTGATGACAAGTGTCGTGGAGCATTCTGATGACAGGGGTCATAGAGCATTGTGATGACACGGTTATGGAATATTGTGATGACCAGAATTCTGTAGCACTGTGATGAAAACGGAATGGAGCATTGTGATTACAGGGGTCATGGAGCATTGTGATGACAATTGTTCTAGAACATTGTGATGACAGGGATCATGGAGCATAGTGATGAAAGGGGCCATGGAACATTGTGATGACAGGCGTCATGGGACATTGTGTTGACAGTGGTCATGGAGCATTGTTAGAAAGGGAACATTTAGCAATTTGATTTCAGGGGCCATGAAAAATTGTGAATACATAGGCCATGGAGTATTCAGATGAATGTGGTCAAGGATCATTGTGACGAAAAGTGTCCTGGAATATTGTGATGCCACGGTTAATGGAGCATTGCGATGACAGGGGCCATGGCGAAATGTGAAGACAGGTGTCATGGGGCATTGTGATGACAGTGGTCCTCTAGAATTGTGAAGAAAGATATCATGGAGCACTGGGATGACAGGGGCCATGGATCATTGTGATGACAGGGGTCATGGGGCATTGTGATGTCACTGCCATGGAACATTATGATGACAAGAATTCTGGAGCATTGTGATAAAATGGGCATGGACCATTGAGATTAGAGGGGCGAAGGAGCATTCTGATGACAACGGCATGGAGCATTGTGATGAAAAGGGTCATCGAGCATTGTGATGACAGTGGTCATGAAGCATTGTGATGAATGTGGTCATGGATCATTGTGATGACAAGTGTCGTGGAGCATTGTGATGACAGGGGTCATAGAGCATTGTGATGACACGGTTATGGAATATTGTGATGACCAGAATTCTGTAGCACAGTGATGAAATGGGAATGGATCATTGTGATTACAGGGGTCATGGAGCATTGTGATGACAATTGTTCTAGAACATTGTGATGACAGGGATCATGGAGCATAGTGATGAAAGGGGAAATGGAGCATTGTGTTGACAGGCGTCATGGGACATTGTGTTGACAGTGGACATGGAGCATTGTTAGAAAGGGAACATGGAGCAATTTGATTTCAGGGGCCATGAAAAATTGCGAATACATACGCCATGGAGTATTCAGATGAATGTCGTCAAGGATCATTGTGACAAAAAGTGTCCTGGAATATTGTGATGACACGGTTCATGGAGCATTGCGATGACAAGGGCCATGGCGAAATGTGAAGACAGTTGTGATGGGGCATTGTGATGACAGTGGTCATCTAGAATTGTGAAGAAAGATATCATGGAGCACAGGGATGACAGGGGCCATGGAGCATTGTGATGACAGGTGTCATGGGGCATTGTGATGACACGGCCATAGAACATTATGATGACAAGAATTCTGGAGCATTGTGAAAAAAGTTCATGGACAATTGTGATTAGAGGGGCCAAGGAGCATTCTGATGACAACGGCATGGAGCATTATGATGACAAGGGTCATCGAGCATTGTGATGATAGTGGTAATGAAGCATTGTGATGAATGTGGTCATGGATCATTGTGATGACAAGTGTCGTGGAACATTGTGATGACAGGGGTCATAGAGCATTTTGATGACACGGTTATGGAATATTGTGATGACCAGAATTCTGTAGCACTGTGATGAAAAGGGAATGGAGCATTGTGATTACAGGGGTCATGGAGCATTGTGTTGACAATTGTTCTAGAATATTGTGATGACAGGGATCATGGAGCATAGTGATGAAAGGGGCCATGGAGCATTGTGATGACAGGCGTCATGGGACATTGTGTTGACAGTGATCATGGAGCATTGTTAGAAAGGGAACATGGAGCAATTTGATTTCAGGGGCCATGAACAATTGTGAATACATAGTCCATGGAGTATTCAGATGAATGTGGTCAAGGATCATTGTGACGAAAAGTGTCCTGGAATATTGTGATGACACGGTTCATGGAGCATTGCGATGACAAGGGCCATGGCGAAATGTGAAGACAGGTGTCATGGGGCATTGTGATGACAGTGGTCATCTAGAATTGTGAAGAAAGATATCATGGAGCACTGGGATAATAGGGGCCATGGAACATTGTGATGACAGTGGTCATGGGGCATTGTGATGACACGGCCATGGAACATTATGATGACAATAATTCTGGAGCATTGTGATAAAAAGGGCATGGACCATTGTGATTAAAGGGGCCAAGGAGCATTCTGATGACAACGGCATGGAGCATTGTGATGACAAGGGTCATCGAGCATTGTGATGACAGTGGTCATGAAGCTTTGTGATGAATGTGGTCATGGATCATTGTGATGACAAGTGTCGTGGAGCATTGTGATGACAGGGGTCATAGAGCATTGTGATGACACGGTTATGGAATATTGTGATGACCAGAATTCTGTAGCACTGTGATGAAAAAGGAATGGAGCATTGTGATTACAGGGGTCATGGAGCATTGTGATGACACGGCCATAGAATATTATGATGACAAGAATTCTGGAGCATTGTGATAAAAAGGTCATGGACAATTGTGATTAGAGGGGCCAAGGAGCATTCTGATGACAACGGCAAGGAGCATTGTGATGACAAGGGTCATCGAGCATTGTGATGATAGTGGTCATGAAGCATTGTGATGAATGTGGTCATGAATCATTGTGATAAAAAGGGCATGGACCATTGTGATTAGAGGGGCCAAGGAGCATTCTGATGACAACGGAATGGAGCATTGTGATGACAAGGGTCATCGAGCATTGTGATCACAGTGGTCATGAAGCATTGTGATGAATGTGGTCATGCATCATTGTGATGACATGTGTCGTGGAGCATTGTGATGACAGAGGTCATAGAGCATTGTGATGACACGGTTATGGAATATTGTGATGACCAGAATTCTGTAGCACAGTGATGAAATGGGAATGGATCATTGTGATTACAGGGGTCATGGAGCATTGTGATGACAATTGTTCTAGAACATTGTGATGACAGGGATCATGGAGCATAGTAATGAAAGGGGAAATGGAGCATTGTGTTGACAGGCGTCATGGGACATTGTGTTGACAGTGGACATGGAGCATTGTTAGAAAGGGAACATGGAGCAATTTGATTTCAGGGGCCATGAAAAATTGCGAATACATACGCCATGGAGTATTCAGATGAATGTCGTCAAGGATCATTGTGACAAAAAGTGTCCTGGAATATTGTGATGACACGGTTCATGGAGCATTGCGATGACAAGGGCCATGGCGAAATGTGAAGACAGTTGTCATGGGGCATTGTGATGACAGTGGTCATCTAGAATTGTGAAGAAAGATATCATGGAGCACAGGGATGACAGGGGCCATGGAGCATTGTGATGACAGGTGTCAAGGGGCATTGTGATGACACGGCCATAGAACATTATGATGACAAGAATTCTGGAGCATTGTGAAAAAAGTTCATGGACAATTGTGATTAGAGGGGCCAAGGAGCATTCTGATGACAACGGCATGGAGAATTGTGATGACATGTGTCATCGAGCATTGAGATGACAGTGGTCATGAAGTATTGTGATGAATGTGGTCATGGATCATTGTGATGACAATTGTCGTGGAGCATTGTGATGACAGGGGTCATAGAGCATTGTGATGACAAGGTTATGGAATATTGTGATGACCAGAATTCTGTAGCACTGTGATGAAAAGGGAATGGGGCATTGTGATTACAGGGGTCATGGAGCATTGTGATGACAATTGTTCTAGAACATTGTGATGACAGGGATCATGGAGCATAGTGATGAAAGCGGCCATGGAGCATTGTGATGACAGGCGTCATGGGACAATATGTTCACAGTAGTCATGGAGCATTGGTAGGAATGGAACATGGAGCAAAGTGATTTCAGGGGCCATGAAAATTTGTGAATACATAGGCCATGGAGTATTCAGATGAATGTGGTCAAGGATCATTGTGACAAAAAGTGTCCTGGAATATTGTGATGACACGGTTCATGGAGCATTGCGATGACAAGGGCCATGGCGAAATGTGAAGACAGGTGTCATGGGGCATTGTGATGACAGTGGTCATCTAGAATTGTGAAGAAAGATATCATGGAGCACTGGGATGATAGGGGCCATGGAACATTGTGATGACAGGGGTCATGGGGCATTGTGATGACACGGCCATGGAACATTATGATGACAATAATTCTGGAGCATTGTGATAAAAAGGGCATGGACCATTGTGATTAAAGGGGCCAAGGAGCATTCTGATGACAACGGCATGGAACATTGTGATGACAAGGGTCATCGAGCATTGTGATGATAGTGGTTATGAAGCATTGTGATGAATGTGGTCATGAATCATTGTGATAAAAAGGGCATGGACCATTGTGATTAGAGGGGCCAAGGAGCATTCTGATGACAACGGAATGGAGCATTATGATGACAAGGGTCATCGAGCATTGTGATGATAGTGGTCATGAAGCATTGTGATGAATGTGGTCATGGATCATTGTGATGACAAGTGTCGTGGAACATTATGATGACAGGGGTCATAGAGCATTTTGATGACACGGTTATGGAATATTGTGATGACCAGAATTCTGTAGCACTGTGATGAAAAGGGAATGGAGCATTGTGATTACAGGGGTCATGGAGCATTGTGTTGACAATTGTTCTAGAATATTGTGATGACAGGGATCATGGAGCATAGTGATGAAAGGGGCCATGGAGCATTGTGATGACAGGCGTCATGGGACATTGTGTTGACAGTGATCATGGAGCATTGTTAGAAAGGGAACATGGAGCAATTTGATTTCAGGGGCCATGAACAATTGTGAATACATAGTCCATGGAGTATTCAGATGAATGTGGTCAAGGATCATTGTGACGAGAAGTGTCCTGGAATATTGTGATGACACGGTTCATGGAGCATTGTGATGACAAGGGCCATGGCGAAATGTGAAGACAGGTGTCATGGGGCATTGTGATGACAGTGGTCATCTAGAATTGTGAAGAAAGATATCATGGAGCACAGGGATGACAGGGGCCATGGAGCATTGTGATGACAGGGGTCATGGGGCATTGGGATGACACGGCCATAGAACATTATGATGACAAGAATTCTGGAGCATTGTGATAAAAAGGTCATGGACAATTGTGATTAGAGGGGCCAAGGAGCATTCTGATGACAACGGCATGGAGCATTGTGATGACAAGGGTCATCGAGCATTGTGATGACAGTGGTCATGAAGCATTGTGATGAATGTGGTCATGGATCATTGTGATGACAAGTGTCGTGGAACATTGTGATGACAGGGTCATAGAGCATTGTGATGACACGGTTATGGAATATTGTGATGACCAGTATTCTGTAGCACAGTGATGAAAAGGGCATGGAGCATTGTGATTACAGGGGTCATGGAGCATTGTGATGACAATTGTTCTAGAACATTGTGATGACAGGGATCATGGAGCATAGTGATGAAAGGGGCAATGGAGCATTGTTTTGACAGGCGTCATGGGACATTGTGTTCACAGTGGTCATGGAGCATTGTTAGAAAGGGAACATGGAGCAATTTGATTTCAGGGGCCATGAAAAATTGCGAATACATACGCCATGGAGTATTCAGATGAATTTGGTCAAGGATCATTGTGACGAAAAGTGTCCTGGAATATTGTGATGACACGGTTCATGGAGCATTGCGATGACAAGGGCCATGGCGAAATGTGAAGACAGGTGTCATGGGGCATTGTGATGACAGTTGTCATCTAGAATTGTGAAGAAAGATATCATGGAGCACTGGGATGACAGGGGCCATGGAACATTGTGATGACAGGGGTCATGGAGCATTGTGATGACACGGCCATGGAACATTATGATGACAAGAATTCTGACGCATTGTGATAAAAAGGGCATAGACCATTGTGATTAGAGGGGCCAAGGAGCATTCTGATGACAGCGGCATGGAGCATTGTGATGACAATGGTCATCGAGCATTGTGATGACAGTGGTCATGAAGCATTGTGATGAATGTGGTCATGGATCATTGTGATGACAAGTGTCGTGGATCATTGTGATGACAGGGGTCATAGAGCATTGTGATGACATGGTTAAGGAATATTGTGATGACCAGAATTCTGTAGCACTGTGATGAAAAGGGAATGGAGCATTGTGATTAGAGTGGTCATGGAGCATTGCGATGACAATTGTTCTAGAACATTGTGATGACAGGGATCATGGAGCATAGTGATGAGAGGGGCCATGGAGCATTGTGATGACAGGCGTCATGGGACATTGTGTTGACAGTGGTCATGGAGCATTGTTAGATAGGGAACATGGAGCAATTTGATTTCAGGGGCCATGAAAAATTGTGAATACATAGGCCATGGAGTATTCAGATGAATGTGGTCAAGGATCATTGTGACGACAAGTGTCCTGGAATATTGTGATGACACGGTTCATGGAGCATTGCGATGACAAGGGCCATGGCGAAATGTGAAGACAGTTGTCATGGGGCATTGTGATGACAGTGGTCCTCTAGAATTGTGGAGAAAGATATCATGGAGCACTGGGATGACAGGGGCCATGGAGCATTGTGATGACAGGCGTCATGCGGAATTGTGATGACACGGCCATGGAACATTATGATGACAAGAATTCTGGAGCATTGTGATAAAAAGGTCATGGACAATTGTGATTAGAGGGGCCAAGGGGCATTCTGATGACAACGGCATGGAGCATTGTAATGACAAGGGTCATCGAGCATTGTGATGATAGTGGTCATGAAGCATTGTGATGAATGTGGTCATGAATCATTGTGATAAATAGGGCATGGACCATTGTGATTAGAGGGGCCAAGGAGCATTCTGATGACAACGGCATGGAGCATTGTGATGACAAAGTTCATCGAGCATTGTGATGACAGTGGTCATGAAGCATTGTGATGAATGAGGTCATGGATCATTGTGATGACAATTGTCGTGGAGCATTGTTATGTCAGGGGTCATAGAGCATTGTGATGACACGGTTATGGAATATTGTGATGACCAGAATTCTGTAGCACTGTGAAAATACGGGAATGGAGCATTGTGATTACAGGGGTATTGGAGCATTGTGATGACAATTGTTCTAGAACATTGTGATGACAGGGATCATGGAGCATAGTAATGAAAGGGGAAATGGAGCATTGTGTTGACAGGCGTCATGGGACATTGTGTTGACAGTGGACATGGAGCATTGTTAGAAAGGGAACATGGAGCAATTTGATTTCAGGGTCCATGAAAAATTGCGAATACATACGCCATGGAGTATTCAGATGAATGTCGTCAAGGATCATTGTGACAAAAAGTGTCCTGGAATATTGTGATGACACGGTTCATGGAGCATTGCGATGACAAGGGCCATGGCGAAATGTGAAGACAGTTGTCATGGGGCATTGTGATGACAGTGGTCATCTAGAATTGTGAAGAAAGATATCATGGAGCACAGGGATGACAGGGGCCATGGAGCATTGTGATGACAGGTGTCAAGGGGCATTGTGATGACACGGCCATAGAACATTATGATGACAAGAATTCTGGAGCATTGTGAAAAAAGTTCATGGACAATTGTGATTAGAGGGGCCAAGGAGCATTCTGATGACAACAGCATGGAGCATTGTGATGACATGTGTCATCGAGCATTGTGATGACAGTGGTCATGAAGTATTGTGATGAATGTGGTCATGGACAATTGTGATGACAAGTGTCGTGGAGCATTGTGATGACAGGGGTCATAGAGCATTTTGATGACACGGTTATGGAATATTGTGATGACCAGAATTCTGTAGCACAGTGATGAAATGGGAATGGATCATTGTGATTACAGGGGTCATGGAGCATTGTGATGACAATTGTTCTAGAACATTGTGATGACAGGGATCATGGAGCATAGTGATGAAAGGGGCAATGGAGCATTGTGTTGACAGGTGTCATGGGACATTGTGTTGACAGTGGACATGGAGCATTGTTAGAAAGGGAACATGGAGCAATTTGATTTCAGGGGCCATGAACAATTGCGAATACATACGCCATGGAGTATTCAGATGAATGTGGTCAAGGATCATTGTGACGAAAAGTGTCCTGGAATATTGTGATGACACCGTTCATGGAGCATTGCGATGACAAGGGCCATGGCGAAATGTGAAGACAGTTGTCATGGGGCATTGTGATGACAGTGGTCATCTAGAATTGTGAAGAAAGATATCATGGAGCACAGGGATGACAGGGGCCATGGAGCATTGTGATGACAGGTGTCAAGGGGCATTGTGATGACACGGCCATGGAACATTATGATGACAAGAATTCTGGAGCATTGTGATAAAAAGGGCCTGGACCATTGTGATTAGAGGGGCCAAGGAGCATTCTGATGACAACGGCATGGAGCATTGTGATGACAAGGGTCATCGAGCATTGTGATGACAGTGGTCATGAAGCATTGTGATGAATGTGGTCATGGATCATTGTGATGACAAGTGTCGTGGAGCATTGTGATGACAGGGGTCATAGAGCATTGTGATGACACGGTTATGGAATATTGTGATAACCAGAATTCTGTAGCACTGTGATGAAACGGGAATGGAGCATTGTGATTACAGGGGTATTGGAGCATTGTGATGACAATTGTTCTAGAACATTGTGATGACAGGGATCATGGAGCATAGTGATGAAAGGGGCCATGGAGCATTGTGATGACAGGCGTCATGGGACATTGTGTTGACAGTGGTCATGGAGCATTGTTAGAAAGGGAACATGGTGCAATTTGATTTCAGGGGCCATGAACAATTGTGAATACATAGGCCATGGAGTATTCAGATGAATGTTATCAAGGATCATTGTGACGAAAAGTGTCCTGGAATATTGTGATGACACGGTTCATGGAGCATTGCGATGACAAGGGCCATGGCGAAATGTGAAGACAGGTGTCATGCAGCATTGTGATGACAGTGGTCATCTAGAATTGTGAAGAAAGATATCATGGAGCACTGGGATGACAGGTGCCAAGGAGCATTGTGATGACAGGGGTCATGGGGCATTGTGATGACACGGCCATGGAACATTATGATGACAAGAATTCTGGAGCATTGTGATAAAAAGGTCATGGATCATTGTGTTTAGAGGGGACAAGGAGCATTCTGATGACAACGGCATGGAGCATTGTGATGACAAGGGTCATCGAGCATTGTGATGACAGTGGTCATGAAGCATTGTGATGAATGTGGTCATGCATCATTGTGATGACAAGTGTCGTGGAGCATTGTGATGACAGGGTCATAGAGCATTGTGATGACACGGTTATGGAATATTGTGATGACCAGTATTCTGTAGCACAGTGATGAAAAGGGCATGGAGCATTGTGATTACAGGGGTCATGGAGCATTGTGATGACAATTGTTCTAGAACATTGTGATGACAGGGATCATGGAGCATAGTGATGAAAGGGGCAATGGAGCATTGTTTTGACAGGCGTCATGGGACATTGTGTTCACAGTGGTCATGGAGCATTGTTAGAAAGGGAACATGGAGCAATTTGATTTCAGGGGCCATGAAAAATTGCGAATACATACGCCATGGAGTATTCAGATGAATTTGGTCAAGGATCATTGTGACGAAAAGTGTCCTGGAATATTGTGATGACACGGTTCATGGAGCATTGCGATGACAAGGGCCATGGCGAAATGTGAAGACAGGTGTCATGGGGCATTGTGATGACAGATGTCATCTAGAATTGTGAAGAAAGATATCATGGAGCACTGGGATGACAGGGGCCATGGAACATTGTGATGACAGGGGTCATGGAGCATTGTGATGACAGTGGTCATCTAGAATTGTGAAGAAAGATATCATGGAGCAGTGGGATGACAGGGGCCATGGAGCATTGTGATGACAGGGGTCATGGGGCATTGTGATGACACGGCCATGGAACATTATGATGACAAGAATTCTGGAGCATTGTGATAAAAAGGGCATGGACCATTGTGATTAGAGGGGCCAAGGAGCATTCTGATGACAACGGCATGGAGCATTGTGATGACAAGGGTCATCGAGCATTGTGATGACAGTGATCATGAAGCATTGTGATGAATGTGGTCATGGATCATTGTGATGACAAGTGTCGTGGAGCATTGTGATGACAGGGGTCATAGAGCATTGTGATGACATGGTTATGGAATATTGTGATGACCAGAATTCTGTAGCACTGTGATGAAAAGGGAATGGAGCATTGTGATTACAGTGGTCATGGAGCATTGCGATGACAATTGTTCTAGAACATTGTGATGACAGGGATCATGGAGCATAGGGATGAGAGGGGCCATGGAGCATTGTGATGACAGGCGTCATGGGACATTGTGTTGACAGTGGTCATAGAGCATTGTTAGATAGGGAACATGGAGCAATTTGATTTCAGGGGCCATGAAAAATTGTGAATACATAGGCCATGGAGTACTCAGATGAATGTGGTCAAGGATCATTGTGACGACAAGTGTCCTGGAATATTGTGATGACACGGTTCATGGAGCATTGCGATGACAAGGGCCATGGCGAAATGTGAAGACAGTTGTCATGGGGCATTGTGATGACAGTGGTCCTCTAGAATTGTGGAGAAAGATATCATGGAGCACTGGGATGTCAGGGGCCATGGAGCATTGTGATGACAGGCGTCATGGGGAATTGTGATGACACGGCCATGGAACATTATGATGACAAGAATTCTGGAGCATTGTGATAAAAAGGGCATGGACCATTGTGATTAGAGGGGCCAAGGAGCATTCTGATGACAACGGCATGGAGCATTGTGATGACAAGGGTCATCGAGCATTGTGATGACAGTGGTCATGAAGCATTGTGATGAATGTGGTCATGGATCATTGTGATGACAAGTGTCGTGGAGCATTGTGATGACAGGGGTCATAGAGCATTGTGATGACACGGTTATGGAATATTGTGATGACCAGAATTCTGTAGCACTGTGATGAAAAGGGAATGGAGCTTTGTGATTACAGGGGTCATGGAGCATTGTGATGACACGGCCATAGAACATTATGATGACAAGAATTCTGGAGCATTGTGATAAAAAGGTCATGGACAATTGTGATTAGAGGGGCCAAGGAGCATTCTGATGACAACGGCATGGAGCATTGTGATGACAAGGGTCATCGAGCATTGTGATGATAGTGGTCATGAAGCATTGTGATGAATGTGGTCATGAATCATTGTGATAAAATGGGCATGGACCATTGTGATTAGAGGGGCCAAGGAGCATTCTGATGACAACGGAATGGAGCATTGTGATGACAAGGGTCATCGAGCATTTTGATCACAGTGGTCATGAAGCATTGTGATGAATGTGGTCATGCATCATTGTGATGACATGTGTCGTGGAGCATTGTGATGACATGGGTCATAGAGCATTGTGATGACACGGTTATGGAATATTGTGATGACCAGAATTCTGTAGCACAGTGATGAAATGGGAATGGATCATTGTGATTACAGGGGTCATGGAGCATTGTGATGACAATTGTTCTAGAACATTGTGATGACAGGGATCATGGAGCATAGTGATGAAAGGGGAAATGGAGCATTGTGTTGACAGGCGTCATGGGACATTGTGTTGACAGTGGACATGGAGCATTGTTAGAAAGGGAACATGGAGCAATTTGATTTCAGGGGCCATGAAAAATTGCAAATACATACGCCATGGAGTTTTCAGATGAATGTCGTCAAGGATCATTGTGACAAAAAGTGTCCTGGAATATTGTGATGACACGGTTCATGGAGCATTGCGATGACAAGGGCCATGGCGAAATGTGAAGACAGTTGTCATGGGGCATTGTGATGACAGTGGTCATCTAGAATTGTGAAGAAAGATATCATGGAGCACAGGGATGACAGGGGCCATGGAGCATTGTGATGACAGGTGTCATGGGGCATTGTGATGACACGGCCATAGAACATTATGATGACAAGAATTCTGGAGCATTGTGAAAAAAGTTCATGGACAATTGTGATTAGAGGGGCCAAGGAGCATTCTGATGACAACGGCATGGAGCATTATGGTGACAAGGGTCATCGAGCATTGTGATGATAGTGGTCATGAAGCATTGTGATGAATGTGGTCATGGATCATTGTGATGACAAGTGTCGTGGAACATTGTGATGACAGGGGTCATAGAGCATTTTGATGACACGGTTATGGAATATTGTGATGACCAGAATTCTGTAGCACTGTGATGAAAAGGGAATGGAGCATTGTGATTACAGGGGTCATGGAGCATTGTGTTGACAATTGTTCTAGAATATTGTGATGACAGGGATCATGGAGCATAGTGATGAAAGGGGCCATGGAGCATTGTGATGACAGGCGTCATGGGACATTGTGTTGACAGTGATCATGGAGCATTGTTAGAAAGGGAACATGGAGCAATTTGATTTCAGGGGCCATGAACAATTGTGAATACATAGTCCATGGAGTATTCAGATGAATGTGGTCAAGGATCATTGTGACGAAAAGTGTCCTGGAATATTGTGATGACACGGTTCATGGAGCATTGTGATGACAAGGGCCATGGCGAAATGTGAAGACAGGTGTCATGGGGCATTGTGATGACAGTGGTCATCTAGAATTGTGAAGAATGATATCATGGAGCACTGGGATGATAGGGGCCATGGAACATTGTGATGACAGTGGTCATGGGGCATTGTGATGACACGGCCATGGAACATTATGATGACAATAATTCTGGAGCATTGTGATAAAAAGGGCATGGACCATTGTGATTAAAGGGGCCAAGGAGCATTCTGATGACAACGGCATGGAGCATTGTGATGACAAGGGTCATCGAGCATTGTGATGATAGTGGTCATGAAGCATTGTGATGAATGTGGTCATGAATCATTGTGATAAAAAGGGCATGGACCATTGTGATTAGAGGGGCCAAGGAGCATTCTGATGACAACGGAATGGAGCATTATGATGACAAGGGTCATCGAGCATTGTGATGATAGTGGTCATGAAGCATTGTGATGAATGTGGTCATGGATCATTGTGATGACAAGTGTCGTGGAACATTGTGATGACAGGGGTCATAGAGCATTTTGATGACACGGTTATGGAATATTGTGATGACCAGAATTCTGTAGCACTGTGATGAAAAGGGAATGGAGAATTGTGATTACAGGGGTCATGGAGCATTGTGTTGACAATTGTTCTACAATATTGTGATGACAGGGATCATGGAGCATAGTGATGAAAGGGGCCATGGAGCATTGTGATGACAGGCGTCATGGGAAACTGTGTTGACAGTGATCATGGAGCATTGTTAGAAAGGGAACATGGAGCAATTTGATTTCAGAGGCCATGAACAATTGTGAATACATAGTCCATGGAGTATTCAGATGAATGTGGTCAAGGATCATTGTGACGAAAAGTGTCCTGGAATATTGTGATGACACGGTTCATGGAGCATTGTGATGACAAGGGCCATGACGAAATGTGAAGACAGGTGTCATGGGGCATTGTGATGACAGTGGTCATCTAGAATTGTGAAGAAAGATATCATGGAGCACTGGGATGACAGGGGCCATGGAATATTGTGATGAGAGGGGTCATGGGGCATTGTGATGACACGGCCATGGAACATTATGATGACAAGAATTCTGGAGCATTGTGATAAAAAGGGCCTGGACCATTGTGATTAGAGGGGCCAAGGAGCATTCTGATGACAACGGCATGGAGCATTGTGATGACAAGGGTCATCGAGCATTGTGATGACAGT
This sequence comes from Eschrichtius robustus, assembly GCF_028021215.1. Lineage (NCBI taxonomy): Eukaryota > Metazoa > Chordata > Mammalia > Artiodactyla > Eschrichtiidae > Eschrichtius > Eschrichtius robustus. Next base: position 17,095,235 of record NC_090830.1, on the reverse strand, counting down.
GGTCATGAAGCATTGTGATGAATGTGGTCATGGATCATTGTGATGACAAGTGTCGTGGAGCATTGTGATGACAGGGGTCATAGAGCATTGTGATGACACGGTTATGGAATATTGTGATAACCAGAATTCTGTATCACTGTGATGAAACGGGAATGGAGCATTGTGATTACAGGGGTCATGGAACATTGTGATGACAATTGTTCTAGAACATTGTGATGACAGGGATCATGGAGCATAGTGATGAAAGGGGCCATGGAGCATTGTGATGACAGGCGTCATGGGACATTGTGTTGACAGTGGTCATGGAGCATTGTTAGAAAGGGAACATGGTGCAATTTGATTTCAGGGGCCATGAACAATTGTGAATACATAGGCCATGGAGTATTCAGATGAATGTTATCAAAGATCATTGTGACGAAAAGTGTCCTGGAATATTGTGATGACACGGTTCATGGAGCATTGCGATGACAAGGGCCATGGCGAAATGTGAAGACAGGTGTCATGCAGCATTGTGATGACAGTGGTCATCTAGAATTGTGAAGAAAGATATCATGGAGCACTGGGATGACAGGTGCCAAGGAGCATTGTGATGACAGGGGTCATGGGGCATTGTGATGACACGGCCATGGAACATTATGATGACAAGAATTCTGGAGCATTGTGATAAAAAGGTCATGGATCATTGTGATTAGAGGGGACAAGGAGCATTCTGATGACAACGGCATGGAGCATTGTGATGACAAGGGTCATCGAGCATTGTGATGACAGTGGTCATGAAGCATTGTGATGAATGTGGTCATGCATCATTGTGATGACAAGTGTCGTGGAGCATTGTGATGACAGGGTCATAGAGCATTGTGATGACACGGTTATGGAATATTGTGATGACCAGTATTCTGTAGCACAGTGATGAAAAGGGCATGGAGCATTGTGATTACAGGGGTCATGGAGCATTGTGATGACAATTGTTCTAGAACATTGTGATGACAGGGATCATGGAGCATAGTGATGAAAGGGGCAATGGAGCATTGTTTTGACAGGCGTCATGGGACATTGTGTTCACAGTGGTCATGGAGCATTGTTAGAAAGGGAACATGGAGCAATTTGATTTCAGGGGCCATGAAAAATTGCGAATACATACGCCATGGAGTATTCAGATGAATTTGGTCAAGGATCATTGTGACGAAAAGTGTCCTGGAATATTGTGATGACACGGTTCATGGAGCATTGCGATGACAAGGGCCATGGCGAAATGTGAAGACAGGTGTCATGGGGCATTGTGATGACAGATGTCATCTAGAATTGTGAAGAAAGATATCATGGAGCACTGGGATGACAGGGGCCATGGAACATTGTGATGACAGGGGTCATGGAGCATTGTGATGACAGTGGTCATCTAGAATTGTGAAGAAAGATATCATGGAGCAGTGGGATGACAGGGGCCATGGAGCATTGTGATGACAGGGGTCATGGGGCATTGTGATGACACGGCCATGGAACATTATGATGACAAGAATTCTGGAGCATTGTGATAAAAAGGGCATGGACCATTGTGATTAGAGGGGCCAAGGAGCATTCTGATGACAACGGCATGGAGCATTGTGATGACAAGGGTCATCGAGCATTGTGATGACAGTGGTCATGAAGCATTGTGATGAATGTGGTCATGGATCATTGTGATGACAAGTGTCGTGGAGCATTGTGATGACAGGGGTCATAGAGCATTGTGATGACATGGTTATGGAATATTGTGATGACCAGAGTTCTGTAGCACTGTGATGAAAAGGGAATGGAGCATTGTGATTACAGTGGTCATGGAGCATTGCGATGACAATTGTTCTAGAACATTGTGATGACAGGGATCATGGAGCATAGGGATGAGAGGGGCCATGGAGCGTTGTGATGACAGGCGTCATGGGACATTGTGTTGACAGTGGTCATAGAGCATTGTTAGATAGGGAACATGGAGCAATTTGATTTCAGGGGCCATGAAAAATTGTGAATACATAGGCCATGGAGTATTCAGATGAATGTGGTCAAGGATCATTGTGACGACAAGTGTCCTGGAATATTGTGATGACACGGTTCATGGAGCATTGCGATGACAAGGGCCATGGCGAAATGTGAAGACAGTTGTCATGGGGCATTGTGATGACAGTGGTCCTCTAGAATTGTGGAGAAAGATATCATGGAGCACTGGGATGTCAGGGGCCATGGAGCATTGTGATGACAGGCGTCATGGGGAATTGTGATGACACGGCCATGGAACATTATGATGACAAGAATTCTGGAGCATTGTGATAAAAAGGGCATGGACCATTGTGATTAGAGGGGCCAAGGAGCATTCTGATGACAACGGCATGGAGCATTGTGATGACAAGGGTCATCGAGCATTGTGATGACAGTGGTCATGAAGCATTGTGATGAATGTGGTCATGGATCATTGTGATGACAAGTGTCGTGGAGCATTGTGATGACAGGGGTCATAGAGCATTGTGATGACACGGTTATGGAATATTGTGATGACCAGAATTCTGTAGCACTGTGATGAAAAGGGAATGGAGCTTTGTGATTACACGGGTCATGGAGCATTGTGATGACACGGCCATAGAACATTATGATGACAAGAATTCTGGAGCATTGTGATAAAAAGGTCATGGACAATTGTGATTAGAGGGGCCAAGGAGCATTCTGATGACAACGGCATGGAGCATTGTGATGACAAGGGTCATCGAGCATTGTGATGATAGTGGTCATGAAGCATTGTGATGAATGTGGTCATGAATCATTGTGATAAAAAGGGCATGGACCATTGTGATTAGAGGGGCCAAGGAGCATTCTGATGACAACGGAATGGAGCATTGGGATGACAAGGGTCATCGAGCATTTTGATCACAGTGGTCATGAAGCATTGTGATGAATGTGGTCATGCATCATTGTGATGACATGTGTCGTGGAGCATTGTGATGACAGGGGTCATAGAGCATTGTGATGACACGGTTATGGAATATTGTGATGACCAGAATTCTGTAGCACAGTGATGAAATGGGAATGGATCATTGTGATTACAGGGGTCATGGAGCATTGTGATGACAATTGTTCTAGAACATTGTGATGACAGGGATCATGGAGCATAGTGATGAAAGGGGAAATGGAGCATTGTGTTGACAGGCGTCTAGGGACATTGTGTTGACAGTGGACATGGAGCATTGTTAGAAAGGGAACATGGAGCAATTTGATTTCAGGGGCCATGAAAAATTGCAAATACATACGCCATGGAGTATTCAGATGAATGTCGTCAAGGATCATTGTGACAAAAAGTGTCCTGGAATATTGTGATGACACGGTTCATGGAGCATTGCGATGACAAGGGCCATGGCGAAATGTGAAGACAGTTGTCATGGGGCATTGTGATGACAGTGGTCATCTAGAATTGTGAAGAAAGATATCATGGAGCACAGGGATGACAGGGGCCATGGAGCATTGTGATGACAGGTGTCATGGGGCATTGTGATGACACGGCCATAGAACATTATGATGACAAGAATTCTGGAGCATTGTGAAAAAAGTTCATGGACAATTGTGATTAGAGGGGCCAAGGAGCATTCTGATGACAACGGCATGGAGCATTATGATGACAAGGGTCATCGAGCATTGTGATGATAGTGGTCATGAAGCATTGTGAAGAATGTGGTCATGGATCATTGTGATGACAAGTGTCGTGGAACATTGTGATGACAGGGGTCATAGAGCATTTTGATGACACGGTTATGGAATATTGTGATGACCAGAATTCTGTAGCACTGTGATGAAAAGGGAATGGAGCATTGTGATTACAGGGGTCATGGAGCATTGTGTTGACAATTGTTCAAGAATATTGTGATGACAGGGATCATGGAGCATAGTGATGAAAGGGGCCATGGAGCATTGTGATGACAGGCGTCATGGGACATTGTGTTGACAGTGATCATGGAGCATTGTTAGAAAGGGAACATGGAGCAATTTGATTTCAGGGGCCATGAACAATTGTGAATACATAGTCCATGGAGTATTCAGATGAATGTGGTCAAGGATCATTGTGACGAAAAGTGTCCTGGAATATTGTGATGACACGGTTCATGGAGCATTGCGATGACAAGGGCCATGGCGAAATGTGAAGACAGGTGTCATGGGGCATTGTGATGACAGTGGTCATCTAGAATTGTGAAGAATGATATCATGGAGCACTGGGATGATAGGGGCCATGGAACATTGTGATGACAGTGGTCATGGGGCATTGTGATGACACGGCCATGGAACATTATGATGACAAGAATTCTGGAGCATTGTGATAAAATGGGCATGGACCATTGTGATTAGAGGGGCCAAGGAGAATTCTGATGACAACGGCATGGAGCATTGTGATGACAAGGGTCATCGAGCATTGTGATGATAGTGGTCATGCAGCATTGTGATGAATGTGGTCATGAATCATTGTGATAAAAAGGGCATGGACCATTGTGATTAGAGGGGCCAAGGAGCATTCTGATGACAACGGAATGGAGCATTATGATGACAAGGGTCATCGAGCATTGTGATGATAGTGGTAATGAAGCATTGTGATGAATGTGGTCATGGATCATTGTGATGACAAGTGTCGTGGAACATTGTGATGACAGGGGTCATCGAGCATTTTGATGACACGGTTATGGAATATTGTGATGACCAGAATTCTGTAGCACTGTGATGAAAAGGGAATGGAGCATTGTGATTACAGGGGTCATGGAGCATTGTGTTGACAATTGTTCTAGAATATTGTGATGACAGGGATCATGGAGCATAGTGATGAAAGGGGCCATGGAGCATTGTGATGACAGGCGTCATGGGACACTGTGTTGACAGTGATCATGGAGCATTGTTAGAAAGGGAACATGGAGCAATTTGATTTCAGGGGCCATGAACAATTGTGAATACATATTCCATGGAGTATTCAGATGAATGTGGTCAAGGATCATTGTGACGAAAAGTGTCCTGGAATATTGTGATGACACGGTTCATGGAGCATTGTGATGACAAGGGCCATGGCGAAATGTGAAGACAGGTGTCATGGGACATTGTGATGACAGTGGTCATCTAGAATTGTGAAGAAAGATATCATGGAGCACTGGGATGACAGGGGCCATGGAATATTGTGATGAGAGGGGTCATGGGGCATTGTGATGACACGGCCATGGAACATTATGATGACAAGAATTCTGGAGCATTGTGATAAAAAGGGCCTGGACCATTGTGATTAGAGGGGCCAAGGAGCATTCTGATGACAACGGCATGGAGCATTGTGATGACAAGGGTCATCGAGCATTGTGATGACAGTGGTCATGAAGCATTGTGATGAATGTGGTCATGGATCATTGTGATGACAAGTGTCGTGGAGCATTGTGATGACAGGGGTCATAGAGCATTGTGATGACACGGTTATGGAATATTGTGATAACCAGAATTCTGTAGCACTGTGATGAAACGGGAATGGAGCATTGTGATTACAGGGGTATTGGAGCATTGTGATGACAATTGTTCTAGAACATTGTGATGACAGGGATCATGGAGCATAGTGATGAATGGGGCAATGGAGCATTGTTTTGACAGGCGTCATGGGACATTGTGTTCACAGTGGTCATGGAGCATTGTTAGAAAGGGAACATGGAGCTATTTGATTTCAGGGGCCATGAAAAATTGCGAATACATACGCCATGGAGTATTCAGATGAATTTGGTCAAGGATCATTGTGACGAAAAGTGTCCTGGAATATTGTGATGACACGGTTCATGGAGCATTGCGATGACAAGGGCCATGGCGAAATGTGAAGACAGGTGTCATGGGGTATTGTGATGACAGATGTCATCTAGAATTGTGAAGAAAGATATCATGGAGCACTGGGATGACAGGGGCCATGGAACATTGTGATGACAGGGGTCATGGAGCATTGTGATGACAGTGGTCATCTAGAATTGTGAAGAAAGATATCATGGAGCAGTGGGATGACAGGGGCCATGGAGCATTGTGATGACAGGGGTCATGGGGCATTGTGATGACACGGCCATGGAACATTATGATGACAAGAATTCTGGAGCATTGTGATAAAAAGGGCATGGACCATTGTGATTAGAGGGGCCAAGGAGCATTCTGATGACAACGGCATGGAGCATTGTGATGACAAGGGTCATCGAGCATTGTGATGACAGTGATCATGAAGCATTGTGATGAATGTGGTCATGGATCATTGTGATGACAAGTGTCGTGGAGCATTGTGATGACAGGGGTCATAGAGCATTGTGATGACATGGTTATGGAATATTGTGATGACCAGAATTCTGTAGCACTGTGATGAAAAGGGAATGGAGCATTGTGATTACAGTGGTCATGGAGCATTGCGATGACAATTGTTCTAGAACATTGTGATGACAGGGATCATGGAGCATAGGGATGAAAGGGTCCATGGAGCATTGTGATGACAGGCGTCATGGGACATTGTGTTGACAGTGGTCATAGAGCATTGTTAGATAGGGAACATGGAGCAATTTGATTTCAGGGGCCATGAAAAATTGTGAATACATAGGCCATGGAGTATTCAGATGAATGTGGTCAAGGATCATTGTGACGACAAGTGTCCTGGAATATTGTGATGACACGGTTCATGGAGCATTGCGATGACAAGGGCCATGGCGAAATGTGAAGACAGTTGTCATGGGGCATTGTGATGACAGTGGTCCTCTAGAATTGTGGAGAAAGATATCATGGAGCACTGGGATGTCAGGGGCCATGGAGCATTGTGATGACAGGCGTCATGGGGAATTGTGATGACACGGCCATGGAACATTATGATGACAAGAATTCTGGAGCATTGTGATAAAAAGGGCATGGACCATTGTGATTAGAGGGGCCAAGGAGCATTCTGATGACAACGGCATGGAGCATTGTGATGACAAGGGTCATCGAGCATTGTGATGACAGTGGTCATGAAGCATTGTGATGAATGTGGTCATGGATCATTGTGATGACAAGTGTCGTGGAGCATTGTGATGACAGGGGTCATAGAGCATTGTGATGACACGGTTATGGAATATTGTGATGACCAGAATTCTGTAGCACTGTGATGAAAAGGGAATGGAGCTTTGTGATTACAGGGGTCATGGAGCATTGTGATGACACGGCCATAGAACATTATGATGACAAGAATTCTGGAGCATTGTGATAAAAAGGTCATGGACAATTGTGATTAGAGGGGCCAAGGAGCATTCTGATGACAACGGCATGGAGCATTGTGATGACAAGGGTCATCGAGCATTGTGATGATAGTGGTCATGAAGCATTGTGATGAATGTGGTCATGAATCATTGTGATAAAAAGGGCATGGACCATTGTGATTAGAGGGGCCAAGGAGCATTCTGATGACAACGGAATGGAGCATTGTGATGACAAGGGTCATCGAGCATTTTGATCACAGTGGTCATGAAGCATTGTGATGAATGTGGTCATGCATCATTGTGATGACATGTGTCGTGGAGCATTGTGATGACAGGGGTCATAGAGCATTGTGATGACACGGTTATGGAATATTGTGATGACCAGAATTCTGTAGCACAGTGATGAAATGGGAATGGATCATTGTGATTACAGGGGTCATGGAGCATTGTGATGACAATTGTTCTAGAACATTGTGATGACAGGGATCATGGAGCATAGTGATGAAAGGGGAAATGGAGGATTGTGTTGACAGGCGTCATGGGACATTGTGTTGACAGTGGACATGGAGCATTGTTAGAAAGGGAACATGGAGCAATTTGATTTCAGGGGCCATGAAAAATTGCAAATACATACGCCATGGAGTATTCAGATGAATGTCGTCAAGGATCATTGTGACAAAAAGTGTCCTGGAATATTGTGATGACACGGTTCATGGAGCATTGCGATGACAAGGGCCATGGCGAAATGTGAAGACAGTTGTCATGGGGCATTGTGATGACAGTGGTCATCTAGAATTGTGAAGAAAGATATCATGGAGCACAGGGATGACAGGGGCCATGGAGCATTGTGATGACAGGTGTCATGGGGCATTGTGATGACACGGCCATAGAACATTATGATGACAAGAATTCTGGAGCATTGTGAAAAAAGTTCATGGACAATTGTGATTAGAGGGGCCAAGGAGCATTCTGATGACAACGGCATGGAGCATTATGATGACAAGGGTCATCGAGCATTGTGATGATTGTGGTCATGAAGCATTGTGATGAATGTGGTCATGGATCATTGTGATGACAAGTGTCGTGGAACATTGTGATGACAGGGGTCATAGAGCATTTTGATGACACGGTTATGGAATATTGTGATGACCAGAATTCTGTAGCACTGTGATGAAAAGGGAATGGAGCATTGTGATTACAGGGGTCATGGAGCATTGTGTTGACAATTGTTCTAGAATATTGTGATGACAGGGATCATGGAGGATAGTGATGAAAGGGGCCATGGAGCATTGTGATGACAGGCGTCATGGGACATTGTGTTGACAGTGATCATGGAGCATTGTTAGAAAGGGAACATGGAGCAATTTGATTTCAGGGGCCATGAACAATTGTGAATACATAGTCCATGGAGTATTCAGATGAATGTGGTCAAGGATCATTGTGACGAAAAGTGTCCTGGAATATTGTGATGACACGGTTCATGGAGCATTGCGATGACAAGGGCCATGGCGAAATGTGAAGACAGGTGTCATGGGGCATTGTGATGACAGTGGTCATCTAGAATTGTGAAGAATGATATCATGGAGCACTGGGATGATAGGGGCCATGGAACATTGTGATGACAGTGGTCATGGGGCATTGTGATGACACGGCCATGGAACATTATGATGACAATAATTCTGGAGCATTGTGATAAAAAGGGCATGGACCATTGTGATTAAAGGGGCCAAGGAGCATTCTGATGACAACGGCATGGAGCATTGTGATGACAAGGGTCATCGAGCATTGTGATGATAGTGGTCATGAAGCATTGTGATGAATGTGGTCATGAATCATTGTGATAAAAAGGGCATGGACCATTGTGATTAGAGGGGCCAAGGAGCATTCTGATGACAACGGAATGGAGCATTATGATGACAAGGGTCATCGAGCATTGTGATGATAGTGGTCATGAAGCATTGTGATGAATGTGGTCATGGATCATTGTGATGACAAGTGTCGTGGAACATTGTGATGACAGGGGTCATCGAGCATTTTGATGACACGGTTATGGAATATTGTGATGACCAGAATTCTGTAGCACTGTGATGAAAAGGGAATGGAGCATTGTGATTACAGGGGTCATGGAGCATTGTGTTGACAATTGTTCTAGAATATTGTGATGACAGGGATCATGGAGCATAGTGATGAAAGGGGCCATGGAGCATTGTGATGACAGGCGTCATGGGACACTGTGTTGACAGTGATCATGGAGCATTGTTAGAAAGGGAACATGGAGCAATTTGATTTCAGGGGCCATGAACAATTGTGAATACATAGTCCATGGAGTATTCAGATGAATGTGGTCAAGGATCATTGTGACGAAAAGTGTCCTGGAATATTGTGATGACACGGTTCATGGAGCATTGTGATGACAAGGGCCATGGCGAAATGTGAAGACAGGTGTCATGGGGCATTGTGATGACAGTGGTCATCTAGAATTGTGAAGAAAGATATCATGGAGCACTGGGATGACAGGAGCCATGGAATATTGTGATGAGAGGGGTCATGGGGCATTGTGATGACACGGCCATGGTACATTATGATGACAAGAATTCTGGAGCATTGTGATAAAAAGGGCCTGGACCATTGTGATTAGAGGGGCCAAGGAGCATTCTGATGACAACGCCATGGAGCATTGTGATGACAAGGGTCATCGAGCATTGTGATGACAGTGGTCATGAAGCATTGTGATGAATGTGGTCATGGATCATTGTGATGACAAGTGTCGTGGAGCATTGTGATGACAGGGGTCATAGAGCATTGTGATGACACGGTTATGGAATATTGTGATAACCAGAATTCTGTAGCACTGTGATGAAACGGGAATGGAGCATTGTGATTACAGGGGTATTGGAGCATTGTGATGACAATTGTTCTAGAACATTGTGATGACAGGGATCATGGAGCATAGTGATGAAAGGGGCCATGGAGCATTGTGATGACAGGCGTCATGGGACATTGTGTTGACAGTGGTCATGGAGCATTGTTAGAAAGGGAACATGGAGCAATTTGATTTCAGGGGCCATGAACAATTGTGAATACATAGGCCATGGAGTATTCAGATGAATGTTATCAAGGATCATTGTGACGAAAAGTGTCCTGGAATATTGTGATGACACGGTTCATGGAGCATTGCGATGACAAGGGCCATGGCGAAATGTGAAGACAGGTGTCATGCAGCATTGTGATGACAGTGGTCATCTAGAATTGTGAAGAAAGATATCATGGAGCACTGGGATGACAGGTGCCAAGGAGCATTGTGATGACAGGGGTCATGGGGCATTGTGATGACACGGCCATGGAACATTATGATGACAAGAATTCTGGAGCATTGTGATAAAAAGGTCATGGATCATTGTGATTAGAGGGGACAAGGAGCATTCTGATGACAACGGCATGGAGCATTGTGATGACAAGGGTCATCGAGCATTGTGATGACAGTGGTCATGAAGCATTGTGATGAATGTGGTCATGCATCATTGTGATGACAAGTGTCGTGGAGCATTGTGATGACAGGGTCATAGAGCATTGTGATGATACGGTTATGGAATATTGTGATAACCAGTATTCTGTAGCACAGTGATGAAAAGGGCATGGAGCATTGTGATTACAGGGGTCATGGAGCATTGTGATGACAATTGTTCTAGAACATTGTGATGACAGGGATCATGGAGCATAGTGATGAAAGGGGCAATGGAGCATTGTTTTGACAGGCGTCATGGGACATTGTGTTCACAGTGGTCATGGAGCATTGTTAGAAAGGGAACATGGAGCAATTTGATTTCAGGGGCCATGAAAAATTGCGAATACATACGCCATGGAGTATTCAGATGAATTTGGTCAAGGATCATTGTGACGAAAATTGTCCTGGAATATTGTGATGACACGGTTCATGGAGCATTGCGATGACAAGGGCCATGGCGAAATGTGAAGACAGGTGTCATGGGGCATTGTGATGACAGATGTCATCTAGAATTGTGAAGAAAGATATCATGGAGCACTGGGATGACAGGGGCCATGGAACATTGTGATGACAGGGGTCATGGAGCATTGTGATGACAGTGGTCATCTAGAATTGTGAAGAAAGATATCATGGAGCAGTGGGATGACAGGGGCCATGGAGCATTGTGATGACAGGGGTCATGGGGCATTGTGATGACACGGCCATGGAACATTATGATGACAAGAATTCTGGAGCATTGTGATAAAAAGGGCATGGACCATTGTGATTAGAGGGGCCAAGGAGCATTCTGATGACAACGGCATGGAGCATTGTGATGACAAGGGTCATCGAGCATTGTGATGACAGTGGTCATGAAGCATTGTGATGAATGTGGTCATGGATCATTGTGATGACAAGTGTCGTGGAGCATTGTGATGACAGGGGTCATAGAGCATTGTGATGACACGGTTATGGAATATTTTGATGACCAGAATTCTGTAGCACTGTGATGAAAAGGGAATGGAGCATTGTGATTACAGTGGTCATGGAGCATTGCGATGACAATTGTTCTAGAACATTGTGATGACAGGGATCATAGAGCATAGGGATGAGAGGGGCCATGGAGCATTGTGATGACAGGGGTCATAGAGAATTGTGATGACACGGTTATGGAATATTGTGATGACCAGAATTCTGTAGCACTGTGATGAAAAGGGAATGGAGCATTGTGATTACAGTGGTCATGGAGCATTGCGATGACAATTGTTCTAGAACATTGTGATGACAGGGATCATAGAGCATAGGGATGAGAGGGGCCATGGAGCATTGTGATGACAGGCGTCATGGGACATTGTGTTGACAGTGGTCATAGAGCATTGTTAGATAGGGAACATGGAGCAATTTGATTTCAGGGGCCATGAAAAATTGTGACTACATAGGCCATGGAGTATTCAGATGAATGTGGTCAAGGATCATTGTGACGACAAGTGTCCTGGAATATTGTGATGACACGGTTCATGGACCATTGCGATGACAAGGGCCATGGCGAAATGTGAAGACAGTTGTCATGGGGCATTGTGATGACAGTGGTCCTCTAGAATTGTGGAGAAAGATATCATGGAGCACTGGGATGTCAGGGGCCATGGAGCATTGTGATGACAGGCGTCATGGGGAATTGTGATGACACGGCCATGGAACATTATGATGACAAGAATTCTGGAGCATTGTGAAAAAAGTTCATGGACAATTGTGATTAGAGGGGCCAAGGAGCATTCTGATGACAACGGCATGGAGCATTATGATGACAAGGGTCATCGAGCATTGTGATGATAGTGGTCATGAAGCATTGTGATGAATGTGGTCATGGATCATTGTGATGACAAGTGTCGTGGAACATTGTGATGACAGGGGTCATAGAGCATTTTGATGACACGGTTATGGAATATTGTGATGACCAGAATTCTGTAGCACTGTGATGAAAAGGGAATGGAGCATTGTGATTACAGGGGTCATGGAGCATTGTGTTGACAATTGTTCTAGAATATTGTGATGACAGGGAACATGGAGCATAGTGATGAAAGGGGCCATGGAGCATTGTGATGACAGGCGTCATGGGACATTGTGTTGACAGTGATCATGGAGCATTGTTAGAAAGGGAACATGGAGCAATTTGATTTCAGGGGCCATGAACAATTGTGAATACATAGTCCATGGAGTATTCAGATGAATGTGGTCAAGGATCATTGTGACGAAAAGTGTCCTGGAATATTGTGATGACACGGTTCATGGAGCATTGCGATGACAAGGGCCATGGCGAAATGTGAAGACAGGTGTCATGGGGCATTGTGATGACAGTGGTCATCTAGAATTGTGAAGAATGATATCATGGAGCACTGGGATGATAGGGGCCATGGAACATTGTGATGACAGTGGTCATGGGGCATTGTGATGACACGGCCATGGAACATTATGATGACAATAATTCTGGAGCATTGTGATAAAAATGGCATGGACCATTGTGATTAAAGGGGCCAAGGAGCATTCTGATGACAACGGCATGGAGCATTGTGATGACAAGGGTCATCGAGCATTGTGATGATAGTGGTCATGAAGCATTGTGATGAATGTGGTCATGAATCATTGTGATAAAAAGGGCATGGACCATTGTGATTAGAGGGGCCAAGGAGCATTCTGATGACAACGGAATGGAGCATTATGATGACAAGGGTCATCGAGCATTGTGATGATAGTGGTCATGAAGCATTGTGATGAATGTGGTCATGGATCATTGTGATGACAAGTGTCGTGGAACATTGTGATGACAGGGGTCATAGAGCATTTTGATGACACGGTTATGGAATATTGTGATGACCAGAATTCTGTAGCACTGTGATGAAAAGGGAATGGAGCATTGTGATTACAGGGGTCATGGAGCATTGTGTTGACAATTCTTCTAGAATATTGTGATGACAGGGATCATGGAGCATAGTGATGAAAGGGGCCATGGAGCATTGTGATGACAGGCGTCATGGGACATTGTGTTGACAGTGATCATGGAGCATTGTTAGAAAGGGAACATGGAGCAATTTGATTTCAGGGGCCATGAACAATTGTGAATACATAGTCCATGGAGTATTCAGATGAATGTGGTCAAGGATCATTGTGACGAAAAGTGTCCTGGAATATTATGATGACACGGTTCATGGAGCATTGTGATGACAAGGGCCATGGCGAAATGTGAAGACAGGTGTCATGGGGCATTGTGATGACAGTGGTCATCTAGAATTGTGAAGAAAGATATCATGGAGCACAGGGATGACAGGGGCCATGGAGCATTGTGATGAGAGGGGTCATGGGGCATTGGGATGACACGGCCATAGAACATTATGATGACAAGAATTCTGGAGCATTGTGATAAAAAGGTCATGAACAATTGTGATTAGAGGGGCCAAGGAGCATTCTGATGACAACGGCATGGAGCATTGTGATGACAAGGGTCATCGAGCATTGTGATGACAGTGGTCATGAAGCATTGTGATGAATGTGGTCATGCATCATTGTGATGACAAGTGTCGTGGAGCATTGTGATGACAGGGTCATAGAGCATTGTGATGACACGGTTATGGAATATTGTGATGACCAGTATTCTGTAGCACAGTGATGAAAACGGCATGGAGCATTGTGATTACAGGGGTCATGGAGCGTTGTGATGACAATTGTTCTAGAACATTGTGATGACAGGGATCATGGAGCATAGTGATGAAAGGGGCCATGGAGCATTGTTTTAACAGGCGTCATGGGACATTGTGTTCACAGTGGTCATGGAGCATTGTTAGAAAGGGAACATGGAGCAATTTGATTTCAGGGGCCATGAAAAATTGCGAATACATAGGCCATGGAGTATTCAGATGAATGTGGTCAAGGATCATTTTGACGAAAAGTGTCCTGGAATATTGTGATGACACGGTTCATGGAGCATTGCGATGACAAGGGCCATTGCGAAATGTGAAGACAGGTTTCATGGGGCATTGTGATGACAGTTGTCATCTAGAATTGTGAAGAAAGATATCATGGAGCACTGGGATGATAGGGGCCATGGAACATTGTGATGACAGGGGTCATGGGGCATTGTGATGACACGGCCATGGAACATTATGATGACAATAATTCTGGAGCATTGTGATAAAAAGGGCATGGACCATTGTGATTAAAGGGGCCAAGGAGCATTCTGATGACAACGGCATGGAACATTGTGATGACAAGGGTCATCGAGCATTGTGATGATAGTGGTTATGAAGCATTGTGATGAATGTGGTCATGAATCATTGTGATAAAAAGGGCATGGACCATTGTGATTAGAGGGGCCAAGGAGCATTCTGATGACAACGGAATGGAGCATTATGATGACAAGGGTCATCGAGCATTGTGATGATAGTGGTCATGAAGCATTGTGATGAATGTGGTCATGGATCATTGTGATGACAAGTGTCGTGGAACATTATGATGACAGGGGTCATAGAGCATTTTGATGACACGGTTATGGAATATTGTGATGACCAGAATTCTGTAGCACTGTGATGAAAAGGGAATGGAGCATTGTGATTACAGGGGTCATGGAGCATTGTGTTGACAATTGTTCTAGAATATTGTGATGACAGGGATCATGGAGCATAGTGATGAAAGGGGCCATGGAGCATTGTGATGACAGGCGTCATGGGACATTGTGTTGACAGTGATCATGGAGCATTGTTAGAAAGGGAACATGGAGCAATTTGATTTCAGGGGCCATGAACAATTGTGAATACATAGTCCATGGAGTATTCAGATGAATGTGGTCAAGGATCATTGTGACGAGAAGTGTCCTGGAATATTGTGATGACACGGTTCATGGAGCATTGTGATGACAAGGGCCATGGCGAAATGTGAAGACAGGTGTCATGGGGCATTGTGATGACAGTGGTCATCTAGAATTGTGAAGAAAGATATCATGGAGCACAGGGATGACAGGGGCCATGGAGCATTGTGATGACAGGGGTCATGGGGCATTGGGATGACACGGCCATAGAACATTATGATGACAAGAATTCTGGAGCATTGTGATAAAAAGGTCATGGACAATTGTGATTAGAGGGGCCAAGGAGCATTCTGATGACAACGGCATGGAGCATTGTGATGACAAGGGTCATCGAGCATTGTGATGACAGTGGTCATGAAGCATTGTGATGAATGTGGTCATGGATCATTGTGATGACAATTGTCGTGGAACATTGTGATGACAGGGTCATAGAGCATTGTGATGACACGGTTATGGAATATTGTGATGACCAGTATTCTGTAGCACAGTGATGAAAAGGGCATGGAGCATTGTGATTACAGGGGTCATGGAGCATTGTGATGACAATTGTTCTAGAACATTGTGATGACAGGGATCATGGAGCATAGTGATGAAAGGGGCAATGGAGCATTGTTTTGACAGGCGTCATGGGACATTGTGTTCACAGTGGTCATGGAGCATTGTTAGAAAGGGAACATGGAGCAATTTGATTTCAGGGGCGATGAAAAATTGCGAATACATACGCCATGGAGTATTCAGATGAATTTGGTCAAGGATCATTGTGACGAAAAGTGTCCTGGAATATTGTGATGACACGGTTCATGGAGCATTGCGATGACAAGGGCCATGGCGAAATGTGAAGACAGGTGTCATGGGGCATTGTGATGACAGTTGTCATCTAGAATTGTGAAGAAAGATATCATGGAGCACTGGGATGACAGGGGCCATGGAACATTGTGATGACAGGGGTCATGGAGCATTGTGATGACACGGCCATGGAACATTATGATGACAAGAATTCTGACGCATTGTGATAAAAAGGGCATAGACCATTGTGATTAGAGGGGCCAAGGAGCATTCTGATGACAGCGGCATGGAGCATTGTGATGACAATGGTCATCGAGCATTGTGATGACAGTGGTCATGAAGCATTGTGATGAATGTGGTCATGGATCATTGTGATGACAAGTGTCGTGGATCATTGTGATGACAGGGGTCATAGAGCATTGTGATGACATGGTTAAGGAATATTGTGATGACCAGAATTCTGTAGCACTGTGATGAAAAGGGAATGGAGCATTGTGATTAGAGTGGTCATGGAGCATTGCGATGACAATTGTTCTAGAACATTGTGATGACAGGGATCATGGAGCATAGTGATGAGAGGGGCCATGGAGCATTGTGATGACAGGCGTCATGGGACATTGTGTTGACAGTGGTCATGGAGCATTGTTAGATAGGGAACATGGAGCAATTTGATTTCAGGGGCCATGAAAAATTGTGAATACATAGGCCATGGAGTATTCAGATGAATGTGGTCAAGGATCATTGTGACGACAAGTGTCCTGGAATATTGTGATGACACGGTTCATGGAGCATTGCGATGACAAGGGCCATGGCGAAATGTGAAGACAGTTGTCATGGGGCATTGTGATGACAGTGGTCCTCTAGAATTGTGGAGAAAGATATCATGGAGCACTGGGATGACAGGGGCCATGGAGCATTGTGATGACAGGCGTCATGCGGAATTGTGATGACACGGCCATGGAACATTATGATGACAAGAATTCTGGAGCATTGTGATAAAAAGGTCATGGACAATTGTGATTAGAGGGGCCAAGGGGCATTCTGATGACAACGGCATGGAGCATTGTAATGACAAGGGTCATCGAGCATTGTGATGATAGTGGTCATGAAGCATTGTGATGAATGTGGTCATGAATCATTGTGATAAATAGGGCATGGACCATTGTGATTAGAGGGGCCAAGGAGCATTCTGATGACAACGGAATGGAGCATTGTGATGACAAGGGTCATCGAGCATTGTGATCACAGTGGTCATGAAGCATTGTGATGAATGTGGTCATGCATCATTGTGATGACATGTGTCATGGAGCATTGTGATGACAGGGGTCATAGAGCATTGTGATGACACGGTTATGGAATATTGTGATGACCAGAATTCTGTAGCACAGTGATGAAATGGGAATGGATCTTTGTGATTACAGGGGTCATGGAGCATTGTGATGACAATTGTTCTAGAACATTGTGATGACAGGGATCATGGAGCATAGTAATGAAAGGGGAAATGGAGCATTGTGTTGACAGGCGTCATGGGACATTGTGTTGACAGTGGACATGGAGCATTGTTAGAAAGGGAACATGGAGCAATTTGATTTCAGGGTCCATGAAAAATTGCGAATACATACGCCATGGAGTATTCAGATGAATGTCGTCAAGGATCATTGTGACAAAAAGTGTCCTGGAATATTGTGATGACACGGTTCATGGAGCATTGCGATGACAAGGGCCATGGCGAAATGTGAAGACAGTTGTCATGGGGCATTTTGATGACAGTGGTCATCTAGAATTGTGAAGAAAGATATCATGGAGCACAGGGATGACAGGGGCCATGGAGCATTGTGATGACAGGTGTCAAGGGGCATTGTGATGACACGGCCATAGAACATTATGATGACAAGAATTCTGGAGCATTGTGAAAAAAGTTCATGGACAATTGTGATTAGAGGGGCCAAGGAGCATTCTGATGACAACAGCATGGAGCATTGTGATGACATGTGTCATCGAGCATTGTGATGACAGTGATCATGAAGTATTGTGATGAATGTGGTCATGGATCATTGTGATGACAAGTGCCGTGGAGCAATGTGATGACAGGGGTCATAGAGCATTTTGATGACACGGTTATGGAATATTGTGATGACCAGAATTCTGTAGCACAGTGATGAAATGGGAATGGATCATTGTGATTACAGGGGTCATGGAGCATTGTGATGACAATTGTTCTAGAACATTGTGATGACAGGGATCATGGAGCATAGTGATGAAAGGGGCAATGGAGCATTGTGTTGACAGGTGTCATGGGACATTGTGTTGACAGTGGACATGGAGCATTGTTAGAAAGGGAACATGGAGCAATTTGATTTCAGGGGCCATGAACAATTGCGAATACATACGCCATGGAGTATTCAGATGAATGTGGTCAAGGATCATTGTGACGAAAAGTGTCCTGGAATATTGTGATGACACGGTTCATGGAGCATTGCGATGACAAGGGCCATGGCGAAATGTGAAGACAGGTGTCATGGGGCATTGTGATGACAGTGGTCATCTAGAATTGTGAAGAAAGATATCATGGAGCACTGGGATGACAGGAGCCATGGAATATTGTGATGAGAGGGGTCATGGGGCATTGTGATGACACGGCCATGGAACATTATGATGACAAGAATTCTGGAGCATTGTGATAAAAAGGGCCTGGACCATTGAGATTAGAGGGGCCAAGGAGCATTCTGATGACAACGGCATGGAGCATTGTGATGACAAGGGTCATCGAGCATTGTGATGACAGTGGTCATGAAGCATTGTGATGAATGTGGTCATGGATCATTTTGATGACAAGTGTCGTGGAGCATTGTGATGACAGGGGTCATAGAGCATTGTGATGACACGGTTATGGAATATTGTGATAACCAGAATTCTGTAGCACTGTGATGAAACGGGAATGGAGCATTGTGATTACAGGGGTATTGGAGCATTGTGATGACAATTGTTCTAGAACATTGTGATGACAGGGATCATGGAGCATAGTGATGAAAGGGGCCATGGAGCATTGTGATGACAGGCGTCATGGGACATTGTGTTGACAGTGGTCATGGAGCATTGTTAGAAAGGGAACATGGAGCAATTTGATTTCAGGGGCCATGAACAATTGTGAATACATAGGCCATGGAGTATTCAGATGAATGTTATCAAGGATCATTGTGACGAAAAGTGTCCTGGAATATTGTGATGACACGGTTCATGGAGCATTGCGATGACAAGGGCCATGGCGAAATGTGAAGACAGGTGTCATGCAGCATTGTGATGACAGTGGTCATCTAGAATTGTGAAGAAAGATATCATGGAGCACTGGGATGACAGGTGCCAAGGAGCATTGTGATGACAGGGGTCATGGGGCATTGTGATGACACGGCCATGGAACATTATGATGACAAGAATTCTGGAGCATTGTGATAAAAAGGTCATGGATCATTGTGATTAGAGGGGACAAGGAGCATTCTGATGACAACGGCATGGAGCATTGTGATGACAAGGGTCATCGAGCATTGTGATGACAGTGGTCATGAAGCATTGTGATGAATGTGGTCATGCATCATTGTGATGACAAGTGTCGTGGAGCATTGTGATGACAGGGTCATAGAGCATTGTGATGATACGGTTATGGAATATTGTGATAACCAGTATTCTGTAGCACAGTGATGAAAAGGGCATGGAGCATTGTGATTACAGGGGTCATGGAGCATTGTGATGACAATTGTTCTAGAACATTGTGATGACAGGGATCATGGAGCATAGTGATGAAAGGGGCAATGGAGCATTGTTTTGACAGGCGTCATGGGACATTGTGTTCACAGTGGTCATGGAGCATTGTTAGAAAGGGAACATGGAGCAATTTGATTTCAGGGGCCATGAAAAATTGCGAATACATACGCCATGGAGTATTCAGATGAATTTGGTCAAGGATCATTGTGACGAAAATTGTCCTGGAATATTGTGATGACACGGTTCATGGAGCATTGCGATGACAAGGGCCATGGCGAAATGTGAAGACAGGTGTCATGGGGCATTGTGATGACAGATGTCATCTAGAATTGTGAAGAAAGATATCATGGAGCACTGGGATGACAGGGGCCATGGAACATTGTGATGACAGGGGTCATGGAGCATTGTGATGACAGTGGTCATCTAGAATTGTGAAGAAAGATATCATGGAGCAGTGGGATGACAGGGGCCATGGAGCATTGTGATGACAGGGGTCATGGGGCATTGTGATGACACGGCCATGGAACATTATGATGACAAGAATTCTGGAGCATTGTGATAAAAAGGGCATGGACCATTGTGATTAGAGGGGCCAAGGAGCATTCTGATGACAACGGCATGGAGCATTGTGATGACAAGGGTCATCGAGCATTGTGATGACAGTGGTCATGAAGCATTGTGATGAATGTGGTCATGGATCATTGTGATGACAAGTGTCGTGGAGCATTGTGATGACAGGGGTCATAGAGCATTGTGATGACACGGTTATGGAATATTGTGATGACCAGAATTCTGTAGCACTGTGATGAAAAGGGAATGGAGCATTGTGATTACAGTGGTCATGGAGCATTGCGATGACAATTGTTCTAGAACATTGTGATGACAGGGATCATAGAGCATAGGGATGAGAGGGGCCATGGAGCATTGTGATGACAGGCGTCATGGGACATTGTGTTGACAGTGGTCATAGAGCATTGTTAGATAGGGAACATGGAGCAATTTGATTTCAGGGGCCATGAAAAATTGTGACTACATAGGCCATGGAGTATTCAGATGAATGTGGTCAAGGATCATTGTGACGACAAGTGTCCTGGAATATTGTGATGACACGGTTCATGGACCATTGCGATGACAAGGGCCATGGCGAAATGTGAAGACAGTTGTCATGGGGCATTGTGATGACAGTGGTCCTCTAGAATTGTGGAGAAAGATATCATGGAGCACTGGGATGTCAGGGGCCATGGAGCATTGTGATGACAGGCGTCATGGGGAATTGTGATGACACGGCCATGGAACATTATGATGACAAGAATTCTGGAGCATTGTGAAAAAAGTTCATGGACAATTGTGATTAGAGGGGCCAAGGAGCATTCTGATGACAACGGCATGGAGCATTATGATGACAAGGGTCATCGAGCATTGTGATGATAGTGGTCATGAAGCATTGTGATGAATGTGGTCATGGATCATTGTGATGACAAGTGTCGTGGAACATTGTGATGACAGGGGTCATAGAGCATTTTGATGACACGGTTATGGAATATTGTGATGACCAGAATTCTGTAGCACTGTGATGAAAAGGGAATGGAGCATTGTGATTACAGGGGTCATGGAGCATTGTGTTGACAATTGTTCTAGAATATTGTGATGACAGGGATCATGGAGCATAGTGATGAAAGGGGCCATGGAGCATTGTGATGACAGGCGTCATGGGACATTGTGTTGACAGTGATCATGGAGCATTGTTAGAAAGGGAACATGGAGCAATTTGATTTCAGGGGCCATGAACAATTGTGAATACATAGTCCATGGAGTATTCAGATGAATGTGGTCAAGGATCATTGTGACGAAAAGTGTCCTGGAATATTGTGATGACACGGTTCATGGAGCATTGCGATGACAAGGGCCATGGCGAAATGTGAAGACAGGTGTCATGGGGCATTGTGATGACAGTGGTCATCTAGAATTGTGAAGAATGATATCATGGAGCACTGGGATGATAGGGGCCATGGAACATTGTGATGACAGTGGTCATGGGGCATTGTGATGACACGGCCATGGAACATTATGATGACAATAATTCTGGAGCATTGTGATAAAAAGGGCATGGACCATTGTGATTAAAGGGGCCAAGGAGCATTCTGATGACAACGGCATGGAGCATTGTGATGACAAGGGTCATCGAGCATTGTGATGATAGTGGTCATGAAGCATTGTGATGAATGTGGTCATGAATCATTGTGATAAAAAGGGCATGGACCATTGTGATTAGAGGGGCCAAGGAGCATTCTGATGACAACGGAATGGAGCATTATGATGACAAGGGTCATCGAGCATTGTGATGATAGTGGTCATGAAGCATTGTGATGAATGTGGTCATGGATCATTGTGATGACAAGTGTCGTGGAACATTGTGATGACAGGGGTCATAGAGCATTTTGATGACACGGTTATGGAATATTGTGATGACCAGAATTCTGTAGCACTGTGATGAAAAGGGAATGGAGCATTGTGATTACAGGGGTCATGGAGCATTGTGTTGACAATTCTTCTAGAATATTGTGATGACAGGGATCATGGAGCATAGTGATGAAAGGGGCCATGGAGCATTGTGATGACAGGCGTCATGGGACATTGTGTTGACAGTGATCATGGAGCATTGTTAGAAAGGGAACATGGAGCAATTTGATTTCAGGGGCCATGAACAATTGTGAATACATAGTCCATGGAGTATTCAGATGAATGTGGTCAAGGATCATTGTGACGAAAAGTGTCCTGGAATATTATGATGACACGGTTCATGGAGCATTGTGATGACAAGGGCCATGGCGAAATGTGAAGACAGGTGTCATGGGGCATTGTGATGACAGTGGTCATCTAGAATTGTGAAGAAAGATATCATGGAGCACAGGGATGACAGGGGCCATGGAGCATTGTGATGAGAGGGGTCATGGGGCATTGGGATGACACGGCCATGGAACATTATGATGACAAGAATTCTGGAGCATTGTGATAAAAAGGTCATGGATCATTGTGATTAGAGGGGACAAGGAGCATTCTGATGACAACGGCATGGAGCATTGTGATGACAAGGGTCATCGAGCATTGTGATGACAGTGGTCATGAAGCATTGTGATGAATGTGGTCATGCATCATTGTGATGACAAGTGTCGTGGAGCATTGTGATGACAGGGTCATAGAGCATTGTGATGATACGGTTATGGAATATTGTGATAACCAGTATTCTGTAGCACAGTGATGAAAAGGGCATGGAGCATTGTGATTACAGGGGTCATGGAGCATTGTGATGACAATTGTTCTAGAACATTGTGATGACAGGGATCATGGAGCATAGTGATGAAAGGGGCAATGGAGCATTGTTTTGACAGGCGTCATGGGACATTGTGTTCACAGTGGTCATGGAGCATTGTTAGAAAGGGAACATGGAGCAATTTGATTTCAGGGGCCATGAAAAATTGCGAATACATACGCCATGGAGTATTCAGATGAATTTGGTCAAGGATCATTGTGACGAAAATTGTCCTGGAATATTGTGATGACACGGTTCATGGAGCATTGCGATGACAAGGGCCATGGCGAAATGTGAAGACAGGTGTCATGGGGCATTGTGATGACAGATGTCATCTAGAATTGTGAAGAAAGATATCATGGAGCACTGGGATGACAGGGGCCATGGAACATTGTGATGACAGGGGTCATGGAGCATTGTGATGACAGTGGTCATCTAGAATTGTGAAGAAAGATATCATGGAGCAGTGGGATGACAGGGGCCATGGAGCATTGTGATGACAGGGGTCATGGGGCATTGTGATGACACGGCCATGGAACATTATGATGACAAGAATTCTGGAGCATTGTGATAAAAAGGGCATGGACCATTGTGATTAGAGGGGCCAAGGAGCATTCTGATGACAACGGCATGGAGCATTGTGATGACAAGGGTCATCGAGCATTGTGATGACAGTGGTCATGAAGCATTGTGATGAATGTGGTCATGGATCATTGTGATGACAAGTGTCGTGGAGCATTGTGATGACAGGGGTCATAGAGCATTGTGATGACACGGTTATGGAATATTGTGATGACCAGAATTCTGTAGCACTGTGATGAAAAGGGAATGGAGCATTGTGATTACAGTGGTCATGGAGCATTGCGATGACAATTGTTCTAGAACATTGTGATGACAGGGATCATAGAGCATAGGGATGAGAGGGGCCATGGAGCATTGTGATGACAGGCGTCATGGGACATTGTGTTGACAGTGGTCATAGAGCATTGTTAGATAGGGAACATGGAGCAATTTGATTTCAGGGGCCATGAAAAATTGTGACTACATAGGCCATGGAGTATTCAGATGAATGTGGTCAAGGATCATTGTGACGACAAGTGTCCTGGAATATTGTGATGACACGGTTCATGGACCATTGCGATGACAAGGGCCATGGCGAAATGTGAAGACAGTTGTCATGGGGCATTGTGATGACAGTGGTCCTCTAGAATTGTGGAGAAAGATATCATGGAGCACTGGGATGTCAGGGGCCATGGAGCATTGTGATGACAGGCGTCATGGGGAATTGTGATGACACGGCCATGGAACATTATGATGACAAGAATTCTGGAGCATTGTGAAAAAAGTTCATGGACAATTGTGATTAGAGGGGCCAAGGAGCATTCTGATGACAACGGCATGGAGCATTATGATGACAAGGGTCATCGAGCATTGTGATGATAGTGGTCATGAAGCATTGTGATGAATGTGGTCATGGATCATTGTGATGACAAGTGTCGTGGAACATTGTGATGACAGGGGTCATAGAGCATTTTGATGACACGGTTATGGAATATTGTGATGACCAGAATTCTGTAGCACTGTGATGAAAAGGGAATGGAGCATTGTGATTACAGGGGTCATGGAGCATTGTGTTGACAATTGTTCTAGAATATTGTGATGACAGGGATCATGGAGCATAGTGATGAAAGGGGCCATGGAGCATTGTGATGACAGGCGTCATGGGACATTGTGTTGACAGTGATCATGGAGCATTGTTAGAAAGGGAACATGGAGCAATTTGATTTCAGGGGCCATGAACAATTGTGAATACATAGT